>NC_138772.1:471174376-471871162 GCF_965119305.1 Pelophylax lessonae
AACTGTTTCCGGGCTTTCTTATGCGTCATCTTTAGAAGAGGCTTCCTTCTGGGGCGACAGCCATGTAGACCAATTTTATGCCATGTGCGGCATATGGTCTGAGCACTGACAGGCTGACCCCCTCAACCTCTGCAGCAATGCTGGCAGCACTCATCCGTCTATTTCCAAAAGACAACCTCTGGATATTACGCTGAGCGTGTGCACTCAACTTCTTTGGTCGACCATGGAGAGGTCTGTTCTGAGTGAAACCTGTCCTGGTAAACTGCTGTATGGTCTTGGCCACCATGCTGCAGCTCAGTTTCAGGGTCTTAGAAATCTTCTTATAGCTTAGGCCATCTTTATGTAGAGCAACAATTCCTTTTTTTAGATCCTCAGAGAGTTCTTTGCCATGAGGTGCCATGTTGAATTTCCAGTGACCAGTATGAGAGAATGAGCGATAACACCAAATTTAACACACCTACTCCCCATTTACACCTGAGACCTTGTAACACTAACGAGTCACATGACACAGAGGAGGGAAAATGGCTAATTGGGCCCAATTTGGACATTTTCACTTAGGGGTGTACTCACTTTTGTTGCCAGCAGTTTGGACAATAATGGCTGTGTGTTGAGTTGTTTTGAGGGAACAGAAAATGTACACTGTTATACAAGCTGTACACTCACTACTTTACATTGTAGCAAAGTGTAATTTCTTCAGTGTTGTCAGATGAAAAGATATAATAAAATATTTACAAAAATGTGAGGAGTGTACTCACTTTTGTGAGATACTGTAACTTAGAATCAGTGGTGTGAGCACAGAGATCATCAGCTTAATAGAATTGCCCATCTAGACCAGCCATTCTCAGCCAGGGTTCCAAAAAACACTAAAGTTCCTCCAGAGAGTGCTAGGGGTTCCTTGACCTGTGATTGCCCTTCTATCTTGATGGTGCCAGGATAGTTCCATCTTCAATGTCACTTAGCAGAGCCAGTGGCTTTGTGCCAATGATCTTTGTAGAAGGTGGTAAGGGTGGCATTGTAATACCTGTTAGGGGGCCATTTTTCCTACCCACCACTGATATCAGGATGAATGGATTTTAGCACTGGTTCCCTGAGCCTTAAAAATTAATTCCTCTGGGGTAATAAGTTGAGAAAAGCTGATTAGACCATTTTTTAGTTATGGTTGGACTCTGGTGTGCTAAATAAGGCCTTCTCTCATTGACCCAATTGATGAGACTTTCCAACTCAAGCTCACAGCCCTGGCTTTGCCATTTTCGAGTCTCCCTCAAAGCAAGAGTCTAACTTTTCCTGCTATACTTAAAGCGGAGATCCGCCCCCCCCAAATTAAAAGTCAGCAGCTACACATACTGTAGCTGCTGACTTTTAATATTAAAACACTTACCTGTCCTGGAGTCCAGCGATGTCGGCACTGCAGCTAATGATTCCATCGGCTGTCAGGTGCTGCCGCCGCCATCGCCGATAAGGGAACCCGGCATTGAAGCCTTGTGGCTTCACGGGCGGGTCCCTACTGCGCATGTGCGAAGCGCGCTGCGCATTCTGATTGGCTTGGCAGCGAAGGGTAGGAGGAGGGGGCCAAACTTCGCCACGCCACCGTTTCCAGAAAGTGGGGAAGGGTACCTGCCAAAAACAGGTACCCGTTCCCCCCCTGAAAGGTGCCAAATGTTGCACCGGAGGGGGGGAGGAAGCAAATGAGTGGAAGTTCCACATTTGGGTAGAACTCCACTTTAAGCATAATACTATATAAATTATAATTTAAAGTGTTTCTAAATGCAAAATGTTTTTACCCTAATGCATTCTATGCAATAAGGTAAAAATGGTTTTACAGCTTGCTGTCCTCCCCCATCTCCCTAAATGCTTATCTGAGACCTCAATTGATCCAACGCTGTACACAGCTGCATTGGCTGCTGCTGCTGTCAATCAAATGCTGTGAAGAGAAAGTGGGGGGTGAGGGCAAACCACGCTGTGTCACGTATCTGGTCAGAGGCCGGAGTGCTGAGATGGCTCCTGTTGTGGCTAAGTGCAGAACACCCCTGGAGGTGGTACAGGGGGTGCAATGCCCAAAGAAGCACGGGTTGCCAGTTGTCATAATCTGCAGAGCTGATCACTGGATGGCAGCTGGAACAGGAAGGATGTGCTGTAGAGCAGGTGTCCTTAGCAGTTCCGGGCGTACTTGGCAGCAGGGCAAAGCAGGACGCAGAACCAGAAGCCAGGCCAAGGGTCATACATAGTGATGGACGAACATCTGATGGGACGGTTCGCGAACACGATCGCGAAAAACTCGCTGAAATGTTCGCGAACCGCAGGTTGACGGCAGGTCCCATTCATTTTAATGGCAGGCGAACATGAAAAACCTCCAGGTCATATTTACAGCCACAAAATACTTACTAGCTGTGCACACATAGTCCCACAACATGGACACTGACATACCAGAAGTATTAAGCGAATCTGCGATCGACAACTACAAGCATTCTTTTTTTATCTGCAAAATCTCGTCAATTCAGGAACGAATGAAGGCCATGGAGGAGAGGCAACGCCAGGCTATGAAGAGGGTGCAGCAGATGATCCTGCTATTGGAAAAGTTGCCATAATTTTTTTTTTTTTTTTTTTTATAAGTTATATAAATAGTTTATACAGTTATAACGTGTATTTTATTTTTTGTAATATTGCTCGGTTTTAGTGTAATAGCTCAGCCTAAATCAGCCAGAACTGACAGCAGGCGGTAAATACATGTCAAATACATAGAGGGTCCATTCATACGTTTGTAAAATGGGTTTGCATCCGTTCCACAATTTAGCAGAACATTTACAGACCCATTGATTTTCAATTCCAGTCTGAAAAATTAGGGATTCACAGGATAAAGAAGTAAGTGTCGGCCAGTACAGGCTCCAAAAATTATCCCACAGGCGTTCACCTGACAGCAAAGAACTTTGTATTCTGTGGCTGGTGGTACATTAGGCATTCACAGGATAAATAAGTGTCAGCCATTACAGGCCCCAAAAATTAGCCCACAGGCGTTCACCGGACAGCAAAGAACTTTGTATTCTGTGGCTGGAGGTACAGTAGGCATTCACAGGATAAATAAGTGTCGGCCATTACAGGCCCCAAAAATTAGCCCACAGGCGTTTACCTGACAGCTCGGAGTAGGCAGCAACAGCAGGGACCAACCTCCTTGGGATGATCTGGGTACTGTCGTCAGACTGCTGAGTGGCGGCTTTTGCTACCTCCACTTCCTGATCTGATGCCAAGAATGGCTGCGCATCGCAAATGTCTTGTGATGGATCGGAAAATAATTCCTGTGACTCAAGCGGAGGGTATATGGTGGTGTTGGTGTCTTTGGGGGTGCACACAGCAGAGAGGGAAGAGGGTGCAGATAGAGAGGATGAGGAGGGTGCAGAAGAGGAAGGCTGAGTGAGCCACTCAACCAAGTCTGGTGCGTCCTTTGACGTAATCGAACATACCTTCTGCAACTTCCCACTTCGGCTCCAGCCTGGTGCTCCTGCCCTACCCCTACCACCACTGCGGATGGCCTGCCTCTTACTCTGCCTGTCATTTTTTAAATGACCCTTTGACAAAAGTCTCTAGAGAAGCGCAGTATATGTGGAAGAAGGTATATAACACCCCGCTTCAATCTGTCGTTTTGGGGGGCTACTGGTCTATCACACCAGTTATTAAAAAAATTTTGCACTAACTTTTGTCACTGTGTGTAGCAGAGGTAACACAGCGAAAGAGGCAACATTTCTGCAGTACCCAAATACACTATTGTGAAAGTATATATAACACCCTGCTTCAATCTGTCATTTTTGGTGGGCGACTGCCTATCACACCAGTTATAATACTTTTTTCTAATTGCGTTTGTCACTCTTTGTAGTTGTAGTATCGCTGCGGAACCGCTCACCAGTCACAATGCTGCACAATACAAATCCACTATAATATGCTTTCTATATTAGAAAGTATATTATAAGTGTATTACACCCCAATATACTGCACACCAAACAATAGTACACCTATACCAGTCCTTAAAAGAACTTTTGTGGACCTATTTGCTAGCGATTTGTGTCACTATTAGTCTGTCCCTGCTCCACACAGCAACCTCCCCCTATACTGACAAAAGACAGAATGTAAAATGGCAGCCAGATCAGGTCTATTTATAAGGTAGGGGGTATGTCCATGTGCTGAAATGTCTCAATTGGCTGTCCTGTACCACCTGATGGATGTGTCATGGGTCAAAGTTCTTCACAATGTAAAAGAATATGGCGGTTGTGAATATCGCCATATGTTCGCATGTTCGGCGAACAGCGAACGAGCAAAGTTCGCCGCAAACCGACCGCTGGGTGAACCGCAAGGCCCTCTCTAGTCATACATGGTGTATCAGTCAGTAGCATATGCAGGTAGCAGAAACTGTAACAAGCCGGGGTCATACACGGGTAAGCAGGTTATAGCAGAGGTTATAGCAGAGTCAGTGAGTCAAGCCAAGGTCAAACACAAGGGATCAAGCAGAAAAAATGTCAGAAGTTCAAGCCAAGGGTCAGAGCCAGGTAGCAAGGTGAATCATGTCAAAGGGCAAGCCGGGTTGGTAGCAGTAGGTCCAAGATCAGGATACACAAGGCACAGGCTGACGATCATCCAGCTGTTAGTGGTTGCTGCTGCTGTGTTTAAATAGGCCACTGGGCGGCAGAGTCTGTCATGCATTGCATGCGCTTTGGCGTACGCACACTGGCGCATTTATCTTCTTGACCGTTGCGCATGCACATTAGCATTGGTGAATTTCCATTTACCAATGCGTGATTCTGCTGGCTATAGACAGATATGCCAGTTCTTCTTCGGGTTGTTCTCTGACATTGCCCCCCCCCTCCCCCAAGGGGCAGCCCCAGGGGGGAGGGGGGGGCAGTTTCTCAGGTTACCTATTGAAAAATTCACAAAGAAGTCTGGGAGCATGTACATTACTTGCAGGTTCCCAAGAGCTCTCTTCAGGTGAGTAACCTTTCCATTTTATCAGGTACTGGACCTGTCTACCCCTTTTTCGGCAATCCAGGATGGCTTTCACTTCAAACTCCGTTTCTTCACCTACCGCAACAGGAGATGGAGGCTAATCTTCCCTTCCAGAAAAGGGGCCAGACGTGGCTGGTTTGAGCAGAGGAACATGTAAGTCTGGGTGAATCTTACAAGTACTTGGCAGGGACAATTTGAAGGCCACAGACTTAATCTCTTTCTTAATCGCAAAGGGGCCTATGAACCTTGGAACCAGCTTCCTAGAAGGGCAAGACAGTTTAGGGTTGGCTGTAGAGAGCCACACTTTGTCTCCTACCTTCAGAACTGGATCTCCTTTCTTCCTTTTATCATAATGTTTCTTGTAGTCCTCCTGTGCTTTTCGCATGGTTTCCTGTAGAACTTGAAAATTTTCCTGGATGAAGGTTATCCTGTCCTGTACAGCGTGTACTGCTGCTTCTGGAATCGTATTAGGCAGAAATGACGGATGGAATCCATAGTTCTACCAGAATGGAGAATGGTTGGTGGTAGCATGTACAGAATTATTATATGCAAATTGAGCACACGGGAGTAGGGTCACCCAATTATCTTGAGCAAAGGTAGAAAAGCAACAGAGACATTGCTCTAAAGTCTGATTTGTCCTCTCTGATTGAACATTACTCTGCGGATGATAGGCGGAAGACAAGCAGACTTCAATGTTCAAAGCTTTGCAGAGAGTCCTCCAGAATGTGGAGGTGAATCGCAGCCCTCTTGCGGATAAAATGCTGTTCGGCAGACTGTGTAACCTTACAATCTCTTAATTAGGATGTGGGCTGTATCCATAGCTGAAGGAGGAGTACCCACCAGGGGCAAAAAGTGGGCCATTTTTTGATCAACCACCACCACCAGAATAGTAGAGAATCCCTCCAAGGGAGGCAAATCCACTATGAACTCCATGGATAATATCTTCCACGGTTGGTCCAGGACAGGTAGTGATCTTAACAGACCCCAAGCTTGAGTATGGCTGCCCTTATTTCGAAGACAGGTTGTACAGGATCCAACGTAATCCTTGCAGTCCTGTCTCAAATTGGGCCACTAGCATGATCGCTGAAAAAGTTCTAGAGTCTTGTGGCCCCCGAAGTGGCCGCCAGCTGGTGGTCATGGAAGATTTTGAGGACCCGGAGTCTGGCTTCTTGATATACAAAAATCTTGTCTCCATGCCATAAAAGTCCCTCCTGTCTTCTAAATCTAGAAGTCTCTGACTCGGAGCATTGGACTGAGGTCTGTTCAAGAACTGTCTTTAGATCAGGTTGGATCAAAAGGAAATTCTGAGGGGACAGAATAGTGCTGGGAACGGCAACCTCAGGAGTCTCTGGGAACATGCGTGAGAGAGCATCTGCTTTCCCGTTCTTGGAACCTGGGCGGTAAGTGAGGTGAAAATTAAATCTTGAAAAAAACAAAGCCCATCTGGCTTGCCGTGTTCTTAGACGTCTGGCAGATCTAAGATACTCAAGGTTTTTATGATCTGTGAATATCATGATGGGATGGGCTGCGCCTTCTTATAGGTATCTCTACTCTTCTAGTGCGACCTTTTATAGCTAGCAGTTCCACATCCCCCACATCATATTTCCTCTCGGGTTGGCTCAGTTTTCGGGAGAAGAAAGCTAATGGGTGTAGCAGTGCTTTGGGTCCTTGACGTTGGGACTGCTCCAGTGGCAACTTCCGATGCATCAACTTCCAGAACATAGGGTAGAGCTAGGCCTGGATGTTGCAGCATGGGGGTTGAGGTGAATAAAGCCTTTCGTTTATCAAAAGCAATTTGGGCTTCCTGGGACCACAGGAAACGGTTGCGCTGGCGGGTCATCCGGGTAATCAGAGAAATAATGCTGGAAAAGTCTTTAATGAACCTTCGATAGAAGTTCGCAAACCCCACAAACCGGTGGGGGCAGGCCACTTCAGGATAGCAGACACCTTCTGGGGATCCATGGTAACTCCATCTGTGAAAATTATTAGGCCCAGGAATTGTATAGATGTCTTTTCAAATTCACACTTCTCTGCTTTTGCATAGAGTCCGTGTTCTCTCAGAATAGTTAAAACTTTTTTTTAACATGGGATCTGTGCAGCTCCATGTTGGCAGAGAAGATGAGGATATCATCCAAGTAAACGATCAGGAAGTTATCCAGGAACTCTCTGATGACGATCATCAAGCAATTAGTGGTTGCTGCTGCTGGCTTTAAATTTATGGGTGCCAGCATCTGTTATGCATTGCGTGTGCTTTGGCGTACGCTGGCGCATATATCTACTTGCCCGTGTGCGCATGCGCGTTAGCATTGGCAAATTTCTGCTTGCCAATGAATGATTATGCTGGCTATTAACAGATATGCCAGTTCTTCTACGGATTGATCTATGACATGCTGTGTGTGTCTATGGGCCACAGCTTAGTGATTAGAATCACTTTAAATGACAAGTTTATATGAGTAATTACTTACAATCGGGCTTGATTTTCTAAAACTGGCAAAATCTGACTTCCTTATATAGATGTGTTCTGTACAGAACCCCCTCAGAAGTAGTATTTCCTGCTGATATGATTGGCTTACTGCTTTTTCTTCTATTACAGTGCTGGGATTGATCATGTGACTGCAGCATGACAAACCTCCCACTGAGCACTCACAAAGGCAAAATGTAGGCAATAAGTAGGACTGTGCCAAGATGTTTTCTAAAATCCATGGAATGTACATATAATTGATACGAGGGTATACTCTAGTACTAATTGAGTTTTCCATTTTTCAACAGATGTCAATGTCTTTGCTGCAGTTGGGGTGTGCCACTTTTCTCCTCTCAGAGCCAGTAGTCAGTGCAATGACAACAGGAGCAGCGACTCACGTGGTGACATCACAAGTCAAGTTCCTGCTAGGAATGAAGATGCCTTATATATCTGGACCATTGGGGATGTTTTATGTAGGTTCTTTAGCTTATGTCTGTGTGATTTGCTTATGTAAACCTACATCTGACTGTGGTTGTTTACATTAAGGAAATTCTTTGTAATCAACTCAGATTGACCACTTGTATTATATGCGTTAAGTTGCAAAAAGCTTAGAAACATCTTTTGTCTATTATGAACTGCACATCCTCTAGATCGGTGGTTCTTAACCTTATTGAGACCAAAAAACTGTAAATTCTTCCAAAACCTTCCATGTCCGACAGTAAAAAGAAAAAAAAATATATATATATACTGTATATATATATATATATATATATATATATATACTAACACAATAATACTATGGCAATACAAAATATGTATTTAAATACTGGAAGGGGCTAGGTGTCAACGTGAGGGAATAAGGGTTCTGAAGTGGGTTTAGGGACACTTTGGCAGACTTGGTGGCTCTGTAGGGGATTTTGTATGAAGCTGGGGGCAGCTGTGGGGAATGGGTCTCTGGAAAGGGCTGTGGATAACTGTTATAGGCTGTAGTGCAAAGCAGGGACTAGGGAACACTGTGGTACACTGTTGGTGTTTGGGGACACCAGTTGAGGCTGGGGGCTCTGCAGCAAGCTAGAAGGCTCTGCAGGGGGCTTGAGGCACAGTGGGAAATTGGGGGACACTGCAATAAGCATTCACAGGGGTATTATGGGGCACTATGGGAGGGTGAGGGACATGGTGGACCACTATGGGAGTTTGGGTGGCACTATGGGGGCTTAACATAAAGCCACCGTGGAAGAGATCTGCAGGTGGCTGGAGGAGGGAGGTCACAGCCCGGCAATAGGCCATGGCCTGGTGGTTAAGAATCACTGCTCTAGATAAGTATATTGGGTGGGAATCCCATTAAGTGCTATGTGTGGTGCTGACTTTAGAGTGACATTAACAGTATGGGTAAAAATGACACCTGCCTGGAATTTAGCAATCTAGGGACCCACCAGATAAGAGGATCCTTAAGTAATGAAGTGTGGGTTCCAAGCCACTAAAGCTTCCAGTGCACATGCTTGTATATAAGAAGGAAAAAAAAAAAAACACACCTCTTCTCATATAGAGGGTCTATTGGGGAGTGAAAGAAAATCCTTGTCTCTTCTCTTTGTTCTGGTTATGTGCCTATTACTCTTTGAGTGCCGGGTCACACTTATGCGATGCAGGAAGGCTGCAAATTCGCAGCCTGTTCCCGCATCGCAAACGCACCCTTGGCAGTTCACACTGCCATATGCGATACGCTGGGGGTGTCAATGAAATGTTAACGACACCCCCAGTTTGATCACATATCGCAGTGCGATCTTTACAGTTCGCACAGGATCGGATCGCACAAGTGTGAACCACTGTGCGATCTGATCCTGATGCGGCTGAAAAAAAGGGTCATGTGCGACTTTTGTGCGGGTGCAGTGCGAATTTAGCCATACAAGGTGTATGGCTGAATTCGCACCGCACATCCGATCGCATGTAATGAAGGAGCAGTGCGCTCCGATATTACATGCGATCGCCACAGCCGCAAGAGTGTGAACCGGCACTGAGAGCCGGTTCACACTCATGCGGCTGCTCCGTTCGCATGTAATGTCGGAGCGCACTGCTCCTTCATTACATGCGATCGGGTGTGCGGTGCGAGTTTAGCCATACACTTTGTATGGCTAAATTCGCACCGCACCCGCAGCAAACACGCACAGGACCCTTTTTTGCAGCTGCATCAGGATCGGATCGCACAGCGGTTCACATATGTGCAATCCGATCCTGTGCGAACTGCAAGATCGCACTGCGATATGCGATCAAACTGGGGGTGTCGTTAAGATTACATTGACACCCCCAGCGTATCGCATATGGCAGTGTGAACTGCCGGGGGTGCGTTTGTGATACATGAACAGGCTGCGAATTTGCAGCCTTCCCGCATCGCATAAGTGTGAACCGGGGCTGAAGCGTCTTTCAAAGTATGCTTACTCTTAATTTAAAATAAATAAATAAATAAAAATAAACATATATATACTGTATATATATATATATATATATATATATTTGTACAGTAGCTCACAAAAGTGAGTACGACCCTCACATCCAGATGTTGTCTTTGGGATATAGATGTAGAAGGGTTGCCAGCATTGCTTCGGAGGTTGAAGGGGTGGGGGGGTCAGCCTGTCAGTGCTCAGACCATACGCTGCACACTGCATCAAATTGGTCTGAATGGTTGTCATCCCAGAAGGAAGCCTCTTCTAAAGATGATGCACAAGAAAGCCCAGAAACAGTTTGCTGAAAACAAGCAGACTAAGGACATGGATTACTGGAACCATGCCCTGTGGTCTGATAAGACCAAGATAAACGTATTTGGTTCAGAAGGTGTTAAGCGTTTGTGGCGGCAACCAGGTGAGGAGTACACAGACAAGTGTGTCTTGCCTACAGTCAAGCATGGTGGCGGGAGTGTCATGGTCTGGGGCTGCATGAGTGCTGCTGGCACTGGGGAGCTACAATTCATTGAGGTAACAATGAATGCCAACATGTACTGTGACATACTGAAGCAGAGTATGATCCCCTCCCTTCAGAGACTGGGCTGCAGGGCAGTATTCCAACATGATAGCGACCCCAAACAGACCTCCAAGACGACCACTGCCTTGCTAAAGAAGCTGAGGGTAAAGGTGATTGTGATGGGAGTCCCTTGAGTTGGGGGCCCGAGGAACCCAGCTTACCTTAGACAAGTTGAGAAATCCCTCTCTCAACTCCCTAGGCCCCCTCTTATGTGTCTATAAGGGGCACAGGGTGACTAAGTAAATGATGGACAGCTACTTAATGAACACTAAGAATATGGTTTGGATTGCTTCAAATGGGACAGTAATATTTATAAACAATATCTCTCAAGAAATATATGAAGGTTTAATCCCACTTACCACTGTGAGACCTACAGCCTGTTGTAGACTGTTGCCATGAAGTCTGTAACTCCTAAATAATCAAAGCATTGTTTAGATGTGGATTCCATGTACTCCACCTAGGCTGGTTTAAGTTCTAGTTAATTAACTCAAGTTAATTAAATCACTGTCATCTATTAGTTGCTAGAGGGAAAGTAGAATACGGTTTATGTTGGTTTTTCCTTAGATATGTTAATTACATTATTATATGCAGATGAAATTGTATAAAAAAATATAATCAGGCACCTGACCTGATGTGGTATATATTCGGTGTGAGTTTGTTCAATAAATGGTCTAGATCTTATATAAGCTATTCTCGGCTAGTTTTGTATGGGGCGGCTAGAATATCTGATATCTATGTTCAAGACTGAAGGAAGCGGTATTCTGACAGAAGCACACAAGCACATTGTGGGGTCGTGGTTCCGTTACATTGGTGGCAAGCAATTGGATGCTTCCTGCAAACTGGGACATCCAAACCTCCACTGTGATCCAAGGTCCGGACAGCAGAAGAGGAGAGGTACAGACAGATACCAGCCGCCATGGAAGAGGAATTCGGAAGGAGGTTGCGAGAGATGCCGATACAGCACAGAGGACCAGTATCAGAGCAGGCCCTGCTAGGATGGTATGATTCAATTTGCTCCAAACTCTGGAAGGAAATGCTAGCTCGTGAGCAGCGACACCAGGGAAAAAGCCTCCCTTCCATCCAGGAAAGGTACTGGTCACAGTATGGATTGCGGGTGCTGTTTTTGGGAGATAAGCTGCACAAGGAGCAGACAGCTGAGTTAAGCAGGCTGAACAGAGATGCATTTGGAAGAGAGCTATAGAGCCCTCCGGTTGCATGTATCCCAAACATGCCCTAGGATAGCGGATGACAGCCCAACAAGGGCTTTGGCTACAGCGGCCTGGAACTGTTGTACGGGAAGCTGTCAGGGGACCCTGACTTTGGGAGCGATCTGGAGTGGTGGTTAGAGGAATTTATGGATTACAGAGAAGAGATCCTGAACATCCCAGAAGTGTTCTGGCCTCTGGAAGATATGGAGTTTCTGGCATTTCAGGAATGGGAGCTGGAGATCGCCTACAGACGGCTGCTAGACTCTGCTCAGCGCCAGGGCTGGGTTCCCTTTGCCTGGGAATATCCAGAGGTACCAGCTGACAGTGTGGAAATCCTGGCTGAAGAGTCGGCAATGTGGCACAGGAACAGTGTGCTTTGCTCACCGGCAGTGGTAGTTCCGGAGGCCCAGGGCAAGAAAGTGGCGGTCACTCCCCAGCAGCAGATAAGGATCCAGGGGGAGAAGGGAGAGCAGGTTATCAACCTCCCTCAGCAACAGTTAGTCAGAGCGGAGGAAACGGTCTTCCCTCCCCAGCCAGGATCTGTGCACCTGGGAGATGGTACCAGAGTAAGGTTGTCCCAACAGCCAGATGAGGGTAAAGAAGATGGAGCAGTCGACTCTCCTTCCCAGCAGCAGACAGCGCCCCAGAATGATGACACCAACCCAGCAGAAGAGCTGGCAACAGAGCAGAGTGCTGCTGGCCTTCACCTTCAACTAACAAAGAGCTTTCTAGAAAAAGTGGATGAAACTACGGTTTCCCCCTGTATACCCCAGGGATGCTGGGCAGTCGGCCCATATCAGCAACAGCATGACAAAGTGAGCCTAGCCACCCTGTCTTCTCTCCAGTGGCTGAAAGAACTCCAGGAAGAAAGGCCAGTCCAAGCTTCTCCCCAGCGGTGTGTATGTTCTACGAGAGAGGCAGAGGTTGGCTGGGTGAGTAATGTTCTTTTCGGGACAATTTGTTTGGAGTATTGTATGTGTACAGTCACTGGGAGATTGGAACTACAGACTAACTTTGAAGTCAATTTGTCTGGGGTCTCCTCCTGTGTTAGTCTCCTTCCGAAAGGGGAGAGATGTGACGGGAGTCACTTTGGTTGGGGGACCCGTGGAACCCAGCTTACCTTAGAGAGGTCCCTAGGCCCCTCTTAAGTAAACCTGTGTCTATTAGGGGCACAGGGTGACTAAGAAAATGATTGACAGCTACTTAATGGACACTGAGAATATAGTTGGATTGCTTCAAATGGACAGTAATATTTATAAACAATATCTCTTAAGAAATATATGAAGGTTTAATCCCAATTTACACTGAGACCTATAGCCTGTTGTAGACCATTGCCATGACGTCTGTAACTCCTAATTAATCAAAGCATTGTTTGGATGGGGATTCCATGTACTCCATCTAGGCTGGTTTAAGTGCTAATTAATTAACTCAATCTATTAGTTGCTAGTGGGAAAGTAGAATACTGTTTGTGTTGGTTGTTCCTTAGATATGTTAATTATTTTTCTGTACACAATTTCATCTGCATATGATGTAATCAGGCACCTGACCAGGTATATATTCGGTGTGAGTTTGTTAAATAAATGGTCCAGATCTTATACAAGCTATTCTCGGCTAGTTTTGTATGGGGGCGGCTAGAATATCTGATATCTATGTTCAAGACTGAAGGAAGTGGTATTCTGACAGAAGCACACAAGCACATTGTGGGATTGCGGTTCTGTTACAGTGATGGGCTGCCTATGCATGTCTCCAGACCTAAACCCTATTGAGCATCTGTGGGGCATCCTCAAACAGAAGATGGAGGAGCACAAAGTCTCTGACATCCACCAGCCCTGTGATGTCGTCATGGAGGAGTGGAAGAGGACTCCAGTGGCAACCTGTGAAGCTCTGGTGGACTCCATGCTCAAGAGAGTTAAGGCAGTGCAGGAAAATAATGGTGGACACACAAAATATTGACACGTTGGGCTCAATTGGGACATTTTTCACTTAGGGGTGAACTCACTTTTGTTGCCAGCAATTTAGACAAAAATGGCTGTGTGTTGAGATATTTTGAAGGGACAGTAAATTTACAAGCTGTACGCTCACTACTTTACAGTGTAGCAAAGTGAAATTTCTTCAGTGTTATCACATGAAAAAATATAATAAAGTATTTACAAAAATGTGAGGGGTGTACTCTCTTTTGGGAGATTGTGTGTGTGTGTGTGTGTGTGTGTATATATATATGTATATATGTATATATATATATATATACAGTTTACCCATGTACAGTGGATCGCGTTACAATTCCTGCAAACCGCTGCTTTAAACATCATGTGAAACTTGACTCCCGAAATGGAGCAAGAGCTTCCTTTTGGGCAACAAATGCGAATAGGACGGCTCATTCATGTGAATAGGCTGTGCCTATTTGACATGCAAAATTGCATGCAAATCGCTCAAACAAAGTCACAAGTGAGAACACTTATTGCCTTTTGGTGTGAATGAGCTCTTAGGAGCTGACAGTTATAAAGTACAGGCTATTTAGCCTCTCAGGATGTTTTGGGTTTGTCAGGACAATATAAACATGTATTATTATTATTTTTTTACTATTATTATTATTATTATACAGGATTTATATAGCGCCAACAGTTTGCGCAGCGCATTACAACATGAGGGCAGACAGTACACTTACAATACAATTCAATACAGGAGGAATCAGGGTGCCCTGCTCGTTAAGAGCTTACAATCTAACAGTACACAATGGGGTTGATTTACTAAAACTGGGGAGTGCAAAATCTGGTGCAAATGTGCATGGTAGTCAATCAGCTTCTTACTTCAGCATGTTTAATTAAGCTTTGCCAAAAAATAAAAAAACAGGAAGTGGATTGTTTTCTAAGCAAAGTTTTGCACTCTCCAGTTTTAGTAAATCAAACTTAGTGTTTCTGGTGGAAATTAGACCAAAGATGCAAAGACCCGTAAGGCAGCATAGCTAACAATTCTTTTCTTGTTGCAGATTTATAGCTACGTTTTCAAAAACATCAACATGATCCAAATATCAGCACTGTTGTTATCTCTTCTGTCCCTCACAGTGCTGATTCTGACAAAGGAGCTGAATGAGAAGTATATAAAACAGATCAAGTTTGTCATTCCTGTCGACCTGATATTAGTAAGTGTCATTGGTTTTATTTTTTCGTCTTAAAGATAAAACATTTAAGTGATCCTTGCTCTCCTACCCAACAGTACCTATTTAATGGGACTGCTGTAAGCTCTTTATTTCTCCCTTTCTTATGTCACACTTGAGGTCAGCTAATAGAAAGGAAAATAATAATATCTCTCTCTCCCAGATAGCTACTAAAGATGTCAGACACAAAAAGAGACGTGTCACACATCTGGTGGAAATTTCTTCTGGTTACAAGATTTTGATGGTAGACTATTTTGTCGTTGTACTCCAGGGTAACTGGTGTACATATCTCAATCACTCCTGAGATCACTCTACTCTGCATATTTTCTGGAACCATAAAAATCTATAAAAAAATTTAGGGGAATTCATAACTAGAGTCTACCGCACTCTTGAGAATGCCATTGTGTCTCTGCATGACAAATGTCGGTGTAAGTGAAAGAGTAATGTACCTGTTGTAAACATATACATGAATTTGGGGCAAGCACCACATGTGGAGGCACCCTGAAACTGGAGTAAAGCTGACAGCATCCATAACAACCAGTGACCCATGTACAGAGACAGGTTCCCTGTCTTTCTCCATATGGCAAATTAGAGTTGGTCTCAATTATTTCGGATTTTGTTATCTACGAACTAGAGGTTATTCTTTTTATGCCAATGTAATAGCGGAAAAAAAACATGTAATATTGACCATTTAAGGGCAACAAATGTACAATAGTTGCAATGATGGGCTTTCTTGACAATATATATGAAACTAAGATCAGTGGTGTCAATACAGGGGCAGGAAATAGGCATTCATGACAATAAATTGGCAACAAAGAGGCAGTCTGAGAAGTACTTGGAAACCAGTGGGCAATTCTGACAATACATTGGCAACAAATATGTAATCAGGACAGTATATTGACAACCACAGGTAAATATTGACAATACACAGGCAAGAGATGGGCAGTCTGACAATACATGGGCAACTATGGCAGTATTTGTGAAACAATGAGTAATCGTAACAATGCATGAGCAACACATGGGTAATTGCAACAATACATGGACAATACACAGGTAATCATGACAATACATTGGCAAAAACAAGGTTCTCATGACAAGTCATGTGTGACATACTTTCAGTTTTGTTTACTTAACCATGCTTCAGTGTTCATAAATCAGTACCAATCAGCTGACCCATGATTTATTTTTGTTGACTTTGGTTATCCCTCAGGACATATTTTGTGGTCATCATTTCTTAAAGCAATATCCTTAGTAAAATGTATATACAGCATTTGTTTTTGTTTTTTATCATTTTGCATTTAATGTTCCTTTATATAATGGTAGGCTTATTATTTTCTTTTATAGTACACATATTGCACACCAGGCTTTTGTATGAACCAATATTTTAGCAGGCTAATCAATTAGGCATCTAAACTATTAGCTTAATCCGCGAACAGTAAATTATAATAAAACTAGAATAATGAAAATGAGTGGCGTATAGCGCTTTAAAACAAATGACTCATCATAATTTGCTAACAGTACTATATTCTTTTTCTTTGCACAGATGTCTGTAACCTCCCTTGCTTGTTATTTTGCCAAAATGGAAGAGGATTACAGTATTGAAGTCATTGGATATATTCCAAAAGGGTAATTAATTTGATAACTTTTAAGGTATTGACTGGAAGTGCCATTATTATGCAGCCAATATTTTTACCTACTTTCCCCCCAAAAATAACTGCAAAAATATTTCTGCCTCTGCAATTCAGTTTGAATACAAATGAAATGTTGTCATTCAGTGAATACACAACAAAAAGCAGCGCTCATTATCCACGCTATAGCCGAATGACAGCTACAGTGCGGACCTACATTGCTGGGAGGGCGTACATTGATGTCCTCTCGGCAACGAGTGGCTTGCTCTGTGATCAGCGTGTCCATGAGACTCACCTGATCACAGATTGGAGATCGGGGCGATCCCGCCCCCTTACCACGTGATCAGCTGTCAGCCAATGACAGCTGATCATGTAAAGTAAACAGCAGCTGGCGATCAGCTGTTTTTTTCTCCTCACACTGTCGGTGTGAGGAGAAAAATAAAACAATCGCCGGCTGCTGTCAGAGGGACATTGGTCCCGAAGAGGAGAGGGATTATTTGTGCCCCCAGTGCCACCTACCAGTGCCCACCAGTGCCAGCTACCAGTGCCCACCAGCACCACCTACCAGTGCCCACCAGTGCCACCTGCCAGTGCCCACTAGTGCCACCTACCAGTGTCACCTATCAGTGCTCACCAGTGCCACCTATCAGTGCCCCATCATAAGTGTTACCTACCAGTGCCTATCAGTGCCCATCAGTGCCACCTATTAGTGCCTTTCAGCACTACCTACCAGTGCTCTTCAGTGCCGCCCATCAGTGCCACCTATCAGTGCTGCCTTATCAGTGCCGCCTTATCAGTACCCATCAGTGTCGCCTATCAGTGCCCACCAGTGCAACCTATCAAAGCCCATCAGTGCAGCCTATCAGTGCCCATCAGTGCAGCCTACCAGTGCCTATCAGGGCCCATTAGTGCCGCCTCATCAGTGCACGTCAATGAAGGAGAAAAATTACCTGTTTGCAAAATTTATAATAAACTATAAAAACAGTTTTTTGTTTTTTTTTTTCAAAAATATTTTTGTTTGTTTAGCAAAAAATAAAAACCCCAGTAGTAATTAAATACCACCAAAAGAAAGCTCTATTTGTTTAAAAAAAATTATAAAAATTTAATTTGAGTACATAGTGTTGCATGACCGCGCAATTGTCATTCAAAGTGCGACAGCACTAAAAGCTGAAAATTGGCCTGGGAAGGAGGGGGGTTTAAGTGCCCAGTAGGCAAGTGGTTAGACAATACCAATGAAAATACAGGACACTAATGAGTCCTTTAAAGATAGTCCATATGATATGTATTATTATACAGTCCAAATAACACCAGGTGACATCAGGTGAAATTGTGTCTTCAAAGGTAAGTGTGGCAATCCCACCAAACTTAGCACCATCACCGCACCTCGTGGATCCCTCTCCCCATGTTAGAGAACTCACCACAATCCACTCAAAATGGGCATTTTAAACATAGGACTTTGATGGGTTCAATCAGGTTCAACTCCTTCCTCATGGATGGATAGTGGGTAACCAGGACATACTCAGCAACCTCCTGGGTTAGACCCCTTTCCAGCTGATCTCCATTAATGATATGTTAACAATGCAAAGATACAAGGGGAACACCCCATAGTATAATACTGTAGGTTTTATTGGTAATAACAACACAAACCCCCCTCATCCATTGCACTTACAAGCATGAAAAGTTAAAAAGCACAAGCGAATAAAATAGCAGGTAATTTTTATCTTTAAAGGACTCATTAGCGCCCTGTATTTTCATTGGTATTTTTTAATGAGCGCTGCTTTTTGTTGTGTATTTACTGAATGACAACATTTCATTTTTATTTGTGTTTTATTATTTAAGGCAGCTGCTCTTCAGTGATCTTTTCAGATTCTTTATAGGGTTATCTTGGCGCAGGGTGGAGATTGTTTCAATATTAGTAATTTAGTTTAAATGTGTGAAAACCATATCATGTCTGTTAACTAATAAAATCAGTGAAGCTGAATTAGCAACTGACCTACCTTTAAAAAAGCAGATCCTGCATTAAAATGTAAGGTCCTCTACTGAAAACATCCAGTTCTCCAAATGAAAAAAGATTCAAAATACTGTCAAAAATAAACTTTTTTAGAAAATATATATAGATAATAAAAAATAAAACCCTTCCCTTGGCCCTGGCCCTTTGCAATTGCTGGAGGTACTGGTGATGTCACCGTGCCTTACCGCTCCCTCCCAGAAAAACTGGACACTAAAAATGATATGAGAATGCTCTGGAGCACATATCTTTATATCCATTCAACACGATTTTCACTATTTGTATGTATGTTTTGTATTCAGACATTATGAGTGTGGCATCCTTGTGTGATTATTTATTCTTTTTTTTTTTTTTAACATTTCTTGGACCTAGCATATAACTACATTTATTATTTAATTTAATATGAACACATACTGTATATAGGGGTTGATTTACCAAAGGCAAATAGACTGTTCACTTTGCAAATTTACTTTGCATAGAATGCTCTATCAACTGCAAAAAAAAAAAAGAAAAAAAATTGTATTTTTCCTTGCGCATGATTGGATGATGGAAAAAAGCAGAGCTCTGCCTCATTCATTAGGCCAAGGGAGCATTCCCTTGCAAAGTGAGCAGCCAATTTTTCTTTACTAAATCACCACCATACTGTACAAGTCAAGCGTGGTATGGCAAAGAGAACCTACCAGGCCATAAATTGCTCCAATTTCTATTTGTCAACTTTATTTTTGTTCTGTTGTTTCAGAATTCCTCTTCCTCAGGCCCCAACGATGGATGTTTTGCAGCAGGTCGTGGTGGAAGCCTTCAGTGTTGCATTGGTTGGATACACAGTTTCCATATTTCTTGCTTACAATTCAGCCAGAAGGTTCAAATATTCTGTTTACGAAAATCAGGTAAAGTCAAATTAATATATCTAATCTTTAAGTTTGAAATTGCTTTCATTCATAAATTTTCATCTCACGAATGCCGTTAACTTGTAATCTGATTTTTAGAAACACTACAGCTCAGCCATTTCCAATATGACTCAATATTTCTACAATATGGCTCATAATGCCCACATACTGTATGTATATTAAAATACATTTCAAAATGATACAGTTATTCATATATTAAAAATATGTAAAAAATAGCTTAAACATAGCACAAAAGCCTATTCTATACAATATGTATGTTTGAAAGTTTAAAGAAACATTTGGATTACCTTGAATATTTGTTATACTGATCTTTTTATGTATATTGTTAATTATTTGATGATATCCTGCAGTGAAGTATAATTTCTGTATGTTACAGGAGCTTTTTGCCCATGGACTCAGCAATATCCTTCCATCTTTTGTCTATTGTATACCAAATGCAGGAGCTCCAGCCCGGACATTTCTCCTATATAGCCGTGGTGCACAGACACAGGTCAGCGCTCATAGGATTTACATTTAACATATAATATATATATATATATATATACACAGCCATGGCCAAAAATATTGGCACCCCCACATTTATTTCTGTCAGATAATGCACCACCACTTCGCCCAGAAAATTGTTGCAATTACAAATGTTTAGGCATTCTCATGTTTATTTATTTTGTTTTTATCAGTATGACATGAAAAAGTGGAGAAACAAAAAGCCAAATTTGACACATTCCATGCAAAACTCCGTAAATGGACTGGACAAAATTTTTAAAACCTTCTCAAATTTGTAAGATATAATTTTGTAAGATATAATTGTAATTTGTAATTAAACTCACCAGTTTTAGTTAACAGGTGCTGACATTAGATATAGATATCACACCAGCGACCAGTTAAAATGGTAAAAAATCTATTCATCCTTTCTGTTGTGTGTCTCTGTGTGCCCAGTGGCTGAGCTAGACTTTTAAAACAGGGATGGCAAAGGGGTGGCAAGGTATTATTTTTGGGGGTCAATATACAAAGTGTCCCCTTCAATGCAGAGACCAGCGTGCAGTGTCCCCTTCAATGCAGAGACCAGCGTGCAGTGCCCCCTTCAATGCAGTGACCAGCGTGCCGTGCCCCCATCAATGCAGTGACCAGCGTGCCGTGCCCCCTTCAATGCAGTGACCAGCGTGCCGTGCCCCCTTCAATGCAGTGACCAGCGGATAATGCAGCTGAAGCTGCGGCAGAAGCACCGGTTGCCTTTGGCACTCATAAGCCGGCTAAGGTGTTTCCTTTTCCTTCCTATTTTGACAGATTTGTTGCAAAAGAGTGGTAACATCCAAAACGTCCCTTTGTGATCCCTAAGTGATTCGCAATGAGGTACCCCTTTAAAGAGTCCCTCCTTAAGATGTGGACTGTTCCATCGGTGGTGGTTCCCTAGGTTTTCAGGTTGAATAATGTGACGAGACCAATCTCGCCATTGGGCATTGGAGAAGCCTGGTTGCTCGCCTCTTGCAATGTGACTATGGACCCTCTCATCAGCCCGTGCTAAACGTAAACCCCATGGCGATTTGACTGTGTATTATATTGTTGCTGCCTCCTTTCGTCTGTTTGTTCGGCTGTTCCACGGCCCGTACAGTCTCCTTTATTCCCCTATGTTTTAGCCAAACGCCTTGCATGGTTTGGACTACTACAAATGGGACAGTCACATGCAGGAATGGTGTCTCCCTTTTAAAATGACGATGTTATTCCCTGTATAGTATGAGGTCTCTGGACAGGAAGTACCACTCCTAATATGGTCATTCCAGGAAGTTCAATAAGGAGACGGACTGTCTGAGGTGGCTCTCCATTCACCTTTTGTCGGGTGTGCTAATGAACTTGCCTGCTGTCTGCTAAGAGATGTATTGACACTCAGAGTAATGTGTATTGAGGGCTCGTTAGGGAACCATTGTTCTGTGTCTGGCTGTTGTGTACATTGATTGCTCCCTGGGGGCTTCTGTCTCCTTGCACATGGCAGTCCTTCTGGTCAAGCTATCTGACCAATCACTGCTGACTCATTTTCAAGCCCTCATTTGCATGGCTGGAGAGGACCTTATGAGGAACTGCAGGTATTGTGCAATTGACCAATGGGAAAGCGGTTGTTGGGGGAAGGATGTTCCAAATTCTGTATAAAAGTGTGCTGTGTTCTTCCAATAAATGTTTTTCCTGTTTTAACCTCAACGCGGAGCCTTGTCTCGTTAGTGGGGGGATTTATTGTATGCTGTTCCAGTTTCACTGCTAGGAGTGTAAACCCTTCATATGGTTTTTCCTATTCAGCTGTATGCAGCATTCATAAGGTTCCAGCTACACTGTTTGCATCATTCCTTGGTTTCCAGTTCGGGAGTTTGGTGTCCTGCAAGTAGCTGTGCCTGTAGCTCTGGAAGGGGAAGATCTCCTAAACGGTTTTAACCCTTTTGTGTCCGGGGTGCCTTTACAAATAAGGCAACCATGATTCCGATAGAAGAATCGCCGGTGTTTAAGAATCTGGCTGACAGAAAGGTGGAGGCTGTGGCCCGCAGTATGTTCATTGTGGCTGGCTCGGCACTCAGACCAGTCTTCACCATTGCCCTGGTGTCAGAAACTCTGACTGAGTGACCTGGAGGGTAAGCAGCTCCCCCCTGCCTTGGCGGTGCTGGCAGACCAGTTGGTCCAGGGGCTGCAGTTTCTTTTTTTTTTCTTTTTAAACGTTTTTTATTGAAGGCAAAAGAAACATGGTACAGCAACATGCAGTGAAAATATTAGGTACATGCCATGATAAAACAAGGCGCTTTGAAATACAAAACTGCAGCATATAACATTCAAATAACACAGGGGCTGCAGTTTATCTGTGATGCTTCTTTGGATGGGGTTCCCCTGATTTTTAGACTGTCTGTTTTGGCAGTTGTCCTTAGGCATGTTTTGTGACTCAAATGTTGGTCTGCGGACCAGACCTCTAAAAAAAAAAGCCTTAACTGATCTTCCATTTCAAGGAGATCGCCTGTTTGGAGCTTCCCTGGATGATATCATTAAGAGTCTCACAGGGGGAAGAGCACCTTTCTTCCGCAGGCTAGTGAGGGTAAGGAACCTCATCGCAGACATGGCCTGTCCTTTTTCGCTCACAGGAAGTTTTTCAGTCGCTCAGGATCGGTTGACAAGGGTTCAATGCCTTTCAAAGCCTCTTCGGGAGGATCCAGGTGACCTTGGTCTGGCAAGTCCAAAGCAAGTTTCTCCAGACCCGAAGACAAAGCTCCTTCTGCATGAAGGTGCGCCCTCACCCATGCTTGTGGTTGGGGGACGTCTTCACTAGTTTCCGAACCTGTGGACATCCTTAGTGCAAGACAAGTGGGTCCACAAAGTGATAGGGTCCGGCTAAAAGATCGAGTTTCGTTCTTACCTTTCAGAGAGGTTCTTTCCTTCCAATGTGCGCCTGTCCCAGGACCGCTTGCAAGCCCTCTTTAGAGAGGTACAAGACCTGTTGCTTCAATGGGGTAATTGTTCGGCTCCAACTCTGGAACATTTTCAGGGGTTTTATTCAAACCTGTTCACAGTGCCAAAGAAAGAAGGCAAGGTGCGTCCAATTTTGGATCTCAAGGCCCTGAACTGCTTTGTGCAGATACAGAAGTTTAGAATGGAGTCTATTCGCACGGTGGTAGTATCCTTGCATCAGGGGGATTTCCTTGCCTCTATCCACATCAAGGAAGCTTACTTACACATTCCAATATGTGTCTGTCCCCAATGCTTTCTCCGCTTTGCCATTGGAGAGGAGCATTAATAGTTTGTGGCATTACCCTTTGGTCTCGCCTCTGCTCCTTGGGTCTTCACAAAAGTGTTGGCTCCGGTGCTGGCGTTGTTACATCAGCGAGGAATCGCAGTGCTGGGCTACCTAGACGACCTTCCCTTGCGAGCAGAGTCCCCTTCTGCTCTGATGGACAATGTGGACATCATTATACAGACTCTGAGGGAGTTAGGCTGGCTTCTGAGTTATCAGAAGTCTCTGGTTCCTTCCACAAAATTGGACTATCTGGGTCTGAGTCTGGACTGGGCTATAGCCAGATTGTTCCTTCTTCTGGACAAACTCCAGAAGTTGCATGCTGCGATTCATCTCTTGCTGTCCAGCAGGGGGTTGTCCCTCCGGACTTCCATGAGGGTGCTGGGCCTGATGGTTTGTACCTTTTGAGGCAGTCCCATATGCACAGTTACATATGAGGTCCCTGCAAAGGGAGATCTTGGCCAAATGGGACAAGTGTCCGAAGTCTCTGGACAATCAAATCCAGCTGAGCCGAAAAACAAAAGGGTCTCTGATCTGGTGCCTTTGCTCTCCAGCTCTTCACCAGGGCAAATCTTTTCTCCCCCTGTAGTGGACAGCGGTCACCACGGATGCCAGTTTGTCCGGGTGGGGAGGTGTCCTGGGTCGAAACTCCACTCAGGGAGTTTAGACATTGGAAGAGTCCAGACTCCTGATAAATTTCCTGGAACTCCAAGCGATCGGGCTGTGCCTGAATCACTGGACAGATAGCCTAAAGGGGTGTCCGGTGCTAATCCAATCGGACAATGCCTCGACTGTGGCTTATGTCAATCACCAGGGTGGAATAAGAAGTGTATTGGCAGCTCTGGAGGTTGCCGGCATTTTTCGGTGGGCAGAATGTTTTGTTCCGGCCCTCTTTGCCGTAAAAGGGGTGGAAAATTGGCAGGCGGATTATCTCAGTCGGCAGGCGTTGGACTAGGGGGAGTGGTCCCTTCATCTGGAGGTGTTTGATCAACTGTGTTTACAGTGGGTCATCCCCGAGATAGATATGTTGGCTTCTCGGCTAAACAGGTTTGTGGCACGGTCACGGGATCTGCTAGCGGACGCCACAGGATGCGCAGGATCGAGGCAGTAGGAATTCCGGTCATTTTTTTTATATATATTGACTTTTTATTGAATTTTCTATCAGCATATAAAAAACATAAATCAAGTCATTGCGCCGTTTAACATGCATGTATAACTTTTACAAATAACTTCTGTATTATCAAACTCTTCCCACCCAAAAAAAAATAATTGAATATCCAAAGCCTCTCCTATTATGTTCTCTACTACCTACAGACTCTGTCATACTCCTCTCTTAGATGCCATAGGTAATATTGGCCCTGATCACTCAGGCTCCAGGTGATTCAGCCCCAAGCTATCTCCGTTATGGACCTCAAACACCCAGCATCTTTATATAATCCTTAGTTTTTTTAAACTTCAGCCAGTCCCCCCATATATTCAGATATTTTGCACAGAAGTCCTCTGCTGTATATGTAGCGGACTGCCATTCTTTGATACTGCAGATTTACCGTTTTGCTCCTTCAGACTGTCTCTGTGCTCCTTTAAGACTGCTTTCAGAAGGGATTCCTAAGAAGTGGAAGAACAGGATTGTGGGAGATATAGTTCTGTATTGGGAGCAGACTGTTATCTGGATTACTGAAGGAACTGTTCTCCCAGGGAGCAATGGGGGGAGTAAAGGATCATGTGAGAGACTATAAACCTATACCTGACCTGCCCGCAGAACCCAGCCTCAACCCAGCCTGTGGCAGCAGAGCATTGCTTATTCCCAGATACCGGAGCGTGGGAGGGCGCATCGCCTGTGTTGCAGGATTCTCACATATGGACATCATAGAACGGAAGGGGGCCTGTGTGAAATCCAAACCGCAAGTATAATCCTTTTTCCATCAACACATTGACCGCAGACAGTATTGCATATATCACTTCTTTGGGATTACAAATCTCACATTGGACAGTGATAAGAGCTCCAACTGCCGGCAAAGACTTAGCAAGGCCTTGCTAGGAGAAGGGGTTTAATATCAGTTACACCTTAAAAGGGACACATCTAATTTACTTTACAGCTATTAGTCAGAATAAACTCAGCCTTAGCATAATCCTGAGCAATAGTTAAAATAGTGCTATAAGGGTTAACTGTCATTGTTCACAACTCTATAATATTGTGTTATTACATTCTTTATTTGCTATTTACACCTATATCTACATCATTCTTGCTGAATTACACTGACTTTGGTGGGATTCGTCTGACTGATAGAGTTGTATCTGTTTATCTCAAAGTTACACTTGTTCATCCTTTAAGTAAACAGCAAACGTCATTTATATTGTGTCAGTGTGTCCTTAAAGGTGTATACACTCATAACATTACCAGGTGTGCCAGTGGGGTGGAGCTTGTTCTTGGGACTGAAAGGCAGAGAGCGGGACCTGTTTTACTTAAGCAGCTCCTGAGGGGGTAGCGCTACATATACATTGTTTGCTCCATGGATCTCGCCCTATCTACCCTTACAGCCCACTCGGGACTTCTGGCGAATGCCAAAGTGCCGGGATCAGCCTTTTAGCTGCATTCAGTAGGTGAGGCACTAGTATATTCTTATACCCTCGCCTTTTTCTCTGTGTTGTGAAACAAGTAACTCCAAGGTTCCATCTGGATGCAGCATTCTGTAATCTGGTAAATCAACCTAATAATCCCCTCCCAGAAAACTTGAATCTTTGTGCTCTCCCACCACAGATGTGCAAAGGTCCCAGGAGCTCTTCATCCCCTCCAACAAGTTGAGGATGTCTCTGCACTGAACCTCTGGGCCCTCGCTCAGATTTCATCTAGCCAAAAGCTTGTAACACATCTCTGTTGTCAAGTAATTGATGAGTAGCAAGCTAATTTCAACACTTTCTTCCTTTTTTCCTCGTCTTGCAGGGGTCCTAATTCCTGTTCCCATTTCCCTAGATAAGGTGGGTATACAGAATCTGTTTCCGCTAATAAGATCTTATATATTTTGGATATACTATGCTTCATACACACAGGGGAACTAAACAGTTTCTCTATTGGTCTCATATTATCTCTTCCCCGCAGAGGCTGTGGGAGAGTGCACAAAGTGCTATAATTGTGTATATATCCATTCATCAAGTGGAACATTCCCCATTTTTTGTCTTAGTTCAAAAAAAGTGCACAATCTGTTTCCTACCATTACATCTCTTAACTGTATCACCTCCTTTTTGCCCATCTGACAAAATATAAATAATCCTCTTTCCATGGTTTAAAAAAAAATGTGTTTATTAATAAAATCAGTGGTGCATTATATTTCCAGTGGAATAATCTACTTAGACTAGCATAAATTCTTAACGTGTTTTTAGTCAGTCAAATCTACCTTGCTTTGTGCGCACTCAGTTTCTACCCAGCTCCTACCTTTCTTTTGTTTATCCAGTCTGCTATTCATGCTATAGAAATTGCCTGTTAATATTTTTTAAAATCAGGCGCAGCTACCCCCCCCCAACCCTTTTCTCTTTGTTAGTACTACGTAGGCGATTCTCGGGCGTTTGTGTGCCTATATGTATTTTAATACAATTGCCCTTAACTTCCTAAAATAGACTTGAGGGAGGGTGATTGGGACCATTTGGAATATGTATATGAGTTTGGGAAGAATGTTCATTTTTACTGCGTTTATTCTACCCAACCATGAAAGAAGTCTATGTCTCAGGGAGTTCAGCTGCTCCTTTACCTAATTTAACATTGAGCTTGGGAAGAATGTTCATTTTTACCGCGTTTATTCTACCCAACCATGAAAGAGGTCTATGTCTCTGTAAGTCCAGCTGCTCCTTTAGCTAATTTAACATTGGTGTATAATTGACCCTGTCAAAGGCCTTTTCAGCATCTATTTACAATAGTATAGCCGATATATAGTGATTTGAGACAATTGTCCCTCCCCCTCCCGACCAGACACACAGCCCACCTGATCATTGTGTATCCATTTCGGCAGTAAAGGTTTTATTCTTTTTGCTATTATTTTTGCGAAGATTTTAATATCTGTATTTAAAAGAGAAATTGGTCTATAGCTCGTTGGTGCTATGGAATCTTTCCCTTCCTTCAATTTAAGGGTTATTTTAACATACTTCCCCCAGTATATTAAAGCATTCGCATCGTTTGGGGACTAGAATTTTTTGAAACCTTTTATAATACAGGATCAAATATCCATCAGGGCTGGGCTCTTCCCCAGGGCCATGCTTGGGAAATCAAGCTCCTGCCAGATCTCCCTTACTTCTATCCCTACCTTTCCCTTTCTGTTGAATATTGTATAACTGACTATAATACCAGTGGAACACCTGAGCAAGATCTGTGGACGAATAGACAATTTCTCTGCTCTCATTTTTAATTTTGGGAATATGGCATGCGTTTTTTTTCTCCCTCACTGTTTTTGCTAGCTGTTTCCCAAGTTTATTTCCCCATTGATATTTTTCATTCATAACTATATGAAATGCACTTTTTGTCTCCTGCTCCATAAGTGCCGTCAATTCCCCTCTCTTCTCAATCAACTCTTTCTTCTCTGGCATGCCTTTGGGTCTAGTCCGTTGTTCCAGTGTATGTACCTACCTAAGTAGCTGGTTCCTCCTCTCAATCTTTTCCTTTTTTTCTTTGTGTCCCAATGCCTAAAAATATCGCTTTATTTAAGCCTTATGTGATTCCCACAAGGTAGTTTGTGAAATCTCCGGTGTATCATTAATAGCAAAGAAGCTCTCCATCTCCTTCTATACTTTCTCGACTATCTTAGGATTTTGAATGAGCGAGTCACACCTCTAGGTGTTGCTGAAACTAGATCTAACTGCACTATCACCAGGATCAGAGAACGTGATAGACTTAATTATCACATCCTTAAGAAAGACTAGGAGTTGATGTTCTATAAAAATGTAATCAATCCTTGAAAAAGACCCATGTACTGAAGGGTAATAAGTGTAATCTCTAAGTTCTGGGTGTCTCATCCTCCAGGCATCCACTAGTTGACACTCTCCCAGTAATCTCCTAGTTTCATTCTGCTTTTGTAATGGGAGATGGGAAGTCCCCGTCGATGAATCCAGCTGTGGGTCCAACCCCATATTAAGGTCTCCCTCTACAATAAGCCTCCCCTTCTTGAATGTCATCAAACTTTTCCTCAAAAACTTATTTGGACCTTTATTTGGGGAGTAAATATTTGCAAATATGTACTCCATATGGAAAAATCTTCCCTTATTAAACAAAAACATCCCCTCAGGGTCTGCTAGCTGCTCCTTCAATGTAAACACAGTGCTCCCATCAAATCCAATCGCCACACCCCGGGAATGGCTCAAAACCAAGTCGCCATAGAACCACATAGGAAAAAACTGGGAAGACAATTTAATCCCTGATGTATGTGTAATATTTGTTTCTTGTATGAAGGCTACTCCAGCCCCATAACGATGCAATTCTTTAGTTACCTTATGTCTTTTGCTAGGTGTATTCTGGCCTCTAACATTGTATGACACTAGATTTACCAGAGCCATGGGCAACCAAAGGAGCAGCTAGCACCTCTTATCCTTGAGAGAAGACCTGGAGAGGGGAAAAAAAAAAGAAGGTGGCCCCTGCCCCTCCCCCACCCCATTACCCTTCCCACAGTGGTAATCCACTCGGAGGGTTGGACAACTGTCCAGATCTTGTTCAATGTACAGATCTAGTGATCCACTACTGTGTGCCACTTCCTGTCCATACCTTTCCAGGGGGACACCACCCCGATGCCAGATCCATCTCCGCCCACTGGACTACTGTACTCACCAGCCTTCTCCCCCTGCCGCCTCCACAAAAAGGAAGGAGAAGAGGGAGGAGGGAAGGGAAAGGGAGAAAGGACACAGAAGACAACCCACACCAAACCTTAATACAACACAGCCCTATACCTTGGATGTGGTTCGGGCTATACGGGTGTACCTGGCAGATACGGAGTCTTTTAGGAAGTCAGACTCGATATTTGTGCTTACAGATGGGCCTCGAAAAGGACTATCCGCTTCTTCGATGACAATTTATAGATGGATCAGACAGACGGTGACTCAGGCCTATTCGATTAAGGGTCAGGTTCCTCCTTTCCCTGTGAAGGCACACTTTACGTGGGAGCTCAATGCTTCTTGGGCCTTTCGTCATTAGGCGTCAGTAATGCAGGTGTGAAAGGTTGCTACTTGGTCGTCGTGCACACTTTCACAAAATTTTATAAAGTGGATGTGTTGGTATCTGCGGATGCCTCTTTTAGCCGCTAGGTTTTGCAGGTTGCTGTTCAGGGGGCTTTGGGGGTGTAATGTTTTTCATGTGGGCTCCAGTTGTTTTGGTTGAACTCATGTTACCTAGTTGGCTACGTTTTAGCCTTGGGAATATTTCTTGCTGTTCCCACCCCTCATGTTTGAGGGGATGTCCCAATGGTTAAGAGGATCAGGAGCTGTGTCCGTCAATGAATGAAAGAGAAAATGGGAACTTTGACTTAAAATCCATTTCTCTGATGTTCATTGATGGACAAAGCACCCACCCCTCTATGGAGTTGTATTACTTCTGACACAGCTTTTAACAAAACTGGGTACCTATAGCAGAGAGGGGGAGTATACCTCCTGGGACTGCCCATAGGCATAGTCAAGTTATTTTTCTGCCTAGTGTCCTACTACTGTAGGAGGCAGTATAACCCAATAGTTAAGAAGATCAGGAGCTGTGTCCATTAATGAACATCAGAGAAATGGATTTTACGGTAAGTCAAAAATCCAATTTTTTGTGTCATAGCAATACAAACAAAAGATATAAACATGAGTTAGCCTAAACATTTGTAATTGCAACAATTTTCTGGGCGAAGTGGTGCATTATCTGACAGAAATGCAGGGGTGCCAATATTTTTGGCCATGACAAAATATATATATATATATATATATATATATATATATATATATATATATATACAGTATATATTTATATTTTTCTCCTAACATTACTGTCAACAAATTCAATTATGACACCTGCAAATAAATGCATAAAACCTACTTTAGTTAATTAATGTCTTGAAACATTTTTGATATGAGCTTGTATAACTGTTTTACATCTGTAATTAAACATTTCTACATACCAACATTTCTACATACCAAATCACTTTTAAGGCCCATTCATACCTATGTATATGTGCTTTAAAGCCATCACCAGTATGATGATATTTACCATTAGTCCAAACTCAAGATCATTGCTGTATAAATCATTGGACAGATAAACCGTTCTTTACAAGTTTCACCTTTGCAATGCTTACCCCCGAAGGATTCGCTGTTTCTAGGGTCCGTGTTCCTGTGCTCACAACTCTGCAAATTGCGCCAAGCATTCTGACACACCTGGCTGGGTGGGGAATAATTATTGCAGATGTACAGCCGTAGCCAAAGGTTTTGAGAATGACACAAATATAAATTTTCACAAAGTCTGCTGCTTCAGTGTTTTCAGATCTTTTTGTCAGATGTTACTATGGTATCCTGAGGTATAATTACAAGCATGTAAAATGTTTTTATTGACAATTATATTAGGTTTATGGAAAGAGTCAATATTGGCAGTGTTGACCTTTTTTTTTTTTTAAAACCTCTGCAGTTCGCCCTGGCATGCTGTCAATTAACTTCTGAGCCACATCCTGACTGATGGCAGCCCATTCTTGCATATTTAATGCTTGGAGTTTGTCAGAATTTGTGGGTTTTTTTTTGTTCACTCACCTTTTGAGGATTGGCCACAAGTTCTTAATGGGATTAAGGTCTGGGAAATTTCCTGGCCATGGACTCGAAATTTCGATGTTTTGTACCCAAAGCCACTTAGTTATCACAATTGCTTTATGGCAAGGTGCTCCATCATGCTGAAAAAGGCATTGTACGTCCCTTGGATGGTTGAGAGAAGCTGCTCTCTGAGGTTGTTTTTGTACCATTCTTTATTCATGGCTGTGTTCCTAGGCAAAATTGTGAGTGAGCCCACTCCCTTGCCTGAGAAGCAACCCCACAAATAAATGGTCTCAGGATGCTTTACTGTTGTCATGACACAGGACTGATGGTACCGCTCACCTTTTCTTCTCTGAAAAAGTTTTTTTTTCTGGATGCCATAAACAATCAGAAAGGGGATTCATTAGAGAAAATGACTTTACCTCAGTCCTCAGAGGTCCAATCCTTGTACATTTTGCAGAATATCAGTCTGTCCCTGATGGTTTTCCTAGAGAGAAGTGGCTTCTTTGCTGCCCTTCTTGACACCAGGCCATCATCCAAAAGTCTTCTCCTCACCTGCCTGCTGCCATTCCTGAGCAAGGTCTCCACTGGTGGTGGCATGATCCCACAGCTGAATCAACTGTAGGAGACGGTCCTTTTGCTTGCTGGACTTTCTTGGGTGCCCTGAAGCCTTCTTCACAAATGCAGTGAAAATATTTTTTATGGGATTAAGTTCATTTTCATGGCAAAGCGGGACTTTGCAATTATTTGCAAATCATCTGATCACTCTTCATAACATTCTGGAGTATATGCAAATTGCCATCATAAAAACTGAGGCAGAAGATGTTGTGAAAAATTTATATTTGTGTCATTCTCAAAACTTTTGAACAACTGGCATATAGGGCAAAACCCCTCCTAAACCCTATACTCGGCTAATCCTAACTAAGGAGAGTAAGACCACCATAATAGTTCAGCACTGTGTAATATACACTCTCTCTTTGTAATATTTGCAGGCAACACTGTTCCTGTTTGTTAAAGTGTAGTGGGATTTGGCCAGTGACCTCTCACCTACTCCTGTGGTGACCTTTTTACTGTAAGCAGCACAATTGGTCAATGTCCACTGTATCCTTCCCCTTGATCAGGCAATGGGCTCTGTCAGCATCTGTGGCAATCTATGGTTTTCCAGGATGTCTGCCACTGCACCTTTATTTCTCTCAGGTGTGGTGGTGAGTGGTCTGCTGGCAGACTGAAGCGCACTCATTCTCTCCAAACATCCTCCACACTCCCCCTCAGCCCAGGAACATCAACCCCCTCCTTTTCCTCTCTGCTCAGAGCTCTAGTCACTCTAGGATTTGTGATATCCTTTTTCTCAGTCCATAAAGCAACTAAGCCTGTTTGGAACTACTTTTCCCACAATCCTCTGTTCTTTCCATCATTCACAGCAGTCCGCAACCCCTTCCTCTGTTTAATGGGCAGACCCAGCAGGCTACTTAAGTTCTGTAAACACAGTCCCCAATACAGCTTTGCCTGTCCCTCTGTTAACACAAGCAAGGACTACAGCAGACACTATGATACTGTAGCTGCTCCTCACCAAAATGGGACTATACCTGTATATTCTAATATTTAACTGGAGTTTATTAATTGCTTCAGTACATTTTCATTATTTATGACGTTACATGTACACTTTGTTTGATCTCTAGGTTGCCTGTTTGGTATCATGCTTCCTTGTCCTTCTGGTCATTTATTTCTTAGTACCCTTACTATACTGGCTACCAATGGTAAGCAAAAATGTTGTTTAAATTGTAACTCCTCTCTGGGTGATTTATACAAATTGCCAGGATTTTAGCAAGCTTTGTTAGAATCACACTTTTTCATCCACACAAGCAGGAAATTATATTTCCGGAGGCATTCTGTTCACCAGTGGTTTAAATACCACCTTCAGGTTGTCAAATTGAAAGGAAGCTACACTTACAATGTTGGACAGTTTTTTAAAAATGACTGTGGTTGCAGATTAAAATAGAAAGGTAATTTTTATTAGCACAAAATTACACTATGGCTTATGTAACAATTATATGTTGTATGAATGTTTGTAATGAAAGTTTAGATTACCTTTAAAGCCTAAGTTTAGCCAAAAAAATTGCTGCCATAATTTATCAGTATGACAGGGGTTACTAGACCGATGGACCTGTGGCAGCCACTCATCAAGAGTGCCAAACTATGTCCGCCCTTTGCTGCCCAGCTTCTCCATTCATTGAAGCTGTGTTATAGCTTCTATGAATGAAAAACGATCTATAAATGGAGGATGGGCAAATGAATAAAAGGTCCACATCCTCCTTTCATAGATTGTGCTTCATTCATAGCACAGCTTCTATGAATGGAGGCAGGGGGTGTAAGAGACTGACATAGTCGGCCAGCCACAGCTCCCTCAGCTCTGTGACAGTGTGGTACTCTATTACAATGTTAAAAGGCAGTCTGTGCCAGGTTTTGTAGGGGACAGGCACACTGATGATACAGATGTGTGCTTGGTCAAAAGAATCAGGATTAGAGTTCAGGGATCCAACCTCCTGAGGATTCCATTTGTGTGCAAGGGAGCAGGGAGGTGCATGTCTGCACTGTGCTGTCTGGGACAGGACAGCCAGAGGCCCGAGCCTGAGAGACAGAGCAGCGGGGAACTGTAGGAAAGAGAAAGAGTGCTGACCAAGGCATGAGGCCTGAGCAACAGTGCTGCTAAAGAGAGCCAAGAGGCTGAGAAATGTTAATTTTTTATTGATAGTGGAAACCCCTCAGAGGGAAGCCGATTGTTGTGAACTTTTCTTTCTGTTTTAAAAAAAAGTAGGCAGAAAAAGTCCTGAAAAGGCATATCTGGTTTGGACTGAACTCACTGGTAAGTACTACATTTGAGTTAAGCAACCCCCAAGTTGTCACATCTATTAACCCCCACTGCACTGGAAATTAGGGTGACATTTGTCGGGGGGACTCAGAGGAGGAAGATTTTATGTAATCCCACAGCCAGCAGCACAATGAATCCATCAAATTGATTGCAAGTAATGTTCCTTGTGCTGATTTTTTTTTTTTTGGCTAAAGCTTAGGCTTTAAAGATAATAAATATGGTGTTTATAACCAAACTTACCCATATGAACAACTAAAACAGAGATGTCACTTGCAACCAGTGATTCTGGGTATGTTTTATAATTAAAATTAAAATTATAATAAACGTAAAAAACTTTAGAGACACTTATAGCTGGGCCCCTTATATAGATTTCTAAAAAAAATGTATTAATTACATTTTCTTAAGTATTCATGGATACATATATAAATCTTTTAGGAGATTACCATTACAGAATATGTTTAACCAGTTGCCGACCGTATAACTTAGATATATGGTGGCAATGTGGCACGGCTGCGCCGCATCATGTACCTAGTACGTGATCCAACACTTCCAGGTCTGGGGTGCGCACGCGCACCGCTAGCCAGCCACTTTTGCTGTGGTCATACACAGCAGAAGCTGGTTGGTGAATACCATGGACTCGATATCCGCCAGCACCGAACGATTCTTCAGTACAAGTCATCAGAATAGTAATAAAGGGTGAAATCTTACATTGGGGACATTGAATTTCCTTAGTCTTAGGCCCCTTTCACACATGCTGTCCGTTTTTCCGTTTTTCATCCATCCGTTGATGGACAGAAAACGGACAACAATGCATCTCTATGGAAAAAACGGATGTAAATAGAGAATAAACCATTTATATCAGTTTAGATCCGCATCCGTCATCATCTGTTTTTTTAAACTGATCAAAGCTCTATTTTTCTTCCGTTAAAAAAACAGATGGGACGAGAAACGGATGTAAACTGACAATGATTCAGTTTTTTATCCAATTTTGCAATGGTAGTGGATGTAAAAAAAAAACTGATGAGCACTGATGAAATACGGATGAAAAACTGATGAGCACTGATAATATACTGTTAGCTCAATTCTTGTCAGGAGGCAATCACGATGATATTACAGCCCTTCAGTTTCTACCCTCCCAATAGATGGATTTCCCCTCCAACCAGCTGGGAGTTATGACGACACATCGTACTCAAACTTCGTGCAGTCACAACTAACTTTATTGAATGTGAAGCTCATATTTAAAGCATATTTGTTGAGCAGGAAAAGACTGCTCCAAACCGGTTTTACAGTTCATCAGTCGAATTACATATCAGACAGAACAATACATGAAAGGGCCTTTGCTTTTGCCATGCATCTGTATGTCAATCTAAGGCGTTCCCGAATCTGAATGTGTGTCCTATGACAGTCGCCCTGTCTGCATTTCGTTGTCATGTGTTAATGTAAGCAATTGTCAATTGTTTATGGGTTTGTCCGTAATTTCCATGCGCAGACTTAACTTTGTCAAGTGTCCCAATGAATGAATGAACAGGTGTTTACATGTCGTCTAAATGCAAAACATAGCTGTCTGCTGACCAAGGTGGATGAATGGCTGTCAGTGCCAGCTCGTTAATATGTAAATGCAAGGGCCTACACTTCATCACAGAATGGGCACAAACCGAAATATATATCTGAAAAATCATAAGGCATATTAATACAACCTTTCATATACGGATGAAAAACTGATGAGCACTGATGAAAACGTGATGAAAAGCTGATAAATACTTCATCCATTTTGATGTGACTGAACTGATGAAATTAATGGTCCGCATGTGTGAAAGGGGCCTTAGAGAGAATACCACTAATTTCCTGACTTGTTTACAGGACAGAAAATGAAGGCAAATCTCCCCATTGGAACATGAATGGCAAGGGTTTAACCATTCCATACTCCATTCAAAATAATAAAAAAAAATAATAATGTATTGGCTTTATATATACTTTAACCCAACATGTGTATTTGTGTGCTCCTATTGCAGTGTGTCTTGGCAAGTGTGATTGTTGTTGGATTAAAAGGCATGCTTAGACAGTTCCAAGATTTGAAGAAATACTGGAATGTTGATAAATTCGATTGGGTAAGTACTGAGCTGAATTTTGAGTCTTACTAATAAGTCAAATATTTACATGAATATGTAAGAAACCTTTAATAGTTCTACCAAGATAGACACACAAACTATAAGTGAAATAGTGAGGCAACTTTATATCAAAGCCTAACTTCACAGATTGCAGAAAATGTTTGGCACCTTTGGACACATCTAGTTTGCAGTTGGTTTCTATTGTACCTGAAATAATTTTTGGTAAAGTGATCTTCTGAACACAGCTGGTTAGAAATGGCAATATATAACTTTAGCTATGCGATTGTTTTGCGTATTGCTGGCATAATTGTGCCATTAGGAGGATATGTAACAGACAATTCCACCTATTATTTCAAAGACTATTCCTGACTCACTGGTCTGTAATTAATCTTTTTTTGTTTCAATATGTTTATTAAAGTTTTTCATTTTACAACAACGCCAACATATGAGCAGTATAAATATGAACAAGAAAAAACAGTAGAACCAAACTACAGCAAAAACCAATTGCCTTCAAGGAAATACAGTGAAGGGTTATACACGTGGAGTGAGATGCAATCATGGTTAACATTTATAAACCATACGAGGGAAACCCTCTCAGGACCCTTCACCACAGTAGCGGGGCTCTACCATAGGTGGGATCCATGTAGACAATAGATCCCAGGAGGGCGCAAGGCGGACTGGTGAGGACCACCCGCCCATAGACAGAAATTTAGGCAGTGCAGGGAAAAGACAGCAAAGAGAGAAAGAGAGAGAGGAAGGAGAAAAGAAAATACCCCCCCCCCCACCCATACAGTATGTTTAAATGACCGATTTCTTATCAGTGGCTGGTATATGCTCAGGCTATATCCACCTCTAATTTCTCTAGTTCTGTTACATAGGTTTTTGGACCTGCTTGCATGACATTAATGTTTAGCACAATGAGACAGGCATACAGAAGTTTGGTGGTGTGCATGCCACCTATATTTTACTACATCTGATGTTTGGGCCTCATTTCCTCATACCAAAATGTTGCACTACTTCTTTAAATATGTGACAATCCAATCAAATGAAACAAATATTTTAACATATGACTATTATTCCAGTGTAAAAACAACCCACATAGTGTAAATGGGTAACACCAAATTATAGAAGTAGTAAAGTCCAAATCCAGAATAAATTCTTGTACTGGTAGTTCTCATACATTTCCAAAGCAGAGACCATAAAAATTAAGCATCTTATGATCACTTGTTTAACAGAATATGTATTTTTCTTTCTTTAAATCTCAGTTTTTAAATGTGGAGGCTAAAATACTAAAGGAGGCATGTTTAAAATCTAGCCAGTGTGGCAGCTATGGTTCCCTCCACTGATATGGTGGAAAAGTCATCATAACCACTTCCATGCATAAGTTATAGTTTTACTGTGAATATATTCCATCTCCAGTGTCTTATTTGTGCTTGAGATTTCTTACAGCAGGTATTTTTGGTGATCTGACATTTACATGAGTGCTGACTCTGTTATCACAATATCAGTTCTGGCCGAATCAGCAGTGAAGAAAAGGCAGCGTTTGGAGAAAGGGTGGCAGAACGCTGCCCGCGGTGGAAGTTGTAATGAATCTTTAAACATCACATATTATGGGGTGTATTTATACCAAGATTACATAGTAATATTATTGCATTGATTTAAAATGGAAAATACCACATTTAGCCACCAGATTAAAATCATTCAACCAGTACAGGAGATAGCATTATAAGAATAACATACACTGTGAAGTACTATGCATTTTTGTTGTTCCTAATTTTCAATATTGAGTGTTTTTTTTTTCAACAGGTAATATGGATTTGCACCTATGTGGTAACGATTTGTTTTGCTGCAAATATCGGTTTGCTGTTTGGTGTTGTCTTTAATATTGCAGTAGGAGTATTTCGATTAACCAAGTAAGGTTATTTTCTCTCTATTCTATTATTATATGAATTGTCTTTTTTGAACATCTTAGATAGTTACCAGCATTTATAATGTCAAGGTCAGGGCTGTTTCTTGAAGAGCACTTGAGATATACTGTATGTGTGTTTGCAGACTCTCTGCAATCTCTAGTGTGATACATCCACAATGCTCATGGTAGTTGTTGACTAAATTTGGAAATATTTAAAACTGCCATTTTTTTCAAGTTCATATATGGTTTCATGCTTCCTGCTGCAATACAGCATGACTGCCGAAACATGGCTTCTGTTTGTTTCCTAAAAACCTTTAAAAAAAAACAGTAGACACCATGTGATTTTCATTTACATACATTTATATTCATGCCAAAAAAATTGGATGTACCTTCGTAATGCAGATATGCGCCCTAATGATATATTTAGAGCTGTAATTTTATTCACAGGTTCGTTTTTAATATATATCTAACATAAATAGGTAGAATTGGAGATATATCAAGTTACTAGATGCTAAACCCATCTAAATTCACTAATAAATAAACAGTATTTGGCCTCCAGAGAGTTTAGGATTAACCAGATATACATCAATAATACTATATAATGATAATTTGTATTTTATTGCAATAATTAAATACTTACAAGGACATATAAAGCAAGATAAATGTGACAATCAATATGATAAGGCAAAGCATTTTGTGAAAAACAGAATAACTGGTTTGAGATATTGGAGAGAGTATTGTATTTTAGGTTTAAATGAAACAAAACTGAAATGCCATAAAAATAAAAGTAACAACAAAAGCAAAAATCAACTGAACTTTGAACAGCTAGAACTCTATGAAAAATGCAAGGCAATGTATATCAATAAATATTTTTTTAATATTACCCCCAACATCTGAGTCTTCTTTCTTCTTTAAATTTGTGTTTTAGCACAGAATGTATTAAAGAACTGTAGCTAAGCGGTAGGCACAGGAATACCCCAAATAGAACTCATTGGGATTCATATTTGTTGGTGGTGCAAACTCACTCTACCCATAATATTTTAAATTTAGTAGGAAAGCTCCTGGCTTCATATGCCAGCCTATACAGGGGTAATACTTAGTTCACTTCTACCATGCATACAGATTTAAAAGGTTGGTGTTCTTCCATTCTAGGAATAACCGTTTTTTTAAATAGAAATACAGGAGACTAGGAAATTGTATCTTAGTGGAACTCTCTTCAACATCTTCTAACAGACCAAGTAAACATCTCTAAGTGTCACGATCAGGGGTCAGGCTCGAAGACCAGTTGCTATAGCATTAGTAGGACTTCCACCGATCAGCGGGAGAGGTATGCAAGTGGGTCACCCTGGTAGATGAAGTAGGCTTACCTGAGGTGTGAGGTCTAAGTACTAACAGGTGTTCACCAGAGCTCCTGATGGGATGGCATAGATGGCATGTTAGTACCAGGTTGCGGTCCTCAGAATTGCCCCACAAGAATGTGAGCAAACCGGGATTCCAGAAGCAGATATAGAAGGTAAGTATCAAACAGAAATGTAGTCAGTAAACAAGCCAAAGGTCAGTAATGAGTAGTTGCAGGTTGGGATCAAGCAGAAGCGTAGTCGAGGAAAAAGCCAAGGGTCGTTAATGAGTGGTAGCAAGAAAATAGATGGCAGTAGGGAAGACGGAGCATGATATTGTCTGGGGAGAGCGCAAACATCTAGCAAACAGGAAGTACAGAGACATGGCTTAAATCAAGGAGTTTAAGGTCCAGCAGAAGTCAAGGCACAAGGCAAGGTTGTCCAATGGATCAGACAGGGTGCTGTCCAGCATCTCAGGTAGCCAGGAGTCTTGGGTATCAGGAATAATAAGGCCTCTCACATGGAGTGGGGAAGAATACCCATCTTACCAACATGCTTAAGAGAGTGAAAAGCTGGGGAATTAGTTGGTCTTAGTCGGTTGTAAGTGCAGCTCTACAGGATAGCCATCTAAGCACAGGGTCTTGTGTTTAAGAAAAAAAGAGATGTCTTATGTTATCTTCTCTGGGATGAAGGGGAAGTCCAGGAACTCCCTTTGTTCTTTGTTCAGAGACAGTAAGGGATATGTGGGAACTATTGTGGATCAGCTTATCTTCAGTATATTGTGCTTGGGATTTATATAAGGCACTACAGTGGGTACGGAAAGTATTCAGACCCCCTTAAATTTTTCACTCTTTGTTATACTGCAGCCATTTGCTAAAATCATTTAAGTTCATTCTTCTTCCTCATGAATGTACACATAGCACCCCATACTGACAGAAAAACACAGAATTGTTGACATTGTTGCAGATTTATTAAAAAAGAAAAACTGAAATATCACATGGTCCTAAGTATTCAGACCCTTTGCTCAGTATTTAGTAGAAGCCCCCTTTTGATCTAATACAGCCAGGAGTCTTTTTGGGAAAGATGCAACAAGTCTTTCACACCTGGATTTGGGGATCCTCTGCCATTCCTCCTTGCAGATCCTCTCCATTTCTGTCAGGTTGGATGGTAAACGTTGGTGGACAGCCATTTTTAGGTCTCTCCAGAGATGCTCAATTGGGTTTAAGTCAGGGCTCTGGCTGGGCCATTCAAGAACAGTCACGGAGTTGTTGTGAAGCCACTCCTTCGTTATTTTAGCTGTGTGCTTAGGGTCATTGTCTTGTTGGAAGGTAAACCTTCGGCCCAGTCTGAGGTCCAGAGCACTCTGGAGAAGGTTTTTGTCCAAGATATCCCTGTACTTGGCCGCATTCATCTTTCCCTCGATTGCAACCAGTCGTCCTGTCCCTGCAGCTGAAAAACACCCCCACAGCATGATGCTGCCACCGCCATGCTTCACCTTTGGGACTGTATTGGACAGGTGATGAGCAGTGCCTGGTTTTCTCCACACATACCGCTTAGAATTAAGGCCAAAAAGTTCTATTTTGGTCTCATCAGACCAGAGAATCTTATTTCTCACCATCTTGGAGTCCTTCAGGTGTTTTTTTAGCAAACTCCATGCGGGCTTTCATGTGTCTTACACTGAGGAGAGGCTTCCGTCGGGCCACTCTGCCATAAAGCCCCGACTGGTGGAGGGCTGCAGTGATGGTTGACTTTCTACAACTTTCTCCCATCTCCTGACTGCATCTCTGGAGCTCAGCCACAGTGATCTTTGGGTTCTTCTTTACCTCTCTCACCAAGGCTCTTCTCCCCCGATAGCTCAGTTTGGCCGGACAGCCACCTCTAGGAAGGGTTCTGGTCATCCCAAACGTCTTCCATTTGAGGATTATGGAGGCCACTGTGCTTTTAGGAACCTTAAGTGCAGCAGAAATCTTTTTGTAACCTTGGCCAGATCTGTGCCTTGCCACAATTCTGTCTCTGAGCTCTTCAGGCAGTTCCTTTGACCTCATGATTCTCATTTGCTCTGACATGCATTGTGATCTGGAAGGTCTTATATAGACAGGTGTGTGGCTTTCCTAATCAAGTCCAATCAGTATAATCAAACACAGCTGGACTCAAATGAAGGTGTAGAACCATCTCAAGGATGATCAGAAGAAATGGAAAGCACCTGAGTTAAATATATCAGTGTCACAGCAAAGGGTCTGAATACTTAGGACCATGTGATATTTCAGTTTTTCTTTTTTAATAAAACTGCAACAATGTCAACAATTCTGTGTTTTTCTGTCAGTATGGGGTGCTATGTGTACATTCATGAGGAAGAAGAATGAACTTAAATGATTTTAGCAAATGGCTGCAATATAACAAAGAGTGAAAAATTTAAGGGGGTCTGAATACTTTCCGTACCCACTGTATAACCACCTAGGAAGGCTATTGAGTTGGCCTCCTTTGTATTTTGTATATTTTTATGTGCGTTATCTATTCTGAGTATAGCAGATGGGATGTAGTCATGACATGCTAAGTATGCCACAGGAGACATCTGTTTTTGTCACCTGATCAAAACTTTGTTGTGCCCGATACAAGAGTTTCTTTTGTGTTTCGTTTCGTCCACTAATGCCATGTTGTAGGATCTATTGTGGTGCCTCCAAATCTGACAATTTTCAGGGTTATTATTTCCATAATATAAGTGTTCTATCTCTGCTCTGCAGTTTTAAGCTTAGGGTATTCTAGGTTATTTTCTCCTATAAGAAAGTACCCCAAATGTATTTATTGTTAATCACCTAATCTAAAAAAAATGTCTTCACATGTTATCAATAATATTAAAACATGTAGTATTTAATTTATAATTCCAAAAATCTACATCACATCTGTTGTAGCTGCTTCTCTATAAAGTAAATATATATATATATAAATATATATATATATATATATGTATAGTTTTTCTGTTCTAGAGCATGGCACATACGTACTATTAATAAGGATTGCTCTTAGCCCATATTTTAAAGACAAAGTAAACCAAATGCAATACAAAATTTAACACGTTGAAATAATTACAGGCGGGTCCCTGGGTTACAAACGAGATACGAACTGTAGGTTTGTTCTTAAGTTGAATTTGTTTGTAAGTTGGTACAGGTAAATTTTTTAGGTATAGCCCCAGCCAAAATAATAATTTTTACGTTTTTGGATAGCATAGGGAAGGGTTAACACCCCTGTTCCATTTGTTTTGCTGTCCGTACCCCTGTTCAGAAGATTTCACCTCACTTTCTGTCCCTATGACAACTGGATTTTGGAAATTTTGGGTTGTTGTGGAAACAAGGATTAGTGATAAAGCTTCAGTGGAGACACATTTTTCCAATGAGAACTCTTACAGAAGTGAATTTCCCTTTCTAGGGGTAGATTTCCTCTCACTTTTTGTTGTCTCCCTCGTTTGTAAGTCAGATGTTTGTAACCCGGGGACCGCCTGTACTTTGTTCAAACTGTAACTGCACACTTTAGTTGTATCCACAAACAGTAAAGATGGCTTTAATTTTTAAATATTTTTCTGCATCTTTTAATAATTTGTATTATAAAACCACTCTTTGAAACCATGACCCATATCTTTCTCAGCTGGACATGGCAGGTTTTTAAATATGGATCTGGAATCAAAAAGTCAAAATATATCATTGGGCATATTAAGCAATTTTTAAATTGTACACGGCAGGTCCTCTGAAATGCACAGAAGCTTCCAGTAAGTGTTCTACCGTATATACAAGCAAGGCAAAAATAGTTGATTGTATTTTGAAATGTTTCTTGCAATAATGTCATTTTCTCAATTTGGCACAATTATGCCCAGAGTAATCTCAATAGCAAAATAATAATTGCGTTGTCCAACATCCACTGTATGTCATCTATAGATAACAAAGTAGTATAAGCAGTTATAATACATAACATTGCAATTTGCATCTGAACCAACTGGCCGATATAAGTGGTCTATAACCCCCACAATTGTTAAATGTGGCCACATCCCTCATTCCACTGTTTTGGGGCAAAAAAACGATACCATCTATTTCCCAATTGCTTAGAAAAGTGGACAACATCTGCTTTATGGAAGATCTTACTTATATCTCATGCTCCACTCCAGGTCGCCACACCAAGATATGGGCCTGTCGGTTTTAGTTCAAATCTACTGCTATGTATTTTGATACTATCTCAGACCTCTCTATTGATAAATAATGAGTAGGAAATACTCCTACTACTTGAATTTCCTCTCAGAATACAACTGCCGCCGTGTATTGAAACCCTCTCTGTCACTCTCCCTTTCCCTTCCTTTCTTTTTCCGTGACTACTCCTCTTCCTCTCCCTTTTCCACCACTCCTTTCTACACAATTCTATCGGTCCTTGGAGATCATTGGTTATAATAAGTCTGGTTAGAGCCTGTACTTAACTTTACCCTCTCTGGATGCTACTGCAGTTATTAATAACTATGCAAATCCCCCCCATCATACTTGATGTAATATATGTGACTTTCTTATAGTCTCTGTCTTTACAAAATACCTTTATATTGTGTTTTCTTTGTATGTGTTCAAAACTTTCAATAAAAATGAATTTAAATAAAAACCCTGTCAGATCAGTGACCTCTGAGTCCCCCTCACATCAGAGTCCCCAGGGCACCCAACAGAAAAGTCATCGGAGCTTCCACCACATTAGTGTCCTCAGAGCCCCCTCATATCATTGTCCTATCATATAATTAGTACATGAGTGGCAGCATGACAGAAGGCGGAAGGCAAAGGAGGACTGTCCAGAGGTGGATTTCTCTCCTCTTTTGAATGCTGGGGGTGACACTGAATGCCACCCTATCCTGGAAAATTTCAGTTGTGCAGATGGGTCGGCCCACCTGCACTTAGGAAACACATGATGCTAAAGGACAAAATAGAGGACTCTGGGATATCTGGGATTTAACAATCAAATACAGGTGCTTTGATCTGCTAACCCAAGGTGCTTTTGAGGTGCTGGGGCCTAAATGTAAACATCAATAGTCAGAGGCATAGGCACTGTTGTTTACACATTGTTGATATTTACTTTTTTTCCCTTGGGCAACATCAGCAGCCAATAGTCTACATTTTTGCTGTATGCATGTAAAACACAAATGTGTATATGTCTACAGCACTAAATACGCTCCATAAACAGGTCCTCAAACTCATATTTGGTTTCTGCAGCTTTACACTGTGAACCAATACAGATCAATACATACCTGTTCCTGCACTCTTCACAAAGAGCAAAGTAGGCTTAGGTGTTATTAAACCATACCTCTTCAAGCCCGTTTCACTGTTGGCACACTTTGCCCCCACCCATCATTTGGTGTGGCACTCTTCATCCATACCCTGTAGTCAATGGAGAACATTCAGAACAAGGTCATGTTACCAGTGGGGTACCTCAGGGATCTGTACTGGGACCAATTTTGTTTAATATCTTCATAAGTGATATTGCAAAAGGCCTCGATGGTAAAGTTTGTCTTTTTGCTGATGACACAAAGATATGTAACAGGGTTGATGTTCCTGGAGGGAAACGCCAAATGGAAAAGGATTTAGGAAAACTAGAAGAATGGTCAGAACTCTGGCAACTGAAATTTAATGTGGATAAGTGCAAGATAATGCACCTGGGGCGTAAAAACCCAAGGGCAGAATATAGAATATTTGACACAGTCCTGACCTCAGTATCTGAGGAAAGGAATTTAGGAGTAATTATTTCAGAAGACTTAAAGGTGGGAAGACAATGTAATAGAGCAACACGAAATGCCAGCAGAATGCTTGGATGTATAGGGAGAGGTATAAGCAGTAGAAAGAGAGAAGTGCTTATGCCGCTGTACAGAACACTGGTGAGACCTCACTTGGAGTATTGTGCGCAGTACTGGAGGCCATATCTCCAGAAGGATATAGATACTCTAGAGAGAGTTCAGAGAAGAGCTACTAAACTAGTACATGGATTGCAGGAAAAAACTTACCAGGAAAGGTTATAGGACCTTAACATGTATAGCTTGGAAGAAAGAAGAGACAGAGGGGATATGATAGAAACTTTTAAATACATAAAGGGAATCAACTCGGTAAAGGAGGAGAGCATATTTAAAAGAAGAAAAACTACCACAAGAGGACACAGTTTTAAATTAGAGGGGCAAAGGTTTAAAAGTAATATGAGGACGTATTACTTTACTGAGAGAGTAGTGGATGCATGGAATAACCTTCCTGCAGAAGTGGTAGCTGCAAATACAGTGAAGGAGTTTAAGCATGCATGGGATAGGCATAAGGCTATCCTTCATATAAGATAGGGCCAGGGACTATTCATAGGATTCAGATATATTGGGCAGACTAGATGGGCCAAATGGTTCTTATCTGCCGACACATTCTATGTTTCTATACCCCCTGTTCTTCCTCATCCCCAACCCAATAACAGTGGGTGTAGTCAGTAGGTCATTCCCAGATTTAATCTGGTCACTCTAACCAAAGGGGAATGTTGGGGGGTGGGTGGGGGAGGGGAGGGGAGATCAGAGCTGAATCTTTGTTCACCAGTGTGTTTTTTTTTAAGCCAAACAATCCATTATTTCTGTAAACATTGGTAAAGGAGGAGGTTACTTTCATTGGCATACATTTCTTACGTAATAGGATTTATTTTATAGCTGTATCAATCCAGGTCTGCAATCTTGAACTCTATATATTGTTATTGATTTACCTAATGATTCTGTCTAATTCATCCTACAGAGCAAGGACACTGCAGCTCGTACATCTAAATGAGGATTTTAGCTCAACAAGTGAAGAGGATTATGGTGTAAGGGTTTTTCAATTTTCAGTAGAGCAACTGTAAGACTATCTGAAAGATTATAAGTAATTTGCTCTATAAATTCAAATGCCTATTCCTATAGCATTGTTTAGTAACCACATACAGGTCAGTTAACAAAAACCCCAGGAACATGTATAGGGTGATCTTTGATTGCCCGATAGTAGTCATGGATCAGCTGCACCCCGTCTTTATGTGGCAAATTCACTGAACCCTCGTGATCTTTGGTGGCTGGGCAGAAGTGATTTGACATGTGCTCACTCCAACTCTTAACTGCTTATTAGCATACCTTCTAACTTTTGAACTTGGCAAAGAGAGGCAATTTGTAAAGGGGAGAAATGCAGAAAAGTGGGTGTGGCCAGTGGAGATCGGCATGACCATATAAGTTTAATTGAAGTGATTCTAAAGCCCACTGTTTTTTTCACCTTAATCCATTCTAGACTATACCTCTCACATCTGCATATGTGGAGAGACAGTCACAGCTTGCTTCCTCCAGGTCTTATGCTCTCTTCTGCTTGCAGCCAAGCACCTTCAGGGGCTCCTCCCAAAGAGGGGTATTTCTGCACACTTCCATGTGCCTAGGCCTAAGGCCTAGGAGAGACTAACTGGGTCGACATCCTCATAGGGCAGAAGCCCCTAAGGTAAGAGACAGAACAGGTAGGACCTCTGATAGGTAATAGCTCTCCCAGCATGCACAGCAGGTTCCCCAGGCCTACTGGTATCTCTCTAGCACACCCTGCAGGAACAAGCTCAGACAACATGTGGCAGGGATAAAATACACCCTGAACTTAGAGGGACACACTTGTAGAGGTACAGTTACACTGAGTACAATGTACTTTTCTAGATTAAAGCTGTAAAAAAATAAAAATATGTAATTACTGTACGATGATCAGCCATAACATTATGACCACCACCTAATATTGAAAGCAACAAAGCATCACACTGCCTCCACTGGCTTTCCTTCTTCCCATAGTGCATCCTGGTGCCATTTCTTCCTTGGGAAAGTGACACACATGCACTCCACATGATGTAAAACATGATTTGTCAGACCATGCCACCTTCTTCCATTATTCTGTGGTCCAATTTTGATGCTCATGTGCCCATTGTAAGTGCTTTTAACTGTGGACATGGGTCAGCATGGGCACTCTGATGGGTATGTGGCTACACACCCCCATGCAAAACAAACTGTGATGCACTGTGTGTTCCAACACCTTTCTATCAAAACCAGCATTAACTTTATCAGCAATTTGAGCTACAGTAATACTTCTATTGGATCAGACTATACTGACCAGCCTTCACTCCCCACATGTATCAATGAGCCCTGACCGCCCATTAACCGTCACCAGTTTTCCTTCCTTGGACCACTTTTGGTAGGTTCTGACCACCGTAGACTGGTAACATATCAAAAGAGCTGTAATTTAGAAGTTGCTCTGACTCAGTTGTCTAGCCATTACAATCTGGTAGACTCGGTAGACTTGCGTTTCATTACAAATCAAAATTTGGACAAAATATTCAGAGATTCAGATGTATTTGAATTTCTGAATCACAATAATTACCAATTTCAACTAATCCAAAAGAATTTATGATGAAATAAATTGTTTCAATTGGAAAATTAATTTGATTTCCAAATGGAAACATAAAAGTGAGATAAGATGATGATTCTTCCTAAGGCTCTTTTATAGAATATAAATGAATAGACTAGAACAGATAAGAATAGAATAAAGTAGAATAGTATAAAACCATAATAGAATAAACCAAACATAAAAGAATAGAATAAAACAGAGTAGAATAGAATAGAAAAGAATAGAATAGAAATAATACAAAAGATTGGAATAGAATATATTAAAATCAAATGAATATAGCCATCTCCCGAAATTCAAATTTATAATTAGAATTTCGGAAGACGGCTATATTAATTTAATTCTATTCTACTCTTTTATATTATATTCTTTTTTATTCTATTCCTTTATTTTATATTCTTTTTTATTCTGTTCTGTTTTATTCTATTATGTTCTATCCTTTTATATTCTATTTTATAAAGCAGCCTACGTTGGAATTAAAATTCTGTTTTACTTTTATACCTTACTGTATTTATTGCAACATGTTTCCAATTCAAATTAATTTTCAAAATTGAATTGATTTTAAATTGATTTGAAAATAACGAATATACAAAACAATTCCAAATATACAAAATAAATTTAGAAAAGGAATCATTCTAACATAACGAATATGAGGAAACGAAGATATTACCTTAATGAACGAATCCGAAATTAAGAAAATGTTTCCATCATGCACATCTCTACAATCCAGCCCTTGTCAAAGTCACTCAAATCCTTAAACTTGACTATTTTTCTTTTTTCAACACATCAACCTCAGGGACAACATGTTCACTTGATACCTAATATAACCTAACTACTTTTAGGTGTCATTGTTAGTGGTCATAATGTTATGGCTGATCCATATATACACTATATTGACAAAAGTATTGGGGCACCTGCTTTTACATGCACATGAACTTTAATGGCATCCCAGTCTTAGTCTGTAGGCCTTAATATTGAGTTTTCCCACCCTCTTGCAGCTATAACAGCTTCAACTCTTCTGGGAAGGCTGTCCTCAAGGTTTTGGAGTGTTTCTATGGGAATGTTTGACTATTCTTCCAAAAGAAGGGGGCATCTCCAAACTGTTCCCACAAAGTTGGGAGCATGAAATTGTCCAAAATGTCTTGGTATGCCAACGCCTTAAGAGTTCCCTTCACTGGAACTAAGGGGCCAAGCCCAACCCCTGAAAAACAACCCAACACCATAATCCCCCCTTCACCAAATGATTTGGACCAGGGTACAAAGCAAGGTCCATAATGGCATGGATGAGCAATTTTGGGGTGGAGGGACTTGACTGTCCTGCACAACCCATCCTGACCTTAACCCGATAGAACACCTTTGGGATGAATTAGGGGGGAGACTTTGAGCCAGGCCTTCCCGTCCATATCAGTGCCTGACCTCACAAATGAGCTTCTGGAAGAGTGGTCAAACATTCCCATAGACACACTCCTAAACCTTGTGGACAGCCTTCCCAGAAGAGTTTAATGTTATAGCTGCAAAGGGCGGGCCAACTCAAAATAAACCCTATGGACTAAGACTGGGTTAGACATGTAGTTGGGGCATACTACACATATATAATAGAGGTATACATTTTAACCATCCTTGATATATATATATATATATATATATATATATATATATATATATATATATATATATATATATAAAATAGAGGCCAATATGGGGCAGGTGATTAAGGATTTGTTTTTTTAAATGTGGCGTCATTTGTATATGTTGTACGTTGGTTTTATATATGTTCAAAAATTGATGAATTTTTATATACATAGATGGGAGTCAGCAGCACATGTGTATTTTCATGTTATTTTCTTCATGTAGATTGAAAAGTACCCTTAAAATTATTTTATAATTAAACAAAATAGAGGAGGAGGTTGAGCTTGTATCCATCTTAAGTTTGGTGTTTATAGTGTATTCAAGATTGGTGGAATTAGTTCCCTCTACCTGATCAAAGGGGAAGGTTTTGTATACCTTGTAGGACTTTGTGATGTGGTTTTGTTCTATTGTCCAAGACAGTTATGCCATTAAAGTTCATGTGCGTGTAAAGGCAGATGTCCCAATACTTTTGACAATGTAGGATATCTATATTATTAAGGTAATATAAAGGTAACATAAAAGGTAAATAATAAATACTACTGCATGTGAATTAATTGTACTAGCTTTTTCTCCTTGAGCCACAATAACTAAATAAAGACAATTATTTGTTTATTATAGGACTATAAAGTGATATCTATTGGTTCACCACTGTTATTTCTCACTGCCAAGAAATTCTGCAGTGATATACAGAAAGTGAACCAGAAACCTACTACAACAAAAGAGTCCCATCAGGTGAGGAATGTTCATGATTCAACAGCATTTGTACTTTTCACAAGTGAAATCCTCCCTGATCCTTTATAAATTATACTTTTGCATTCCCTCCCCACATAAAAAATACACTTTTTAGTTTGGTGTACAGCCGTGGCCAAATGTTTTGAGAATGACATAAATATTATTTTCACAAAGTCTGCTTCTTCAGTGTTTTTAGATCTTTTTATCAAATGTTACTATGGTATACTGAAGTATAATTACAAGCATTTCATAAGTGTCAAAGGCTTTTATTGACAATAACATTAAGTTTATGCAGAGTCAATATTTGCAGTGTTTACCCTTCTTTTTCCAAGACTTCTGCAATTCGCCCTGGCATGCTGTCAATCAACTTCTGGGCCACATCTTGACGTATGGCAACCCATTCTTGCATATTCAATGCTTGGAGTTTATCAGAATTTGTGAGGTGTGTTTCTGTTTACCGGCCTCATGAGGATTGAACACAAGTTCTCAAAGGGATTAGGGTCTGGGGAGTTTCCCGGCCATGGACCCAAAATATTGATGTTTTGTTCCCAAAGTCACTTAGTTATCAGATTTGCTTTATGGCAAGGTGCCCCATCATGCTGGAAAAGGCATTGTTTTCACCAAACTGTTCTTGGATGGTTGGGAGAAGTTTCTCTCGGAGGATCTTTTTGTACCATTCTTTATTCATGACTGTGTTCTTAGGCAAAATTGTGACTGCGCCCTTTCTCTTGGCTGAAAATTACTTTACTCCAGTTCTGTCCCTGATGTTTTTCCGGGAGAGATGTGGTTTCTTTGTTGTCCTTGACACCAGGCTATCCTCCAAAAGTGTTTGCCTCACTGTGTGTGCAGATGTACTCACACCTTTCTGCTGCCATTCCTGAGCAAGCTCTGCACTGGTGGTGCCGTAGCTGAATCAACTGTAGGAGACGGCCCTGTCGCTTGCTGGACTTTCTTTGGTGCCCTGAAGCCTTCTTTACAACAATTGAACCTCTCTCCTTGAAGTTCTTGATGATCTGATAAATAGTTGATTTAGGTGCAATCTTAATAGCAGCAATATCCTTGCCTGTAATTCCCTTTTTCTGCAAAACAATGATGATTGCACGTGTTTCCTTGCAGGTAATCATGGTTAACAGAAGAAGAACAATTATTTCCAGCACCACCCTCCTTTTAAAGCTTCCAGTCTGTTCTTCTAACTAAATCAGCATTACAGAGTGATTTCCAGCCTTGTCCTCATCAACACTGACCCCTGTGTTAACGAGAGAATCACTGACACTCAGCTGGTCCTTTTGTGGAAGGGCTGAAATGCAGTGGAAATTTTTTTTTTTTTTGGGGGAGGATTAAGTTAATTTTCATGGCAAAGAGGGAATTAATTGCAATTCATTTGATCACTCTTCATAACATTCTGGAGTATATGCAAAATGCCATCATAAAAACTGAGGCAGCAGACTTTGCGAAAATGAATATTTGTGTCCAGAGGCGGCTCTAGGCTTTGTGAGGCCTAAGGCAAAACTTGGACATGAGGCCCCACTCACGCCCATAATAGGAAAAATAATTCAAGCGATAAAAATGAACTGTATAAATTGCATATATTAAGAGCCTTAACCTTTGCATTATGAATTCACAGTTTCTAGAATTTTCTCTAACCAATTCTTCTTTAATCAAAGATCATTAAACATTGGGTATGTATGTGTATATATATATATATACAGTATATATATGTCTGCTCTTACATCACAGTCCCCAGCATTTCCCTATAGGTCATGATTCCCTTAGTCCCACCTTACATCAGAGTTCAGTGTCCCCCCTTACATAAGAGTTCTCCTTTAAATCAGATTCCCCCCAGCATCTCCTCCTTACATCAGAGTCCACAGAATTCCTATTTACATTAGAGTCCCCCTCTTAAATCAAATTTCACAGAGCCCCCTTTACATCAGAGTCTCCAGAGTTTCCCCCTTACACTGTAAGAAGGAATTCTGAAGACTCTGATGTAAGAGGAGTTCTGTGAACCCTGATTTAGGTGGAATTTTGGGGACTCTGAAGTAAGGGGAGTTCTGGGAACCCTGATTTAAGGGGGAATGCTTGAGACTCTGATGTAAGGAGAGTTCTGGGAAACCTGATTTGAGGGGGAAAGCTGAGGACTCTGGTGTAAAAGGGAACTCTGTGGTCACCAAAGCTCCCCCTTGCATCAGAGTTTCCAGAGTCCCCCTTACACTTCTCTTCCTCAGTCCGCCACAGTCTAGGGCACGACAAGTCCCACTGCAGAAGGCTGCCATACCTGAGTCCCCACAGAGGGCACTGTAAATTCAAGTATAGTGCACTGCCATTCCTCCCTGAGGAATGGAAGCCTGCTGTGCTCGGACTTGTACTGCTCTCTGTAGGGGACTGACGAACTACTGCCTGCTATGCGAAGACTTGTAGTTCCCTCTGTGGGGACTAAGGCATGGCAGCCTGCTATTCTGGAACTTGTAGTGCCCTCTGTGAGGGACTGAGGATTCCTCAGTCCTCCACATTCTAGGGCACTATAACTCCCAGCATAGTGAGCTGTCATTCCTCAGTCCCTCACAGCTGGGGGGAAAAACAACACAGAGTTAAACATCTAAAGGACAACTCCAACCAAAACTACCAATAATGTACAGAGTCCATATGCTATATAATGTCACAGCCCCGCTACCCCTCACCTTCCACCTCGGGTGCTGTCATTGTGTAGGGCAGGCATGTCCAACCTGCGGCCCAGAACCTCAGGCAATGCGGCCCACTGCCCCTTGACAATTTTTTTTTTTTTTTGCTGGGGAGGAAGGAAGTCGAGTCGGGGGCACGGCCACAGAGGCAGCCTTGGAGGAGATCATCCACTAGTTGTGTTATATTAGTGCTGGGGGGGGGGGGCGGCAGCGTTTTATTACTTATATACCTTAACTATAGTATATATTTTATATGCGGCCCGAGACAATTTCTCTATGCTCAATGTGGCCCAGAGAAGCCAAAGGGTTGGACACCCATGGTGTAGGGCAAAGGGCTCCAGCTCCACCATGTTTGGCTTTGATGTCAGAAATGCAGGACTGGCTCAGCTCCACTTTCTTCCCTGGCAACTGACTCTGGCGTCACAGGGGCCCTCTCCTCCTCCCCCAGCCACCCAGAGGTCATCTCCTTCTTCCCCAGCCACCCAGGGGCCCCTCTCCTTTTCCTCCAGCCACCCAGGGGCCGTCTTCTTCTCCTCCAGCCAACCAGGGGCCCTCTCCTTCTTCTCCTCCAGACACCCAGGGGCCCTCTCCTTCTTCTCTTCCAATCACCCAGGGTCCCTCTCCTTCTCCTCCAGCCACCCAGGGTCCCTCTCCTTCTCCTCCAGCCACCCAGGGGCCCTCATCTTCTCCCCAAGCCACCCAGGGGCCTTCTCCTTCTCCCCCAGCCACCCAGGGGCCCGCTCCTTCAGCCACCCAGGGGCCCTCTCCCCCAGACACCCAGGGGCTCTATCCTTCTCCTCCAGCCACCCAGGGGCCCTCTCCATCTCCCTCAGCCACCAGCCACCCAGGGGCCATCTCCTTCTCCTCCAGCCACCCAGGGGCCATCTCCATCTCCCTCAGCCACCAGCCACCCAGGGGCCATCTCCTTCTCCCCCAGCCACCCAGGGGCCATCTCCTTCTCCCCCAGCCACCCAGGGGCCATCTCCTTCTCCCCCAGCCACCCAGGGGCCATCTTCTTTTCCCCCAGCCACCCAGGGGCCATCTCCTTTCCCCCTAGCCACCCAGGGACCCTCTCCTTCTCTTCCAGCCACCCAGGGCCTTCTTCTTCTCCTCCTCCTCCACCAACCATTCTAAGACTCTTCCAACTTCCCTGGGGCTCCTCACCCCCTTTGCGTAGTAGACACCGCAAATCTATGACCAGCCTGCAGAGTGACAAGTCCGGGCCTGGTTACCTTTATGTTCCCGGGCCAGGGCAGAGCTCTCCTCCCAGAGCAACAACTGATCATAGCTTCCTACGGATGCAGATACACGCCCACCCATTCCTCCACATCTTAGGATTACATGATCAGACGGCCAATCCCCAGGCAGAGAAGGCGGGGTAAGTGTCAGGGGATCAAAAGACACCTGGCAGCTGCAGTGAAGGGACTGCAGCACACTGCTGCAAATTTTATATCCGAGGACTTAAAGCAATCTTTTACTTGGGAGATTTCCCTGACTGCGCCCTTCTAAATGTTGTCGCTCTGCCACTGGCCGCGAGGCCCCTGTAGGTGCGAGGCCTTAGGCAACCGCCTAATTTGCCTAATTAGAGAGCCACCTATGTTTGTGTCATTCTCAAAACTTTTGGCCAGGGCTATATATTGAATACAAGAGACTAGTTTTTGATATTTGATAAATACACATGGGATGAGAGACAGACAATGTAGAATGGGTACGGGTGAACACCAATTGCTCAGTGTAGTACACACAACCATGTGTAAAACACTCAGAGGAGATTTAATAGCCAAGAGTATCATTGTGTGAGGGGATGGCCACAGTATGAGAACAACTACAGATATTTAAAGTGTATTTAAACATAAAAACAACAAACACAATTGTATTACTTTGCAGTTTACCAATCCTTAAATGTGGAGGCTTCATTAGGTTTCCTATTTAGGCTTTCTTACCTTTATTTTTACCAGGTGATCAAGCCAGTGCATCCGTTTTTTTTTTAACTTCCTTTTAGAGACCAAACAGCTCAGCAAAAGTTACAGTTAGAGGGTTGAGATAAACCATTTACCACTGTCAGGGGTGCTTACAAGGGTCGATTATGTTCATTTAATTAGAATCCCCAAATGCGATAGCTACAGGCCCATCTCTCTCTTCAACATAGATGCCAAGATCTATGCCAAAGCTGTCGCGGCCAGACTGCTCCCACTTCTACCCGATTGTATCGACAATAGCCAAATAGGTTTTTTCCCTGGCCGGGAAGCCAGGGACAACGTTTCCCGCACAATCTCCCTCTTGTTCCACGTTAGGAGGTCCTCCCAGCCCACCCTTTTGCTTTCAACAGACGCTGAAAAAGCGTTTGACAGGGTGGACTGGGAGTTCCTCATGTTCACTCTCCACGCCTTTGGCGTAGGCCCTAGATTTCTTAATATGATAGGATCCTTGTATCGAGCCCCCACTGCGCAGATACGTGTGAACGGAATACTTAGTGAACTTTTTACATTATTCAATGGTACCCGCCAAGGCTGCACATTATCCCCCATCTTGTTCACCATATCCCTAGAACCTTTTCTTGCCCATATCCGTGCTAACCCTTCTATACATGGAATTACTGTAGGGCCTACAGAACATAAATATGCGGCTTATGCCGACTACGTTTTATTTTATGTTCAGCAGCCTCTCATTTCTCTTCCCAATTTACTCACTGAATTTCACCGCTATGGTGCCATCTCCAATTTTAAAATTAATTTATCCAAATCCGAAATTCTAAATATATCTGTCCCTCGATCTGTAGTTGATAGCTTAAAACCCTCCTTCCCTTTTGCTTGGCAAGCCCGTTCCCTCAAATATTTAGGTGTACATCTTACTGCAAACATTGACTACACCCCACAGGTGAATTATGTCCCCCTCCTCAATGCTGTTTGGTCTGACTTACGCAAGTGGAACCACCTGGCGACTTTTTGGCTCGGTAGAGTGAATGTGATCAAGATGAATGTGCTGCCCAGGGTGCTCTACCTATTTCAAATGCTACCGTTTAATGTTCCCAAAAAATTTGAAACTTCTTTCCTCCTTGGTGATGACATATATCTGGCGCCGCTCACACCTCCGAGTAGCCAGTACGATTTTCATGTGTGCCAAATCTTGTGTGGGTCTGCCATATTTTGCGAAATACTTACACGCTTCTATCCTTGCACGAATCATGGACTGGCAACACAACTTGCGGTCGAAACTATGGGTCCAGGTTGAGTATGAACTTGCTTCATCCTCTCTTTACCAACAACTCTGGATCCCACCTAAATTCAGATCTTACTCCTCCAGAGCCTCCCCGCTGTCCACATCTGTCTTCAACACTTGGGATTTACTTCATAAACAACACGGTCTGCCTTACAATTCACCTCTGATGTCTCTTCTTGGTCATAAATATTTCCTTCCAGGCCAACATGATGTCTCCTTTTAACGTTGGCTTCCCCATTCTACAGACACCCTTCTACACCATGTCACATCTACTCAAGGGATTCCTCCTGTTTCCTCTTTACTCCGCAACTCCACTCTTCCGCTTATGGACCTATGGCCATATAACCAGTTGAAATTGTTCATCAAGGGTCTTCCTAAACCTCATCGCTCACTGAGCTCCCTGAATCCTATTGAAAAGTTCTTTGCCTCTAATAAACCTCAACGGGGAGCATTGTCATTGCTATACAAGGCCCTATCCGCACTGGAACCCTACCAAAATCCATACTTCCTGAAGCTCTGGGAGGCCGACCTCCAAATACCTATCACAGAGTCTCTGGAGAAGTCAATTCTTCCCCTCTCTCACTCGTCGGCTCTATCCACTAAGTTGGCTGAAATGAACTACAAGCTTTTAACCCACTGGCACCTCTCTTCAGCTAAACTACACTGCATGTTCCACTCCACTTCTTCTCTCTGCTGGAGGGGTTGTGCAATGACAGCTACACATGCACATATATGGTGGTTTTGCCCAGTCATACTCACCTACTGGTCCTCCATTTTGTCCCTTATTGAATCCATTCAGGGTTTCCCGATAGCAGATGATCCTTGGACTGTCCTCTTCCATGGCATTAAGGTTCCACTCCATAAGTACCGGAGGTCGGTCACTCCCCACCTCCTCAACGCTGCTAAAGCCTTCATCCCCTTATATTGGAAACAGCCTGTATCTCCTCCTATTAAACTGTGGCTCCAAACCATTGACCACACTTACCATCTGGAAGACATGACATATGACTGCAGAGGCCGAGCCTCACAGGCGTATAAGATATGGGCATGCAGGCTAGCTTTTACCCACTCTAAACAATATGCTGGTTTTATGTCTTTAGAAAGATGTTATTATTTTCTGTGCTTACGCTGCACCATGGGAGTTCCCCCACCAGCTTCTCCCTCTATCTTCCCCTCCTCTCTCTAGCCATTCCTACTTTTCTTTTTCTCTCTCTCTTAACCTTCTCCCGCCTTTCGTTTGCCTTCTTCTCTTTTGTGGGCTCTTATGCGCATGCTGGTTAGATTTATATTAAAGGTCGGCGGGCAGCCTCTCGATATATGCCCCCATTGCCTCTTCACTATACTGGTCTGTTATATAGTTTGGTATATTATAGGCTACCCTTTTGCTTCAATGGTACCTCATGTTTCTGCCTATAGTTATTGGTTTTGTTATGGGAGACTGTCCCTGTCATGTATACTGCTTGTTTTTTCTTTGTAAAATCTTTCAATAAAAATATATTAAACAAAAAAAAATAGAATTCTATAAGTAAAAACACTTTTCCTCTAACTGCCTAAAAAGTTTTAGCTAATGTTAGGCTTTCTATCTAAATCTTCTAGTCCATCTGACACTGCCTTCTCCAGATAATGCTCCTTTCCAAGGATGTCTCCATTGCTCTTCTACAGATAGAGGAGACGTCCTGGATAGGAAGTGTGCTACTGGCCATATTACCAAGTGAAAATAAAGAGATAAAAAGGCTGAAAAAGAAAATGAAGGTAGCCACCACACCTAGGGATTGGTAAACTGCAATATTTTACATTTTTAGTTTTGAGTTTAGATTTGCTTTAATTATATCAAACGCCAAAACTTTAGGCTTTGGATAGAATGGGGAAGGACCAGCGCATTCATATCAATAAAGTATGATGTAAACAAACCTCAGAGTTTTGTTAGCTAGAAGGTATAGGAAGCTGCAATGCACCACAAATCTCATCACACCATATGCAAGGCATGGCATTCTCCAGGGCATTATTTGCAAATTGTCAAAAGTGGGTGCCCTGCAAGGTGGTAATAAGATTACAGTCTCTTTAAAATGTTAACCAATGCCATTTTATTATTGAATGTATTGATTATAATTCTATATTAGCTTTGTTGTGTTGCCCCGTATTGTCCATAACATAAAACATAAGATTTTTCTGTTACAATATAAATATGTATAACATCTTGTCCTTTATGATTTGGTCTGTACTGTATTTTAGCACAATGGAGACATTTTACTAATTCCAGTGTCTAATGAAAGCTGTGCTGGTAAGTAGTTTTGTACTGTGTTACCCATCAATAAATGTGAAAAGTTGAAAATTAAAGAGTAACTGCACTTTTCTTGAGAAAACGTTACATCTTTGTTGCAGGGGATGCCTGAAATCTGACTTGTATCTTAGTGCAGACTTCTGGGAAAATCGTAAGCCAATCACACAAGCAGGAAATTAGGTTTCTGGGGGATTCTGTGTACAGAACACCTCCAGGTAGCCGTATTGCATTGCATTTTACAGAAAATTACAGAGCTGCAGATTGAAAAGGAAAGGTCATTTTTAATAACATTTAATCACAATATGATTTGAGCCGCAATTGTATATACTATATTAATATTATTAATTTTTTTGCTATATTTTTCCCTACCAAAGTGGAGTTACCCTTGAAGCGATACTCTTTATTGGCTAGCTTGTTATTAAAGAGGCAAGCTTTTGTATGGGCTGCCAACACACCCCAGTGCAGCTAAAATCTGACCTTTACTCAGGAATGCAACGCATTGCAGCACGGGTGTGTTGCCTTGATGCATTAGGGTGCTATTTAAAATGATTGGTACTGCAGCGCACCAGTGCATGTGCCATGCAATACCGCAATGCAGAGATGTGAACCCAGCCTTAAACTACATCTTTTTGCCGAAGTATATTTTAATATGCAGCAATTCGTTGTTCTGTGATGTACTGATCCACCCTATATGTACTGTATCAATCTCTATCTGTTTAGTTGAAGGACACATTTTATTTGTATTGGCAGCATTCTTTACCCCCTAATCAATGTTCTATACATTATTGTGTATCTCTCCCCCCTGGAGGAGCTGCTAGAAATTGCCTGGATTATTTTCCCTGTAGACTGCCCTGTAGCCAGGAACACAATCACAGTCACTCTTTGCATCAATAACCAGACTAGGGGTGTTCTTTTTGTTGTTTTTATTTTTGACTGGGGAATTGGGTTGATAAAATCGAGTGAGATACTCCAAAATGAGAACCATATACAGGTTGAGGACAGTGAACTCCTTTCTGTAAAGCTGAAGCAGAAGTCCTTGCAATAGCAAACTGTGGACTTAGCTTGTAGAAGAAGCTGTTAAAAGATCTAAAGCTTCTTAGAGTAACAAGAGCAGAGTCCCTTCACACAGAACTAGATAGACTGAGCTCTTCAGGACACTAGCTGATGACCCCTTTATATGGACACACAGTTGACCACTATAGGTGTGGCAGCAGCCCAAAAGTCTCTAAGATCTCCCACAGCAGTCTGTACTCACAAATGTCCAGGGGAAGTTGGCTGCCTCCTTCCAATATTTATGCAACACCTTTCTCCCATGATACCATACTAGATCTTCAGCAGACAGCCCCTCAGTCAGCTCTCTGTAGCTTCAGCATCCAGGCCCTCAGGTCATCCACCTGGGGCCTCACGAACAGCAAGTACATGGCAGCAGGCCCTCCAGGCTGTGTTCCTCTCCTAAAGGAAAAGACACAGCAGCTCTGTGTCTCAGAGTACTTATACAGACTCCCAGCAGCATTCAGGGCCACCCTCCCTGGGATTGGCCAGGGCTGTATAAATATTCATGCTGCTATTTGCATTGCTCCACACCTATATTCCAGAAAATTCAACTGCTCTGTGTAAACAGAGGAAACAATCAAACCAGTAGCAGCTGAGACACTGAGCACACCTAACTAATCACATAAATCTGTACTGATTACAGTAAGCACAACTAAATTTGCCTAACACAGCAATTTCAGCCACATTGGTTACAGTGAGACAAGCTAAATTTACCTAGCAAACAAAAATACAGCTCCACTGGACACAGTGAGCCAGGACCAAATCCACCCATCACAGCACCCATCCAGAAGGTTGCTACATATGTATAAAGCCAGCATTCTTGATACATTAGATGCTAAATCTCTGGGCTATCTGGGCAATTTCCAGGGGGGTTTTAGTTGTACTACTGCAACAAAATGTGTGGGTATAGCATGAGCCTTGAAGCAGTCTCTGCTCCTAAGCAGCTATGTAAGTAGTTTTGTTAAAGGGTTACAAGAATTCAATTCTTATGCAGTTTGAAACCTAAAGTTCTTGTGTTTCAATCTTTTTATTAAGATTTCAAGTAACCACAAAAATATTATAAAGTAGCAAAGTCAAGTTCAAAATGAAACTGTCATCATAGTCAATATACAAGAAAATGGCGACAATACCATGAAATGAAGGAATGAGGGGTTCAGCCAAGAACCCATGGAAAGTCCGTAAATAGGTATGAGGAACTGCGCCAAGTGGTCAACCATGAAGAGTTTCATGTGGTGTTACGTGTTTGGCTATATTCTAAGAAAAGGTCTTTTTTTTTTTCTGTTTCAATATTTTTATTAAAATTGAAAGTAACAAAAAGTTATTAATTAAAGAATATCTTGCATGCATGTGCAAGTTTGTCCTGTTCAAATTGGTCCTTTATTTTCTAAGCAGCATAGTTGGATAGGTTTCCGCTCTAGCCAACAATGCTGCTAGGAAGAAGACAGATTTGTGATTGACAGCACTGGTTTATGAAAGCAGGGGCCGCTCCGGAGACCAGAGCGGCCATTCAGAGAAAAAGATCACACAACCCACAGCACTGTGTGTCTATCAGGGCTACCTTTCAGTTTTTTGAGTGAACGATCAGCAATGTCAGTTGTGTTATACAAGGCAAAGGCCCAAGATTGCTGATCAAGCTATGGTCACACTGATATGACACGAAAGTGGCACAACTTTTGCTCCGACTTTGCCCTGCGATTTCAGGTCGGACTTCGATGTGACTTCAATGAACGGGATCCGATTTTGATCCAACTCTAAAATGACTGCGACTTATCCTTTGACCAATTAAAACAATTCCTTCGGCTCTGGAATGGATTAAACCTAACGCCAGATAAAAAAAAATAACAAAAAAAAAAGTGTGCCCCCTTCCAATCCAAAGGGCCTGGCATGGATCTTGAAGGGGAACCTCAGGCCAAAATTAAAAAAAAGAGCGTTGGGGGGTACCCACCCCCAAGACCATATCAGACCTTTTGGTCTGGTATGAATTTGAAAGGTGAAACCCCACTCCAAAAAAACAAAACAAAAAAAGGTGAGGCCCCCCCAAAAAACTATTCCAGACCTTTATCCGAGCATGCAGCCTAGTGAGTCAAGAAAGGGGGAGATGAGCGATCTCCCCCCCTCCTGAATCATACCAGGCCGCATGCCCTCAACATCAGGGGTGGGTGCACTGGGGCAGGGGGCTCTGTCCCCTCCACCCCTAGGCACCTTGTCCCGCCGTTCTGTCAGCTCTTGGACTTGGATTGGACTTGTGACATCACAAGGGGATGGAATATCAGGGCGACGCCAATTGATGGCCACACCCCATAGCTATATAAGAACTGTCAGACAACGGAGCTGACAGAACGGCAAGAGCCAGCATCAGAGGAGGAGCATTTTTTAATTTTCAGTGGGTCGGTGGCAGCGGCACAGGAAGAAGTCATGAGAGAGAACACAGAGCCGCTCAGGTGTGTCAGTCCGACCTGGTGCTGGTAAGACCCGTCATCCGGATGATTGCAAGAAAAGTAGTGGAACCGCACTCAGGTAGATGAAAGCAATGGAATTACTTTATTCTTCAAATCATAGATGAACAGACAGTGCAGGGAACAGGTGATCCGAGGTTAACGCGTTTCACGGCACACACGGCCGCTTACTCATAACCGGGACAGGAAGAAGACATCAGCGGAGGAAGCTGAGAAAGATGACATTGGTGGAGGAAGCAGAGAAAATGTGCTTGGAGCAAAGATAGTTCTTCATTTTGAATACAGGCCTGACTTGACAAAAACTGTCTCTTGTTTTTTGTAACACTACACTGCTTTTTTTTTGGGGTGAATGGGTAGGGGTACAATGTACACCATACTCATTCACATGGGGGGCACGATCGGGGGGCTTCAAGATTCTGATAAGCTCCCTGCCTGCAAACCCCAGCCACCACCAGCCAGGGTTGTGGGGAAAAGGGCTCTTGTCCCCATCAACATGGGGGCACGGTGCTTATGTGTGGGGGCATGTTTAGGGCATGTGGCCTTGTATGGTTCAAGGGGGGCGCTTGCTTGCCCCCCCCTACAAGCTCGGATAAGGGTCTGGTATTGATCTCAGGGGGACCCCACACACCGTTTTTTTAAATTTTGGCGTGGGGTTCCCCTCAAGATACATACCAGACTTAAAGGGCCTAGTATGGGTTTGGGGAGACTCTAGGCCATTTTTTAGGGAATTTTACATTGCTAACATCGCATGCCACAAGTCGGATCAATTAAGATGATGATCTGACTTGGATGCTACTTCCATTCAAATAAATGGGCTAAAATTGTGCCCAAGTCAGACCAAAGTAGTGCAGGAACTTTTTTCAAAGTCAGATCGACACAAGTCAGACCAGTTAAAACAGCTCTCATAGGGAACCACTGACATGTCCTGCGACTTGTGTTCTTGAAGTCTAAATGCAAGTCTGGCTCCATGTCTGAATGAATACACAGAGCAGTGGCTCTGCTCAGCTCGGCTCAGGTGCCCCTATAGCAAGCTGTCTGCTGTGGGGGCTCTTGGCAGGAGGGAGGGGCCAGAAGCGCCTGCGAGGGATCTGAGAAGAGGAGGATCCGGGCTGCTCTGTGCAAAACCACTGCACAGAGGAGGTAAGTATAACATGTTTGTTATTTTTATACAAAAAAAAAAAAAAACAAGATTTAGAATGGAGAGTTTGAGTACAAGAAGGCAATAAGGCTCTTTTGTGTTGTTTTTGGCAAGACAGTGAAAAGGAGAGCAGTGTGATGATCTTGCAGTTGCTCTTTAATTGTCCTGTCAGTAGGCTAGGCAGGGCAGCCATCAAAAATTCTGGGGCCCCTTACATAGCTTTAGGCCTGGACCCCCCCGAGCCTGACCACCAACATTCCCCAGGGCCCACTCACTGGCCATCCCACTGAATCTGCCTACTGGCTATCCCACGAGTTCTTCAGTGCACCCCCTTTTATTTTAATGCTCTTACAACATAATATATGAAAAATAAAAAAGTGTATTGCAAGTCATCAGTGCTCTCAAGATTTAACAGTAATGAATTATATTTTGGCCAAAAAGCAGGAAAGAGACAGCCCTATATATTCAGCAAAGAGACATTATCATATATTCAGCAAAGAGATGGAAGAAGAATCAGGAGGAAATATTTAAAGTATTCATAGGGAGTCCATCCAGTCCCAGGGCTTTATGATTCGGGAGCGTTTTAATGGTTTGCCCAGTTTCTTCACCCAAAGGATGAACATATAAGGAACAGAGCGCTAATGCCGGCAGTTAAGAACAGTTCCCTTTCATATGCAAGGGTCTTCTCTGTCTATAGCTACTAGGGTGGGACAATGCCTGTTCTGCTGTCGCTGCCCAGCTATATTTTCCCAGATGGTGCTGCTTACCATGCATGTGTGGCTCATGGGTTTTTCCCACGCAAGATCCACATCATGGCAATGCCAGTATATTCAGACACCCGCTCCGCCATGGTGGATACCGGCCTCTTCCTCTTTTTAAGGGGAGTCAGGAGGGATATGTTTTTAGTCGCTGCCCTACACGTGATGCAGGAAAAATACACCCATGCTTGGTCACACCTGTATGTGTGAACTGAGCCTGTGAGTAAACACAAAATAACAATCCCCCATAGACATAAATTATCCTCTAAATAATAAGTGTTCATATAATAGTACTACCATGCAAATAGGTGTGAACACTGCGCTCTACTCTGTCTGTTGAGGATTGTTAGTTTGTAGATAGAATGTTGAGTTTATGTGGTGAGCTAACACTTTTCACTGTACAAAGTTTGGATAACACAGGGTTAAATGGAATGGTCATACATTAAGTTCACATTGTGTGGACATGCTTATACAGTAATGGAGGGAGACTGCAGACTTAGCTGCCTCCGCTCCCCTCCCCAGGCACACACACACTCACCTGCTCTTCCGACCCTCCGTGCCAATGTCTGAAAACAAATCCATCCTGTATCCCAACATGAAAGGCTATCAGCTAATCTGCACAAAATTTCTTCAGCTCACCTCCCTCGCTGCACAGTGTCAGCACTAGCTGGGCTCCGGTGTTCTGCTGAAAACTCCAACTTGCCGAGAACTCCAATAACATCACTTCCACTAATTGGAGATTAGGCAGCAGTGTAAACTCTCCGGTACACGCTATAAAGAGTGGACATTGTTTGTCCACCCTCTGGAAACCAAAAACATTGCCACCTCCAAGGCGGCGACAACTAATGGGGGGACCAGCAATGTCCACTCAATATAGCATGTACTGGGGTGTAAAGGCTGCCGGTGTTCTGTGAACTGAAAAAGAAAGGCAGGCGCCACTCTAAGTGTAGTAGGACTTCAAATTTTAATGGAAACAAAGCACACTATGTACTCACAAACGAATGATATAACCAGCAGTAAATAAAAGCCTTGAAGTTGATCCAAAAGATCAGTTTATCTGGGTGCCTATGTGAAAGAGATCCAACCGATCCGCTGTGTGGTCTGCTCGAGCCGATGAAAGAAAGGCTTTCTCCGAACCCTGGGGACACTGTGGACACTGTCGGGGCTTCCTGCGGCGTACTTCCGGCTAACAACGTGGAGCGTGATGGCGTGGATAGGCGACGCGTTGTCGGAGCATGCGCTCCTTCCTCAGGCCTCTAGGGGTGCCATCTTGGAGAAGGGAATTATATAGAGAAACCTTAATAGGCTTCCACCTGATCTTAGGCTAAAAACTGCCAGTGTTCTGTGAAAACACCAAGTGGTCGAAATCTCCAATTATTCCTGGTGTACAGTCACCGGAAGTAAAGTTCCCTGAGCAGAGGACCGGAGATCGGGATGGGGGGAAGGGGGGAGGATCGGAGTGCAGGAGGGCACAGAATATCTGTGCAGAAAACCACTGGGGGAGATTGAAAGGAAACTCGGATCTTCTAAATACATACGCCGCCCGGCAGTGTATGTATTTAGAAGTAATTACGCTGCTACTGTCCCCAAAGCCCAGATTCCAGGACAATGCTCAGGACTGAGCTATAGCGGGACAGATCACTAGAAACCATTGGCAAGTATGGACCCAGGCAGCCGGGCCCTCATGAGGCCGGGGCCCCTTACATGTGTATAAGCTCCTGTCCTCCCCTGATGGTGGCCCTGAGTGGGACAGATCACTAGAAACAGTTGGCAAGTAAGGACCAGGGCGGCCAGGCTCTCATGAGGCCGGGGCTCCTTACATTTGTATGGGCTGGTCCCTCCTGACGGCAGCCCTGAGGCTAGGGATATGTTCTAGGTCATATTGGATTGCTGCTACTGTTTTGGAGGTATATGTTCTGTCTGGTAGGGATGATCAAAAGACAGGCCGGTAGTAGATCAGAAGACAGGCAGAGCAGAAATAAAAATGAATAGAGTTGTATTTGAACTGTGCTTTCAGCTGCTCTCCTGGAGTTTAGTTACAGTCATGACAGTGCAAAGACACCAAGTTTACACTGAAAGGTCACGATTCCATACCACGTAGCATTCCTTCAGTACACATCTGAAGCTTTTTTATATATAATTAAAATAGGAAAATCACTCAACAATCCCATATAGGTGACTAATCAATGACATTTTCTATCTAGCAACTCTTTGTATCAGTTTTAGAACCTACTACAGTGCAAATTACAACTCAGGGCTGTTCTTCTTTTGCAGACAACAGCTAACAGTCATACATTCATTTACATAGGAAGATTGAATTTATCAGGGCATTCGACCATTTGTTTGGCCCGCTATGCGCTGCACCTACGCATAGTGCATTGGAAACCCTAAATGGGTGAAGCAACGAAAGCTTCAGAGCACAGAGCACTGTTAGAGCCATGATTAACCACTTCAATACAGGGCACTTTCACCCCCTTCCTGCCTAGGCCAATTTTTAGCTTTTAGCGCTGTTGCATTTTGAATGACAACTGCGCGGTCATGCAACACTGTACCTAAACCAAATTTATGTCATTGTTTTCCCACAAAAAGAGCTTTCTTTTGGTGGTATTTGATCACCACAAGGTTTTTTCTTTTTTGCTAAACAAAAGAAGACCGAAAAGTAAAACATTTTTTTGTTTATGTTATAAAATTTTGTAAATAAATGTTTTTTCCTGCACTGATGAGCACTGATGAGGACGCACTGACATGCACTGATGAGGAGGCACTGATGGGGTGGCACTGATGATGAGGCACTAATATGCAGCACTGATGGGCACTGATACAGTATCTCACAAAAGTGAGTACACCCCTCATATTTTTGTAAATATTTTATGATATCTTTTCATGTGACAATGCTGAAGAAAAGACACTTTGTTATACAAGCTGTACACTCACTAGTTTACATTGTAGCAATGTAAATTTGCTGTCCCCTCAAAATAACTCAACACATAGCCATTAATGTTTAAACCGCTGGCAACAAAAGTGAGTACACCCCTAAGTGAAAATGTCCAAATTGGGCCCAATTAGCCATTTTCCCTCCCCGATGTCAATTGACTCATTAGTGTTACAAGGTCTCAGGTGTGAATGGGGAGCAGGTGTGTTAAATTTGGTATTATCGCTCTCACTCTCATACTGGTCATTGGAAGTTCAACATGGCACCTCATGGCAAAGAACTCTCTGAGGATCTGAAAAAAAAAAAGAATTGTTGCTCTACATAAAGAAGGCCTAGGATATAAGAAGATTGCCAAGACCCTGAAACTGAGCTGCAGCATGGTGGCCAAGACCATACAGCGGTTTAACAGGACAGGTTAAACTGAGAACAGGCCTCGCCTTGGTCGACCGAAGAAGTTGAGTGCACATGCTCAGCGTCATATCCAGAGGTTGTCTTTAGGAAATAGACATATGAGTGCTGCCAGCATTGCTGCAGAGGTTGAAGGGGTGGGGGCTCAGACCATACACCACACACTGCATCAAATTGGTCTGCATGGCTGTCATCCGAGAAGGAAGCCTCTTCTAAAGATGATGCACAAGAAAGCCTGCAAACAGTTTTTTGAAGATAAGCAGACTAAGGACATGGATTACTGGAACCATGTCCTGTGGTCTGATGAGACCAAGATAAACTAATTTGGTTCAGATGGTGTCAAGCGTGTGTTGCGGCAACCAGGTGTGAAATACAAAGACAAGTGTGTCTTGCCTACAGCCAAGCATGGTGGTGGGAGTGTCATGGTCTGGGGCTGCATGAGTGCTGCTGGCACGGAGGAGCTACCGTTCATCGAGGGAACCATAAATGCCAACATGTACTGTGACATACTGAAGCAGAGCATGAGCCCCTCCCTTTGGAGACAGGGCTGCAGGGCAGTATTCCAACATGATAACGACCCCAAACACACCTCCAAGATGACCACTGCCTTGCTAAAGAAGCTGAGGGTAAAGGTGATAGACTGGCCAAGCATGTCTCCAGACCTAAACCCTATTAAGCATCTGTGGAACATCCTCAAATGGAAGGTGGAGGAGCGCAAGGTCTCTAACTTCCACCAGCTCTGTGATGTCATCATGGAGGAGTGGAAGAGGATTCCAGTGGCAACCTGTGAAGCTCTGGTAAACTCTATGCCCAAGAGGGTTAAGGCAGCGCTGGAAAATAATGGTGGCCACACAAAATATTGACACTTGGGCCCAATTTGGACATTTTAACTTAGGGGTGTACTCACTTTTGTTGCCAGCAGTTTAGACATTAATGGCTGTGTGTTGGGTTATTTTGAGGGGACAGCAAATTTACACTGTTATGCAAGCTGTACACTCACTACTTTACATTGTAGCAAAGTGTCATTTCTTCAGTGTTGTCACATGAAAATATAGAATAAAATATTTACAAAAAAGGGGTGTACTCACTTTTATGAGATACTGTATGTGGCACTGATAGGCGGCACTGATTGGCACTAATAGGCAGCAATGATGGGCACTGGTGGGAGGCACTTATAGATGGGAACTGGTGGGTGGCACTGATAGATAGCAATGATGGGCAGCACTGATGAGGAGGGCACTGACAGGCTCCCTGAGCACTAATTGGCATCCCTGGTGGCCATGGGTGGGCAATCCCTGGTGGCTGTAGTGGCATCCACCAAGGGTCTGCACTGGTAATCAATGCTCTGATTACCAGCAGTGACCCCCCCTTTCAGGAGAGCTGCTGATCGGCTCTCCTCTACTTGCGTCTGTTAGGTGTGAACTGAGGAAAGCCGATCAGCGGCACTTCTTAATAACTATGTGACCAGCAGTGATTGGGCACAGTTGGTCACATGGTAAAGAGCCTAGATCATAGGCTCTTTACCGGGATCCGTGATGCGGTGTGTCAGAGTGACACACCGCACCACCGATTGCCGCTCTGCGCGCCCTCCATATGACGCCCAGTCAGGGTAGAGCAACCACTTTGCAGCTGTCATTTTGTTAGATGACGGGTGGGCAGTGGTTAAAGAAAGTAATGATGGCTCAATTCAATCATGGCTCATTGCTCTTAGTCCAACCCCACACTATAAAAATATTCTCCCCATAACAGCCATTTGCAGTGTGATATTGGCATAAAGAGAGATAGAACAGAGCTCTGTTCAGTGCTACTAGCGAGTTAGTGTGCTATAGTGTGCTATTCTGATTCTACTGTTAGTGTAGAATATCAGTTTAGTGTGAATCTAGTGATAGCTTGGTGTGACCATTCATTTTTACTTTAGTGTCAGTTATTTTGTCAGGAGAGGTTTCCTGCAGTATATTTCAGTGCATTACCGCATGTTTAACGCATTATATTTCAATGCATTACTAATGCTGTATGATTAATGCTGTATATTTCTGTGCATTACTGCATGTTTAACGCAGTATACTTCAGTGAATTACTGTACATTTAACAAAGTATATTTCAGTGCGTTACTGCACGTTAAATGTGCAGTAACATACTGAAATATACAGCATTAAATATGCAGTAATACACTGAAATATACTTCGTTAAATGTACAGTAATGCACTGAAGTATACTGCATTAAACGTGCAGTAATGCACTGAAATAAACAGCATTAAACTCTGCAAAAGAGACTCCAGACTTTATCCGAAAAATCTCTAATCTTGTTTCCAATGCACAAAATTGAAGTGAATCTAGTGCAGCGTGAGTGTAGTTTAACCATACATTTGTACGTTAGTGTCACTTTAGTATGAATCTAGTAATAGTGCTGCATAAGCGTAGTTTGACCATTCATTTTCACTTCAGTGTCAGTTTATTTTGTCAGGGCAGGCTTCCTGCAGTATATTTCAGTGCGTTACTGCATGTTTAACGCAGTATATTTCAGTGAATTACTGCAAGTTTAACGCCGTATATTTTAGTGCATTACTGCACGTTTGAAGCAGTACATTTCAGTACATTACTGCACATTTAATGCTGTATATTTCAGTGCATTACTGTGTGTTTAATGCTGTATTTCAGTGCGTTTGTGCACATTTAACGAAGTATAATTCAATGCGTTACTGCACGTTTAACGCTAAATATTTCAGTGCGTTACTGAAATATTTAAAGCTGTATATTTCAGTGCATTACTGCACATTTAATGCAGTACATTTCAGTGCGTTACTGCATGGTTAGTGCTGTATATTTCAGTGCGTTACTGCACGTTTAACTCTGTATATTTCAGTGCGTTACTGCACGTTAAAAGGCAGTATAGTTCAGTGCATTAATGCACGTTTAACAAAGTATATTTCTGTGTTTTACTGCACGTTTAAAGCAGTATTTATTATGTGCATTATTGCAAGTTTAATGCAGTATATTTCAGTGCATTACTGCACATTTAATGCAGTATAGGTCAGTGCGTTAGTGCACGTTTAATTCACTATGTTTTAGTGCATTACTGCACGTTTTTACACTGTATATTTCAGTGCGTTACTGCATGTTTAACGCTGTATATTTCAGTTCAGTATATTTTAGTGTGTTGGTGCATGTTTCCACATCTTTATTACGTTTTGTTAAAGAGCTCCCACCCTATCATGTCTGGGAGGCCAACAAGGAGAGGCAGACATTCCCATGGCACTGTGAGGGGGCCCAGCAGTGTATGCATCCACAGGCAAAGGTAGAGGTAGTCTGTCCTCAGGCAGGGCATCATTTCCTCCGTTTAGTGGTGCTGTCCGTGCCATCCAGCCACAGCAAGCAGAGGAGGAGGTGGACTGGCTTACTAAACCATCCTCATCCTCCTCATCCTTTGACAGCTGCAGTGGACTGTTCACTAGTCTCTGCTTGGGTGACAGAGTGGCTTATTCTGCCTCCTTATCCACCATACTCAGATATTTTTCCATTACCCAACTGCCTATCCACTGAATTGGCCAAGGATTAGGTCTTACCTTGTACAACTTTTTTATGAGATCTACAACACCACCCTGGACCAAAATATTTGTGATATAGCCAAAAACATTAGATCAGATTAGAATCAGATTTGTCTGTCATGATCTGCTCTCAGTAAAGACCAGCAAATTGTGTGTGTTTAAATGATCATTAATCCTTCTTTTTAGAAATGATTCCATTAACTTTACTTTTGCTTCTTATAGGGATTAACCCAGATAGAGGAGGCAGAAAGACTTTGATTTTGAACTGCAAAGGAATTTCCTTTTTTGATTTTACGGGAGTCTCTTGTCTCTCTCAGGTACTTTCTAACATTGTCTAACTAATATCAGATTGTTTTATAGAGATACAGTATATGATAGGGAGAAGAAAGTGAACCTTTACTTTGCCCATGCAGGTTTCTTTTATGGCAATCCAGCCAGCAATACATATTCACTTTGACTTCACTCCCTCGCTGACTTTTCAGCCAGCGGGAGTTTCATACTTTTGGGTATCAGGAAGCATGTGACCCACTCCTTTCCTCCTATCACGACAGTACTGGTCCTTAGTGATTAGGCACTCAACACTGTCATAAAGGGGCAGGGTGGGACAGCTCTATGTATATTCCAAGTTGGCAAATGATACAGGGTTTACAATGATACAGGGTTCTTAGCACCCAACGGCAACAGAGCGAAAGGAGAGCTAAGGAAATGTAAGTATATGCGCTGATACCAATAGCATTAAAGATAACCTGTTTGTTAGCATGTGACGGCCTTCCTATTTGTGGCTATATTGGCAGCCAGAGCACCCCTAACCACAAGCCTAAGTAGACTAACCCTCCTGGGCATGGCAGATCTTTCTCTGTAGTATTCACTTTCTCTTCCTCTCGATGTGTGGGTGGGGGATGATGACTTGATCCTCTGTCCAAGCTATGTTTTTTATAATTTCTAAAATACATTTTAAAGAAAAGATTATTTTTCTTTATTTTTTCATTTTCCCAAAAATTGTGACATAAAATGTTAACTTCATGTGATGCACCCCCGACGCTGACATCGGGGAAACCGGGCTGATGCAGTGGGGCGCTCTTGCTTCACGCTACTCATGCGCGAGATGCATGGGTAGCCACTCATGCGTGAGATGCATGGGTAGCCATCATGCACCTAAACTCGAAAGAGAAACCCAGCGGGCTTCACATGCCCACAGTTAGGATGGCTGCGTTCTGCAGGAGGAGAACACCGTAGGTATTCATTGCAGCACAACAGGCGAAAAGGGGACACCGTTAACAATTGCTATTTGTAGAAGAACAAGCTGTAATAATCCCGTGGGTAATTTAAAAAAAAAAAAACAAACGGCCGGAACTCTGCTTTAAACTTCGGGCAACTACAACTTTTTTTTAAAGGAGTTCCTGGAGGTGTTAAAAAAATCAGCCCTGGCTTCCATATTCACCTCCACCCTGAGCTGTCCCCTACAATACCTCAACAAAAGATGTTCCTAATCTTGTGGGTAGAATGATGCCTGAAAAGGGGGAGAACTGGGGAAGATGAGTTGAGATTGGAGTTTGATATTACCAATTCTAAGTTTCCAATTCTCACATACACTCTATTTAAATGTAATTCTACATATATTTTGCAGATTTGCTTGGATCTAAAAAAGCAGGGAACAGATGTGTTGTTCTTAGGCTGCTGTGGTATGTACAAATATATAATACAATAGAAGAGTGTGATTTCTTTTTATATGGCAAACTAGCTGCATTTGTTTTACAGAATCTCTAAGGAAGTCCCTTCATTACTGCAACTGTGGAGCGGATGAGCAGATTTTCTTTAACTCTCTAAAGAGTGCGCTGCATGCCATAAAAAAGGTAAGTTTGTATATAAGAAATGTATGCGACAATAATTCTTTCTCGTTAATTGAGGAATACAGGGGGGGGGGGGGGGGTTACTAAAACTGATTCACACAGAATCTGCATTGTAACCAATTAGCTTCTAGGTTTTATTGTCAAAGCTCAATTGAACAAACTGAAGTTAGGAGGTGATTACCAGATTCTGTGTGCACCAGTTTTAGTAAATCTCCACCAGTAAGTAATTAATTGGACACTGGGCAAACCAAAAAATTGTAGGCCAACCCAGGATAACCCCTCCTACAACTAGCATGCCTCAGCTTTTTGGTAGTGTCCTATGAGTATGGATGTCTTTTCTCCATGTCTGCTGGGAAAAGTCTAACTATTTTGCCAGTAGATATTTTTTCTTCCTTTTTTCTCCTCATTCAATAGTCTTCTCTTCATCACTTCTAAGCTGGTCTCTGGAATAGAAGCAGTCTGTCATTTTTACTTCAGGAAAAATTCACTAACCTAGATCAGTGAGTCAGCGCTCACTGTCACAACATGAATGGAAGTGACCACACTAACAGGCGGCGGTCCTATGCTGTGTGAAGGAGCTTTGCGGGCACTGGGCTGTGGCTGAATGTAGCGAAGGTTTCCTGGATGGGCAGCCTTGCTAATGCCCGTGACCAGAAATGATGCAATGGCGCACTGCTGGTTCCTCCACGGAATCAGACAGGGTTCAAGCGACAAAGCAACAAAGCATGTAGTGAAGGGCGGGCTGCAACGTCGTTTTGGAGGTCCACCTCCTTCATCAGGCAGGCCCGCCCCTCCACCATCAATAGACATTTATATAAAGCCGTGACCTATGACCTAATTGGGGAAAGAAAACTTCAATTTAAAAAGACATCAAATTGGAAAAACCAAAAGGGCAGAGAACAATGGAAGAATTCAGAAAAGACCCTAATGGTTATATCATTAAAAAGCTATAGGAACAACGATGTCCTATTATAAACACTGATGTTATGGAGGGTTGAAGTAATAAACCCCCACCTAAGCCTCACTAATACGGAATTCCTCCTTTATATATCATAGAAAACTACACGGAGATATGTATCTCAAAGGTGGACACATATATAACACATACATATGTTAAAAAGAAATAAGTTAAAATGAGATAAAATTGACATTAAGACAATTAAATGACTGATCTAAAAGATGTTTGTAAAACATGCCGCTACAACATGAAACAAATACATGTATTCATCTAGATACATTTGCACATTATTATTATAATAAAAATCCTTATTAAAAAACAATAATGATATTATAAGAAAACGGAAGGAAGAAAAAATGATGGGTCATCGGTGTCATGATCACCTGGCACCAGTCCTCATCACAGGATGGTGTTGATTTCCAGCTCTTCATTTAACCCCCCAGGGGCTAAAGAGTTGAGGGTAAAAAATCTAAAAAGTTTCCCGGTAACAAAGGGACTGAAACTGCTCTGCAACCGAGTCATAAGGGGGAATGGTCTCAATGACCCAAACACGTAGTCCCTCAGTAGACTGATTGTGGTGTAGGCGGAAGTGTCTGGGAAGTCTCCTGTGGCTGTAAAAAGACACTAGTCCATCTGGTTTACCTAATTAAAAAGATACCCCACACAAATGGAAAACCTCCATATACACTATCCTATACCCACAGCTGATTCAAAGGAAGACAAAAAACTCCCAATTAAGTATGGTCCAATTTGTTACAGTGGGGAATAAAAATTCTTCCTGATCCCTTTGGAGGACAATCAGATATCCTTGGATTAACTACCCCTGGCGTTATTAATATCCAGTTATATTTTGTGTATTTAGGAATGCATCCAACTCTTTTTAAAAACAATATACTGAGCTGGCAAGAATAAGTTCTGTAAAGAAGTCTTTCTGTATGTGAAGGCTAAATTTATTTTCCTCCAGACAAAAGTGTACCCCATTGTCCTCTGTAATAACCTGAAAGCGAATAACTCTACACCAGCTCAGCTTGGCTTTTGAACATTGTAACTGGATCCTGCTGGACTTGACTTTGCACTGTATTCTGCAGGAGGAAATAATAGGTTGGCAATAAAGCGGTTTTCTGGTCCAGAGCTATTGGTATTCCCTCAGCAAATGCACTGGCTATGAAGGCTCACTCTTTGAGTAGGCAAATTGGGCTGAGCAGTGGGATCTAGCTCACCAATGGGCATGATAAAAAATCCTTCTGTCTGCTGGTTTCTATCACTGAAGGGTTAAACCTGAGGGACTGAGCACTGATTTCATCCACTGGGTGGAAAGTCCCATACACATGCACTGGGTGCTCTCTTTTCTGCCTTGCAGCATCTCCCAACTGTTGTACAGCTTTGTAAGGACCAATATGGAACTCCACTCTCTGATTTTACTTCCTTTGCTTTTCTATAGACTTATCTATACCAGCATCCAGCCTTAAGTGCCATCAAGGTGCAGATTTGCCCTTCCTATTCTGTTTCAGAGACCGTTGGGCCTCTTTTACCCTAGTTAGGACCTTTGTGCAGGGTGCTACTTACATTACTCTTCCTATGTGTTCTCCAGTTACACCATGAGAAGTTGGTTCCTTTCTCCCTTCAGAGAACTCCCTTTGAGCCCATCAGGTATATTCTCATTTTCAACCTTTTCCACTAGATGTATTTGCTCATTTGCTATCACCTCTGTGAGGTGGGTCTCTGGGATAGCGGCCTTGCCCTGTAAGGAGCCTTTAAAGAACAGGATTGTTCTGAGGCCTAGGGCTTCCTTTCTTCCTAAAATGGTTTCCTCCTTCTGCCCTAACCAAGACATTGTTCTACCCTCTTTTTGTCTTGTTCTGTGTCATTCAAAAGACATTTTTTTTCTACCACTAGCTCAACGTAGTGCTGTGAGAGACCGTAGAGGGTTTCCTGGATATGGATGTTAGGTCTCATCTTATGCCAGCAATAGAGGTATTATGCAGCAAGTGAGGTTTTCTAAAGTCAATGTTTGTGGAACCAGTCTGAGATAATGCAGGTTTTATGACAAGGAACGTTGTCATGCTAGTCACTTAGGTTCGCTGTAAATGCATGGTCAGCAGAAATATTTGGGTATACCGTTCAACTCATTTGGAATTAGGGGGGCTAATATGTACCAAGAAAACATTTTCAAATCCATTACAAGCCTTCGGCACAAGGCCAGGGAGATCCTTGGATTCTTGTCAGATTCTGAGGCTTTCATTTGTCAGTCAGAGCAAAAAGCAAGATTAATAAAACCAGGCAATGTTCTTCCACTCTTCAGTCATCCTGTTGTGATGGTTATATGCTCATTGTAACCTAATTTTCTTGTTTTTAGCTGCTTGGAAGGAAACCCAGCAGCTTCCACTGCTGTAGCCCAGCCTCTTTGGCTCAACACGTTATACTTTCAGATGTTCTCCTGTGCTACATGGTTATAGAGGGTGCTTGTCTGAGTACCCCTGGACCTCCTGTCAGCTTGAAAGTCTATCCATTCTCCTCGGACCTCTAGTTGTCAAAAGAGCCAACGACTGTGTGACAGGAGTCACTTTGGTTGGGGGGCCCGTGAAACCCAGCTTACCTTAGAGAGGTTGGGAAATCCCTGTCTCAGCTCCCCAGGTCCCTCTTATGTGAAAATCACCCTGTGTCTATTAGGGGCACAGGGTGACTGAGAAAATGATGGACAACTACTTAATGGACAATGGTTTGGATTAGTTCAAATAGAACAGTAATATCTATCCTCAATATCCCTGAAGAAATCTATGATTTCTGGTTTCAGTTTGTATTATTAGGTTAATATGATCAGGAGGAAGGATGTCCTCCGGTTTGGTATATATTCTGTGTGAGTTTGTCGAATAAACGTTCCAGATCTCATACAAGCTATTTGTCAGCTAGTCTTGCATGTTATGTGCCTATAATATCCGATATCTATGTTCAGGACTGGAGGAAGCGGTATACTTCCTCCAGTCCAGCTCTTGTACCTTTTTTGGGCGTCATGCGTTGTTTGCGCGATGTTACCGCGATTCGGCAGGCGGAAATGGCGGCAACATCGCACAGCGTTTGGGGTGCTATTGCAAATCACGGGCAACGCACAGGCGTCCCGCGATTTGCAATGATTTCCGTATCGCAGGCAGAATCGCTGTGATTCTGCCCTCGATCGCTGCGCTCACATGTGAACGTTATGGGTGTCAATTTCTGGGCACTGATGAGGTGACTGTTGGGTGACAGGTGACATTGGGGGGGGGTTTAGGACTGTGTGGGGACATTTATTTCTGTGCTTTTACATTGTGACAAGGTGTACAGAGCAGTACCTCACTATTTCTAGCTCTGCTGTCCTCACACTGGAAACTATGTGAGGAGAGAAGAGCTAGTAACAGTCAGTTACTGCTCTGTATTTACATTTTGTGATCGGCTGTGAATGGATTCACAGCCGATCACATAGTAAACAGTCACTGTCAGTGACTGTTTACTACTGCCGGTGACAGCTGTGTTCCTACGGAACACAGTGCCACCGACATGACCGCGCTGCGCGCTCCCGCTCGCGCATGCGCGGTCATCTCCCGGGCGCCTCCATTGTGATCGGCTGTGTCATTGGAACACAGCCGATCACGTGGGAAACAGCCACGCCCATTGGCTGTTTCCCCCCTGCCGGTGACGGGGGGTGTCCCGGGGACACCCCGACACCGGCAGTGCAGGGCGGCGCGCACGCGATCGCGCGCCTGCCCTGCTTAAAGTGCCCAGGATAATGGTCGCTCTGCTCCGCCGTCATATGACGGCGGGCGGGCGGTAAGCGGTTAAGTGGCCCTTGAAGCACTATTCCTGCCACTGACACCAACAATGAGGCACTATTCCTCCCTTTGACACCAATCATGGGACACTATTCCTCCTACTGATACTAACAATTACACTATTTCTTCCAATGACGGGGCATTATTCCTCCTCCCACTAACTACAGGCATTAATTAATTTCACTTATATAAAGTCTATCTAAATCTAAGAGTCAATCTAATACTACCTCTTCCACTGATAGACAATACTGGCCCTGTAATATATTTTTCATTAAATAGTTTCTTACTGCTTACTGTTTTTCTGCCTTATTGTAACCTCCTCCATAAGTTCAGAACCTCTCCTTATACCCTTCACTTCTGTTTGTTTGGAATGATGTTAGTTGCAGTCATGTGCACTGCTATATACACACTACAAATCCCATAGTCCATCTCAGGAGATCAAGAGAGGTTGGTGAAATTCATACATACACTGGGACCATGTAGAAGGAACGTAGCAACCCTCTAACAAGAAAGTTGGATCACAGCAGCTTTTCTAAATTATTTTAAAAATTTAGTATACTTGAATTGAATTTTCTTTCATACCAGAGTTTGATGTCACTTTAAGGAGTGCTACTAGTTCAGTTAAAATGAATGGGCTTCCTTAATAAAGGGTGCCTACACATATGGTAATGCATTGCCTTAACACAGGCATGTTAATACAACACATATTGTAAATGGGCCCTTAATACTTTCCTTTGTTGCAGGACCGTGGATCAAATTCAGAGGGACTTGAATTACCCGACATATAGGACCTTGAGACGGCACTCTGTATACAACTACAGACTTTTTTCTATTTTATTTTTATTTTTTTTCTTCATTTGAGCTCTGAAAACATAATTTGTATGCATTTAGTTCTTTACAGGCTAAATAACTGATGCTAGGAATATAAATCTCCATAGATATGATTTACAAGACAACCTGCCATAAACCATACATAAATATTACTGTTAATTATATCATGCTGAATAGGCCAAAATTTCCAACTCTTATTTATGGCTGGAAAACAATTGCAGCTTGCAGTATATTTAGAATTGTGAGCCTTGGCTACACAGGTACATTTTATCTTTTCTGTTGCACAGCTAAAAATGCCCCCAAGTGTTTACATGATGGACTTCTGTTTTTTTTTTCAAAACGCTGGACAATACTTTTTGTTTTAGATTTGTATAGAGTGGTGAAGGATCAAAACCTGTGTCAGGCTTTTATCCTTGTGTTCCTATTTCCTTGATGGAAAGGTTTTTCTTCACTTCCTGTTTCAGAAACTGGACAGGAATTGAGTGGACATCTTCCATAGTAAGCGGAAATCCCATATGAAAGGATAAATCCATCCTAACACTAAAATCTCTACATCTACAGACATCCACAGTCTAAGATTTACCTACAGTATCTAACCCTGCAAAGAAGAAATCAGTATACATACCTTTTTTGATGCTGCTCCGGTCCGATCCATTGCTGAGCTGTTAGCGGTGGCTTCACTGTGCAAGCGCTTTCAATGGAACAAGTAGAAGAATTCCCCTCATCTCCTGGGGACAGCTGTAGAATTTGGTATTTATCTGTACAATGGTCACAATAATAAATATTGAGGATGGATAACTTCAGATCAGACATAAACAGCAATAAAAACCTGACAGATGCTCTAACCATCACCCTATTCATAACTAGAAAATATTAGGGCTGGAGGTTCAATTTTACTTCCAAGTGTTAAAATAGACAATGTAAACTGTTATGCATAACCTGCATGTAATACAATAAGACAAGTAAAAATTCAACATGGGCTTTTTTTTTTTTTTTCATAAAGTAAATGGCCATATATTAGTAATTGTAAGCTAATAAACTTAGGAATTTATTTATAAAAGAATACACAATATTATCCAAAAATATATAAGAATACCCCCCGGGATGACACACATTGCAGCCATCTCCATTCAGTAAATGCATATTCTCTTTTTTCATTTCTCTTCATCCTAAATTACATTTACTTGATAATTGACCTCAGATGGAGGCCCCCTCTTCTTTGTGTATTTATATCTGTATTAGATACTCAAGACCTTTATAAGAGGAGCTTCCACCACCTCTACTCTAATTTTACCAGACCTTACATGTCACATTTTGTTTTTTTATTTTGATAAATAATAATTTTTTCCCTCATTCAGCGGTATATCAGTTGCGTGTAGTTTTCTCTTTAAATTTATAAAAGAACTGCTGTGCAAATGTGCTTTTTCCTGTGATTGCCAGCTACATCTAGTGGTCAATATGCAGTATTTTCCTAATTTCAGTATTTCAGGAAAATCTCACTAGATGGAACAAATGAACATAGGAAATACACTTATAAGACACATTATTGTTATTATTTGTGAATGTGATGGCTGTGCTGTTCAAATGTGGAGACATGTATATGGAGTGTGTTCATTGCATAAAGATGCAGAAGAAACTCCCAGATAGGTTTTCTCCTACTCCTGACCCTTTTTTTATTCATTAAAATGATCAAGGCTTTGCTTGCATCAGGGTTCAAACCCAAGTGAAGTGCAAACCACAATTTTAAAGCACACAGCTGTGTCCTTCATAAAGGTGCCAGAGGTTTTTTTTTTTACCACACCTGCTCATTCACCTGTGTATTCACTAAAGAATGGAAATTCATTAAGAGCTTGTGCGTTATAAAAAGTCAAATGCTGCCAATTAGGGGAAAACCTTGGTGAGTTTAAATCTTTTATCCCTCTAGTGCAGTGATGGCGAACCTTGGCACCCCAGATGTTTTGGAAGAAGAGAAATTCAGGTGAAGAATAGTCTCTAGAGTTTTGAAGCTAAAATACAAATTATGGGCTGAGTTAGTCCTTAACCACTTGCCGACCGCCGCAAGTACATATACTGCGGCGGTCAGCCCCTCACAGGCAGGGTGACATATATTTATGTCACTAGCCTGTGAGGCTCTGGGGAGCGGGCGCGCGCCGCCGGTGGCGCGCTCCCGCGCGGTCACAGACCCCCCGCGCGTGTGACCGGCGGACCCGATGTCTGCCGGTCATTCAGCGATCGTCAGGGGAGATGGAGAAAGGCAGGCGGCTAGTGTAAACAAGCCGCCTGTCATTCTCCCCTGTGTAGAAACAATGATCATACGGTTCTACTATGTAGGACCATTGATCATTGTTCCTACAGCTCAAGCCACAGCCAATCACAGTTAGAATCACGCCCCTAGGGACACACACAGCCCCTCCCTCTCAAATAAAGTTAACCCCTTCACTGCCAGTGTAATTTTACAGTAACAGTGCATATGTATAGCACTAATTACTGTAGAAATGTCACTGATAACCCCAAAAGTGTCAAAAATGTCAGTCAAGGGTCCGATCTGTCCACCGCAATGTCGCAGTACTGCAAACAAAATCGCAGATCGCCGCCATTACGCGTTAAAAAAAACAACAAAAATGACAAAAATCTTTCCCTTTGTTAGTAAACGCGACAACTTTTGCGCAAACCAATTAAAATACGCTTTTTGTGATTTTTTTTTACCAAACATATGTAGCATAAAACAAATTGGCCGAAAATGTTAAAAAATTTAGATTTTTACATTTTTTTTGGGGGGGGGGGGTATTTCATATAAAAAAATTTGAAAAATATTGTTATTTTTGCAAAATTGACGCTCTTTTTTTGTTTATAGCGCATGATCAAAAAATCGCACAGGTGATCAAATACCACCAAAAGAAAGCTCTGTTTGTGGGAAAAAAAGGATGTCAAATTCGTTTAGGTACAGCGTCACACGACCGCGCAATTGTCTGTTAAAGTCATGCAGTGCCGAATTGCAAAATACCCCCTGGTCTTTCAGCAGCCAAATCCTCCGGGGCTTAAGTGGTTAATAAACCAAACCCCGGTGGTATCCCTGTTTCTCCTAATAACTGATGCCTTAAAGTAGAAGTTCACCTAAAACCTAACTCTAAATCTCCTCACAGCCACATTCTAAAAGGAATCTATCTAACCCTGTAAAGAATAAATCGCTATACATACCTTTTCTGAAGCCGATCCTGTCCAGTCTCCAGGGGCAGATGCTGTGTGCAGGAGAGAACCGACAAGGGCTGGAAAATACCTGGGAAGTGACGTCGCCAATAGAGTTACTATGGGGCTTCCGTTGTCGGCTGCCTCTGTACACACTCCCACACACTGAAGCTGCTGCTGGCAGCTCAGCGTGGGACGGGATCGGCTTCAGAAAAGGTATTTATAGTGATTTTTGCTTTACAGGGCTAGATAGATTCGTTTTAGAATGTGGCAGCAAGTAGGTTTAGAGTTAGTTACATTTTGGGTGAACTATCACTTTAAGGGATCTGCGAGTATTTCACAGACAAAAGATCATCACCCAATCCAGCCAAAGACAACCGGAGCTGGCCTTCGATCTGCCATATCTATGGGTACATTTGGTCCTCACTGCAACTTCAATACTAAAGTATTATTTAGAATTTGATAACAATGACTTCTGAAGTCTGTTGGAATTTTGGAAATAAATAATTGTAATGATGAAATGAGCTCTGCAAACCTATTATGTGTATAAATGAAATTCTTCTGGGATCTCGCTACATCTCCTCTCTGTACTCAGCATGATGCTAATGCTTGTAATTCCGAATCCTGCAGCTCCAAAAGATAAAAGTATTACAGCGCGTTCTACAAACACGGAGCTTGTAAATAACCATTAAAGGAAAAGTGCAGAGGAAGTCCGATCCTAATTGTATTGTATTGCCCAGGGAGCATCACTATTTAGGTGTGTATTTTGTCTTTGTCCTTTGTTTTGTTCATAATATGCCCCCAGGCAAATATTTGTGATTTGTATATATCCTGACACGACTGTCTCCTGGGAGGCAGCGCAAATGTGCCCAGATTTACAATTAGTTGTCCAGAAGGATACACCTTATGTTGTTTCCATCTTCCTCAGTAGATCCCCATCTTTGCTCGATAAATAATTTGGTTATCATCACAAAATTACCACGTTAATGTTTGCCTGTCCATATGGTTACTAGTATGGCAAATGTGTGCTAACAAAACATCTAAAATGAGACATAAATAACAAAAAAATAACCGTTCAACCCTCTGTGGGATACAGTCTACTACAGAGCTTGGTGCATTGCTCAGATTATTCTCAGAGCCATTTGTGCTTCTTTGTATATTTGCCATATGTTTCTTATGTGTTGTGCATTAGGAAAATTGGAGGCAGGCTGTGCATTAGAGTTTATTTGTTGGAGGAAAAGAAATGATCACACCTACATTAAACCCATCACATTATACTTTTATGAAAAAGCAAAGCAGTTTTATGAGCATGCATGTGTTCTGCTCTGTCTATCTGCCTATTGAGAGTATGTCTGCCTACCTAAATGCCTATTTTATTAGTTATCTCTCCATCCCTCTATCTATCTATCTTTTTGAGAGTATGTCTGCCTACCTAAATGCCTATTTTGTTAGTCTATCGTCCCTCTATCTATCTTTTTGTCTGTTTGCCTGTCTAACCACTTCATACACATCTATGTATCCAATGACTTTATAGGCCAAATCAATACTAACAAAAACAAAATGAAAGATCATATTGATTCTAGCTGTGAAGGTTCATTTTCCAGGTTTCTAAAGACACAGGTAGCAGTTGAACTGTCTTTTTTTAAAGCTTAATAAAGCAATGGGTCCTATTGGGACTTTGTAGGCTATTAGTAAGTGTTGATCTTGGCGGGAATAAATACAACAATCATCTAAAAAAAATATATAATTTATTTCACATAGACGTACAAAATGTAACAATAGAATGTGTTCAATAAAACATGATAAATACATGCACATGAATCATAAGACATAGTTTGTTAACCACTGGAGCCCCAATGCCTCTAGTAACTAAGGCAACTCATAAAGATATATGACAAGTCATGATAAATCATGATAGGAAATCATACAAAATATAGGGTTCACTTGTGGTAAACATGGAATCACGGCGCGTTTCGCTTGGTCGCTTCTTCAGGCGATTCCTGAAAGGTTGTCTACAGAGCGGACATTTTTTATATACTTAACCCCTTGATCAAAATGGGGTGTCCAAGTAGTGTGCAGGCATATCTCATATGGCTCCACTGTTTAATCCCTTATTAGCCGCCAAACAGATACTGGTAGTCAACAGATATGGTTATGGGGAACATCCGTTTGTTACAGAGGAATCGGTCTATCCAGTGCACCCCTCACTTTAAGGCAGATGCTAAGAAGGAATTATATTGCCGAAAGAGAAACCCGGTCCTGTGTGATACCACCAACGGCCTCTCCTCAAGGAGCTCATGCTGTCTCTGTCCATTTTGATCAAGGGGTTAAGTATATAAAAAATGTCCGCTCTGTAGACAACCTTCCAGGAATCGCCTGCAGAAGCGACCAAGCGAAACGTGTTGCGATTCCACGTTTACCACAAGTAAACCCTATATTTTGTATGATTTCCTATCATGATTTATCATGACTTGTCATATATCTTTATGAGTTGCCTTAGTTACTAGAGGTATTGGGGTTCCAGTGGTTAACAAATGATGTCTTATGATTCATGTGCATGTATTTATCATGTTTTATTGAACACATTCTATTGTTACATTTTGTACGTCTATGTGAAATAAATGATATATTTTTTTAGATGATTGTTGTATTTATTCCCACCAAGATCAGCAGTTACTAATAGCCTACAAAGTCCCAATACATTTGAGAGGTTGAGAGACCCCATTGCATTGTGGGATTCTCTCACTCCCCTCTCCTCTTTTCTCTATTTCATTAATACAGGGATGTGGCAATAGTAGGATTTCAAATAATAATAGATAAAAATTCAGCGCAACTGTATAAAAGAATATAATAGAAAGCTGCTATGCACTAAAGGATCAATAAACCAAAAGTCCCAATAACAAATATATAACAAAAAGTGCAGCGCTATCAAATATGGATTATGAAGAAGATATCGAGGAGAGCAGTCCACAGGTGAAAATTATGGTGAAGCATGCACAAGATATAAACATTCAGTGCTCTTCAATGTGCTGGTAATCCTCCACCCAGTCTCATTAGCCTCTCACCTCACACTTAGCCCCTGTGTCACCAGACGGGCTAGTAAGACAAACTTTATCCAAGGATATCACAAATATAGATCAAATCAGTATTCCTCTTCATCAGAAGATAAGGCTCACAGGTAACAGATCACAGGTCCATAAAGCGGGTCACAGGTCCATAGGAAAACAAAGGTCCGGACATAGTGCATTACCGCAATAAATTACTTTATTGAACATAGCATAAAATCATAAAAATTACCTTGTAAAGCACTATACAAGTGCATGTGATGAGCAGATTGTATTACACACAGCGGTCTCGACCGCAATGGATGGCGGGTGACGTCACCGGCCCCTCCCCCTTCGCACGCGTTACGTCCCACTGCACGGGACTTCCTCAGCTCGAGTATGTCTCATCCATTCTTTATTTGTAGTATTAAAATTACTAGAAATGCAACAAAAAATTACAGATCAATGATTATATAAACACACAAGTTGCTTGATCCAAAGTGGCATGACTTTACTGAGGCCAGATCATGTTAGACTAATCTGAATTTGTTTTTTTGTCTAGAATGGTGCTGTAGACATAGCCCATTTTGATTTCAGCAAATCATTTGATACACTTGTATTAGCAACAGGAATGCTGCATGCCGAGATTCTAAAGGGCCATACACACTATAAGATTTTCTGAAGACTTTTTCCTTCAGATTTACCTTTTCTATGTAGTGCAAGGGCCTGCCAGATTGCATATAAATTGAAAGTGTTTAGATTTGACCTCATATTATATGGTTTTGGTAAATCTAAAGGAAAAAGTCTTCAGAAAATCTTATAGTGTGTATGGCCCATTAGTGTGTGGCATTCCTGTTCCCCATATAAGTGATTGCTTTGGTGGAGACAAGCTGAATCAAGCAAGGCCAGCACCTGAGATGTGATTGTGGAACATTGAGCCTGATCTTACCTGGAGCACATGTGAAATATTAGACAAAGCATTTCAAACAGTTCCACATAACGATCTCATAAAAAAGTGGTACAGGCTAGGACTTAACTCTTGGGTGGTTCAATGGACATGCAGTTTGCTAAAGGGTAGATATCTAAGTATGATTGTAAATGGGGTTCATTAAGCACAGGGACCAGTCACTAGTGCTGTGCCTCAAGGCTCTGTACCAGTTCATGTTCTAGTTAATCTGTTTGTAAGTGGTATAAATAGGTTTGGTTGGCAATGTAAGCCTTTTTATTGATGACACAAAGAACTTGTAAGCTGCAACATATTTTATTTTTTGGTTTTGAGTTTAGATATGTTTTACGTAAACCTCTTGTATGAATAGTCAGCTCTCCTGGGCCAAGATCACTTATAGCAAAGCCTAACTTTTTTGCATTAAAAGTTACTAGTGATGAAGTTTTAATCCTGGAATCTTTTGCTTTGAGCCAAATCTGAATTATTAGAAAATGCTTTGGAGCACTTGTGGGTGGAAGCAGCATGGTGCGACAGCGGCAATACCACACACTCAGTCCAGATGCAATTCAACTAACCTGTATTGAAGTCAAAATAAAAAAGTACATAACAATCTCGGTGGAAGGAAGCCTAACTGGGAACACTCATGAATGATGGCAGCAAGTAGTGGAGCAGGTCTCAGCCAAGCTGAAGGCATTAGTCTTGAGGGTTGGAATGTGACCTGGCCAGTCTGAGCCCAAGTGGGGTGTTTTTTTCTAAGAAGAGTGTAGTGGATCCCTATGTGTTCCCTACTCATCTGGAACCATTCCCTGCCGCAAATGCTATGCCTAAAAGACGGGTGACCTGTCCCCACGCTAAATGCACACCAAACCCAGGAGCCAAGGCCTTAAGTAGACTCTGCCTGACCCAAGATGGCCACCAGAGTCACATAAGCTGTCAGCATCCAATCGGATCACAGCCCCAGTGACCCAAGAAACCATAGAGGAATCATGTTCCTCTTGACTTCCTCTCCCTCTGCACTGCCGCTGAAAATAGACTGCACCTGTCTACACACTCAAAGAGTTTGCTACCCTGTGAGGGTCAGATGGACTTTACCATGTACCACCATGCTCTAATAGATGACCTTTTCTCATAAACTAGACAGATTTTTTTTTGCAGTTGTGTGAGCCCCAGATGTTGCCAGACTATGGCACAAAAGGGCCGTAATTATTTATACTGTATGACAATTTATCCTGCATATTTATATCTCATGGACATGTATGCAGATAGTACTTCTGTCTAGAATACAGGATCCGTTTCTGTCTACACAGCAGTATGATCTCCTTTTCCTGTCTTGCCAAAATGCTTTTTTTATTTGGTACAGTATACTTTTATGAGTTAGAATATGCATTGAAAACATAATAGAATTTAACTACGATTCATATCATTTTTATGGGTAATTTGTATTTCTGCCAACAGTATGCACATTGTTAACATAGACATATATCACATGCTCAAGGGGACACATAGTTAAAATTCATCTAAATTGTAGTCTTCATGTTTTCATTTAAACAAACTATAAAGAAGTGCATAAATAATTGTATATTTGATATCTAGTTTGTGTAGATTATGACCAGATTTACATCTCTGGAGCCTGCACGCTGCAGACTAAGTGGATATTTTTTTTTAAAGCTAAACCCTAGGAAGACACAAAAAACTCAAATAACGCAGCTCTGTAATCATTAATATGTCTTTAAATGTATTTTACATACAGCCAGTGCAAGAACCGGAATGTGGCCTGGCATCAGTCTCCTGCAGTCCTGTATAGCAGAGCTGGGGTGTCAGAGGAAGAAGGAGCACAAGGAGATATTTGACTCATGTGCTAACAAGAAGCATGCTTATAGGAGGAAAAAGCAGAGAGACAGAGAGACAAATTCATCACTGGGCTGATCAGTTGGAAGAAGGTCATCCCTACAATAGTGGTCCGAATGCTATCCTAACAGACTAAAAAGATCTCTCATGTCACTCATGCAATGCCGGGTGGCTTTGACTCTAGAACTATGCAAACATCCATAGGTGTGCGCAGCCTATTGCATTAGGGTGTGCACCCCAAATTTATTAAAACATGGATGGTGTTAGTAGGGCAGAGGTTGGTGTCAGTGGGGCAGTGGACAGTGTCAGTAGTTTTTTATTTTTATTATTTTATTTTTTTATTATTTTTTACTATTTTTTATTTTTTTTTAGGAGCCCCCTTGGAAGGCTTTTGGTGAAATAGCAGCAGAGGGAATCTGCACCATATGGGGTGATTAGGGTGTGCCCAGGCACACCCGGCACGCCTATGCAGGCACCAATTAATGGGGTCAATCTATGACAGCTCAATGAACCTATAACAACCTCTGCAAAACAGTTAGTTTAGTGGTTCCAGAGGAAATGGGTTGAAGGATGCTAGCCGACAGATTGATGTCATCTAGTGGGAGGAAAAAGTACTGCAGGGGGAATTTCTGAATTCAAGGTGAATATTGCAACAAAAGCTGTTTTGTTACTTTAACATTTAATGGCCCATTACATTTTTATTTTTGATTGGAGTACTGCCTTAAAGTTGAACTGAAAAATAAAAATTCTAATTTACTACACCAGTCCCCCAATATGTAAATATTTTAGGCCCAGAAACGTTAAAATAATCCACCAATTGCTTACCTTAGTCCACTCTTAGGTGAGCATTAAAGGTGCCTCTTTTTATAATGGAGACAGGTCAATGAAAGCTGCTGTGTGCCCCTAATGTTGTGATGTCACAATGATAGCCCTAGAACAGTGCAGAAGCCATTGACTGAGTTTTTACACAGCCAATAACCAGTGTCCATGTCCTAAGGATGTGATTTAGGTGTTACAAGAGCTTCCTTCTCAGAATGCAGTGCAGAGAAGAGAAGAATTAGGATGTGGTCTGACACACGACCAGAGTTTAAGGTAAACATTTGTTAAAAAATTATTTTAGTATAAAAAATTACAAAAGGTTTTCAACTCTCCATTTAAAAAAAAAAAAAAAAAAAGGCCCAAAATAGGATTGTTGTAACTGAAAAATATTTATCATAAACTATGGGCTTTCAGTAAACCACTTATGCTGCACTACTATTAAAGCTTTGTTAATAGTTAAAGCTGAACTGTACATATTTATAAAAGATACAAGTTAATGCATTCATTAATACATAAGAGGTCAGGATGGGTGTCAACTAGTTCACGTGCTGTCAAAGAGCATGCTGATACTAGGGGAAAGCAGAGTGACAGATGAGCTCATTACTGTGCTGCTTCTTCCCTATCCATCACAAGCAGAGGTCAGGTCCATGACAGCCTGGGCTTATAGAGAATGAGTTGAATAATGCTGGCCTGTCATTTAACACACAAGGCTGAGGACATCCTGTGGCAGAAAAGTCCCAGGGACAGCTCCAGACTTAAGCTGAGTATTGCAGAAAAAGCTACTCTTGATTTCTTCCATATCTTGGATTCCTCCACTTGTCCACCGGAAAAAGATTTAACCCCCTTCATGACCAGGCCATTTTTTGGCGATAAGTCACTGCGTTACTTTAACTGAAATCTGCATGGTCATGCAATACTGTATCCAAATAAAATGTATGTCCTTTTTTCCCACAAATAGAGCTTTCTTTTGGTGGTATTTGATCACCTCGGCGGTTTATATTGTTTATACTATAAACAAAAAAAGACCAACAATTTTGAAACAAATTGCTACATATTTTTGGTAAAAAAAAAAAATCTAAATAAGAGTATATTGATTGGTTTGGGCAAAAGTTATCGCGTCTACAAACTTTGGGATATTTTTAGTTATTTTTATTAATTTTTTTTTTACTAGTAATGGCGGCAATCAGCGATTTATAACGGGACTGCAATACTGCGGTGGACATTCTGAAACTAACTGATACTTTTGACACTTTTTGGAGACCAGTGACACTAATACAGCCCTGGCCAAAAGTTTTGAGATTTACACAAATATCCAATCCAGTCCAATCCCTGTACCTTTTGCAGAATATCAGTCTGTCCCTGATGTTTTTCATGGAGAGAAGTGGCTTCTTTGCTGCCCTTCTTGACACCAGGCCATCCTCCAAAAACATTTACCTCACTGTGCGTGCAGATGCACTCACACCTGCCTTCTGCCATTCCTGAGCAAGCTTTGCACTGGTGGTGCCCCGATCCTGCAGCCGAATCAACTGTAGGAGACAGTCCTGGTGCTTGCTGGACTGAAGCCTTCTTTACAACAATAAACCTGTCTTCTTGAAGTTCTTGATGATCCGATAAATGGTTGATTTAGGTGGAATCTTAGTAGCAGCAATTTCCTTGACTGTGAATCCATTTTTATGCAAAGCAACCATGACTGCACGTGTTTTCTTGCAGGTAACCATGGTTAACAGAAGAAGAACAATGTTTTCAAGCACCACCCTCCTTTTAAAGCTTCCAGTCTGTTATCAGTGGCATCTTAAGAGCATTATAGGCCCCCGGGCAATGCAGTGCACTGGGGCCCTGCCTACAGAATCACCCACGAGAATAAAAATGCAAATCATCGATAAGGCAATATTTATTGGTGCAGCAGTGGCAGGCTAATGACAGCTTCCAAGTTGGGCGGCTGGGTCTGGTGAACACACACACGGACGGGGGTCAGACTCAACTGTCCTGTGTGTGCCTGTTCCCATGGAGGTGGACAGGAATTCCTGCAGTTGTGGGCTCCCCCTCCACGGGCCAAGTGGCCTGGCAGCAGCGCAGGGCCGACAGGCGGTTGCCACCTGATAAGTTTGGTGGCGGAATGCACACAGGAATCGGGAATAATGCTTGACTGGCGCTGGGCCCCCCGGGCAAGTGGGGCCCCCGGGCAACTGCCCAGCATGCCCATTCGGTAAGATGGCCCTGTCTGTTATTCTAACTCAGTCAGCATTACAGAGTGATTTCCAGCCTTGTCCTTGTCAAAATATGCACTGTCACTGTACTAATGACACTGGTTGGGAAGGGGTTAATCAAAGGGTTAACTATGTGCCTAGCTAGTGTGTTTGTGTACAGCGGAGGGTGCTTTTATTAGGGGAAGACATGGATCCATGCCTTCCCTACTGAAAGAATGGCAATCCGCCTTGTTTACATATGCAGACCACTGTTCTGTCTCTCTGCTGGAGGATTGGCGGGTGCCGGCGGACATCGAGTCCATGATACCCGTCACTGGACTCCCGCTGTGTGTGATCACAGCAGAAGCGAGCTGGCGGCGACGCACAAGCGCACCCCCTACCTGGAAGAGCCAGATCACGTATATATATATATGTGTTCCTGTGCAGAGATGCCCCCCTATAGTAGTAAAATTGCTATAGGGTGCCCCTTAAGTGGTCATTTTTTTAAACTTTGACTGGAAGGCATTAAAATAGACTATTCAGCAGATCAACCTATTTTATTTGGCTTCAAGTGAGCTGTAGAAGCACATAACTGTGATTCATATTTAATTTATACTTAATCACCCCCTCACTATTCATTAGTGTAGGGACCCTGCCATATACAGTTGTGTCCTATTCTAAATTAAGTATTAATGGTGTTTAGTCAGCATCAGTTAAACTGATAGTTCTGTTTTTGGGCAGGGTCTAGAGCTGAGGTACCCAAACTTGGAGAGATCACACACAAAGTCCAGGAAGTTGTATAGCTTCTTGTATATTGTAATATAATTAACAGAAGTAATTGCAATTAGTTGTTTCAGGCACTAGAATTCAAATATCACACTGTGGGTGTCCATACAGTTGCCAGAGAACAATAATTAATGGCACATTGTTGCAGCATTAATACACTTGGTAAGGCACAGTAGTGCTGCAGCAGATTACTTGGAAATAGCACACAAATGCAGTAAGGACTGATTTACCAGAGGACTGCTTCTGTTGGAGGGGCGGTGGACCATGATGAAAGGCAGCAGCTCACTGTTCTGCCAAGGAGATCCTCAAATGCTGACCTGGATACCCGAATGCATGTGGAGAAACGAGGTGTCCCCTACACTGTCCCTACTACTAGGAACCTCTCACTTCTCTTGTATTCTCCCTAACAAATGGGGTCTCTGTCTCTCACCTAACCACTTGCTCCAGGCGTGTCCAAATGGTGTCGTCACCCCAATTTATAGAGTTCCACTTAGATGGCTACAGAGGTCATCAGAACTTGTAGTGTCCAATCAGACAGCTGTAACATGTGTGACAACTATGGGATCTCTCAAGAAGCAATTTTCCTCTAGGGATCCCACTCCATCAGTACATTGACACAGTGCCACCTACTGAATGGAGTCTAGGTTGCACTTGCCTGCATGCTATCTACAGGTTTTCCCAATCTTCATGTCTATTGGTAGGGAGTCTCCCTGGCAATTATGTGGGAAGATCCCGAAGCTTGCACTGCCTGGCTAGGGGTGTTGCCCGGAAGGAGTGAAACTAAATCCTGGATTGGGAGGACCTGCAGTTGAGGATTCCAAAGAGCAAAGTAAATGCTTTAATAGGGCAGGAAGTCACCCAGTGAATTAGGTGCTGTTTAGGCTTTACAGTCTGGAGAATACAGAGTGTCAGTCGGGCTTAACTACCATTGTTCTGTATCTGCTGTACGTAGGATTTTTGGAGTCTGTTCTTTGTTCTTTTGGGTAACCCTCTCCCTGGAGTTTATTGTCCTAAATAACTCTATAAATTAACTCCATGAACTGGCGACTATTTGTTAACTACACATCAATAATACAACCCTGAGATATAAGGTCAGCTCACCAAGCCTTTCTTGGGGTCCTTAACTGCCTCACCCCATAACATGAAGACTGTAAGCATACAGGATCTCTGCTAATTTGAAAACAAGCCTGCACGAAGAAGAGGCGTGGATCTGCTTCCTTCTCCATCAAACAATTAAAGGTGCTCTTTGATCCTGTACCAGTTACAAAGACAGTCCAGTCCTTGCTTTTGTAGGTGGATTCTTGGTGGTGGACAGGTTCCCAAGAGGATGTAGATCCTATCCAGCATCGTAAACCTAAACTTGGTATTTATTGGTATATCATTTATTGAAAAGACAAGGTCATATGGGACATTTTATTTAAAAGTAAACTTATTTAAAATGAGAATTCATCTGTGGCACACTACAGGATGTGTCTAGTATCACCAGGTGCCAGAAATAAAATCTGCTGATGGTGCTGAGTGCACTGGGACATTATCCAAGCGAAAAAGGTTACTCATTGTCCTTTATGGCTCTTTAGTTATCGTTGTATAATTGCTCTTCTCTTTTAGTTTCTTTGGCTTGTCTTCTGGATCTAATTTGTCTGTACTAATGTTAACTGTCATTCAGTCATGATAGGTAGCTGCCAGCCCTGACCATAGTCTGCGCCATAAAGTCAGTGCAAGAAAGACCTGTAGGTCAAGGGCTTTGCAAGATGCCAATCAGTTGCCAATGCCACAACACTGCCTTACCTTATTCTATTGCATCTTCTACTTGTTAAATTGGTAATTCGCTATGGTGTTTTGATTACACATTGCCCATCAAGTGTAGGGTTAACTTCAAGAACACAACCAGCAAGCATCATGCCATGAAACCTATACTTTTTTTGAGGTTTCTGATAAAAAACTGGATCTGTCTTAAACACTCACTCAGGGTACCCAGGGTACTCACTCACCCCTACCGAAGAAGTCAATGAGAGATTGAACGCTCTGACGTAACGCGTATAGGGGGCGGAGCCTGCGCGCCTGACGCTGATCTTCCGGGTTTAGCTATTTGTTTCTCTGCCAATACAAGCAGGCACGGCTGAGTGCCTGTTAAATGTGAGTACCTTGTGCTATTTGAATAAAAGTTCATTATATTGCAAACAGAGAGCACTATAGTTTGTTCTTTACTAGTGTTGAGCGAACACGGACTGTATTATTCGTGTTCGTACCGAATAATTGGATTTTTTGTACCCGAACACGGACACGGACACTTTACTGTATGTTCGGGTAAAAATCCGTGTTCGGTCGTTTTATTTCCGGGTTTTGCATGCTTTGGCGCTCTTTTCATGGCGGGCTTTCAACAGCCAATCAACAATCGTTTAACTGGTGTGCCTTAAGCCATCCCAGCCATGCCTGCAAATGTCTCAGTAGCTGTGATTGGCCGTCTGAAGCATGTGACCAAGTCTTTATAAGTTCGAGGCAGCCGCAGCGGCGTCATTATGCTGCTTAGATTCAGGGACAGAGCACACATCAACGTGCTGGCTGCTGATTAGGGAAAGATAGGCAGGAAAAAAACATTTGTGTCCGGATAGAATTGAGGGACAGGTCGGAGTGTTTAGGCAGGGCGAGTTGTAGGCATTTTAGGGATAGAGTCTGCTGAATTATATAGGGTCAGTGTCTTCTACAAACTACAATCGATATTGCTGTGTGGGGGGTGGGGTCTGCACTCAATCCTGATCTACGATCTCTTCTCAATCCTGTTAGGGACAGAGTCTGCTGAATTTTAGGGAAACTGTGTTCTACAAACTACAATCGATATTGCTGTGTGGTGTGGGATTGGAGATAGGCAGGTGTCAGTGATCCACATCCATTTTTCTGTGTGTGAGCTGCAGTGAACACAATCTTTTTGGGCTGCAGTGAACACAATCTTTTTGGGCTGCAGTGAACACAATCTTTTTGGGCTGCAGTGAACACAATCTTTTTGGGCTGCAGTGAACACAATCTTTTTGGGGTGCAGTGAACAAAATCTTTTTGGGGTGCAGTGAACACAATCCTTTTTGGTGTGCAGTGAACACAATCTTTGTGGGGTGCAGTGAACAAAATCTTTTTGGGGTGCAGTGAACAAAATCCTTTGTGGGGTGCAGTGAACACAATCTTTTTGGGGTGCAGTGAACACAATCTTTTTGGGGTGGAGTGAACAACATCCTTTTTGGGGTGCAGTGAACAAAATCCTTTTTGGGGTGCAGTGAACAAAATCATTTTTGGGGTGCAGTGAACACAATCTTTTTGGGGTGCAGTGAACACAATCTTTGTGGGGTGCAGTGAACACAATCTTTTTGGGGTGGAGTGAACAACATCCTTTTTGGGGTGCAGTGAACAACATCCTTTTTGGGGTGCAGTGAACACAATCTTTTTGGGGTGCAGTGAACACAATCTTTGTGGGGTACAGTGAACAGAATCTTTGTGGGGTGCAGTGAACACAATCTTTGGGGGGTACAGTGAACACAATCTTTGTGAGGTGCAGTGAACACAATCTTTGTGGGGTGCAGTGAACACAATCATTGTGGGGTGCAGTGAACTCAATCTTTGTGGGGTACAGTGAACACAATCTCATACTGAAGGTTTGAGGGTGCTGCCTGTTCCATACTCCCCCTACTCCTCATCTAGCCTTTTAGGGGTACAAACAATAGTAATTGGGGCCTAGTGTGGTTGTGTACGTGTGATATACATACACTTTTTTGGGATCATATTTTCTATTCCGCTATTTAATCAAAAACCTTTGGGGATCAGTTAAATTGGGGGATAGTCTGTGTTGGTACGTGTGAGAGAGATCCACCTTTCCAAGTTGTTGGGGTTCATCTCATACTTCTGAAGGTTTGAGGGTGCTGCCTGTTCCATACTCCCCCTACTCCTAGCCTTTTAGGGGTACAAACAATAGTAATTGGGGCCTAGTGTGGTTGTGTACGTGTGATATACATACACTTTTTTGGGATCATATTTTCTATTCCGCTATTTAATCAAAAACCTTTGGGGATCAGTTAAATTGGGGGATAGTCTGTGTTGGTACGTGTGAGAGAGATCCACCTTTCCAAGTTGTTGGGGTTCATCTCATACTTCTGAAGGTTTGAGGGTGCTGCCTGTTCCATACCCCCCCTACTCCTAGCCTTTTAGGGGTACAAACAATAGTAATTGGGGCCTAGTGTGGTTGTGTACGTGTGATATACATACACTTTTTTGGGATCATATTTTCTATTCCGCTATTTAATCAAAAACCTTTGGGGATCAGTTAAATTGGGGGATAGTCTGTGTTGGTACGTGTGAGAGAGATCCACCTTTCCAAGTTGTTGGGGTTCATCTCATACTTCTGAAGGTTTGAGGGTGCTGCCTGTTCCATACTCCCCCTACTCCTAGCCTTTTAGGGGTACAAACAATAGTAATTGGGGCCTAGTGTGGTTGTGTACGTGTGATATACATACACTTTTTTGGGATCATATTTTCTATTCCGCTATTTAATCAAAAACCTTTGGGGATCAGTTAAATTGGGGGATAGTCTGTGTTGGTACGTGTGAGAGAGATCCACCTTTCCAAGTTGTTGGGGTTCATCTCATACTTCTGAAGGTTTGAGGGTGCTGCCTGTTCCATACTCCCCCTACTCCTAGCCTTTTAGGGGTACAAACAATAGTAATTGGGGCCTAGTGTGGTTGTGTACGTGTGATATACATACACTTTTTTGGGATCATATTTTCTATTCCGCTATTTAATCAAAAACCTTTGGGGATCAGTTAAATTGGGGGATAGTCTGTGTTGGTACGTGTGAGAGAGATCCACCTTTCCAAGTTGTTGGGGTTCATCTCATACTTCTGAAGGTTTGAGGGTGCTGCCTGTTCCATACTCCCCCTACTCCTAGCCTTTTAGGGGTACAAACAATAGTAATTGGGGCCTAGTGTGGTTGTGTACGTGTGATATACATACACTTTTTTGGGATCATATTTTCTATTCCGCTATTTAATCAAAAACCTTTGGGGATCAGTTAAATTGGGGGATAGTCTGTGTTGGTACGTGTGAGAGAGATCCACCTTTCCAAGTTGTTGGGGTTCATCTCATACTTCTGAAGGTTTGAGGGTGCTGCCTGTTCCATACCCCCCCTACTCCTAGCCTTTTAGGGGTACAAACAATAGTAATTGGGGCCTAGTGTGGTTGTGTACGTGTGATATACATACACTTTTTTGGGATCATATTTTCTATTCCGCTATTTAATCAAAAACCTTTGGGGATCAGTTAAATTGGGGGATAGTCTGTGTTGGTACGTGTGAGAGAGATCCACCTTTCCAAGTTGTTGGGGTTCATCTCATACTTCTGAAGGTTTGAGGGTGCTGCCTGTTCCATACCCCCCCTACTCCTAGCCTTTTAGGGGTACAAACAATAGTAATTGGGGCCTAGTGTGGTTGTGTACGTGTGATATACATACACTTTTTTGGGATCATATTTTCTATTCCGCTATTTAATCAAAAACCTTTGGGGATCAGTTAAATTGGGGGATAGTCTGTGTTGGTACGTGTGAGAGAGATCCACCTTTCCAAGTTGTTGGGGTTCATCTCATACTTCTGAAGGTTTGAGGGTGCTGCCTGTTCCATACCCCCCCTACTCCTAGCCTTTTAGGGGTACAAACAATAGTAATTGGGGCCTAGTGTGGTTGTGTACGTGTGATATACATACACTTTTTTGGGATCATATTTTCTATTCCGCTATTTAATCAAAAACCTTTGGGGATCAGTTAAATTGGGGGATAGTCTGTGTTGGTACGTGTGAGAGAGATCCACCTTTCCAAGTTGTTGGGGTTCATCTCATACTTCTGAAGGTTTGAGGGTGCTGCCTGTTCCATACTCCCCCTACTCCTAGCCTTTTAGGGGTACAAACAATAGTAATTGGGGCCTAGTGTGGTTGTGTACGTGTGATATACATACACTTTTTTGGGATCATATTTTCTATTCCGCTATTTAATCAAAAACCTTTGGGGATCAGTTAAATTGGGGGATAGTCTGTGTTGGTACGTGTGAGAGAGATCCACCTTTCCAAGTTGTTGGGGTTCATCTCATACTTCTGAAGGTTTGAGGGTGCTGCCTGTTCCATACCCCCCCTACTCCTAGCCTTTTAGGGGTACAAACAATAGTAATTGGGGCCTAGTGTGGTTGTGTACGTGTGATATACATACACTTTTTTGGGATCATATTTTCTATTCCGCTATTTAATCAAAAACCTTTGGGGATCAGTTAAATTGGGGGATAGTCTGTGTTGGTACGTGTGAGAGAGATCCACCTTTCCAAGTTGTTGGGGTTCATCTCATACTTCTGAAGGTTTGAGGGTGCTGCCTGTTCCATACCCCCCCTACTCCTAGCCTTTTAGGGGTACAAACAATAGTAATTGGGGCCTAGTGTGGTTGTGTACGTGTGATATACATACACTTTTTTGGGATCATATTTTCTATTCCGCTATTTAATCAAAAACCTTTGGGGATCAGTTAAATTGGGGGATAGTCTGTGTTGGTACGTGTGAGAGAGATCCACCTTTCCAAGTTGTTGGGGTTCATCTCATACTTCTGAAGGTTTGAGGGTGCTGCCTGTTCCATACTCCCCCTACTCCTAGCCTTTTAGGGGTACAAACAATAGTAATTGGGGCCTAGTGTGGTTGTGTACGTGTGATATACATACACTTTTTTGGGATCATATTTTCTATTCCGCTATTTAATCAAAAACCTTTGGGGATCAGTTAAATTGGGGGATAGTCTGTGTTGGTACGTGTGAGAGAGATCCACCTTTCCAAGTTGTTGAGGTTCATCTCATACTTCTGAAGGTTTGAGGGTGCTGCCTGTTCCATACTCCCCCTACTCCTAGCCTTTTAGGGGTACAAACAATAGTAATTGGGGCCTAGTGTGGTTGTGTACGTGTGATATACATACACTTTTTTGGGATCATATTTTCTATTCCGCTATTTAATCAAAAACCTTTGGGGATCAGTTAAATTGGGGGATAGTCTGTGTTGGTACGTGTGAGAGAGATCCACCTTTCCAAGTTGTTGGGGTTCATCTCATACTTCTGAAGGTTTGAGGGTGCTGCCTGTTCCATACTCCCCCTACTCCTAGCCTTTTAGGGGTACAAACAATAGTAATTGGGGCCTAGTGTGGTTGTGTACGTGTGATATACATACACTTTTTTGGGATCATATTTTCTATTCCGCTATTTAATCAAAAACCTTTGGGGATCAGTTAAATTGGGGGATAGTCTGTGTTGGTACGTGTGAGAGAGATCCACCTTTCCAAGTTGTTGGGGTTCATCTCATACTTCTGAAGGTTTGAGGGTGCTGCCTGTTCCATACCCCCCCTACTCCTAGCCTTTTAGGGGTACAAACAATAGTAATTGGGGCCTAGTGTGGTTGTGTACGTGTGATATACATACACTTTTTTGGGATCATATTTTCTATTCCGCTATTTAATCAAAAACCTTTGGGGATCAGTTAAATTGGGGGATAGTCTGTGTTGGTACGTGTGAGAGAGATCCACCTTTCCAAGTTGTTGGGGTTCATCTCATACTTCTGAAGGTTTGAGGGTGCTGCCTGTTCCATACCCCCCCTACTCCTCATCTAGCCTTTTAGGGGTACAAACAATAGTAATTGGGGCCTAGTGTGGTTGTGTACGTGCGAGATACATACACTTTTTTTGATCATATTTCCTATTCCGCTATTCAATAAAAACCTTTGAGGATCAATTGAATTGCGGGATAGTCTGTGTCGGTACGTGTGAGAGAGATCCACCTTTCCAAGTTGTTGGGGTTCATCTCATACTTCTGAAGGTTTGAGGGTGCTGCCTGTTCCATACCCCCCCTACTCCTCATCTAGCCTTTTAGGGGTACAAACAATAGTAATTGGGGCCTAGTGTGGTTGTGTACGTGCGAGATACATACACTTTTTTTGATCATATTTCCTATTCCGCTATTCAATAAAAACCTTTGAGGATCAATTGAATTGCGGGATAGTCTGTGTCGGTACGTGTGAGAGAGATCCACCTTTCCAAGTTGTTGGGGTTCATCTCATACTTCTGAAGGTTTGAGGGTGCTGCCTGTTCCATACCCCCCCTACTCCTCATCTAGCCTTTTAGGGGTACAAACAATAGTAATTGGGGCCTAGTGTGGTTGTGTACGTGCGAGATACATACACTTTTTTTGATCATATTTCCTATTCCGCTATTCAATAAAAACCTTTGAGGATCAATTGAATTGCGGGATAGTCTGTGTCGGTACGTGTGAGAGAGATCCACCTTTCCAAGTTGTTGGGGTTCATCTCATACTTCTGAAGGTTTGAGGGTGCTGCCTGTTCCATACTCCCCCTACTCCTCATCTAGCCTTTTAGGGGTACAAACAATAGTAATTGGGGCCTAGTGTGGTTGTGTACGTGTGATATACATACACTTTTTTTGGATCATATTTTCTATTCCGCTATTTAATTTAACTGGGCCTCCATGCGAGACCTGTGTGCCTTGTTGCGCTGTTTTGAGTACTCCACCAACATGGCCAGTGGCAATGACGCCGTTCTCAGCTTAACTATCCCACTTCTATGCCTCCTTGAAAAAACAATTCGGGCGATGATGGAAGAGGATGTGGCACAGGATGAGGAGGAGGAGGAGGATGAAGAGGTAACATTTCCAAGGCTTTCAGGGCAGTCATTCGCAAGGGGCTCCGAGGGTGGGTTCCTGCACACGCAAACGCCAGGGACGCAATTGTCCAGCAGGGGCACAGTTCTGGAGGATGAGGAGGATGAGGAGGAGGAGGAGCTGGAGGAGGAGATGGAACCATGTTCACAGCAGGGTGGCACCCAGGCCAGCTCATGGCCATCACTGGTGCGTGGCTGGGGGGATACAGAGGACACGGACCATACACCTCCCACAGAGGACAGCCTTTCGTTGCCTCTGGGCAGCCTGGCACACATGAGCGATTACATGCTGCAGTGTCTCCACAACGACCGCCGAGTTGCCCACATTCTAACTTGTGCTGATTACTGGGTGGCCACGCTGCTGGATCCCCGTTACAAGGACAACGTACCGTCCTTAATTCACTCACTGGAGCGCGATCGCAAGATGCGCGAGTACAAGCGCACGCTGGTAGACGCCATGCTGCTGGCATTCCCATCTGACAGCGGGGCCACAGTGGAAGCACAAGGCAGAGGAGGAGGAGGAGGAGGTCGCCAACGCAACCAGGGCACCGCCAGCACCTCAGAAGGCAGGGTTAGCATGGCCGAAATGTGGAAAAGCTTTGTCAGCACGCCACAACAAACAGCAGCACCAGCAGCTCAGATGGAACGTCTTAGCAGGAGGCAGCATTTTACCAACATGGTGGAGCAGTATGTGTGCACACGCCTACATGTAGTGAATGACGGGTCTGCCCCTTTCAACTTCTGGGTCTCCAAATTGGGCACATGGCCTGAGCTTGCCCTTTACGCCTTGGAGGTGCTGGCGTGCCCTGCAGCCAGTGTATTATCTGAACGGGTATTTAGCACGGCTGGGGGCGTTATAACAGACAAGCGCAGCCGCCTGTCCAGAGACAATGTGGACAAGCTCACGTTCATTAAAATGAACCAGGCATGGATCCCACGGGACTTTTCCGTACCTTGTGCAGAATAGCAATGGATACCGACCTTACCCACCCATTGTTCCATTTTTGCTCTTTCTCACTCTTTTGGGGTGTACCCTCATTTAAAATTTGTGAAAAGAAGCAGTGTTGGCTACCTCGTCCTCCTCCTCAGGGCCAGATTAATGTAGGGGCTATTGGAGCTGCAGCTCCAGGCCCCTACCTTTTATATAGGCCCCGGGTTGGCCATATTCACTGTTACCGCTCTTCTGTCACTTGTAAACACAGAAGTCTGGCTTCTATGCTCGCTTCCCCAGGCAGCACCCTCAGAACCTCCCCACACAGCGTGAAGGCCGGACAAGGAGGGACAGTTGGCGATGCATGGATGTGTTTATGGGCTTCAGAGACAGCATCCCATGTTGAATTAGGCATGCATGGCTGCACCCTTCCTCCTCTGGGTGCATGGCAAGGCACGGCCCTAAGGCCCTTCAAAATCCTCAGCACCAAGCCCATGATGCTGTTAATCCGGCCCTGGTCCTCCTCCACCGCCGCTTCCACCTACACCGCCCATAGGTGTGCGCAGCCTATTGCATTAAGGTGTGCACCCCAAAGTTGAAATACACATGCATGTGTTTGCCAGCAGGGAGAGTAATGTATCGGGGCCATGTACCTGTAGGCAAGGAGAAATAGAGCAGAGCAGGTCCCAGGGAGATCTTTCCCATCTCCTCACTGGCAATGCTATGTGCCCTAGGTGATTAGGGTGTGCCCAGGCACACCCAGCACACCCTGTGCGCACGCCTATGTCACCGCCACATCCACCACCACCTCAACCTCCCTCCTACTCCATATGGGCCTCGTCCTTCAGAGATGAAGAAGAACATTGTTTTATTTTTCTGTTTTTTTTTGTTGTTTTAAGTTATTTCCCTATCCACATTTGTTTGCAGAGCACTTGCCATGCTCTTAATTACGTTTTGCTGCCATTTGCAGCACTCTAGCCCTTTCCTTTGGTGTTTTAGAGCCATTTTAGTGCCTTAAAGTTCGGGTCCCCATTGACTTCAATGGGGTTCGGTGTCCGGGAAAAGTTCGGTAAAAGTCCGGGACACGGACCCGGACTTTTTTTTAAAGTTCGGCCGAACCCGTCGAACACGGACATCTAGGTGTCCGCTCAACCCTATTCTTTACACCACATTATATGCCCTCATTCCGGAGTTGAGAAGCTGGAAAGAGATCTCTGGGTCCTGTATATCTGCTTGTGAACTGATGCTGACCTGTTTGGGTCCTCTGTTGAGGTGAGAGGCCAATTCACCTAGTGAAGGGATTTGTACACAAGAGGTGTTTGTTATATCCTATAGGAATGTTGGCTTCCTGTTAACACTTTTGGACACAAAGCACTATTATGACATGGACTGTTTGATGGACATTTATATATGCACTGTTATTTGATTTTAACACATTTATCTGGCGCATCATTTCCTTTATATTGATTACTTTAATTGTGAGGTGTGGACACTATTTAGTGTATGTTGCCGGTCTTTATATCACTATTTATGCACATATATTCTTGCACTGTATGATTTTAAATTATTTGACACAGAAATTTTGTTTATTATAATCACTGTAGGGTTTGCGCTGATTTATACTCACTCAGGGTAGTCTATACCTAAAGCAAGGGTCAGATTTGTACTTTGTGTAAGCAAATCCCCCCCCCCGGCCGACTGCCTAATGCCTCCTCCCCCCCACCTATAAGGCTAGGCTTGGGACCACATCATTGCCAGAAAAGACATACTAAGGCTAGAGACAGAGAGACTGAAATATACAATTTTCCCTGTCTGTGTAAGTAAAGTTAAAACTAAAAGATTGGGGCAAACTTTAATCCTGTTCTGCTAGCAGTTTGGTTCGGGGGGTACAGAGGAAATAAGCAATATGACGTGTAAGGCTATGTGCTGCCCTAGGCCATTACCTCTGCAGAAATCTATCCCTTTACAACTCTGGAAACAAAGAGGTATTTTGTTGAAAGTATCACATCACTTCTTTTGAAGTGCTCACCATTCATTGGTAGGATGGAAGGTTTGCCACAAGTTTGCAAATCTTGCGGATTTGAGATGAACAGTTTGGCAAATTTATGTGGAGGTTCGTCTTGGTGAATTTTTTAAACTACATTGCATGTGAATTATGGCCACCACGCATAGAAGGGTCAATAATGAGGCTTCGAGTCAAACGAGCCCCCTCCCTGTTTGAACTGCTGTCCCATTCATAGCGAACCTTACACATTTTTCCTGCATAACAGACTGCAGTTTTACCTTTTTAGATGTTGGTATTTTGGAGTACATTGTTTTTATTTTCTGTTGATATGGCTTTTATTTTTGGTTAAACTTTTTTTTTGGGCTACGCTGCAAGGCTTCTATTTCAAACAAGTGTGCTTTTATTCAAGAATGAATTTTTGGTGTTTTTACACCTTTAGTGACAATTTTTTATCTAATGTTGGTATTATCCCTATTCATGTATGTTTTTATTATTGGGTGCTTTTTCTATTTTATTTAGTATTTGATTTGAGGTCAGTGGTCACTTTTAGATGCTGTCCCATTTGGAGCAAGCTTTTGTTGTTTTGTTACAAAAATGGTTTGTTGTTTTTTTTTTTAATGGTTTTTATTTCAGGGAGTGGTATTTTGAAGTTTTCATTTATTTTGGAGGTAATAAAGAGGCTTTTGGTTTAACCAGTCTTTAAACAATTTTAGCTGCTGTCCCATTGAAAGCAAACTTGCAATTTTTACTGCAAAGCAAATTGACTTTTTTTACAGATGTTTGTAATTTGGGGTTTCATTTATTTGGGGGGGGGGGGGGGTATATATGTTTTAATTTTATATTGTACCTTTTTATTAGGCTACACTGCTTTTTTTCTGCAAGTCTTTGCAAAGTAGACTTTTGATTCACGGATGGTCTTTTGAGGTTTTCATTTCTGTTGTTTTTATTTCAATTTGATGTTGATAGGTTCTTTTTAAAACTTGGGGTGCTAAAAGCAGAGCTGTCGCTTGCTATTGACTATCTGTTCTTGGAGCAAAAAAAAAAAAAAACAAGCACTAGACATAGAAAAAACAAAAACAAAACTAATTGCAAGTGCAGCATGCACCTTAACCACCTGTCAGGGTCCAGATCTGAACCTGTGACCTCTGTGGTGTCTGGCTGTAGCTCTTCTTGCTGTGTCACCTGAGATGCTGGACAGGTCAGCATCTGATTCCTTGGACAATCTTGCCTTGTACTTTTTTTCTGATGAACCTTGAACTCTTTGTTTGCTCCCTATATGAACTTCCTGATTTAACCACTGAAGGACCAAGCCTATTTCTGACAATTGTTGCTTACAAGTTAAAATCATTTTTTTTTTTGCTAGGAAATTACTTAGAACCCCCAAACATTATTTATATATATATATATATATATATATATATATATATATATATATATATATATATATATATTTTAGCAAAGACTCTGGAGAATAAAACGGCGGTCATTGCAATATTTTATGTCACACGGTACTTGCGCAGCAGTTTTTCAAACACGTTTTTTTGGGGGGAAAAATATACTTCACTGAATTAAAAAAAAAAAAAAATGAAACAGTAAATTTATCCCAATTTTTTTAAGATGATTTTACGCTGAGTAAATAGATATCAAACATGTTACGGTTTAAAATTACAGAAACTCGTCGAATGGCGACAAACTATGGTACTTAAAAATCTCCATAGGCGACGCCTAATGGTTACCAGTTTGAATTTACAGAGAAGGTCTTTTGCTAGAATTAGTGCTCTCGCTCTAACGATCCGGGCGATACCTCACATGTGTAATTTCAACACTGTTTACATTTGCGGGTGCGACTTATGTATTCGTCTTCTTTTTCACATTTTGTTCTTATTCACTTTATTTTATTTTTTTTAACACTGTCCTTTTTAAAAAATAAAATTGGTTGTTATCACCTGAAATCAGACCGTCTGCTCTAAAAAAACGGTACCCGGGGCGAAGTTTTGCATGAAGTTATTTAGCCATTTCTCTGCCCATCATGTTTTCCAGATTATTGTGCTCTTCTTCAGCCAATATCTGCCATCCGTTTCTTCACTACCACTCTGTACCAACCTTTGGCTTGTTTACTGACTATGCTTCTGCTTGATTGCTACCTGCTACTCGACCGCAGCTTGCTTACCTCCTGTTGGGGCAATTGGGAGGAACCCATTCCACCATCCCCACCATCAGGAGCTCTGGTAACGACCAGTTAGTGCCTAGACCCCGTGCCTCGGACCATCCACCAGTTTGACCTGCTTGTGTACATATCCTGCTGGTCAGTAGGAGCCTCTCTACTGCAATAGCTACTGGTTCCTTAGCCTGAAATCTGACCATGACACCACCTCACATTATATTACCCATGCCACACCCTCTTATCCGCATAGATAAAATAAAGGTTAGGCATACACTTGTTGGATCTACTATCCTTACGATCCTGCTGCTGGCCAATTTTACATTTTTGTATCTTCTGCAGTAGGTTAAAATGTTTTTTGGTAATTCACATTAAAAGTAATGTAGATGTAACAATGTGTATTCCATTTCTGGCTGCAGCAGCATTTGCAACATACCTTACTTTACTCAGGCAGCAGTCTCCTGTTGATGCTGAATGTCCAGCACTTGATACCTGCAGTTCTGGCCACACTACACCGATCACTGTGAATCACTTGTTTGGAACTTACTCCATTCAGAAAAAACCTTGCATTCAATAATTGGAGGAGGTGCGGATGAATGTCAAAATCTCTCCTCATCCAAATACAGAATTCCTTGTATTCACTGAAAACAAAGCAATACTTTTTTATGAACTGTAGAGGTGCAATGCAAGGGACCCACATTAAATAGCGTACTGCAGCCGGAATTACAAGTCTCAGTGTTGGACGATACCCCTCCCAACAGGTGTTTTTTTATGCTGTATTTTACCAAGAGAGAGAACCAAAAGCAGCATCATTATATTTAAAAAAATTGTAATATATATATTTTCCATAAATTCATAAAACCTGTATATTATAGTCATAAAACCTAATAACTGTTGATACTGACATTATCTCCATCCCGTTTAGTTAGGTCTTTTGTTTTACGCCACAATCTATATCCAGATGTCTCCACAGAACCTTTCACTTTAATGTTTCTCCTAGCATAATTATTAATTACAACATGTAAAAATCCTCCCGTACCCCATCTCGCAAATATCTACCATCTGCGAAGAGACATAGACTTGAAGCAGTACGCCGATTAAAACGGTGCATCTGAAAAGAAGACGGAACCCGGTCCTGCATGCTGAGCTGTTTTATTCTACAATTTTCAAAAGAAAATTATTAGCTTTGTAAAAAGACAGAAAAAAAGCTTTCTGCAAATCAACATCAACAGAACAGGATGACTGCTTCGTAAAGTCACTGAGAAACCGTTTGGTTTAATTGCTTTTATTAATGACTGAATTCATTATATGGGAAAAAAAAAAACCTTGCTTAGTGAAAAGCTGACACCAGGCAAAGTCTTTGGGCGCTGTGGAGCTTTAAGACACAACATCTGTTCTATTAAATCTAGCACACGTATTCAAAGCTTTGACGGAGAGTACAGTAGTTGTTTTTGCCAGTCTTCAAACAGCTGTTTTTTCCCTAGGCCATACAAGCTCTGAAACATCCTTGCCAAGGCCCAAACTCTCCCGTAAATCTCTTAGGCTGCACATGTTAAATGCCGCCGGGAGACCCAAGTCTTTGACTATAATTAGAAGTCTTTTCTCACCTCTGTTGCTCCTGTTTACTGCTGCTGTGTGAATTATTCAATATATAAAACATTGGCGTTATTATCTACTATTAATATTTCAAACCGTTTGTAAATAGCCCCACTTTCAAACTCACACTTATTCCCAGTGATGCCATTTAAGCTGGCAGTATAGACTCATAGCCATGATGAATCGTCTATTTATGAAAGAGTTTCAGGGATATTTGCTGTCACACGATGTGGCCCTAGTTCAGGTTTTGGAATGTAATTAGTAGTTTGTATTCATCTAACTCTGAATAGACATTATATTGGTTTTTAAGGGTGCAATGGGCTTCAAATGGTTACAAAAGATGCTTTCAACAATCCTGGAACTGTTTTTGTGCCACAGAATATTCTCTATTATGTGAATTGTTCATAACATACAAGACATTCTGTGAATGGGCAAGGGGGAAGGAGGGCATATATGACACTACACATCCAAAACGCGTTGCCACTACGGCTGCACCGATACTGGTATTGGTGCTGATACTGAGCATTTACACAAGGACTCATACTCGTGCAAATGCTCCAATACCTGAAACTGATGCCCTTGTAGTGTTATTTGAGCCCATACAAAATGAATACAGCGATGATCCTTACATGTACACAGTAAGGCACTTTTGCAGGCAGGGCCTTCAATATAAGGCTGGCATCTGCTGAAGGGGTGGCTGACTGGCAAAGCACACCTGGCAGCTCTTATAAGCTAACTGGAGGATGGAAGCAGCAGCTCCGGTGACTGGAATGCATAGGAGGAAGGCAGTGGTGTCCCTATTCTGTCCCTCCTTGAGCAGGAACTTTTCCCTAAGCTTTTCTCGTTCCCTAACCAGCTGGGAACCTGTTCCTGAACACACCATTTACAGAAGCGTGCCAAAACCCGTTGACAGGGATCTGCGGCAGCAATTGCCAAATCTGCATAGCTACATTCAGGAAACTTTGTTCACAGTGAAACCAAAATCCATTAAAACATCACCAAACAAAGATATAAGTGGATAAAAACCCAGTGACAAAATACCTAACTAAACAACAACAGAGTAACATAAGGCCTAACTAGCGAACTGACTATGCACAATATATACAAATGGAGAACACAGAAAACCAAGGTAAACTGGAGGTACAGGGAACATATAGGGGAAAAGAGGCAAAACTGGGATCAGCAAGCAAGGGTAGGAACAAAGCAGCAGGGTTCAAGGTATATGTAAAAGGCAAAGAACATGATCAAGAGCAGGAACAGGATAAATGGCTAGTAGTATCTGGCAGTAAAGCAATAGTAATAGTAAATTAGGTACTAAAAACCCTCCCAGCAGCCACCATCAGGTGGGGACTGATTACCTAAATATGCTGACTGCTGGGAGACACCGGCTGGTGGACCCCGGAGCTACAACTTCCTACTCTGGGAAGCACAATGCCACCAGCAGGTGACTCAGATCTTGACAGCACTGCTATTTATTAACACTACCCCACTGAAGATGGCCATCGAAGATCAACAGGGATTGCAGTGTTCAGTCAGACAGCTGGTTTCTCTCAAGCACTTATGGAGTCTGTGGAGGAACATTCCTCTAAGCTTCCACTCCATCTGTAAAGTGCCACCGACTGGATGGATGACAAACTGCACCTGCCTACACACCTACAATGCTTACTCTCACTACAAGTGTTATGGTGACACTTAGTGGCCAATTTTCCAAACTGGGCATTCCTGTGTCCGACAGTCCGAACCCCGCAGAGCTAATAACATTCCAGGTGCATCTAAACAAAAGGTGTTCAATGTGTAGAAAAGCATGCCCCCTGCCAGCTGCTGCAGAGTGGGACCCTTGCTTTTTGTGGGGAAGAAGCAATCTTTTTGCAGAGGCCTGACAAACCTCTGCAAACAGATCATTGCTTTCCCACAGAGCGCAAGGGTTCTACAGTGCAGCTGAAAGGATTTTTCACTCAGGGGAATCTGTGAATGAATGAGCTTGTCAAGTCCAGACAAACTACAGTGCTCAGGAGTGGTCTGATAAATTAGGCACAAAATTGGTAAAAAACTAAAAGTACCAACTAATCAATAATAAGTGATGTAAATTGTGGAAAAAGATTGATAAATGATAACACTAATGATGTGTACCAACAATGTTAAACGTAGGATAGCACAGAGTGCTAAGCATAGCTAAAACTAGCAGCTGCAGCTAGAAGACCAAAGAAGGTGCTCACTGTAGCTGGCCAGCTAATACCTGTCCTAGGTTGCTAATATGATTTACATGCACATACAGCTAGACCTGCTAATAACCTTAATACAGTGCATATGTTTATATGTGAGAGACAAAAGCAGTTATTTACTGTGATTTTATGTATGGATGTCATATAACAGTTGTATACTGTGTTCACAGAAGCAAAAGGAAAAAATATGCCTGTAAGATTCATTGTATGCATGTGAGCTCCAAGCTCACAGCAGAATTGAAACCAGAAAGCACAGAGTTAAACTTTTGTTACCCATCAGGAGTTTGTGGCCAATTACAGCCAATCTCACACTCAGCAAGAGTCTTGGGCAATTACAGCCAGCCTTTAGCCTCGTACACACGCAACGATTGTTGGCCGTGAATTTTCGGCCAACGTCCGATCGGCCGATTGTCGACTTGTTAGTATGATGCTTCCGACAACCGACTGCGACTTTTCAGCTGAACATAATCTGGTGTGCATGCTATAAAATTTTTATTGGCCGTCACCAGAACGGCCGATTTTCCGTCAGTCAGTACAGATTTCGGTAGACAAATATCAGATGAGCAAGACTGGGCATGCTCAGAGATGAAAAAACACACAGAAAATAAACCAGCACATGACATCACTTCTGAAGTTGGTTGTTGTTGGCCGAAAAAAATTAGTGTGCAGTCTAGAGCACATTTCAACCAACACAACAACACTGGACAAAAGACGGCCGATCGGTCGGCCAACAATCGTTGCGTGTGTACGAGGCATTACACCCATTTTTGTCTGGGAAAGTTCTCTCATGCACACTAGCCAACACTCATTCCACCAGAGAGAGAAGAACTGAACAGACCTATTTCCAGTCAGTTTTATGGAAGCAAGTGGCCAAAAATAGGTAATTAATACAGTTATATATGTCCCTATTGTTAGTAATGTGATTAGAACTGTATACTGAACTAGTTATGTGTTCACTTGTAGTTCCACCAAACAATCAAACCCAAACCAAACAAGCAAACAAACTTCAAACATCTAAATGTTATAGCAAACAGCAATAGAGAAGAAAGAATATAGATTAGGCATCATATATACCCCTCAGAGAGATCATAAAGTGTCTAAAGAATTTAAAGTGAAAGTACAGATACTGAAGACAGGAATATATCCACAATTTTATGTAGAATGATAAGATTGAACAGTTGAACCGCCATTTTGTTATACTTTATTCAACACATGTTTGTACATGGACTGTCTGCTGCAAAAGTGTCAGTGTTATATATGAAGAAAAGTTGAAGTTAATAAAGAAGATATCTTAAGCGTTTGGTGTCCTCTTTAAACCTATTGCTTTCCATTATTAGAGGAATTTATAAAGTAATAGACAGTCTGGTTAGACTGAAGTCAGAGAAAACGAGTTCTTCTAATGCCATAGCGCATAAGGCACTTCATAGTGCTGTGCCTGCCACACTCACTTTCCAACAACTGTAAGAAAACAAAAGAAACAACACCACAACCCTATAGTGTAGCATTAAAATAAAATAAATTACAATTTATTGAAAATAGAAATGCATTCACAAAAGTATGCATGTGTAGGGCATTGCATAAAGATCACTTGGAGCCAGAAAAATTCAAGGGTCAACCAGAGAACCACCAGCCTTGGCCACCAGATGGGAATGAAGCATGCTGAAGATTGAGGAAGCCACTGCCACTGCAACTGCAATCAGTGTGCAACCCGGGACTGGAATTCCCAACCTCACTGTAGACACATGCGTTGTAGACACCAGATGCGTTTCAAAGCCAATTGGCTTCTTCACCAAGCCACTTTTATGCCATGACGCTGTAAGCGCATTTTTTCAGTGTCTGTATTTTGGGCAAGTGTGAAGAAGGCCTTAAGGTGGCAATAGACCAAGTATACGATGGCCCCCTGGCACTGCTTACAATTGAGCACTCCATGAACACAAATGTTAAGACCAGCTGTTCTGTTTTGGTTTGGAAATGCCACTGTGGGTTGGAAATCCTAAACTGTATAGTTGTCATGATAGCAAGAAGTGAGGATAAATCTTCCAATGGTGACTTTTTTTTTTTTTTTATGATGATGGTCTAAGTAGGGATGTTTACTTAATTTGGAGAGATTTCCTCTCACTGACACTGCATTTAATTATTTCCTATGCAAAACAAGCAAACTAATTTAGGGTTTAGATACACTTTAATTTGAGCAGTTTTCTTTTAATATGACAGGAGCAATGCCACATAGTCCAATATTTCCTTTTCATCTGCTTTGAACAGAACAGGTGAAACATTAAAATGGGCCTAACATCTATATTTCATTTTATCACCTAGGAAAAATGCTTTGTATATCAGGGATTTAAATTCCAAGAGGAAAACTTTAAAGCAACAAGTGATGATATTTCTTGTAATATTTTAGCTTAAAGGGAGTCTGCCAGGACAGAAATATGAAAGCTGCCATTGATACCTTACTATTAAACCTAAATGCTTTCACTAACTGGTAAATAACCTACTTTAACAACCATGCATATATAATACCTGATACATTAATGCCCATTCCTGGTCAGTGACTCATTGCTAATGTAAGGGGTAGGTGGGTGATGGCGGTCCTTTGTCCATGTTCTCCATTAACTTGTTGGGCACCAAGTGTGGGTCACATAAGAGGACTACCCCCAGGGTGGGTTCTTCTGGGCTACGCTAGGCACCTGTACCAGGGTTACTCTACACTCACATGGGGTGCCTTTGCTTTTGTTCTGTTTCCATCAGTGCTCTTCGAAAAGGCTGAGGCTGCCGTGGGGGTATACTCAACCTTAAGGTTGGCCTCTGCTTTCAGTGTTGGATGTACACTGTGTACACTTGCACAACAACTATCCTCCAGTTAACTCTTGGTCCCCGTGCCAATGTACACCTCTCATTGTGGCTTCCATTTAGGAGGGACTCGCTGAGCATATTTCCACATCCACCTGTCCAGCGTTTGCCACTACCTCTCCCTGGAGTGGCATGGGGCCCCCCTGTGCTCCTACCGTGGGCTCCATGTGCATACTCACTTAACTCTTGACTTCCCGTACCTTTGTGCAGGATGAGAACCTCGGTAGTTCGAATCTGCTCCCATTGCTATGAGAGACGGACTGCTTGCAGAAGGAGTACAGACAATATCACCCTCGCTGCTAGAGGCTGTCCCATCTGACATAGATACATGCTACCGACAGGCTGCTTTAACTGTCTTTAGACTTTCATTGCCCATGGCAACCACATGTAATACTACATAAGGATGACTCTTTAAGTGCTGACTCTTAATGCCCTATTGTGCCTAGTGACCGGCAAGCTGGAGCTGGATGTGTAGTACTGGTTACTTGCATTACACTCCTTAAATACCTTCAGATCAGGCAAAGTTGAAATCTTTACTTAGAAAAGGTGCAAAACATGACACAGTCCAAATTCACATGCTACAGTTCCTTTCCCTACACCCCCTAATCCCTGATTCAGGCTGTGTGCTGCCCCAGCATACCTGCAAAGGTAAAGTCCCTCTGTAACAGGGTCCCTTGGCTGGTGTCTCCTGGAAGACTACAGGTCTTAGCAGCTCCCTCCATGTTGGCAGGTTCCCTACTGCAGGCGATCTTCAGTGATGACAGAAGGAAGAGATTAGCAGAGCCTATTCGGGAAGATAGTTTGCTGGATGATCGGCCTACATCTTCAGCTGTCAGCCTTTCTTTCTCCCATGTGGCCGGTCTCTCCGAGCAGAGCCCTGAATCTATATGCAGGGGGGGGGGCAGAGCCCAGCAGAAGCCCCCCCAAAGCTAAAGACTGTGAAATACAGTTAACCCCTTCCCTCCCTGCTGGGCAGCAGCTATCTAGCATTTCAACTTGCTTACACATAGTGAAGGTGAGTAAGGATATTGGAGCTGCAATAGCAAGTCATCAGTGGCAGCTCCAAAATTTCTGTCTTGAAAGGCTCCTTTAACTCAATTATTAGATTACTTGCCTTATCAGTGTGGAACACGCACCTTTAAAATCAAGTCATTGTCAACAGCTCCACTATTTATATCTTGATGGGGCCCCTTTAAAAGGTTACTATATAAGCTCATTTGCACCTAAACATTACCGTTACCTCACAAAAACATAGTCAAAAATTAACTTTTTTTTTTTTTAATGGAGCACACCACAACACATGGTTATGTGCCTTGCAGTGCACTATATTACCTGCTACTGAAATATGGTGTTGGGTGCCATTGCCTTGCAGTATGCCATGCTTTTATTGCAAAGCGAAACATGCATTTTACCAGGTATTACCGCAACGCAAAAGTTTCAATTGGATATAAAGATACCTATGTACATGTGCACTTTTAGGGACTGACAAAGGAAAAGGTTTGCCTTACAGCAAACAGCAGGTTGATGGAAGGGTGATAATAAAGATAGCCATACTTAGCCCATAGGCTGAGAGAAAATCAATAGGTTCCCCTATCCATGCTAACAGTTGGGATGAAGAAATCTCTATCTGCGGTTTTCTGGTCACCATTTTTAGAAGGAGGTCAACAACGGTAGTCTTCATGTTTCTCTTAGAAAAGGCTTTCCTTACAGCAAGCAGCAGATTGATGAAAGGATGACAATAAAGGTAGCCATACACAGCCAATGGACTAAATGAGAGAAAATCAATCGATTTCAGTATCCAGGCTAACCGTTGAGATGGAGAAATCCAAACCGCAGCTGTCTGGTCAGCATTTTCAGAAGGAGATCAACAATGATAGTTTTCATGTTTCTTTTAGGAAAGGTTTCCCTTACAGAAGCAGGTTGAAGGAAGGGCAGCAATTAATGTAGGCATACACTGCCTATTGGCTAAACAAGAGAAAAACAATTGATTCCCCTATCAATTCCAACAGTATGGATAGAGAAATCTCAATCTGCGTCTGATAAGATGCAGTTACTGTTTCGCCTATAATTTTCCACCTGGCTCAGTCGATTTGATGTGAGCTGGTTACTTGCAGGGCCACCCATGGCACCAGTTTTGCCCGATTCATTGGTTGAAATTCAAGGCATCTATAGAGGCCTTTGGATAACTGAAATAACCACATCATATTTGCCTTTCCCCTTAAACATTATATGAGGGTTCAGCCTTCATATACTGTATATGTGGGGAAGATTGAGGGTGAATGCCATAGCCTGCGTGGGTGATGAAATGCCAAGTACAAATGGAATCCACCCATGTTTTATTTATTGACTTGACTTCTGATGCATAAAAGTCATTTTCTTGCTTACAATGTTGCTGTTGTGTTTGTTTAGTGAGCTGTGTTTATGTGAAAATGTTATATTAATGCACAAAGACTCTTTATCTATGGTAATAAACAATGGCTTGCTAAACATGGGGCACCATGTAAACACACAGAGCTGAATTAAACACCTTCTAATCTTTCGGAAAGAAATGCACCGCAGGACCTGGGTTACCATGTGTTAATTTCCCCTGGGTAATTAGTAGGGCAAGTACAATAGAACAAAAACAATTTTACTTGGTCTCTTACGTGGAATAAATGCTTGTACAAAGTCAGATTGTAATCACTCACCAGGTACGTCTTTTACTATGATGTGGTTATTTTAGAGAGAATTGTTTGTAACAACCATCATTTTATAATGTAATTAACATGCTAAGCTTCAATCTTTCCTGTTTACCTACAGATATAACAAGAGCTCTTGTTCATTTCACTGGTTGTTAAGTGGATTGTGGCCTCTGTGCGCCCGTTCAGTGATGCATTAGAATCTATTTCCTATGTATGTGCCAAAATCATTAAATAAAAAATACAATTATACTTTGATGTAAGGGTATTATTAGTGCTGATGATGTTATTATTACTTTTTTCTGTACAGCACCACTGGCGTTTATAATACTATAGCCTTTATACAGTAGACTATATATCATTCTTACAGTGTTAAATGTATGCTCCTATAAAAACATGTAACATCTTAAACCAAATAGACTTTATTTTTGTTTTTGATCATGTGGAGAAGGGTTACAACCTTTGTCATGCCTTTATAACTGTGTTTTAGGGTGTACTCACACTAGGAACGGTTGATCAGAACAATGCCTATGTATGATTGTCCCCCCCTCCCCTCTACAATGCTAGTCTGCACTCACACTGAGATGAAAGTAAGCGTTACCGAGCTCCATTACATCATCACCTCTGCCAGCCAGATCCCAGCAATCCCTGCTTCCTTTCTCAATGATTCAATGGAAAGTTCTGTTCTCAGACACAGTTTGAGGTCACACTAAGGGAAACCATACCAAGTGAACTATGACCCAGGCCACCATTTCCATGTGATCCCAGGCACAGTAGACTTCAAGCTGAATTTCAGCAATTCAGCAACTTTGCAAAAAGTGCAGGCACACTACGAGTTAAGTCCAACTTGGTGCTTGTCACTTCCAGGACTTATCTCTATTACTTATATTTGACAGGTTTATTGCACTCCCAAGAGATACCCTCTAGCTGTGAGAGGTGAGAAGCACACAGAGCACCTATGCCCACCCCTCCCCTCCCCTCTGCTGCCCATTCACAGAAGCCTTTGTATTTTGTGAATGAGTTCAAAATTCCAAAGGGCGGGATATATCAGTTCCAGAGATTCTGTACTGAATACAACATTGGCGGTACAGTATTGGCCAGCACTACAGAGGAAAAAGATTTGGGGGTACTTATTTCAGATGATTGCAAAACGAGCTTACAGTGTGACCAGGCAGTGAGAATAGCAAATATATTTAGAGGATTTATCACTAGAGGGGCCACCCTCTAGGAGAAAAGAGGTCCTGCTTTCCTTATATAGATCTTTAGTGAGACATTATTAAGAATACAGTGTCTATTTGTGGAGACCTCACTTACAAAAAGATATTGATTACACAGAACGAGTCCAGAGATGGGTAATAAAAATGGTGACAGGTATGGGGGAGAGTGATTCCTTAAACTTAATATGTACAGCCTGGAGGAAAGAAGAGAAAGGGGAGACATGATTGAAACCTTTAAATACATCTAGGGGGTGACTAAGGTTAAGGAGAGCAGTTTTTTCAATATGAAACCAAAACACGGGGACATTACCTGAAACTAAATCGAGGGAAGTTTAAAACTAATCTTAGAAAATAATTAGTTTTCTGAAAGGGTAGTTGATGGTTTGAATAAACTTCCAGCAGAGGCAGTCAACAGCAAATGGCTTCAAACATGCTTGGGACAAACCTAGATCTAAACCCAAAAAAATACAAAACATGTATATTTACTGTATATATATATATATAAAAGAAAATAGCCAGGCATGATGGACTACTCTGTCTTTTTTCTGGCTTCACTCTTTTATATTTTTATGTATTTGAAGGAACTGAGACCACAGTGAGCAGCAGCTCCAGAAGTTATCTTCCTGGAGCACAATAAACATGTCAGAGATAATTCTATGAGGCAGCAGGCACCTCATCATTCTTCACTCATGGTGTGCCTGCAGTTTTCACAAAGTAGCTGAATTCCTGGAATTCAGCTTTAAATGTACCTGGGCGTAGTTTTGAGCGTTCACACTACTCAAACAAACCAGACTAGGGAGTGAACCATGTCCGAGCACGGTTAAAACATCTGGTATGACACCCTAAGTTGGGCAACCCCAAAACAATGATAAAAGAAATATAATATTAGAAAATGTGAAATACTTATATTAAAGTGCAAACAGTGATACCAATAAAGTGCACATGTGTAAGAAAAATTAGGTCCACTGGATCTCAATAAATCTCAGAATCTCCAAATCAGGGATAATGTGTTCAAACAGTATGTGTCCACACAATGTTCACAAAAATGTACAGTGAATCCTCTGGTGAGGGTACCTCTTGAAGGATATCACAATCACTGATGTCCATATACTAGTTCCCTCACCTTACCCCTGTGACATTCCACTCTGCAGGAGCGCAACTCTCCTTCTGCATATGATCTAAATAAACATATGTTAGCTAGGTCAAACCCCCCTTTCACCCTTCCAGGGTGAAATGTTTGGCAGGTCTTTATAACTTTAAGCACTTCACAATATATGCCACAATAGCTCAGATAGGTGAACATAGAGCAGCACATAGTGTAAAACCATATTGAAATGTATTAAAACATTACTATATGAACTCAATTACAAATACAAGTTCTCAGTTGAGAAATCCCCGTCTGACCATTGCTGCTGCCCAAATCAGGGCCTGCCACCCAGGAATGCAATTGGTCCCAGTCTTGGTGTCACTTCTGTTTTGTGTTTCATTAGACTCTGTCCTACGCGCAGGGCCGTCTTTACACAGGGCAAAAGGGGCAGCTGCCCTGGGCCCAGTCATTGTTGTGGGGCCCAAAGCAGCTGCCCCTTGAACCCGCACTGCTGGCCAATAGTTGATAAGTGGATTTGGGAGGACCCAAGAAAATATTTGCCCAGGGTCCAATCAATATTATAGACGGCCCTGCCTACGCGTTACATCACATGGACTTCATCAGGGACTCTAGTAATTGCCCCTGGCCCTTCTCTTAATATTTTTGACTACTGTAGCAGACCCCTGACTTGGCCCGCAGATCTAATCCCAGGTTCTTACCCCTAATAGAGAAAGCAGCCAGGCACAAGGTTATTTCATCCAGATGCATAAAATCTCACTCAGTCCTCAGACAGTAATCGGGCAGATAGTGTCTTTGTTTTTGTTGTTTATATTGTTTTGACGAACTGGGAGAGGGATTGGGAAGAGCTTTGGGATGCCTAAAACTAAACAACTTGAATGCGGACACTATCTTGAAGGGCAGAGTTTCCCTCCACAAAAAAGTAGCAAACGGTTCCAGCACAGGGGCATTCTCTTCTCTAAGGTACAGCCCTGGCAGCTTGGTTTAGACCAGTCCCTCTATCTAAAAAAAGAGTGCACAAGCAACAGTCTTTGTCTCCCAGGATTCTCTACGGCCTACTCACTGTAGTCCAGGCAGACTGAAGGCCTCCTTTACTTCAGCTGGCTCTGACACAAGGTATCCCAGATGGATCCTCTCTAGATTGTTGCCTTGAATATTTCTGCGACTTTATGGGTTATCCTATGGCTCCTCACTAAGCGAGAATCATCCAGGACTTCTTAACTACTTCAGCTCTGGAAGGCTTAGCCCCCTTCATGAACAGGCCATTTTATGCGAAATGGCACTGCATTACTTTAACTGACAACTGCGCAGTCATGCAACGATATACTCAAATGAAATTTATGGCCCTTTCCCCCACAAATTGATCTTTCTTTAGGTGATATTTGATCACCTCTGCAGGTTTTTTTTTTCTTTTGCGCTAAAAACAAAAATACCCAATATTTTTAATTTCTGCTATAAAACATATCCAATAAAAAAATGTAAAAAATCTAATTTCTTCAGCAATTTAGGCTAATATGTATTCTGCTACATATTTTTGGTAAAAAGAAATCCCCAATAAGCATTGATTGGTTTGCGCAAAAGTTATAGCGTCTAGAAACAATGAGATATATTTATGGAATTTGTATGTAAATATGAAGTGGTGGCGCTGCTTATAAGGTGCAAATAGGTATATATAAATATATAAAATGAAAAAATAAAATGTAGAAACACAGATGTGATTGAGGAATAAAAATATAAATATAAATGGTGGATATGTAAATGATGCCACAATATAGTAAAAGTCCAACATAAAATGGTATTGGGAATGAGTTAATATGGAATATATGAAAAAATATAAAAAGATATAATAATAAAATGAAGTAAAATATAAATAACCACCAGAGTGCGTAGTATAAAGTGCAGTATACAATATATATATCTCTTAGTATATACCTAAAATAATAATATCAGCATTTTGTAATAAAATGGTAAGAAAATAACTTGAAATAATAATACATAGGCAATGGTATAATATGAAAAAGTGTGCAAAAAGTGCAACAATTAAATTGGGTGTGCGGGAAACTTTTCCGGAGAAAATGAATAAGAGTGCGGGAAACTATTTTTACAAAGTGCAGTAAGTAGTGATGTGATCTAAATTCATGTGATAAATAGTCCGTATAATAATAAAGGTGCAAACAATATTATGGGCAAACTCAATGTGCAAAGAAATATGAACTCCAAGGTAGAAATAAGAAATGGTATTAGGTCAGATCAGCTGTTAAGATAAGTCCATATATAGATGATTGTGCCCCGAGGAGTGGTGAATGAATAAGTATCCAGCGGTGACCCCCAAGGTGGGTGACTGGCGAGTGGCGGGGAAACCTCTAGTAGAAAAACCTACTCACCAGATGTACCCACCCCACACAGGGGTATAGGGCAGGTACTGTAGAAATATCCTGTTGGTCCTGGCTCTGGGTAGTAGTTCCCTTCCTGGGGGAGATGTAGTATAGGGTCCGCAGGGATATCCTAAAGTGAGATCCTATCCGATAGTAGGATATCCAACGATCCGTGGGGTGAACTGATATGGCCACTCAAAGGTATGTGGATGGAGGGATCATATAAATGGAAAAGAACTCGATAGTGTAATACCGTTTTTAAAGTTTATTCCTTCCAGCAGTAACATAAAAATGGGTACTCACATAGATAAAATCAGTAAACAGCGAGGTAGTGGCGTCCCGGAACGCAATGCGTTCCAACTGGAGACCGGAACCGGAAGTGACGTGACGGCGCTGTACGCGTTTCGTCATGTGACGTCTTCTGCAGCGTCCAGTCACTTCCAGCGTAAGCCCTTTTGTATATGGTGGTTGCTAAGCGACGGGGCTCGTTTGTGAAATACAACGAGAAGTAACAGGTGTTCAATATAAACTGATGCCGTAGGTCAATTGCGAAAACGTGTGGTGCAACTAATAAGAAAATACGACCATGGCTTACTTCTTGGCAATTCCAAACCAAGTATGTGTATATTTCAATCAATATCTTATGATAAATACAATAACCCACGCCCGCTCGGTTGAACCACCATATATACATACAGGGAGGTATACAACATATATATATAATAATAAAAAAATATACTAAACATTTATTTATTAACAAATATTATAAAAACAGAAAATGTGTGTAAAATATAAAATCTTATATAGTATGCCGTCTGGTGGAAGAAAGTATATAGAGGAGACAAGGAATGTGATCATATATAATGCGCCATCTGGTGGACGGACATATATATGGTATTGACTATATGATGTATATACTAAAAGTGTGTATATAATATTAATAATTTAAATAATTATAAAGCATGATATGTGATATATAAATTATTATAAAAATTATAAAATTAATATGTGGTAATTGGTGAAAGGCAATGTGAATAAAGATATAAAAATTATACAATTGATAATATTGAATATCAATAATTTTAAGTGCTTATGTAACATGAAGGTGTGATATAAAATAAAAAATATATATAAAATTAATATATAAAATTAAAAATGTGATAATTGGTGAAAAGCAATGTGAATTAAGATATAAAATTATAAAATAAATATGTAGTATATTATGAAAGACAAAGTGAGGTGGGATACTGTCTTTCATAATATACTACATATTTATTTTATAATTTTATATCTTAATTCACATTGCTTTTCACCAATTATCACATTTTTAATTTTATATATTAATTTTATATATATTTTTTATTTTATATCACACCTTCATGTTACATAAGCACTTAAAATTATTGATATTCAATATTATCAATTGTATAATTTTTATATCTTTATTCACATTGCCTTTCACCAATTACCACATATTAACTTACGCTGGAAGTGACTGGACGCTGCAGAAGACGTCACATGACGAAACGCGTACAGCGCCGTCACGTCACTTCCGGTTCCGGTCTCCAGTTGGAACGCATTGCGTTCCGGGACGCCACTACCTCGCTGTTTACTGATTTTATCTATGTGAGTACCCATTTTTATGTTACTGCTGGAAGGAATAAACTTTAAAAACGGTATTACACTATCGAGTTCTTTTCCATTTATATGATCCCTCCATCCACATACCTTTGAGTGGCCATATCAGTTCACCCCACGGATCGTTGGATATCCTACTATCGGATAGGATCTCACTTTAGGATATCCCTGCGGACCCTATACTACATCTCCCCCAGGAAGGGAACTACTACCCAGAGCCAGGACCAACAGGATATTTCTACAGTACCTGCCCTATACCCCTGTGTGGGGTGGGTACATCTGGTGAGTAGGTTTTTCTACTAGAGGTTTCCCCGCCACTCGCCAGTCACCCACCTTGGGGGTCACCGCTGGATACTTATTCATTCACCACTCCTCGGGGCACAATCATCTATATATGGACTTATCTTAACAGCTGATCTGATCTAATACCATTTCTTATTTCTACCTTGGAGTTCATATTTCTTTGCACATTGAGTTTGCCCATAATATTGTTTGCACCTTTATTATTATACGGACTATTTATCACATGAATTTAGATCACATCACTACTTACTGCACTTTGTAAAAATAGTTTCCCGCACTCTTATTCATTTTCTCCGGAAAAGTTTCCCGCACACCCAATTTAATTGTTGCACTTTTTGCACACTTTTTCATATTATACCATTGCCTATGTATTATTATTTCAAGTTATTTTCTTACCATTTTATTACAAAATGCTGATATTATTATTTTAGGTATATACTAAGAGATATATATATTGTAGTACTTTGCACTTTATACTACGCACTCTGGTGGTTATTTATATTTTACTTCATTTTATTATTATATCTTTTTATATTTTTTCATATATTCCATATTAACTCATTCCCAATACCATTTTATGTTGGACTTTTACTATATTGTGGCATCATTTACATATCCACCATTTATATTTATATTTTTATTCCTCAATCACATCTGTGTTTCTACATTTTATTTTTTCATTTTATATATTTATATATACCTATTTGCACCTTATAAGCAGCGCCACCACTTCATATTTACATACATATTTATATAGCCTTTTTTGGCTATATTTTAAGTGAGGCTGCAGCTTACCTGTGCATCTAATTTATCCTCTGATATCCTTAGCGCGGATTTATTTATATTATATTTATGGAATTTGTATTTATTTATTGTTTTTACTAGTAATGGCGGTAATCAAAGACATATAGTGGGATTACGATATTGCGGTGGACAAATCGGACACTAAGTGACACTTTTTTGGGGACCAGTGACACAAAATACAGTGATCAGTGCTAAAAATATGAACTGTCAGTGTACTAATGACCCTGGCTGGGAAGGGGTTAACATCAGGGGCGATCAAAGGGTTAACTGTGTGCCTGGAGAGTTTTTACTAACTGTGGGGGGAGGTGCTTGTACTAGGGGAAGGTAGAGATCTATGTTCCTGCTTAGCAGAAACACAAGATCACTATCTTCCCTCCTGACAGGATAGCAATCTGCCTTGTTTACATAGGCAGACCCCCGCTCTTCTTCTCTCCTGAAAGATTGCCGGGTGTCGGCGAATATCCAGTCCGACAGACCCCTTGATTGGCTCCTGCTGTGTCCAATTACAGCGGGAGCGGGTTGTGGGTGGCGCGCATGCCCGCCCCAGGTCCAGAAGTGCAGAATCAGGTACAGGTATATAATTCTGTGCAGAGGAGCCTCCATCCCACAGTAAATGTACGTGGGGTGGTCGGCAAGAGGTTAAAGTGGTAGTAAACTCTCCTCAACAAATGTTCCTTATTTAAATCATTAGTAAACACTGTACAAGTCGCTGTGTGCAGATGTCTCCTAACCTGCTTTGTTTGCCTGTAATCTGTCCAGTTCATTTTCTTGGCGTCAGTGGCGCATGCGTGTAATTCACCCCTATTTATGGCATGCTCATTGCACCATAAAATCCATTCATTACTATGCAGTGGCTCCATCATCCCCTCTGTGCTGCACTGCACCGAGATCCTATGAGATTTGTGGGACTTGTAACGTCACATATCACTGAACACAGGAGCAGAGATCAGTTCTATCACACAGTGGACTGCGCATGCGTAAAATTACAGCAAGGAAACACAGAACGGGCCGAAGTATAGGGCACTGCGGACTCGGAAGGCATTACTTAGCATGGCGCCGGCTTCTCCCGGGAACTTTAAAACAGCTGAAAAATAAGTAAGAAACATCTGAAGGAGGTTATTAACAATGCAGAATGAGTTGGAATGCTTTATTACACTAGCATTATTAAGAAGCAGCATTTGAGGAACAGAGATTACTACCGCTTCAAGGCTTCTCCTAAGCCATGGATGGTTTAACAGCATTTCCAGGATGGGTCACTCTCAGCAGGCAAAAGGACCCTGCTACTCTCTGCTCTCTGCCTTATATACAGTTGTCAGCCCCCTGCTGGCCATTCTTTCCTGACCAGGGATTGGCTGAAGCCGTATCCAGGGCTAGCTCAGACTCTGCCCTCTTCTCTCACTATGTTTCCAGAAGATTCTGGAAAGGCAGGGGGAGACAGACAAGGGTGCAGCTTGTACGAAATACACAATCAAGTCCCCACTTCTAACAGCAGAGCCAAAAACTAAATTTGCCTCACCTCTAGCACTTAATCTAGGAGGGTGCTACACTACCAAACCACTATGTGTGATCTGCACCTTCTCTGTATATGGCTAGCTCGATAATGTAGAGAATAGTTACAACTGTTGTGGTGTTTTGTAGCTGTGTTCCAACAGGGAAGATTGCCCCTCACTTCCTGCCCAAGTGACACAACAGGAAGTAATTGCAGTAGAGTGGGAATAAAATCAACTGTGCTTTTTGTTTTCAATAGGCTTTTTTGACTGTGTAAAGCACAGGTTTTTATTTTACCAGACGTTGCAATTTACTTGAAATTGAATACAGAGAAATATTAAACATCAAGCAGTGAATACATTGAAATGTTCCCCACAAGGTCGCCCTGCAGTCAGATTTTGCAGCTGGTGGCCCATTACCATATGATGCTAGTGGATATCCTAACCCGCATTCCCTCAGAACATGGAGATCCTTAGTGATGTGACATGTCTTTTAGTGGTCCTGCTTGCAGCATCTCTTTATATAGAAGCATAGAACATGTCTTTCCTATTTCAATACAGCACTACCCTACAGTGAACAGCTCCCAGTCATTGTACATATTTGTCTACAGTGCCTGCCAGTGTTCAGAACAAATGCTGATTCCTGGAAATCTGATATGGTTTATTTAGCTTTGTTTTCTATGCAAGTTTTTCTAAAACAGTTTTCTGGCTCACTTGCACTAATTTTATTATATAGAAAATAAATTATTTTTAATTAAAGTTATTCATTTATGATTTTTTTTAAATTAATATTAAATCTGAACCTCAGAAAACAGGTAAATATTCAGCTAAAATGTGTATGTGAACAGTATAACCTTAAAAAGATTTGTAATTTTATTCAACCAGTCTTGTGATCTAGGCATCCCTGCCAGATAACGCAGCAAGCCCTGCAGTTAAAAATGTATGTATAGCATTTTTTTACTTGTTTATAGAGTAGACGAGGACCGTAACCTCTGTCAGGTTTTCATTGCTGTCTGTGACTCCCCCCCCCCCTCCCCGTTTCCAACCAAAATGGCTATATAATATGCTTTAAGCCACTGGTCTCCAAACTGCAACCTGCAGGCTGGATATGGCCCTTTGTTTTCCTTTATCTGACCCTTGGGATGCTATTTCTCCCACTAATACAAAGCACTAGACCTTTAGCTGGCCATACATGGACCAAAATGTGGCTAGTTTAGCAGGGACTGGGATAATTTTGATCCATGTATGGCCATTCACATTCATGAAAGATTGTTCTATCGATCGACATCACATGATACAGCCTGTTTGAAAATTTTGCCTCAATCAGCGCATGCAGCCAATTGGATGCAACGCCCCTTCTGATGGCATAGGAATCCTACTGTCAGAATACAATGACACAGAGGGGAGTTTTCCCTCATCCCCTTCATATGTGTGGATGGGGGAATTGGTACTATTGGTACCATATAAAGCTAACTTGATACCGGCACCAATGATGGGACACTCTTATTCCCACTGACACCAAGGATGGGGCACTATTCCACTAATATCAATGATGGGGCATTTTCTACTCCCACTGGCCAGTGACCAAAGTCTGGCCCCCCTAAAGTCTGAAGGAGAGTTTACATGCCATTTGTTTAGACATATTGAAGACCCCTGCTTTAAGTAATATGTTTTGATCCAGGACATATCCCAGCCTGTGATTAGGAAATGAAGGAGCAGCAACACTCTGATGAGGTTATCATATTGTTCTCTCCTCCTGGAAGGAATCTTGCAGCATTGGGTGGATAGCACCATCTTATACAAACATCTTTGGGGACTAAACTAAAGTGAGAACCTGTCCATATTTATTGAAATATATGTAGCCGGAATTACCTGCTCTTCCAATTATTTAGAAATGTTCATGTGGGTGGAGTTTACAATGAAATTGTAAAATGGCACCATCCCAGAAAATACAAAAATGGAGTCTCAACTGCTTACACTGAATATATCTGTGTGGAGTGAGATAGGGGACTTTGAGTGTGCCATAAATTATACACCAAACAAAGCCTAAAAATACGACATACTTTCTTTATTCTGGAACATTGTAAAATCTAGAAGTTAAAAATATTAACATAGAGTCTAGAATATGTGAGACTCTATACATTCAAAAGGCATATCTTAATGTATAATACACGATCAGCTATTGTTCACAACAGATGTGCATGCAGGATTAACGCGTTTTGCTTTTCAGTGCTCCTCAGAATCCATGGCAGTGATAAAAATATGATATAGCTGTATATATTGAAATTCAAAGATATTAAAAAAATTGTCATCTTAATACCAGATATAGTACAGAAAATTGATAGTAATGGACAAGATACATGTGCAAGTAAACAGCCATAAAGATAATAAGGGGGGGGGAAGAAAGACACAAGGGACAGAAGTAAAGTGAAGGAAGGAAGAGCAGGGGAGAGAGGAGAGAGGAAGGTGTGGGGGAGTGGGAAGAAACCCACAGATCCATAGCTTATCAAAGAAAATGTCTGGATGGGGTCATGGAGGGACCAAAAATGGAAAAGGGAAGTGCTCATAGCAGCATCGCTCAACATAAGATTGAATAAAAAATGATATAATATGTGGTGTCCATAGCACAAATAGACAAGCCCAAAGTTAATATAGATTTAAACAGACCAACATGAATTAAAAATTATGAATGAAAGAGTCTTACCACTGATCCTGAAAGATCAAGAACTATTAGAATAGGTGGAGGCAGTATCCAGGCATCACCTCTCAGGCATAAAGTTGTACAACCCAACAAAAAGGACAGGCAACAGATAAAAATATATTGCTATAAGGTAAATTAGAAAAAAAATATTATAAAAAAAAAAATATATATATATATATATATATATATATATAGATCAAAAATACAAGAGCCTCAATAATACTAGTAGGAGGCTTAGCGACAATAGGTATATTTACCATAAAGTACCCGAGGCACAACACCGTCAAGTAGTAGGATAGATAAATAGCCCTATAGATTCCAATTTGAGGTTTAAACACACTGGAATCTAGGAAAGAAAAAAAAAAACATATCATTAGACTCAGAATAAACCCTTTATAAGATGCAAACACCAAAAAATTAAAATATCATCGATATATCTCCGCCACAACTCAATGTGGTGAAGATATATTGAGTCGGTATCATCAGAAAAAAGCCAAGCTCCCAGACCCCAGGTATTGGTTGGCATATGACGGGGCACATTTAGTCGCAACCCCCTGCACTTGGAGGTAGTGGGAACCATCAAAAACAAAAACATTGTGAGACAAAATAAAATCTAAAAGTTGAAGGATGAACTCAGCATAATGATGCTGTTTGAGCCTTCGCTCCCAAAAAAATTACCGAACACCACCAATACCTTTATTGTGCGGGATATTTGAATAGAGTGATTCCACATCAATGGACACTAGAATGGTGTCGCCTGATACCTGAATGTCTTCAAGTAGTGTAAGTACATGCATAGTATCTTTTAGATAAGAGGACAGAGCCTCGACGTGTGGTCGTAGGAATTCATCCACTAGAGAGCTTGCATTCTCTGTTTAACACTTAACACCAAAAACAATAAATCTACCTTGTGGATCTATGGTGCTTTTGTGCACATTAGGAGGTAGATGTCATAGTATGTTCTATCTTTAAGAAGTCCCTTATTTCCTTAGAAATGACACCAGATTCAAAACTATTCGTAATCAGGGAATATCGTTTTTTTTATTAGGGTGCGACAGTAGACCTTCTTATACCAAGATGTATTATTAAGGATGTCTTTATACATCCAAACATAATGATCCTTATCCATTATAACCATATTTCCCCCCTTATCCACTAGTTTAATAACAATCTCTTTTTTTTTTTTTTCTTAAATTTAGAGTAAATAGAGGGTGAGTCCAAGGTGGTTTCAGAGGGAGGATCACAAGACCAAACTTCCTCCTCAAACCCCTACACCTGTTCCAATTCTACAACCATTTTTAACATATTATAATCTTTATTTTCAAAGTCACGCCAATCCTTCAGTAGACCATCTAAAGGGGCATTTTTCTTTTTAATAAGGTATTTAAAAAACAATTTACTGGCAAAGAGATTGAGATCTTTCACTAACTCAAATGTATCCATATTCTTACTTGGGCAAAAGTTTAATCCAAATTTGAGTACCTGTTCTTCATCAGAAGAAAGAATATAGTGTGACAAGTTAATTTTTTTGAAGTCATTTTGTCCCCCTGATGTCTGATTACATAGGAGTCTAGTGTCAATCCTCTTCGATCCTGTGAAACCGTGTTTTCCCCTGAATGAGGTGTCCAGTCTAAATCTAAAAGTATATCATCTATCACCTATTTGTGTTTAGGAATCTCCCCAGATGCAGATGAGCCTACCTGTCGGGGAGTGCCCAAAAGAGAGATAACACCATCAGAAGTAGAAGAAGAAGGAGGAAGTCAAACTACTTCCGACACCTTAGAAGTACGTGCAAGTTTAGAGCCTTGTTCAGTGTTCCCACCACCAACTTGTGTGTGGTGTGTGTCATCCTTATTTGTTTTTGCGGATAAATCCAAAGGTATTCTTAAACATATTTTTAAATGTGCGTCTCCTTTTTTGGTCCCCCCATGACCCCATCAACACATTCTCTTTGATAAGCTATGGATCTGTGGGTTTCTTCCACTGGTGTTGTAATGGTCTCTATAGGGGAACTGTTGAGGCAAGTTAAACATAAATAAATCTGTGTAAATATGAAGATAACACAACAGCGATTGTTGTTGACACTGATCCTGAAACCTCCTGTGACACCTCCAACTAACAGATGCTGACATTAGGAGGAAACTTTGCATGCTGTGCAATAAGGAGAATTTGTCTTCGCTGTCTTGCTAATGTAGATTTATTGCCCTTAGAACTTTTGGTCATCCTGACCAGCACTTAAATTAACTCTGTGAGGCTAACATATTCTTCTTTAAGCTGTAAAAGTTACAGAGTGTCTTCCCAATTAAAAACAGACAGCTTTAGAGCCCATTCAGACTAGCGCGACACGACTTTGGGGGGCGACCTGTGAAGTTGCGTGCACCGCGACTTCGGCGCGACTTGCAGAGACTTCACATAATGGAAGTCTATGCAAGTCACCTCCAGGTTGCCCCAAAGTAGTACAGGACCCTAATCAATGGACCGTGACCGAGCGCGACTTGTCAGGCTGACAAGTCGCCTGACAAGTCGTGCTAATGTGAATGGGCTCTAAGTTCTACAAAAAATTCCTCAGTTTAAAGATGTTTGTATTAGGGTTATCCAGTAATTGTGTGCAGGAATACCAATAAATATGTCATCGTTTATTACAGCCATTTTCAACAAGGGTTCCCAGGCACTTTGGGGGTGCCTTGAGGTTTCTTTAAATTCTTCAAAATGCCTAAAAATTGCTCAAAAACTGTATACAAACCAGCATGTGGATAAAGCCTGCCCTTTATTTACACAAAGCCACATATTTTGATTGTGCACCATTTACAACCATCTAACTGCCGGCATCCTAAAGACTATTGGCATAATCAGTTGATAAGGAGGATGTCAGTCATCTGCATAGCATCCTTGATTGACTCTACCCTGCCCCTCTTCATCAGAGTTGGGGGTCACATTAGCTGAGTGATGGGGAAAAACAGAGAGAAGAGAAACACTGGAATACTAGTCAATACCAGTTTGTAAAAGTGTGTTTGCTTTGGAAGAATAAATCCCCTCTAACGTTGGGTGTCCCATGGGTGTGGATGTTGATGCATTATGTAGAATAGTTTTTACATTTTAGAATGGGGAGCCTCAAGACCCTCCAAAATTTTTAAAGGGTGCCTTAACTTGCTAAAAGGTTGAGAAACACTGGTTTAATATGTAGCGATGGTCAGTATTACTGCTACCATAACTTTCTTTTTCTTTTTATTAACTACTAGACCAGCTATTTCAGTATTTGCTTGCTGTGGTGGTGGAAGGGGTGGAGGGCCTAGAATTTACACCAGGGCCCTTAGATCTGGAGTGCTAAAAAAAAACTGAAGAGCTATGGAGGACTGAATGGTTAGCTGGAAAATGAATGTAAAAAGTTATTTGTCTGCATGATGCTCCCTTTTCTCTGACAATGTTTCTTCCAGATTTAATCTCTAGTAATGTACTGACCATCCTAAAAGAGTGATGGGCAAATTTGCTTGGGTTTGATTATTGGGCACATTCGTTGAACACAGCCAAAAAATCCACTAATTGCAAACTTTAATGCAAACCCCACTAAGTCTCCCTAAAAATCCATATCAGACCCTTATCTGAGCTTACAGTCTGGCTGGCAAGGAAAGGGGGGGAGGTAACATAGTGCCCCTGGTCACTCATTCCCAACTAAAACAAATTAAGTAGGAAATAAACATATCACACATTTTAGTAAGCAAAAGGCCTATAGTATAAATTTATCGTCAATGACTTTAACTAGCATTCTTGACCCAAAAGCGATGTGGATCCATGCCAATAATGACGAACAACGCCAACCGATCATCAGAAACAAACCACGCGGACCACTAGCACTCTCGCTGCAAATAGCAATTTTCAGCCTGGCAGCTGAATGTAAACAATGGGTGGGGATCCTGGATGATATCAGTGACCAAATTTGGCCAAATAGATCAAATATGACCATGACAATATTTAGTCAGTTATGCCACGATTGTGTTTCCAGTGTGGTGTGTTGATTTATTACAATGTCATTTTTTTTGTTAAAAAGTATCCAGGTGTATTATGTACCTTTTACTCATTCACATATGGGGGCCAGATATCTGGGGCACCCATGCAAACCTCCACATTCACCTAGCCAGGGATGTGGAGAAGAGGCCCATGTCCCAGACAAGGTGCTTTTCAAGAGGGGCCCCCTAACAAGCTACCCTACCCATGTTTGGATCATGTGGCCAGGTATGGTTCAGGGGAGATGGGCTGCACGTTTACCACCCCCTCCTTTTCTTGACCAGACAGGCTTTAAGCTTAGGTAAGAGCCTGTAATGGATTTTGGGGCTATACCAGCTACTAGTAATATTTGCATGCAAAATCCAGCAGGCTATATGTATTCAAGTTGATTGATTGATCAACTTTGTACATTCAACCTGCCCATACATGTTTTTTTTTTTTTAATTCCATAAGGTTTATTAAGAATGAAAAAAAGGCAATACAGATACATCGTAATCACAAAAAAATGGTCCAATTAAAATTTTTGGAAAGTAAGAACATAGTAGAAACAAAACATATAGGAGTCAAACAAAAGAGGAAGACAATGCAGGAGCAAAAGGGAAAACTCTGTAGTAAACAAGTACATTGTGTATAACATTTAAGGTTACATGGTACGGTCTGCGGACATACCTAACCTGGATAGAGAGGACTGGGATGACTGCCTGGGTCAGGGGTCGCGTTCGGTTATCGCTGCCAGGGACAAGCTTATATACACTAAATTTCTGCATAGAGTTTATTTCACTCCTTCGAGACTGCACAGAATGTACCCTGCGCGATCGGCTGACTGTCCTAAATGTCTGATGGCGGAGGGTTCCTACCTACATATGTTCTGGGATTGCCCATGGGTGACGGAGTTTTGGGGAGAGGTGTTTGATACTCTGAACACCCGTCTCAACCTCAATGTCACGTGTACCCCGGGGCTGGCACTTCTGGGCATCCCGGATCAGGTTAAACGCTCTAAATATTCAAGGCTGTTGATATCTTTGTTACTGTATTATGCCAGGAAGGAGATAATACTGCGGTGGGGTTCCCCCTCCCCTCCCACGCTGCCGGCGTGGAAGGCCCTGGTTAACGGGGCCCTCCCCATGTATAAACTCACCTACATTATTAGAAATTGCCCCCGCAAGTATGAAAAGATCTGGCAGCCATGGGTGGACAATGTAACTTAATCTCTCCTCCTCTGGCTGTGATATTGCATACTGATCTGTTGAGTTTCTCTTGGATTCTTTTGGTTTTTCACAAACTGTCATAGTATTATTGTATTGTGCTCCCACCGAGCCTTCCTATGCATCGTTTATTTTTACTGCTTTTCTGGGAATGTTTCCCCCCGACTGTTCTCATGGTGGCCACTGGCTACACACTTGCTGTATACTGTATTTATTTGATTTACTCCAATAAAGAGCAACCTTGTTTGTAAAAAAGGTTACATGGTACATATGTAGTGCAAGTACATCGTTTTGAACAGGTAGAATGCCAAAAACTTATCCAACGGCTGCATCTCTAAACTCAAGGAGATGGACGTGAGTAGAAGTTTGACTCTGAAAGTATTCAAGTAGGACAGCAAAATAAGTAAGTGCGCGTATAGACGGAAGCACGTTTGATCTTGTCCCGTAAATGAGAGTGTTGAAGAATGTGTATTAATTGTAACAATGTGTTATTGGGTAAATGTAAGGAAATGGGGAGTATCGCATTGAGAAAGGGGAATATACATAGAGGAGAAAGAGAGAGAGAATGAGAAAGAGGCGAGAGAAAAAAAAAAAAAAAAACAACCACAAGGGGGTAGGGGAAATGACAAAGGGTATGCTTGGCTTAGGTTATAGGGACTTGTCGCCCAAATTAAATAATCTGTCATTAACACGGTTTGAACCTCAGCCGGTCCCTGGTGAGCTGGCCGAGATTTGAACCGTCTATAGCCAGGCTTAGATTTCATAAAAAAAGAAACAGCGTTTTTTACATTAGTATTTTTGTGTATACAGTATTTTGCTGTTAAAATTTGGGGTTGATTAAGACGTCTGGAATCCAGAGAAGGGAAGCAAAGATAGCGCTTTGCCTCAGCAATCAAGTTTCACCTTTAACCATTTGCTGTCCATAGACCGTTTTTAAATGGCCTGGATTTGAAGTGCTCAGGAGAAATTCATGGCTTTAGCTTAGGCTGTGAATTTAGTATAATTTTTTATCAGCTGGCAACTACTTTTGCAGTAAAAGTGATCTGGCAAACTTTAGGGTTGTCTGATCACTTTTACTGCACGGCACTGATTTCTGGCAAAGTATTTTCCTCTACTTACAGAAAGTGTACTTAGCCTAAAAAAAGAAACAAATGCATCTACTACAGTATGTCTAAGAACTAGTAAGCTGAAATATGTTACATTTTTGTTCTTGAGTTTAGATATACTTAAATGAAATCAGAGGGGAAGTCAGCCATTACCCTTCCCAGATGTGTAGTATAAGAGGTATAAATAGCCTACCTAAGGCCCTGTTTTACATTAGAGCAGGGGTCTAAACTTTCTAAACAAAGGGCCAGTTTATTGCCCATCAGACTTTAGGGGATCAGATTGTGGCCAGTGGGAGTAAAAAATGCCCCAGCATCAGTGGGAGCAAACAATGCTTTAGGCTTGGTGGTCATTTGGAGTAAAACAATTACATACAGTAGCACCTGTGATTAGTAGGAGGAATAGTAATCCATTACTGGTATTGTTGATATTGGTGGGAAGAATAGCACCCCCTCATTGGTGTCAGTGGGAGGGCTAGTACACCATTGTTAATGTCAGTGGAAGGAATAGCGCCCAAACATTATTATAAGTGGGAAGAATAGTGCACTTTCATTAGTATTAGTGGAAGGTATTATGGCCCACTGCAGGTGTCAGTTGGTGGAATAATGCCTTGTATCAGTAACAGGAACAGTGCCCCAAGGGCTGGATAAAGGCAAACAAAGGGCCGCATCGGCCCATGGACTGCGGTGTGGAGACCATTGCTTTCGAGAATCACTTTGTTAAGACAAACCTCGTTGTATTTGCATATCAATAGGTTATGTCCATTTGCTGTGTCTCCTTTAAATGTGAGCTCCTGAACTCCCTGTATAAAAACGGAAAAACTCAGCTACTCTAGTTCCCAGCTGTTGTATTGATTACCATCATTGGATTTGAGTGCATTTGCTTTTGGGTCAAATCACATAGTCTTTAATGGCTGTTTACTTCAAAAATGCCTTTAGAATAGGGTGAAATGTGATGTGGAGCATTAGCTTTTCTGCAAAACATTACACTGAAAAACAAATTGCAACCACGGGTATGCAGCTATTTTTCTGGCTTATTTACTAGAAATCTTCATGGTCTGCTTATAGTTTTCCTTTAATCCGATTTCGGAACCACAAGTTGCTAAAGCCATCCAAAAATACTAGTTTTGACATGCCTTGCCAATTGCACATTAACAGTATTTGGATCCTAAAAAGAGGCAAAACCAGATATTGTCCACAAGATGTCACTGTTTCCTTTTCTTGGGAACATGTGAACAATAGCTTATCAGAATGTAATGTGAACTTAAACACTTCCCTCTTAAGTGGCAATTAGTGTGCACATTGTGTCGCCTTCTTCACTGTGAAGGTAAGAGCATTATCCACTCACATGCCAGTTATCACTGTGAGCTAAGTGTTTACTCATTTTTTGGAAAAAAAAGTTAGAATAATTATGTACAATTTTATCAAATTAGGCTTTTCCTCTTTTTAGTTTACACTGAAATTTGATTTAAAGCCCACGTCTAGGAATTACTAGAGAAAAAATACCTGTGCAGTTCCCCTCCAGCACTGCAGGTGTTAAATACTCATTAACTCTAGTAGCAGAGAAATATGATTCAATACTTACCTTATTCCTTGTTCTGGCAGTCTCCCTCCAGCTATACGACTGGTCCTCTGATCAGCCTCAGCTCTAAGATGCTTCAGCTCAGGGCTGCTTTAGAAATCACGGGGCCCCATACGTCCTACTTGACTGATCCCCGAAAATATCAAAATGATATTTCCCTAAATATACACTAACATCTTAATTAGCAGACACGAACAACACAATTTACAAAATTCCTGCTCTAATTTGTCAGGCGTGTGGGTGCAGGTGTACGGCCCTGAACACAGACAGTGTGCAATCAAGGCCACTCACCTGCACCCCTGTCAAACTTGGACCTGAGGCTGTGTTCATACAACTGCTGCATATCCAAAGAGTAACAGACAGCTCCATTTGCACAAATAAACTTTCTTTCACACTGCATGGACCAGAGAATAGGCAGTCCATAAGCATCTATTTTTAAGCCATTCCCTGATAGGTTTGCTAGTGTGCTTTGGATCATTATCAAGTTGAAAGACATATTTCCTGTTCAACTTCTACTTCTGGACCTCACATTATAATCATACATACCTTGATATGATGCAAAATGTACAGTTAACTCAATGACTGCAAACTGCCCTGAGACAGCAAAGCAACCCCAAACCATATTATTTTCACCACCCTGCTTCACAGTTGTTATGAGCTTCTTCTGCAATGCTTTTTTGTTTTTGGAAAACGTGTCTAGTATTACTGTGATCAACCTATCTTTGTTAGATAAGTCTTCTGCACTTTCTTTCAGAATGCCTGGTCTTTACCTTTATGTTCAATGGTAAACTGTAATTTTGCTCCAATATACTTTTTAGACAGAAAATGATTTTTCTTAACACACCTGAAATCCCTGCAATTATTCGTTTTTTTTGTTTTAGACTTTTAGCATCATACAGCCAACTCTTGGGCTAAATTTTCTGGGCTAGCCAATCCTGGACAAATTGGCAGTCGTTTGAAATCTACATCACATGTAGATAGTCTCTTTACAGTGGAATAATTCATCTCAAATCCTTTGGCGACCTTTTTAAAAATCCCTTGCCAGACTCATAGGCACCCACAACTTTTCTTCTTTTTTTTTTTTGGGCCTTAGAGAGCTCTACTGATCTTGGAATGTTGACAGCACACATGTCATTAGGAAAGAGAACCCCGTATTTTAGATATCTGAGGTCTAGATAAAACAGGTTTCCCTAAGGAGGTTCTAATCATTGGCACCTACTCTGAAGCACCAAATTCTAGTTTCATGGATTTGAAGTGGTGGTAAATGTAAGGGTGTATTTACTTTTTCTATATGAAAATTATGCAACTTCATCAATTTAGATTATGAAAATGAATACACCATGTCTATTGCATGTGTAGTTTTATCAAATATATCACCTTTATTTGTAGGCACTTTTTAAATCAAGATCTAATGTTTGCTGGTTAAAATATGTTGAAAAAGTCAAAAAACTTTCCATGGGGTGTACTTTTTCAAATGACTTTTAATACATTCACACAAATGTAAAGCACATGCAATGTAACAAAATTCTTGTATTCATTATTTGTTGAATATCAGCACTACTGATTACCTACATCTCCTGCACCTTTTTCGTAGCCACTCTGTTTATATGAATGGGCTCCACTGATAGCCGCATGCCATTTCTCAGAAAAGATTTCTTGATGTTGACGACAGGTGAACATTCCTGTGCAAAGCATCAGCATGGCCGCTTGTAGCCTTCAATAAAGTAAAGTAAAAGCCAAAGGTTTTTTTTCTTTTTAGTTTTAAATAGAATACAGTATGTCTAAGGGTTACTAAAACCTCTTGTAACACCTGCCCCACCCCATTAGATTGTTAGCTCTTCTGAGCAGGGCCCTTTTAATCCTCTTGTATTTTATTGTATTGTAACTTTACTGTCTCCCTTTTATATTGTAAAGCGCTGTGTAAACTGCTGGCGCTTTATAAATCCTGAATAATAATAATAATTTCAGATGTTTATTTCCTGTATGTGTGCAGAGATCCACCCATGCTAGTAGTCCATTGTCTTCAGTATCTCCAGAATATTATGGGAAACTAAACATTTTGAGTTGTCACTAACACAAAAGAAAATCAGGGGAAATATTTCAATGGGGGGGGCACACTTATTCTGGTCACAACTGTCTAAGAGACGATATCCCCTAAAAAGATTTTGTCTTACTTTCTGCCGTGTTTTTGGGGAGAAAAGGGAAGGGGGATCTCCTTAAGGGGACATATGGCTCTAAACTATTTTCTTCTCTATCCAAAAAAATGTTGTCTTAATATTCATTTTAAGAAAGGGAGTGACAGGATGACAATGTAGGAACACGATTCTGAGACAATAACACCAAATAATAGGAAGGACCTGCACAAGTACCACCATGACAGGATCAACTCCCCCCACCCCCCTGCTCCAAGTGCAACCTATCAGGTTACCTACTTACCTTCATTCCTGATCCAGTGATATTTAATGTGTGGCCCTGCCTGGTGAAGGCAGCATGAGTCTGGCTGTTGATCTGTTAATTGGTGACTGTAGTTTTGGCTGGAACTTCAATATCATAAATATTAGGACATCGACACAATTCTAATCTTTTTGGCTCTATACACCACCACAATGGATTTGAAATGAAAAAAAAAAACAAACAAGATGTGCTTTAACTGCAGACTTTCAGCTTTAATTTGAGGGTATTTACATCCAAATCAGGTGAACGGTGTAGGAGTTACAACAGTTTGTATATGTGCCTCTCACTTTTTAAGAGACCAAATGTAATGGGACAGATTAACAATCATAAATCAAACTTTCACTTTTAATACTTGGTTGCAAATCCTTTGCAGTCAATTACAGCCTGAAGTCTGGAAAGTATAGACATCACCAGACGCTGGGTTTCATCCCTGGTGATGCTCTGCCAGGCCTCTACTGCAACCGTCTTCAGTTCCTGCTTGTTCTTGGGGCATTTTACCTTCAGTTTTGTCTTCAGCAAGTGCAATGCATGCTCAATCGGATTCAGGTCAGGTGATTGACTTGGCCATTGCATAAAATTCCACTTCTTTCCCTTAAAAAACTATTTGGTTGCTTTCGCAGTATGCTTCGGTTCATTGTCCATCTGCAATGTGAAGCCCGGTCCAATGAGTTCTGAAGCATTTGGCTGAATATGAGCAGATAATATTGCCGGAAACACTTCAGAATACATCCTGCTGCTTTTGTCAGCAGTCACATCATCAATAAATACAAGAGAACCAATTCCATTGGCAGCCATACATGCCCACGCCATGACACTACCACCACCATGCTTTACTGATGAGGTGGTATGCTTTGGATCATGAGCAGTTCTTTTCCTTCTCCATACTCTTCTCTTCCCATCACTCTGGTACAAGTTTATCTTGGTCTAATCTGTCCATAGGATGTTGTTCCAGAACTGTGAAGGCTTTTTTAGATGTTGTTTGGCAAACTCTAATCTGGTCTTCCTGTTTTTGAGGCTCACCAATGGTTTACATCTTTATTGTGAACCCTCTGTATTCACTCTGGTGAAATCTTCTCCTGATTGTTGACTTTGACACACAGACACCTACCTCCTGGAGAGTGTTCTTGATCTGGCCAACTGTTGTGAAGGGTGTTTTCTTCACCAGGGAAAGAATTCTTCGGTCATCCACCACAGTTGTTTTCCATGGCCTTCTGGGTCTTTTGGTGTTGCTGAGCTCACCGGTGCGTTCTTTCTTTTTAAGGATGTTCCAAACAGTTGATTTGGCCACACCTAATGTTTTTGCTATCTCTCTGATGGGTTTGTTTTGTTTTTTCAGCCTAATGATGGCTTGCTTCACTGATAGTGACAGCACTTTGGATCTCATATTGAGAGTTGACAGCAACAGATTCCAAATGCAAATAGCACACTTGAAATGAACTCTGGACCTTTTATCTGCTCCTTGTAAATGGGATAATGAGGGAAGAACACACACATGGAACAGCTGAGCAGCCAATTGTCCCTTTACTTTTGGTCCCTTAAAAAGTGGGAGGCACATATACAAACTGTTGTAATTCCTAAACAAACCTGATTTGGATGTAAATACCCTCAAATTAAAGCTGAAAGTCTGTAGTTGAAGCACATCTTGTTTGTTTCATTTCAAATCCATTGTAGTGGTGTATAGAGCCAAAAAGATTAGAATTGTGTCAATGTCCCAATATTTATGGACCTGATTGTATATCTCCAACAGCAAGCTGTGAGCTTCATGTTCGCTTTTCCTATTTGTCTCTGTTCATATTTTTTTTGGGGGAAATGGGGAAATGCCTACAAAATTTTGGGTAGTCAGTGGTTCACATTATTTAGACAGACAATTTTATTTGATTTTAAAGCTCTTGAGAAGCCTAGTGTTTGAGTAATACCATCTACTGTCATTTACATGACCTAAGATGGGTAGTTCTGTTTAATATATGTTGCTTAGGTCTTGAAGATTAAAATGATTGCTAACAATATAAATAGTTACAGTTTATGAGTTAACCACTTGCCTACTGGGCACTTAAACCCCCTTCCTGCCCAGGCCAATTTTAAGCTTTCAGTGCTGTCGCACTTTGAATGACAAGGTCATGCAATGCTGTACCCAAATTAAATTTTTATCATTTTATTCACACAAACAGAGCTTTCTTTTGGTGGTATTTAATCACTACTGGGGTTATTTTTTTGCTGAACAAACAAAAAAACACCAAAAATTTTGAAAGAAAAAAAAAACTGTTTTCATAGTTTGTTATAAAAATTTTGAAAACAGGTAATTTTTTTCCTTCATTGATGTGCACTGATGAGGCGGCACTGATGGGCACTAATAGGCTGCGCTGCATGGGCTGTACTAATAGGCTACACTCATAGGCACTGATAGGTGGTACTGAAAGGCACTGGTAAGTGACACAAAATTAAAGTGTTTGTTACCCCAGCATTTCATATTCCTGATGTGTGCGTGCTGTACCGTGTACTTGTATGAAAAAATATCCTTTTTGTATTGTTTGCTTTGTCTGAAATTCCTGGTGTTCCTGCCAGTCCCTCTGCTTTCCTATTAAAAGTGAGCACACTAAACAGGGGAGAACACCATGGTCAGTTCTCTAGCTATGCTGGGAACTCCGTAAACTATCCTCCAATGATCAGACTTGTCCTGACATGCCCCCGCTGCACAGCCATTCACCGGGAAGCTCAGTGTGCTGTTGTTTCTCCTCCTCCTAGCTCTTATGCAGCTGAGAACAGAGGGAGCAGAGGGAATATGATCACTTATAAAAAGGGGAAAAAAGAAATGTTTATATATTTTTTTTTATATCTATATACAAATGTTTTGCCTTTGTTTCAGTTTTAAACTGAATGAGCTGTTTTACAAGGTGATCGTTTATAATCACTTTACCTTTAAGAGCCCATTCAGACTAGCGTGACACGACTTTGGGGGGCGACCTGTGAAGTCGCGTGCACCGCTGTGCACCGCGACTTCGGCGCGACTTGCAGAGACTTCACATAATGGAAGTCTATGCAAGTCGCCTCCAGGTCGCCCCAAAGTAGTACAGGACCCTTTTTCTAAGTCGGAGCGACTTGTGTCGCTCCTATTAGAACGGGTCCTGTGCTAATCAATGGACCGCGACCGAGCGTGACTTGTCAGGCTGACAAGTCGCCTGGCAAGTCGCGCTAATGTGAATGGGCTCTTAACCCTCTAAATTGGGCACTTTCAAAACTCATATGTCTAGTATTTTATTACATTTATTTGTTGTATATAGTGTGCATTTTGGGGTGGGGGATTTTACAGTATGTACTCTTTAAAATCCTTTCTTCTTGCTTGATGCATCACCGGTCAACTGAAAGGCTGAAGCCTTGAGTAAGTAGACTGTGCTTTCTGCAAGAATCCTAAGACTTAATGTACAGTTAGGACATAATGTGCCTTTAATTTTCAGCATCATATGTCTCTGCTAGAATGAAGAGACATATCTTGTACACTAACATATCTGTTTTCATTAGACATGAAGCACAGAGCAATATTCTGCTGTGCTGACTCTGCTTCCTTTGTATTGATTACTGTAGGGTGCTGACCTTGACATAAGGTTTGTGACATGAAGTAGACTCATAAGTACCTAAAAATCCATAAACTGTTCCTATAAACCATGCTATATCTATCAGTGTTAAATTATCCACTTGGTCTTTTTCTGCTTACTTATTTTTCCTGGTATAAAATATTGTACAACAGGTACCCAAACAGTGCAAACCGTAAGTATATAGGCTTCTCGTGCAGCTTCATAATATTATTTTGAATAATAACACATAAAATTACCTCTACATAAGAAAATGGTTAAGTAAGTTAGTACTTTTGGAATCTTCATAGTAATTGTCCCATGTTTGACCAAGTCTTTAAAAGCCTGGATCAAGCAATTTCTATCCTGGTTTTATTTATACAGTCAGCAACAATGATTCAATTTAAGAGGCATAGATTGTGCTAAAAAAACGCTGAGCATTACATCATTACACCATCACCATTGCCAGACTGAACTGCTAAAATAAAACAGGATGGATCCATGGATCCATCGTATCTCCTCCATGTTGCAAAATAAATTGGGATTTACCATCCAACCAGTTTTTCATAAGTAGGGAATGATTATTTCAAATGGTGTCCTGTTGGGGAGATTCCTCATCAGTTCCTGTCCTCACAACACAACAGACAGTCAGAGGAAATCTCTTCAAAGTGAGGAGAAATCACTACTTAGGCAGTTGTCACCCTGACAGGTGGTCCTACTGGAAAATTTTGATTTTCTATCCCCAATAGTAATGGCTCCTAAGACAAATGGCAAGGGTGGATCTCCCTGACCGGGACCTAGAGAACAGAAAAAAAACTCCCCAATTATAACCAAAAAAAAAAAAGAAAAAGTTTATATAGATATTCTTTAAGGCTTTGTTGTCATCTTTACAAGATTACAGTTTGTACATGCCTTGGTAAGGGGTTAGAGGAAAGTCCAGTGGCAGGGATAGAATTTGGGGGCAATACTCTTTAGGATCAGAGGTATATAAGAAAAGCAAGAGGGAGGAACTTTGTAAATAGTGGCGCTCATGCAAAATATGGAAATGACTTTTGATGCCATAGCCAGTAGGGAACAATAACTATTCACCATAAAGCGCAGCTCCAGGCTCCTTGAGAAAAAAATGAAAAGTCAGCAGCTACAAATACTGTAGCTGCTGACTTTTAATAATAGGACACTTACTTGTCTACGAATCCAGCGATGTCTTCACCCGAGCCGAATTTTCAATCGGCTTTGGGGTGCTGTCGCTACCATCTCGGCTACAGGAAACCTGCTGCACATGCGCTTTGTGAATGGCCCAGGGGCCTAACAAGTGGAGAGGGGGGGGGAAACTTTCGCAAGAGTTTGCCGCGGCAAAGTCAGATGGAAATGGCAGCGGGTTCCTGTCAAAACCAGGTACTCGCTCCCTCTTGGAAAGGGGTCAGATGTGGAAGCAGAGGGGGAGGCAAACAAATGGTGCTTCCCCTTTTGGGTGGAGCTCTACTTTAAATCAGTTCAGAACATTACATTTTTTTATTGTTTTCTTTTGATTTCTAGACTTTAGATTGTGTATTATGGATCTTTAATGCTTCAAACACCTATTGCAGCTAGGATATTGGCATTATGACCTTGTAGTCTTTACCCTGCAATTGCTGTGAAGCTTAACTTTTACCTCTGGTCCCATTGACTGATGGTCTGTTCTTACCTGACATTAGCACTGGTCTGGCAGCCGTAGGTACTACCCAATGCCACCTGCTGTTTGAAAATGAACCAGTCTCCGTCCAGTCTGGGAAGCAGTGACTCTATTTAAGCTGTGCTCATATAAGCTATCCTTGCCTTGGCAAGGTTTGGCTATGTGTTGCTGAGCCTCGTACTTTGTGACTCCTTGTTCCTGGGAGTTCCACTGTGCACTCTGCTCACCTGTTCCTAGAATTCCTGCATATTGAGTAGAAACATAGAAACATAGAATGTGTCGGCAGATAAGAACCATTTGGCCCATCTAGTCTGCCCAATATATCTGAATCCTATGAATAGTCCCTGGCCCTATCTTATATGAAGGATAGCCTTATGCCTATCCCATGCATGCTTAAACTCCTTCACTGTATTTGCAGCTACCACTTCTGCAGGAAGGTTATTCCATGCATCCACTACTCTCTCAGTAAAGTAATACTTCCTCATATTACTTTTAAAACTTTGCCCCTCTAATTTAAAACTGTGTCCTCTTGTGGTAGTTTTTCTTCTTTTAAATATGCTCTCCTCCTTTACCGAGTTGATTCCCTTTATGTATTTAAAAGTTTCTGTCATATCCCCTCTGTCTCTTCTTTCTTCCAAGCTATACATGTTAAGGTCCTTTAACCTTTCCTGGTAAGTTTTTTCCTGCAATCCATGTACTAGTTTAGTAGCTCTTCTCTGAACTCTCTCTAGAGTATCTATATCCTTCTGGAGATATGGCCTCCAGTACTGCGCACAATACTCCAAGTGAGGTCTCACCAGTGTTCTGTACAGCAGCATAAGCACTTCTCTCTTTCTACTGCTTATACCTCTCCCTATACATCCAAGCATTCTGCTGGCATTTCATGCTGCTCTATTACATTGTCTTCCCACCTTTAAGTCTTCTGAAATAATTACTCCTAAATCCCTTTCCTCAGATACTGAGGTCAGGGCTGTGTCAAATATTCTATATTCTGCCCTTGGGTTTTTACGCCCCAGGTGCATTATCTTGCACTTATCCACATTAAATTTCAGTTGCCAGAGTTCTGACCATTCTTCTAGTTTTCCTAAATCCTTTTCCATTTGGCGTTTCCCTCCAGGAACATCAACCCTGTTACATATCTTTGTGTCATCAGCAAAAAGACAAACCTTACCATCGAGGCCTTTTGCAATATCACTTATGAAGATATTAAACAAAATTGGTCCCAGTACAGATCCCTGAGGTACCCCACTGGTAACATGACCTTGTTCTGAATGTTCTCCATTGACTACAACCCTCTGTTGTCTGTCACTCAGCCACTGCCTAATCCACTCAACAATATGGGAGTCCATGCTCAATGACTGCAGTTTATCGATAAGTCTTCTATGTGGGACAGTGTCAAAAGCCTTACTAAAATCTAGATATGCAATGTCTACTGCACCTCCACCATCTATTATTTTAATCACCCAGTCAAAAAAATCTATAAGATTTGTTTGACATGATCTCCCTGAAGTAAACCCATGTTGTTTTTCATCTTGCAATCCATGGGATTTAAGATGTTCCACAATCCTATCCTTTAAGAGGGTTTCCATTAATTTGCCTACTATTGATGTCAGACTCACTGGTCTATAGTTGCTCGATTCCTCCCTACTACCTTTCTTGTGAATGGGCATGACATTTGCCAATTTCCAATCTTCCGGGACGACTCCTGTTACTAATGATTGGTTAAATAAATCTGTTAATGGTTTTGCCAGCTCACCACTAAGCTCTTTTAATAATTTTGGGTGTATCTCATCAGGACCCTGTGACTTATTTGTCTTCACTTTAGACAGCAATCTTAGAACGTCTTCCTCTGTAAAGACACTTGCATCAAACGATTCATTAGTCATACTTTCAAGTGGAGGTCCTTCTCCTTCTTTTTCTTCTGTAAAAACTGAACAGAAGTATTCATTAAGGCAGTCGGCTAGCCCTTTATTTCCTTCTACATACCTTCCGTCCTTTGTTTTTAATTTAGTTATTCCTTGTTTTAATTTCCTTTTTTTATTTATATATCTGAAGAATGTCTTATCCCCCTTTTTCATAGACTGAGATAGTTTTTCTTCTGCCTGCGCTTTAGAAGTTCTTATAACTTGCTTGCCCTCTTTCTGCCTAATCTTGTAGATTTCCTTATCTTCATTGCTCTGGGTTTTTTTATAATTACAAAATGCTAGCTTTTTATTTTTAATGATTTGGGCCACTTCTGCTGAGTACCACAGTGGTCTCTTCCTTTTTTTGCTTTTACTGACAAGTCTAATGCAGTAAAAGCAAAGCACCTTTTCCTTTGTAGTTCCGCTGTGCTAACTGCTAACTTGTTCCTGGAAATCATGTACAATGAGTGGTAACCCATTTCTAGAAATCCTGTAAACAATACAGTCTTCAGTCCTCTGAAACCCATGTATGTGCCAATGTACTCAGTTCCTCATAGCCTATGTATGATACTAATCCACTGCTCGTGCTCGTCATTCCAGTAGCCAGCGACCCCTTGGAGCCTCTTGTTCAACTTGCCTTGGTTGTTACTGGGTTGACAACCTGGGAGTGGGAGGGAGCCAACCTATCTCCACTGTCAGGAGCTCTGGAAAAGACAGCTTGTTCCTCAGTTTCTTGGTGAACCAAGCCATGGTCAGGGTAGGCTCTCTCTGACTGTGGTCAGGAAATCTGTGATACTTACCCAAATAAAAGTACTTGAGGAATTATTAGGAATATTGTAATCCTGGAAATCTTTGTTAAAAATCTTTGGCTCAGTGGATTGGATTAAAGAAATGTGGGTTGCTTTTAAATAAATATGAGGGGACTTTTGAAATACATACATTGATATCCTAAGCACACAGAGGCATGAGCTTGCATAAACCACAGTTTTAAGAAATGGAAAAAACATTCATTAATGATTCACAATGCCTGTAAGGTTTAAGAAGTCAGAACATTTTGAAGCTTTTTTAATGTTTGATAAATAGTAAGGCAGACGGGATTTAGCAGCACACATTATTAATTAGAAATTACATTTCCATTATAAGCCTTTTTCAGTTGCAGTTTTCAGTCAATAAGAACGTACACTTTAATTGCCAATTTGCATTGGTTTGTATCTGCTTTATTTCAAGGATAGAATTAAAAAGAGATTTTCAATGTCTACAACATTGGCAGACTGCATACAATTCACCCTAAGGCTGCAAGATCACAGTTATAATGCAGTTACTGGTATTTTAGTATATCATATTTGGTGAAGTAGCTACTAGTTTGTTTCCTTTTCTATTTCTTCTGCTCTCTGTGTGCTTTATGTTTCTACAAAGTGAAGGGGGAATCTAGCACCTCGTTTTCCTCTGCATATTCCACTATTGGTCCCCCCTTGTGACTTTGTCACCTTGTCCCCCAGAGTTCTCCATCAGGCTTCGCTCACCACAACAAAACCCCTTAGCCCAGCAAACTGTGCAGCCAAACTGTGCAAACTGCAAACTGTGCAACCAAATCATCCCATTGCAAAGTGTCACTTATGCAAAAGAGACCTTCAATCGTTTCTGTACACCTGCAGGACTTCATTTTTCATAACCAGACTATACTTATGGAAGATATGAATGTTTTAGGGGAAGGGGAACTTCAAAAATATGCAGGAAAGGAAAACTTTTGAACTAAAAATAATAATTCTATTTGATAAAACATGATAAAGGACTAAATGTATACCTCTGTTTTCAAAATCTTTACCTAACATTTTTATGACCACTCTCAGTTCTGTCACTCTTTCTGCTTTCCCATCCCATAGCCCTCACTTTTCCTTATCTCACTAACTATCCAAATATAATTACAATGGTTGTGTATGTTTGTTTGTGTTTTTTTCTTTGCTCAGAAATTGTCTTACTTAACCACTTGCCGACCAGTCACTGGGACTGTACTGCGGTAAAGTGGCTCGATTCCGTCGTAGGTCTACGTCGCTGGACTCCTCCCCTTGTGGGCAGCACTCGCGCGCCGCCGGAGGCTCGCTCCCGCTGTTTTCAGTCACATCAGGAGTCGGGCCAGGGGAGGAGCGGCGGTGATCACCCATTTGGGCTACAGATTGCTTTCTCTGGTGTGTTTGGTGTTCTTTACCAACACTCGGTCCAGATTGTTTATGTGTTTTGCAAAATTCTTGTAGAAAATTATAATATCATTGAGGTAAACCAGGATAGACTCCAAATTGAAATCCCCAAAGCATCTCTCCATTAGGCGCTGGAAAGTGCTGGGGGCATTGCAAAGGCTGAAAGGCATGTGATTAAACTCGAACAGGCCACTGGCCAGGTCCAAGGTGGAGAAGAACTTGGCTTGTTCAAGGGACATTAAGGATTTCTCAACCTGAGGAAGAGGGTAAGCATCCTGGTGGGTGCATGCGTTAGGTTTTCAATAATCCACACAGAACAGTATGCTGCTATCTTTTGTGCACACCAGTAAGGCCCAGGGCCCAGGGACTGTGGCTTTCCTCACTTTGGATCACCCCACTTTGCAACATTTTGCAAAGTACCTCCTTGACCTTCTGGCACAACGCTTGGGGAATGTGTCGGTACCGCTTCTGAATAGGCAGTGTCCACCATATAAATAGGTTGGTCGATGGTTTCAGTAAATCCGTAATCCTCAGGAAATATTGCAAACAAGTTATTTTCCAGTAGCTGGTGGAGCAGTTTCTACTGAGGTAAGAAGTCTTAAAAAGTAATGTCCAGCTGCCCTAATCGGGACTCATATTGAGTCTCGTTCCAATCTCCAAATTCCTTCATAGCCATTAAAATGATAATTTCTTAGACATTAGAAGAGGTGGCTTCCTACATATTCACTGGAATATTTGAACATGTTTAGAATTTCCATTAATGTCAAAATCATAAAGCAAGCTCTTTCAAGTGTTACAAAAACAAATAACATAGAAAAAGACCACGCTATTAATGAAAGCCATTCTGGTAAGCCAGTGAACACAATGATCTCCGAAGTACAAGGCCTCATATGTGCATTATGACCACGCGGTGTCTGGTGACACCAACATGCTGAACTATCAGGTAGAAATAAAACAGAATATGTGTGTTTGATAAATTGTCCTTTTTTCACTGACACATCCTACAGATCTGAAGCCATATGCATTACATAGTTAAAGGCCAAGTATAATTGTATTTCAAATTTTTAAATGAAGCAACTATCAGTGTCAGTGTACTGGAGCTTAGCTTGCTTAGGCTATTTTTTAAACTGGCCCCGTCTCTCCATGCAGTTGAATAAAATACATCTGATACATTCATGCTCTAAGAATGCCTCTCTGACTCCCATTATGCTTTTCAACCAGGGTATCATGGCACCCTGGAGTGCCCTTTGGGTTCCCCCAGGGTGCTACGAGCACAAGCCCAAGATTGCCCTAACTCAGAGATGGACAAGAGGACTCTGTTCCAGGGGAGGTGGGGAATGATGGGGCACTCTGGTGTGATGGCGGGACTCTGATGTAAAGGGGGACTTTGATGCAAAAAGGGGACTCTGATGTGTAGGGGGACCTTTAATGTGAAGGGGAGCTTGGATGAGATAGGAGGGGGGGGGGGGGTGGTTTGGATGTGCGGTTAATTTCATTAGGGTGGTCGTGTGCATTGTCCAGGCTTATGTTTCCCTTTGATAAGTAACATTTACATTATTTACATTTTAGACTGTGGTGTCTTTAGATTTTGCATACCTTTAAAGAGTGCAACAACTGAAAAAATGGTTGAGAAATGCCACCCTAAACAATTCCTTTCTTTACTACTGTATTACCGTTCTTTGTATTTATCGCCTAAAATATACCTCCCAAATGTTTAGAACTTGACAAAAAGTGACAATCTTTAACCACTTTTGAACTGCCCCACGCAGATATACTGCAGCAGGGCAGCCTTCCTGCATGAAATCACATGCCTGTACGTGATTTAGTGCACAGGGTCTGGGGTGTGCGCACACGCGGCCGGCGACATGCTCCCACTGTGATTGCTAAGCAGAAACACGGATCTCTGTCTTCCTCCAGTTCAGCCACCCCACCACACAGTTAGAAAGCACTCCCTAGGACCACACTTAACCGTTTGATCTCCCCCTGATGGTAACCCCTTCCCTGCCAGTATCATTAAACAAAAAGTATGGCTTTTGGTGTTTTTACCCAGTTATACTTATCAGTTCGATGCTGCATCTGTCCCCCGGCGCCTCTGCACTGAGAACCGGGTGATCAAACACCGCCCATCGTTCAGTTCTGACAGCTCCTCGAGCAGAGAGCTGCTGACTGTCATTCAGCAGCTCTCTGCTCTGCCCCCTCCTCGATCACTGGAGCTCTGGGCTGTGGAGGGGCGGGGAGTGGCCGGCTCAATCTGAGCCGGGTGTCAGTCCAGACACATGGCGGATCCCGGCTTCCATTGTTGCAATGACACGGTGCCTTACATAGTTAGTCAGGTTGAAAAAAGACACAAGTCCATCTGGCTCAACCAATAAAAAACTAAAACAAAAACAGTAAAGAAAACCCAACCATACAATCCCATATACACAATCCTATACCGGCAGTTGATCCAGAGGAAGGCGAAAAAAACCCCAGCAAAGCATGATCCAATTTGCTACAGCAGGGGAAATAAAATTCCTTCCCGATCCCCCAAGAGGCAATCGGATATTCCCTGGATCAACTTTACCTATAAATATTAGTACCCATTTATATAATGTACACCCAGGAAAGAATACAGAACTTTTTTTAACCACTTGCCGACTGCCTAACGACGATTTACGTCGGCAGTCAGCCCCTCACAGGCAAAGTGACGTAGATCTACTTTGCTAGCCTGTGAGGGTCTAGGGAGCGAGCGCGCGCCGCCGGAGGCGCGCTCCCGCGTGGTCACGGACCCCCCCGCGCGTGTGACCGGCGGACCCGATGTCCGCCGGTCACTCTGCGATCGTCGCTGCAGAGGGAGAAAGTCAGGCGGCAAGTGTAAACAAGCCACCTGTCATTCTCCCCTGTGTAGAAACTGTGATCACACGGTTCTACTATGTAGGACCGTTGATCACTGTTTCTACAGCTCAAGCCACAGCCAATCACAGTTAGAATCACGCCCCTAGGGACACACACAGCCCCTCCCTCTCAAATAAAGTTAACCCCTTCACTACCAGTGTCATTTTGCAGTAACAGTGCATATGTATAGCACTGATTACTGCAGTAATGTCACTGGTAACCCCAAAACTGTCAAAAATGTCAGTCAAGGGTCCGATCTGTCCGCCGCAATGTCGCAGTACCACAAAAAAAATTGCAGATCGCCGCCATTACTCGTTAAAAAAAAAACAACAAATAACAAAATAACTTTTGCGCAAACCAATCAAAATACTCTTTTTGCGATTTTTTTACCAAACATAGGTAGCATTAAACAAATTGGCCGAAAATGTTAAAAAATTTTGATTTTTACATTTTTTTTGGGGAATTTCATATAAAAAAAATGTGAAAAATATTGCTATTTTTGCAAAATTGACGCTCTTCTTTTGTTTATAGCGCATGATCAAAAAATCGCACAGGTGATCAAATACCACCAAAAGAAAGCTCTGTTTGTGGGAAAAAAAGGACGTCAAATTCGTTTAGGTACAGCGCCGCACGACCGCGCAATTGTCCGTTAAAGTCACGCAGTGCCGAATCGCAAAACACCCCCTGGTCAGGAAGGGGGTAAAATCTTCCGGGGCTTAAGTGGTTAAAGCAAACTAGTGAGCTAGCCAGAACCACCTCTGGAGGGAGTCTATTCCACATTTTCACAGATCTTATGCTGAAGAAACCTTTCCGTATTTGGAGACAAAATCTGTTTTCCTCTAGACGTAAAGAAGGCCCCCTTGTCTTCTGTGTTGACCTTAAAGTTAATAACTCAACACCATGTTCACTATATGGACCCCTTATGTATTTATACATGTTGATCATATCCCCCCTTAATCTCCTCTTCTCAAGAGAGAATAAATTCACTTCCTCTAATCTTTTCTCATAGCTGAGCTCCTCCATGCCTCTTATCCGTTTGGTTGCCCTTCACTGCACTTTCGCCAGTTCCCCGATATCCTTTTTAAGAACTGCTGCCCAAAACTGAACTGCATATTCCAGATAAGGTCTTACTAATGATCTGTACAGGGGTAAAATGATAGCTCTCTCTCTGGAGTCCATGCCTCTGTGAATACAAGAAAGGACTTTTCTTGCTTTGGAAACCACAGCTTGGCATTGCATGCTATCATTAAGCTTAGGATCTACCAGAACACCCAGATCCTTCTCCGCTATGGATTCCCCCAGTTCTACTCCCTCTAGTATGTATGCTGCATGCATATTCTTAGCCCCCAAGTGCAAAACTTTACATTTATCAACATTAAACCTAATTTGCCACATAGTTGCCCAATGAAACAGTGCATTGAGGTCAGCTTGTAAGTTGGAGACATCCTGTAAGGAAGTTATTCCACTGCAAAGCTTGGTGTCATCTGCAAAGGATGAAATGGTACTTTTAATTGCAGACCCTATATCATTTTCAAAGTTATTAAAAAGCAAGGGTCCCAGCACTGAACCTTGGGGTACACAACTGATAACCTTAGACCATTCAGAGTAAGAATCATTAACCACTACTCTCTAAATTCTATCTTTTAGCCAATTTTCTATCCATTTACAAACTGATTTTTCCAAGCCTGTAGACTTTAACTTACACATTAGCCGTGTGTGTGGAACTGTGTCAAATGTTTTTGCAAAATCCAAGAATACCACATCTACAGCCACCCCTCTGTCCACGGTTTTACTTACCTCCTCATAAAATTAAATAAGGTTTGTTTGACAACTTCTGTCTTTCATGAATCTATGCTGTCTGTTGCTTAAAATATTTTTTCTCAGCAAGAACTCATCTATGTGGTCTTTTATTAAACTCTCCAGTATCTTCCTGACTATAGAAGTTAAACTAACAGGTGTATAGTTACTTGGCAAATACTTTGATCCCTTTTTAAATACAGGCACCACATTGGCCCTACACCAATCCAGTGGTACTATTCCAGTCTCTAACGAGTCCCTAAAAATTTGAAACAAAGGCTTTGAAATTACAGCGCTCATTTCTTTTAGGATGCGTGGGTGGATGCCATCTGGTGCAGGCACTTTATCCACCCTTATTCTGTCTAAATATTTCTGGACCATATCACTTTTGAGCCATTGTGGATCACTTGGGGCTGTGTCAATATCATCCTCATTATGGTCATGAGTTCCCCCATACTCCTTTGTATACACAGAACTGAAGAAAGTCTTTAATATTAATTTGCCTTCTTTTTTTCCCCAGTCACCCACTTTTGATTATTTTGTAAAGGGCCTACATACTCAGACCTAACCTTTTTACTATTAATATATTTGAAGGGGTTTGTCCTACTATCTTTTGCAATCTTTCGTTCATTTTGAATTTTTGCGTCCTTGATTTCCTTTTTACATATTGTGTTATATTCTTTGTAACAATTAAACAATGATAGTGTTCCTTTATTTTGATATTTTTTAAAAGCTCTTTTCTTATTATGTATAGCTTTTTCAACTTTGGACGTGAGCCACATAGGTTTTATTTTTAGCCCTTTAAACTTATTGCCCATGGGAATATACATTGCACTGTGCCTGGATTGACTTCTGTGACGTCAGCAAAGAGCAGACTTCAGCCCACTCTCTGCTAAAAACAGGTCACAGGAGTGCAAAATGAATTGCACTCCTGTGATCTATAGTAGAAGTACAGCCAAACTAGCTTTGGCTATACTTCTCCTTTAATATAGTGAGAGTGCATTTTTTTTAGCACTAATCACGATTAGTGTCATTGGTCCCCAAATGAGTGTTAGTTAGGTGTTCAATTTGTCTCAGTCCCGCTAAAAATCGCTGATCACCGCCATTACTAGTAAAAAAATAAAAAAAATTCCATAAAAATATCCCAACGTTTGTTGACACAATAACTTTTGCACTAACCAATCCATATATGCTTATTTCAATTTTTCTTACCAAAAATATGTAGCAGAATACACATTGGCCTTAATTGATGAATAAATTAGATACATTCAAAATTGTCTGTCTTTTTTTTTTTTATGGCACAAAAAATAAAAACTGAGGTGATCAAATGCCACCAAAAGAAATCTCTATTTGTGGGGAAAAAAAGGACATACTTTTTTTGGGGGTATAGCGTCACACGTTTGCGCAATTGTCAGCTAAAGTAACACAGTGCTGTATTGCAAAAAATGGCCTGATCATGAAGGGGGGTAAACCTTCCGGGGCTTAAGTAGTTAAGGAAGAAGTATGTGGTGTGCATAGCGTATGGCAACTAGAAGTGGGTGTGGCCAGCGAAAAGTGGGCATGAGCATATGGATGTGGTTTAAAAATATACAACTGCGGCAACTGTGATAAGAATCCCACCTGGCACTAGAAGAAATACATCCAAGAAGGTATTGTTTAGAATCATTAATAATTTCTCCCCACAACCCCAAACCCCCCTTCCCAGTCTCTTCTTAGTACAGAACCCCCCAGCAAGAACCACTCCCACAACAGAGACCCCCCTCCCAGGCCTTTCCCAGTACAGATCCCCTCACAGTACATGTAGCTTTGAGAGCAGTGCTAATTCTTGTTGTCCTAGATGTGTAATTCTCACAATAGTTAAACTTGTGCAAAACCACAAAATGTCATATATACACAAAAAATGAATAATAATAAAATTGCAAATAAATAATTGAGACACTATACAACCCCCCCCCCCATTAAAATAAAAAATTTGACTCACCTAGGTGGATGCAGTATCGGATCGATGCTGCATCTGTCCACTGCAGCTCCAGGCAAAGAACTGAGCACTCAAACACCACCGATCGCTCAGCTCTCGATCTTCCGGCTGCAGAGAGCTGGTGGCTATCAGTCACTGACTCTCTGCTCTGCCCCTTTGGTGCTGACTGGAGCGCTGGGCTGTGCAGGGGGTGGGAGCTGAGAGGCTGAGCCAGCTGCCAGTTCAGGCTAGGCTTCTGAGGGGACCCTGACCATATATATAGTCAGGATCTTTTCAGAGCCTGGACTGTGTTTTTGATGTCAAACAATGCCCCCCCCCCCCCCCCCCCAGAGTAGCACAGTGTCACTATGGTGACACTGAAATACTCTGATGAAAGTATGTGAAAAAAATAATAACAAAAATGTTTAAAAAAGTGCTTAAAAAATTGAACATTTTTTTACATGCTATCACCGGTCAGTATCCCTGACTGTGAAAAAGTTGTCATGTTATTTAATTTCACCTCTTTCCAAAAATTGGGGCAAAAAATTACAACTTCAAAAATTCACCATGCCTTTTACTATCTATTTTCCAAAAAGGTGTCACTTGGGGGGGGGGATCTGTACTTTCCTGGCATTTTAGGGCTTCAAGAAATTAGATAGACCATCAGTACATCAGGACTGATCATTTTTCAAGAAAATATATATTTTGTATACTCTACAACTTTCACACAAACTAAATAATATACACTCATGTGGATTATTTTTTTTTATAAAAGAAATGTAGCAGAATATATTTTGGCCTGAATTTATGAAGAATGATGATTTGTTTGCAAAATTTTAAAACAGAAACTATTTTCTGTATTTTTTTGTTTTTATAGCACAAAAAAAAAAAACAGTGGTGATTAAATACCGCCTAAAGAAAGCTCTATTTGTGTAAAAAAAATGGTATAAATCTCATTTGTGTACAGTGTTGTATGATCATGCAATTGCCAGTTAAAGTACCGCAGTGACAATGCTGAACAGCAAAACATGCCCTGGTCATGAAAGTCAAGTGGTTAAAACAAAAAAAAAAAAATCTAATGTTTGCAATTGCTTTATGGGCTCTGTGCTGGGAAGATCAGCATCTGAACCCAGAGAAGCTGAAGGCTGATAGACTGGAGGCAATATAAGGCATTATAATTACAAATACATTTAAATAAAAAGTTTCCCAGTATATTGAAAATGATTATATCCATGTGAAAAAGTCTCAGCCTTTTGTGCTACATTAATATCCCCCCTCCGCCCTTCATATTTCTTATTTAATACAGGTACTTATATAGCACTGTCAATTTACACAGCCCGTTACATATACAGTATATTATACATTCACATCAGTCCCTGCCTTCAAGGAGCTTACAATCTAAGGTCCTAGCTTCATGTCTGACTTCCAAGTAAAATTCCCTGTATATCCTACTTTGGGGTATATTATATATATATATATATATATATATATGTGTGTGTAGCACAATTCCCAGCCGTTTTGCTGGATATGGGTCCCCCTGGGTTACCGCTAACAACAACAGCACATCTAAGCATATTTCTCCAAGTGTGAACACTGAGACAATGACCAGTCCATTATCTTTGGGTTTTTTGATTTATTTAGTAACTTGGATGGGAGAAGGGATGAGTGGGATACTCCTTTAACTCAACTATGCACAATTTGGCGGAGACACTTAAGAAGTACTGTTTGACGCTGGCTTGACGCTGGCTGAATGCCCACCAACGCTGACTTGATGCTGGGGAACGCTGGCCGGATGCGGGTTAACTCTGAGCTATTCTTGTAACTGAGCTTCAACTAAAGAAATCCTCTCTTAGCTACATTAGGTACTCCTTCTTGTGGTAGCTACTTGTACACTTTTGCTGCACTGCTGAACGCTTCAGGGCCCACACTGGCGCCCCCTTTCATTCCCTTATCTTCAGGGCTTAACACTTGGCACCCCCTTTCTATGCTACAACTACCGGTTAGCTGGCTCCTGGATCCTTTTGACCTTCTGGAGTGGCCCCTTCTCTTAGGCAGACCCCTGGGCAGATTTCAAGTACTCACAACACTGTTTTTCCTGGAAACTTCTGCCCAGCAGCTCCACTCGGTCAGCAACACTCTGGATCCCTTCCTGCAGCCCAGCTCAACCTCCGGTCCTTCAGGCCGCCTGCCCAGGACACCCTCACTCGCTCTGACAGGAGGAGAGACAGCCATCAGCCTCCTCCTGGGACTCTGCTTCCTGCCAAAGACACCCTGTCAAATGCTCCCGTCAGGTTTATACTCAATCCCAGGGTGCATTGCGGTGAACTCCGCCCACTGGGACAGCTATAAACCCTGGTGCACTATTGGCCAGGTTTCATCCACCGTCCAACAAGAGCCATCATTGTACACAGTGGGGAGACTCCTCAGACTTAACAGATTACACCTGGAAACACATGACAAGCAGACAGGGTCACACTTATACTTTTCCTAGCACCTACCTAGGAGGGTGCTACATATATATATATGATATAAGTTATCTTTAAGTATTACTTTTGCTGTTTCACAGTATAAATTATTCCCATATAGTAGTAATTATCTGCTATTTTTGTACTGCAAAGGGCTAATTGTTTTTTTCTTTTAACCCCATCATGACAGATGATACAAAAACATGCTGCTGCTAAATTTCTTAGGGACAGCAGGCACAGAGAGCTTGTATCAAGCTACCTGCCTATGACAAGGGAGTCTTTAATGCATAATATATTGTTACATAAGTGTCCAATCCTGTGCAGTCAGCAAGTCCAGTAAAGATGTTATTCCAATACGTGAGCAATTGGTATAATACTTAATACAGTAAAAATCTACGTGCCCAGGTGAAGAAGATAAAATACTTACCAGAACGTCATGAACCTCAGACATAGAGTGGTCATAACAAGCATGAAAAGTATATTAGCCAGCACAGCCCATCCCAGGCATCCTCTAACTCTGCAGTTCACAATGGTAACATACATGAAAGCATAAGGAAAGAAATGCCCACAATAGTGTAAATCCAGCTACACAATTTAAAAGAAATAGAATTAAAAACACTGACATGTTAAAAATCACAGAAGCACTTATCTGTATAGAAAAAAAAAAGCAAAAAAAAAAAAAACACAGTCCAGTTTGGCAGTACCAACATGTGTAATGACATCAGTGAGGCCTGGCCCCACCCCTCACAGTACAGGCTCATTCCCTCCCCACCAGTACAGACCCCTTCCCTCCCCATCAATATAGACTCCACCCTCCAGTACAGACCCCCTCCCTCCCCTCTTATTCAGACCCCTTTTCCTCCCTACCAATACAGCTCCTCCCTCTAGGGCAGACCTCCCCCAGTACAGACCCTCTCCCTCCCCACCAGTACAGACACCCCTCTCCAGTACAAACAACACCTTCTAGTTCAAATCTCCTTCCTCCAGTACAGACTCCCCAAGTACAGACCTGCTCCCTCCCCACCAGTACAGACCCCCCTCCCTCCCCATGAATATAGACTCCCCCCTCCAGTACAGACCCCCTCCCTCCCCTCCTATACAGACCTCTCTTCCTTCCCACCAATACAGTCCCCCCCTCCTCTAGTGCAGATCTCTCCCAGTACAGACCCTCTCAATCCCCACCAGTACAGACAACCCCTTCCAGTTCAGATCTCCTCCCTCAAGTACAAACTCTCGAGCACAGAGCTGCTCCTTCCCCACCAGTACAGACCCTCTCCCTCCCCATCAATCTAGACTCTCCCCACCAGTACAGACCTCCTCCCTCCCCATCAATCTAGACTCTTCCCTTCAGTACAGACCCCCTCCCTCCCCATCAATCTAGACTCTCCCCTCCAATACATACCCCCGCTCTCCCCTCCTATATAGACCCCTCTTCCTTCCCACCAGTACAGTCCCCCCTCTAGTCCAGACTTCACCCAGTACAGACCCACTCCCTCCCCACTGGTACAGACCCCCTCCCTCCCCATGAATCTAGATTCTCCCCTTTCATGACTAACTCTCTTCCACTGCGCAGCCTAGGTAAACCACATAACCACAGCTCAACTGTTTTTTATTGATAAAAGGCAAAGCTCCTACCAGTTAATGCACGCAATAATAAAGTGTTTCTAGCTGGCAAATCTGTCCCTCTGTCAGTAAACTGTAGTGTATGGGTGACCAGCAGCCAGTCACCAGTCCTATGTAAGCAGGCAAAGGGGTCTCTCTCACACTCTCTGATGGTGTCCTCAATATCTGGCTCTGTAACTACACTGCAGGCTCCCCAAAGTCCAGGTCTCACTCTGAAGCTCTGTAATAGCGTCTGCTGCTTTAACTGTTCTCAGGTAGGTGCCTCCTGCTCACTGCTCTCAGGTAGGTTCCTGTCTGTCCCAGTCCTGGTCTTCCCACAGATAAAGAGTCCTCTTCATCTCTTGGCCTGGGCAAACTACTTCAACCCCTCTTCCTTATTGTCCCTCTACTGGGATTGTAGTTCAAAGCAAACCTGTAGTAATGGCTAAGTCATTTTAAGGAACTAGACTCCCCACAATCCTTCACATTTACTTTTCAAAGTTTATAATATTTCATGTCTTTGTCTGCCCCCCTAGTGGATGGAGGGCACTTAACACTTTAATATCAAGCAGCTGGTGTTTATCAAACCCAGGACCCTGCATTCATTATATCTGGTCTCCTACTGTACACAGAACATGAAAAGGCAATTATTTTAGCAAATTTTAACTGCTAAATACCTTTTCTCATCAGCAGTATATAGCAGTCTTCTGACTTCGATCAGTGTCTGGTTAAAGCTTGTAGGAGGAGTTTTCATTTTACTCTGACTTTCCAATGAGGCTGCATGGCCCCTGGCCCTCTGTCTGGACAGTACTGATTGGTCATGTGGTGATCACATGCACCTTCCCAAGAAAAAACACCAAACTGAGCATTTGCAGAGTTCTCCAAGGCCCTGAACTATCAGCAGATAGATAGAGGACAGTGAAAGAAGGGGAGACAGGATCAAACAGCCTTTTTTTTTTTACAATGTGGAAGGTTCCACAGTGAAACAAGCATGCTACATATACACAATGATTTTACTGTTGTGGGTTTAGTAACACTTTAAGTGACAGCAGTCTTTACTATAGCAGTGCTGGTGTGAGTGTTTCCAGTGCAGCACAGTCACAAAGTCCCTCTCTCCTGCATGAACTGTAGACTGGGCCTCCTTTCCAAGTATATAAAAGTAATAATCCTTTGCTACACTAACAAACTTCTTTATTCCTCACTTGCCACCTTAGTAGATGAAATCCTGTAATGCATGGGTGCTACAAGTCCCATCACGCTTCTGCCTTTGAAAGTCATACTTGTAACTGTGTGCCTTGCAATCCCTCATGGAAATTGTAGTTGCGCAACAGTTGGAGGGCCACAGGTTGAGCAACCATGCTGTAATGTATTGTCTTTTTAGTGTTTTTGCTGAGTTACCAACTCCGACATTACCTTTATATCCGGTTTGGAGGATAACAAAAATTATACAAACAAGATAATAAAAAACACTACTACTAATGATTATAGTATTGCATTGTGTTATAGCAACCCCTCTGCCACACTATGGAAAAATGTAGGTTGAAGGATTTTTTATGGCCATCAGTGGCGCCGTTCCCCTCAAGTAAATAGGATATTGTAGTAAAAATAAAAAAATCTAGCCTAAGTTGTGTTAATTAAACATGTTTTCTATTGTGGAATCCTAGTACATTTCTGAGATTAATAAAAAAACAAGTCATGTAAACAGATTAAGCTCCTGAGTCCATGAAAGATAAGAGAAATTAGCAGCATTACAGCAATACATTAGCAGTGATACATATCACCCCCTGTTTGCTGGCACATATAGAAATAACGGACCCCTGGGTAGTATTATTCAGACTCTCTGTGGAGCACAATTATTTTGAGTGATGAACTCATCTTTTATCTGCTGCCAGTTGGACAACTGCCATTTCTTGTAAGGGAATTTCTGATCCACCCATTTGGATGAGCAAGGTGCAGTGTTACAGAGGGTAATGTCTGCAAATTGCAATGGTCTTGCTTAGTTAAATATAAATTACTGCTTTGCTGGCGGACAGTTTATAGAAAAGCAATCCAAAACTGTCCAGTCTGAAAAGGATATTTTAATACTACGTTTTCTAAATTGCAACAGAAAGGATTTACTTACGTATACAAAAGAAGAGGTATTTACTACACAATTCAGGGATTCTAATAGGCAGTTTCCTAGGAGCAGGGGCTGACGAAGCTGTAAATAGGCGTGTGGTCCTTGGGTCCAAGGGGATTCCTAGGGCCAATGTAAAATATACTGATTATCTCTAGTTAGCCTTCCTACAAACCTAAAGATCCAGGGGCTCCTACGTCAATGGACTAGGAAGAAATGACGGTCCAGGCTTCAATGTTCATTGTAATAAAGTTTAATTATGCATTTTAGCCCTCCCTGTTTAGCTCGGTATTTATCACATATATACTGCCATGTTGGTGTCAGGAAAACCGAAAATTGTACCAATATTTATAGCCTAATTTTCCTTTCCTGACGCCAATCCATGGCAGCATACGAACCCTCCCTTTTTTGATCTTTTACGGAGAATGGGGGAGGTTTGTCTAGCTTTCCTTTTAAAGATTTAAACAGGTCCTGTGAGTGGAAAAAGTGGCGAAGCTATATCACATATATACTGGCATGGATTGGCATCAGGAAAGGAAAATTATGGTAAGTATTTTTAACAATTTTCCATTTTTTTTTTTATTATTTTGGATAGAGTAAAGGAGGGTTAAAAAACCTGTCAGGTTTTTTTTTTTTTTTGCCTTCTGTGTGCCAGTGGGGAGATTTCCCTTCATTTCCTGTCCCATAGCCAGAACAGGAAGTGAGAGGAAATCCCTGCTAATTAAGGGAATGTCTTAGGGACCCTCAGGTAACCAGAACTAGCGTCCCTTTTGGAAATTTCCCCTCCATTGCTTTTCTGTAGTGTTGGGCGAATAGTACGGCCTGTGCATGAGTTCGGGCCAAACATTGGCTGTTCCACCATTCAGCGAACACCCGAATTGTCTGAGCATTCTACCATTTGTTTGGCCTGCCAAACACCCCACAATTTTTAATAATGACAGTGCAGCGTGAGTGTAGTGCAAGCTTTTATTTTTACTGTAGTGTCAGTTTGGTGTGTCAGGGCAGGTTTACTGCAGTATATTGAAGTGTGTCAGAGCAGTTTTACTGAAGTATAGTAGGGCGTCAGGGCACTTTTACTGTAGTATATTGAAGTGCATTAGTACACATTTACTGCAGTAAATTAAAGTGCGTTAGTGCACTTTTACTGCAGTATATTGAAGTGCGTTAGTGCACGTTTACTGCAGGATATTGAAGTGTGTCAGTGTACTTTTACGGCAGTATATAGAAGTGCGATACTGCACTTTTACTGCAGTATATTGAAGTACATGTTTACCGCAGTATATTCAATTGCATCAAGGCACTTTTTCTGCAGTATATTGAGTTGCGTTAGTGCACTTTTACTGCGGTATATTGAAGTGCATTAGTCCACTTTTACTGCAGTACTGTATATTGAACTGCTTTAGTGCACTTTTATGGCAGTATATTGAAGTGCGTTAGTGCAGGTAAACTGCAGTATATTGAAGTGCATTTTGTACATTTATGTGTCCACAGGCAAAGGTGGACGTGGTCTGTCCTCAGGCAGGGCACCATTTCCTCTGTTTAGTGATGTTGCCCATGCTATCCAGCCACAGCATGCAGAGGAGGTGGTGGTCTGGCTTACTAAGCCGTTGTCATCCTCCTCATCCTCCATCACTCAAGTAGAGACTAGTGCGCAGTCCACCGCAGCTGCCAGAGCGGCTTATTCTGCCTCCTTGTCCACAGCTACTCCTGCGTGAGTTATTTGAACACAGCGTCAGCCACTTGCTGCTTTTTATATTTTTGAAAATTATTTTATTAAAGTTTGCAGTCATCATTGGCCTGCCAATCCACACAAAAAAACAGGCTGTAAAAAACAATATAATCAAACATAAAAATAAAGAATTGACAAGGTCGGAAAAAAAAATATACACAGTTTGCCTGTCACCAACACAGAATACCCGTAATCAAGGAGCATACAGGATAAATGGGCCCCCCACAACTCCGGATGATTAATTAATGAGCCCTTGCAGGCGGCTCAGTTTCATCTATATGTATGCCATACTTATGGTAAAGAAGAGGCAGTTAGGCAATATACCATTCCAAATCAGTCCAAGGCCGTGTGCGGAGACTCAATCCATCCACCCCACACCTTGTCAAATTTATGAGGCACTCCCCTACTAATGTAGGTTGCTTTATAGAGTGGAAGGGCCCTATTGACTAGAGGCTTCCAAGACTTGATTTTAGGGGCAGTCATTTTCTTCTACGGCAGGATTATTAACTTTCTGGCATAATACAATAAAAGGGTGGGCAGAGTATGTATCTCTCTACTTGGAGCCAGCCCCAACAGCCAGGTTCTTATAGATGGCCCAAAGGGTATAGTTGAAGTACACTGAATGACCTAATTCCAATAGTCACTAATTGCCAAAAGTCTGAAAAAATGTGTATAAAACCTGCTCAAGGGGAAGAACATCGCCAATAGGATGACGGGACCGTACCAAAGATGTTTCCAAATTTAGCAGGGGTCAAGTAAATGCGGTGTAAAAATTTGTAATGTATCAGTTGTTCTCTAGCTGATATGAGTCTAACAAATGGAGCCTCCCACACCTCCTCCCAGTCTCCCTCATCCAGGACTGGAACATCTGTCACCCACTTGGCCCTGCAGGTACTAAAGAGCCTGGTGGTCTCTGGGAAGAGATATTTGTATACCACTGATAGAGGCTTAACCAGGTCTTCATCCCTCAGCAAGGTTCCCAGACCTGAAGAAGAGACTGCTATCATCCATATTGAGCGTGATATGCATGTCACAGCTGAAGGAACCTAAAAAAGTTGAGCATTTCAGAGATGAAATAAGGATTTTAACTCATCAGAGGTTCTCAATCCCCCATCATGTGTAATGTCAGCAAGCTTTTTTATCCCATATCTATTCCAAACCACTGGATCTTCATAACTATAAACATTAGGAAGATTTGGATTTTTCCACAATGGGGTATGGGGAAAGGGGGAAAACGGCTCTTAAAAAGCAGCTACATGAGATATTAGCCAGGCTCGAAGTACAGATCGCATAGAGACCATTTGGGTGTGTGGATATCTACTTCCTCTATGAACCAGGTGGGCCAGAGCTTCATAAGAGCCCACTACTGCTGCATCGTCTAATGGACCAATCAACCACCTGCAATGGATACAGTCTCCTACACACTCCACTGGCAACACCCTTGACCTTGTCTTCTCCTGTCTATGCACTCCCTGCAACCTCTCCAACAAACCTCTCCCACTCTCTGATCACCACCTTATTAGTTTCACACTCTCCCTGTCTTCCACCTCCTCTCCCTCCAACCGCCTAACAGCTACCCGTAGAAACCTTCGCCACCTCAACCCTTCTATGCTCTACTCTGCCACTGACCATCTATATGACGAAATATCACCCTTGTCATGCCCCAACCTAGCCACTTCCATCTATAACAGCTCGCTGTCATCCTCTCTAGACAAGCTCAAAAAATGTAGCCGCACTCTTGAGCGCCAGTGGCGTAAGACTAAGTCCCTGGATGACTTCAACAAATAAATCTGCCCTTCTAAAATATTATTCCTGCCTCCTCACTGCCAAGCAAACCTATTTTACCACGCTCATCCAAACATTCTCTTCTAGTCCCCGTCATCTCTTCTCTACCTTTAACTCTCTACTCTGTCCTCCACCAACTCCACCCTCTAACTCGCTCTCTGCCCAGGAGATCGCCAATCACTTCAAAAATAAGATAGATACAATTCGCAAAGAGATCTCCAATGTGCAGAAACCTCCCCCACTCACCAACCCATATCCACAGGTACAATCATTACTTCCCTCGTTCCACCCTACTAGTATTAACGAGGTTGCTGTACTTTTATCTAACACCCATCTAACCACCTGCCCCCTGGATCCTGTTCCCTTGCACATGCTACGCTCACCCTCTGACTCTATTCTGCGCTCTCTAACTCACATCTTCAACCTCTCCCTCTCTTCTGGCATCTTCCCTAATTCTCTAAAGCACGCACTAGTCACTCCCATCCTTAAAAAGCCCTCACTGGACCCCACCAACCTTTACAATCTACGCCCCATCTCCTTACTCCCCTTCTCCTCCAAACTCCTTGAACGATTGGTCTACAACCAACTGAGTGACCATCTCCTCCTCAAAAAACTCCACTCCTTTGGCCTCCGTGACCGTACTCTTCACTGGTTCTCATCCTACCTATCCCAACGCACCTTCAGTGCTACTTACAACTCTGCTACCTCATCCCCTCTTCCTTTCTCTGTCAGGGTCCCCCAAGGTTCTGTCCTTGGACCACTCCTTTTCTCAATCTACACCTCCTCCCTGGGTCAGCCGATTGCCTCCCATGGCTTCCAATATCATCTCTACGCTGATGACACCCAAATCTATCTCTCCACCCCTCAGCTCACTCCTTCAGTCTCCTCATGCATCACCAGCTTACTAACAGACATATCAGCCTGGATGTCATATCACTTCCTCAAACTCAACCTATCCAAAACCGAGCTCATGGTATTCCCTTCCCCACGGTCCTCTTCCCCTGATTTCTCTGTCAACATCAACGGCACAACTATCAACCCATCCACCCATGCCAAGGTCCTAGGTATAATCCTGGACTCTGAACTATCCTTTCAGCCACACATCCAGTCACTGTCCAAAGCTTGCCGCCTAAATCTCCGCAACATCTCCAAGATACGTCCCTTCCTAACCAATGATGCCACAAAGCTTCTAATCCACTCCCTGGTCATCTCTCGGCTCGATTACTGCAACTCCATTCTCATTGGCTTACCTTTAAAAAGACTATCCCCCCTTCAGTCCATCATGAACGCTGCTGCCAGGCTCATCCACCTTGCAAACCGCTCTGTGTCCGCTACCCCTCTTTGCCAATCCCTCCATTTGCTGCCACTCAACATACAAATTAAATTCAAGCTACTAACCATAACCTACAAAGCTATCCATAACTTGGCGCCCAGCTACATCACTAATCTGGTCTCAAAATACCGACCAACTCGTTCTCTTCGCTCCTCCCAGGACCTCCTGCTCTCTAGCTCCCTTATAACCACTTCCCATGCTCGCCTCCAGGACTTCTCCCAAGCTTTTCCCATCCTCTGGAATGCTCTACCCCCATCTGTCCGACTATCTCCAACTTTGTCTACTTTCAGACGATCCCTGAAAACACATCTCTTCAGAGAAACCTATCTGGCAACCACCTAACAACTGTACTCTTATTTTATCCATCAGCCCATCCCCCACAGTTATTACCTCTTGTATCTCTTGACCGTACCTCTTAGATTGTAAGCTCTAATGAGCAGGGTCCTCTGATTCCTACTGTATTGAAGTGTATTGTATTTGTACTGTCTGCCCTCAAGTTGTAAAGCGCTGCGTAAATTGTCGGCGCTATATAAATACTATATAATAATAATAATAATAACCACCTGTGTGCGAAAAAAGGTTGCCCAGCCAGGAAACATTTATAAAAGTTGGGGACCGCCAGACCCCCTTCCTTCCAAGGCTGCTGTAGTACTGTTAATTTGATCCTGGTGGTACCACCCTGCCACACGAAGTCTGAAACCACACTATGTAAGGAGTTAAAGAAACTTTTAGGGATCTTTCAAATTAAAGAGAGAGGGAGATTTCTCCAGGCATTGTTTTGTTGTTTGAGGTGCACAAAAAGGGGGGAAATATTCAGCCTGATAAAATCAGCGACAGAATTAGTTATGTGCAGGCCCAAGTATTTAACCTGCGTCACCCACTGTAAAGGGGAGGTGTCAGGAGAGGGGCTGCCTAGCAGCTCCACTAAGGGGAAGAATCTGTGACCTGTGCCAATTAACTTTTAAGCCAGAAAAGAGCGCTACACGGTTCAAAATACTGAGTGCAGACGTTAAGGATGTACTTGAATCTTTTAAAAATAAAACCAAGTCATCTGCATATAATGCCTTTTTTTCTTCCAGGCTACCTACCCTGATACCACAGGCAGCAGAGGAAGCTTGTAATGCCAGAGCCACAGGTTCCATCATTAAAGAGCCCTGGAGACTAGAGGTAACCTGGCCTAGTACCCCGGCCAGCTGCAAATAATTCGGACATTCTACCACCCATTTTAATAGCAGCTACCAGTTTGTCATTAAGCAATTTAATCCACTGAAGAAAGGTTTCCCAAACCTCATCTTAGTTGGGACTATCCACATATAGACCCAGTCTACTGAGTCAAACGCTTTTTCTAGGTCCAAAAAAATTCATAATACGGTTATATGATAGATCAGTTTAAAGCTCAGTATGTGTAAAAACCCGCCTCAAATTTATGTCTGTTGCTTTGGCAGGCAAAACCCATCTGATCAGGAGAAACTGTGGTGTAGCAAATTTTCGTGAGCCTAATTGCTAAGACATTAGTCAGGATTTTTAGGTCCATATTGAGGTGAGAGATGGGCCTATAGGATGCACACTGTAAGGGTTTCTTAGGGTATCTTATCCAGCTGTAGATTTTAGCAGGCAAATTTCTCTGCCCCAGCTGCTGCAGCAAAAAAAAAAAAAAAATTAAATATACAGTCACTGCCACCCACATTTCCAGCATCTAAATTCAAGTTTGTCAAAGCTGCTGGCTTTACAACTCCTGCCTTTGCATCTGGTGGATTATGTGCTGTACCACAATGGCAGGTTGTTTGCACGTAAGGCCATTCCAGCTCTGTACCACCACGTAGAAGGCAATGTTGTGGCATCGTTGTGCAAGGCAGTCAGCCGTAAGGTCCACAGTACTGATGACACGTAGTCCAGCAAACATGGTCAGGGACAATATACAGTATTTTGTTCGCAGCACACTGGGTAATTCTGCTTGCAACTTAGAAGGATGCAGGACAGGGCTCAGTGCTGCAGCTTGTTTTGCTGCCACATCTCTATTCAGCTGGTGGTGATGATGCAAGATTTGTCAGCTCCACCCCCCTTCCTCCTCCTCCTCCTCCTCCTCCATGACCTCCTCTGCTGAATTGTCCTATGAACCACCAGTATCCCCTAAGCGTTCAAGGGGCTATTCAATTAGTCAGGCTAAAAGATGCCATGTAGTGCTTCAGCTGGTCTGTCTAGGGGAAAGGAGCCACATAGAAACATAGATTCTTTCAGCTCTGCAGGGGCAGGCTCAGAGGTGTTTTATGTCACACCAGCTGGAGCCAGGAATGGTGGTGTGCGACAATGGCACCAACCTCCTGTCCGCCCTTAGACAAGGAGAGTTGATACATGTGCCATGCCTGGCACATGTCCTAATTTGGTGGTGCATTGTCTCTTAAACAGGTACTTAGGGCAGGAAGATCTGCTAAAGCAGGTCAGAAAGTCTGTAGTAATTTCAGGTGGTGATACATAGCCAGTGCTCGGTTGGCTGACATTTAGCGGGAATTCCACTTGCCCATAAACTGCCTGATTTGTGACGTGCCTACCAGGTGGAACTCAACCTTGGAAATGCTGCAGCAGCTGCACATACAGCAGAGGGTGTCAACGAGCACCTGTGTTAGTATGGCACAATGACATGCTCAGGTCAGCTTGCCTTTTTTCCCCATGCCAATGGCTGCTAAAAAGGATGCATGCACTGTACTGTCACCATTTGAGGATGTGACAAGGATGGTGAGCCATGACAATGCATGCATGAGTGACACAATCCCTGTTGTGTTCCTGCTGTAGCAGACTCTGTTTGGCATTATGCACATGGCACTCGTGGCAGAGCAGCAGGAGGAAGAGGAGAACTTCCTTTCCTCTCAAGGCTTGCTTTATGCAGACACAATTGGAGGCATTGAAGCAAAGGAAAACAAATGTCAAACCCTAAGAGGTGGTTTTCTGTCCCCAGAACCCTTAGGAGTAGTACGTGGCTGGGAGGAGGCAATTCCAGATACTGTTATCCTCAGTGACCCCGAGGACTCTGCTTCTCATGCCTCCGCAAACTTGCGGTGCATGGACTCCCTCATTCTTTAAAGCCTGCGAAAGGTCCTGACAATCCATGGCATCAAGGAGAAGAATCACTGTTGGTTGGCAACCCTCCTTGACCACCGTTACAAGGGGAAATTCTCGGAACTCATCCCTTCCTCACAAAGGGAGCAGAGGATGGAATATCTTGAGGAAACCTTAAAGGGGAATTTATGTAATGCCTTTCCAGACTCTGCTAGGTTACAGTCAAATGGAAAAGCTAGCTTTGAAACTTTTGTTGGTCAAGAGAGGAGCGGTGGAGAAGGGGGCTGCCTCAGTGATGCATTTCAAAATTGTTTTAGTCTTTGACACCAAGGGCTGTCAGCTTCCGCATCCCATCAGCAGTGTCTGCATAATATGGTGGGAGATTATCTAGGGGGCGAAAAAAAAACAGACATGGAGAGCTTTCCAGTTGACAATCCACTGGGTTATGAGAACAGACTGGCCAGAATTTTCCCAGTAGGCAATTGAGCTGTTGGACTGCCCTACATCCAGCGTACCTTCTGAATGGGCATTCAGTGCTGCCGGAGATTTTGTGACAGATAAAAGAGTGCATTTGTCCACAAACTCAGTTGACTGGCTGACATTTATCAAAATTAATCAGTCCTGGATTAGCAGGTGCTATCAAGCCCCTGATACTGATGTCGCCGATGAAGTGTTTTCTAGATCTGGAATCTCTGCAAGACTGTCTACGCTGCCTAGCTTTGTGGGTATTGATTTTATCTAAAAGAAATTTTTTGGTATAGGATTCATGGGCACAATTACCACTAGGGATGGGCGAACAGTTCGGCCCGGGCATTAGTTAGAGCTGAACATTGGTTTTTCCTTTCCGGAGGGGGCGTAGCCCGGAGATGGACGGGTGAAACTGCTCTCTCTCTGAGCTCCGTCCTTTAGCCTCCCCAGCTCGGCCAGGCCTGGCCACTATACGGCGCGCAGACAGAGGAATGCGAGGAATGCGATCGGTCAGGAAGAGTGGAATGAAAGGCACTTCCAAGGCTGCAGCATCCGCAGAAAGACCGGTAACCAGAGCCGAGATCAAACGGTTCTTTAACTAGGTACTGATCCCTGTACAGAGCACCAAACTAGTTGAATCAGTGGCAGACATGGCAGATATGTCAGAAGCCCGGGCCCCTCCTGCTTCACCCACAGATCCCACGATATGGCAGACCTCTCCAGACACCTCAGTTCCCCCCTCTGCACCTCCCTCTGCTTCCCCTACTGTACAGATAATGGAGGCACTGACTCTTAGAGCTGATAGTGAGCTACGTGCTTTATTAAGCTCTCTACCTAGAAAAGCAGACCTAGAGGCAATGGTGCACCGTATAGAGGAATCCCACAGGAAGGATATTTTATCTATTAAGTCTGAGGTTGGAGCTCTGGCAGATAGGGTCACTGCAGGAGAGACAGTTACACAGACTTTGGAACAGAGGCTAACTGTCATGGAATCCTCCCAAGCAGCCGAACATGCGGTCTCAGTTTCTCTCCAGCTCCAGGTTGAGGATATGGAGGATAGAAACCGACGGAATAATGTTCGCCTGCGGGGTATTCCAGAGGCTAAGGGTGCTGAAGACCTGACGGCCATGGTGACTGTTATACTGACCAAACTTATGGGAGACGCATTACCATCGAATCTGGAATTTGATAGGATCCATCGGGCTCTGGGCCGTAAGTCAGAGGATCCCAATAAGCCCAGGGATGTGCTCTGCCGGTTCCATAGATTCCAACATAGAGAACTGATTGTTCGGAGGGCCTGGGATGCTGGATCGGTGGAACTTGATGGAGCATTAATAAAAGTGCTCCCAGACATCTCCAGAGCCACCCTTTACCGTAGAGCATTGCTGCGGCCGTTGCTAGATTTGGCAAAGAACCAGGGGATTACCTACAGGTGGAGATTTCCTTTCTCAATTTCATTTCGTAAAGCTACTACCTCCTTTACTTTGCGCTCGAGGGACGACCTGATGGCTTGTTTCAACTTCTTGGACACTGCCCCAGTTGAGGTTCCTGACTGGCTCCAACTTCTCCCACATCCAGCTGACCGCCGTGGAAAAGCAACAGTAGGGAGACCCATGGAGCCTCGTCCACTTTCACACCATTCCAACAGGCGATCCAGAGCACCTATTGCAGATGACCCACGGGAGATCGGACTAGTCACTGGGCATGAGTAACTGTTGTAATCATCTCATAATCTTGCCACATGGCTGGTTTGCTCCCCCCCCCCCTCCGGTTGTGACCCCTGTTTTTTTTTTTTGTGATCTCCTGGGTCACATTGCTGCAAGTATTGGGTTAGGCTATCTTTTTTGATCCCCTTTCTTGTGGATACTTGTACACTTTTTTTTTGTTTTGTTATATCTCCCCACACTGCCAGGGTTGCTGGCCTGTGGGGCAGCTGCCTGTACTTGTGTCCTCTCTCCCCTCCCCTCTCCCTCTATCATTGATAGTTTCTTCTATGACAGTTGGCGTTTGTTGAGGCTTTGAGGGGAGTGGGCATTTTTTTTCCCTCTCTCTCACTACCCCCGGTACCCATCACCCCCCCCCTCTTGCTACCCCCCTTTTAGTCCTACTCTTTGATTCCCTGAGGACAGAAGCCACCAGAATTGATAACATTGCCTTTGGAAATAGCATTTCCATTGAATAAACACATTGCACCACCCCACCATCATTCAATGATGGATATGCTGTCCCCCCCGGTAATATATATTATGCTATGCTGTGAATGAGGGGGAATAGCTGCAAGCATTTATGGAATATCTTGATTGACTCCTAAAGTTAGTCTGGAGTGCCTTATACTCTGTTACCATTTGTTTCCACTTTCTAATCGGATATGGAACTCCAGGATTGTATATGGTAGGCAGATGGGAGGTGGGGGGGCTGCATGGGGGGAGACTCCCTTGGGTGCATTATATTGTATTTATTTATTTATTTTTTTCTTTCTTTGGTTAATTTGCTTGCAATACCTGTAATGTTTGTAACTTTTACTGGTATGACTTAGGGGAGAAACTGAGCTGCAATATAGATCTGACCTGGTGGATATCCCGGGCGGGGAATAGAATCCGGGGATCTGTTAGGACCTTGAGAGAGGCCGGCAATGGCGGAACGGCCTGGGTGCCCTACCGTCTCTCTATGCATTAGCATTCTATTATTTATGGCTTTTTTTGTTTATAGGAGGATGGACTGAAGCTTTCTTAAGCAATATATATAGTAGGGCCCCTTAGAAGAAAAGGAATTGGGATACTTGGGGTGGGAATGGGGTAGTCTAGGGGGCTCTCTTGCATGAGGGGGACCTTACGTACATTTCTTGAGGGAACGTCTCAAACAGGGATATAGGGGGGCCTCTCTAATGCCAGTGGTGGTGATAGAGAGGCAGCTCATTTTCTCTCCCTTTTTATTTTTTGTTTCCATTTCTTGTATTATCTTATTTTCTTCTTACGGTGCATTGGGGATTGATTGATGATGCCCTCTGTTTTGAAATATGCTGTATTTTTGGCTTTTTTTTCTAAAGTGCCATGTACTGTATTGTTTATTGCTTTATTATTTAATTGGCTGGGCTGGGTAGGCGGGGACGGGTCTCTGTACTTACTCATCCCTCCCTCTCCATCCACCCCCCTCCTTATGCTAGCGCACTGTGTGAGAATCATTCCTCAGTGCGCTTTTGCAGGTTTTCTGCTTATTTAGTCTCTTTTTTTCTTTTAAATCTTTCTCTTTTTTTTTTTTTTATTGTTTCTCCATGGACGCATTAAAGGTGTGGTCCTTAAATATAAAAGGTTTGAATATCCCCGAAAAACGCAGGCTGTTGCTTAATGACCTTAGACATTGTAAAATAGACGTAGCCTTTATTCAGGAAACTCATTTTAGGGATGACCGACTTCCAGTTTTGAGAAACTGTCATTATCCATTCACATATCATTCCACTAATGCTATGGCAAAATCTAGGGGAGTGTCCATATTGATCTCCGCCAAGGTACCATGGACACATACTGAGACTTGTAGGGATGAAAATGTCCCCAACGATAAACAGGATCATTTTGTCACTCGCACCTTGTCCAAATTATCGGCTTTCGCTGAGGGGGTATTAATTGTTGGAGGTGACTTCAATATACCCTTAGTACCTGTGGTGGATACGTCGGCGGGTCAATCTTCGACCTCCCCCGGCACCCACAAACGGATCCTGCAGGCACTACACAACTCCCAATTGGTGGATGTGTGGCGTCTACAACATACTGGGGAGAGGGACTATACGTTCTACTCGAACCCTCACAGCTCCTACTCAAGGATAGATTTTTTCTTGATCCCACACCGCCATTTACATGCAGTTAAGTCGACCTGTATTGATCCCATTATATACTCGGACCACGCGGCTATCTCCTTACCTTATGCCCTTTCTGAGGCTCTTACTGCGGGCACACGGTTTTGGCGACTCAATGAGTCTGTTACAATTACCGACAATCATAGAAGAGGTATCCAAAGAATTGGATGCTTACTTCGCTATTAATGGGATGACGGATTGCGACCCGGGTGTCGTTTGGGAAGCACACAAGGTGGTTATCAGGGGGATTTTAATTAAAAATTGTGCTTGGATTAAGAAAAAGAGTTGCGAGACCTTGAATTCCCTCTTGACCAAAATACATGATCTGGAGCTACTCCATAAGAGACGACAAGATTTATTCATAGAACAGGAGTTGACCTTTTTACGCAAACAGGTCAACGATCTCTTATATTCTAAAGCTAGGGCAGACTTACAGAGGTGCCGCCAACACTCATATATTTCAGGGGACAAGTGTGGAAAGCTTCTGGCAAGGACAGTCCGGGAACAACGGAAGGCTGCTTACATCCCTCACATTTTCTCTGCCTCAGGTCAGAAAATGTCTCTCCCACAACATATCTTGAGGACATTCCATGACTTTTACGCATCTCTTTACGACCTGCAAGATAGACGGATACCATTATCCCAAATGGAGGAGTATATTGCTACCTCTCAACTTCCAAAGCTCTCGCTGGAAGTTCAGCGAGAGCTGGAGGGACCAATATCTCTGGAGGAGCTGAGTGCTGCACTCAACTCCTTCAGGGTAGATAAAGCTCCTGGTCCTGATGACTTACGGTTCATTATTACCGGACATTTTTCCCTATTCTGGGGCCTCATATGATCGCTCTTTTCAATGGGTTGGGCTCCAGTGCTTCCTTACATCATGATACTTTGAAGGCACATATTTCACTCATCCCAAAAGAGGGGAAGGACCCGGCAGCCTGCAGCAGTTATCGCCCCATATCACTCTTAAATACTGACCTAAAAATCCTTACCAAACTCTTGGCCTCACGGCTTTCACCTCATCTGGGTTCTCTGGTACATTTGGACCAGGTGGGATTCATCCCAACCAGAGAGGCCAGGGATAATACCACCAAGGTACTTAATCTGGTACATATTGCATCTAAGACCACTACGCCTAGCATCTTCCTTAGTACAGACGCGGAAAAAGCGTTTGACCGATAGATTGGCGGTATATGTTCTCGGTCCTCCGCTATATTGGTCTAGGAATTAACATGATCTCATGGATATCTCAAGTCTACTCTGATCTCTCCGCACAAGTAAAGGCCAATGGGCTTTTGTCTGAACCATTTCGGATAGCTAACGGAACGCTCCAGGGTTGTCCGCTCTCTCCTTTACTCTTTGCCTTATCCATGGAGCCTTTCCTGTGCAAAGTCCGTCTTAATCCAGACATCTCCGGAATATGTGCGGGGAACACCGAACATAAGGTCTCTGCATATGCGGATGACCTATTATTTTCTCTGCCTAAACCAATGATCTCCGTCCCGAACCTCCTGCGTGAATTTGATATATATGGTAGGCTATCCAACTTAAAAATAAATTATGGTAAGTCCGAAGCTATGGGCATTGGACTACCTCCAGATCTGCTCCATCAGCTCAAAGACAATTTACCATTTCGATGGACTGACACAGCCCTCCAATATCTGGGTACTTATATCCCACCCGATCTGTCTGCAACATATACGGTCAACTTTCCCCCTCTATTAGATCGCATTCGCGTACTTCTAGAAGGATGGAACCAGGGTTTGCACTCGTGGTTCGGGAGGTGCAACCTTTTAAAGATGTGCATACTTCCTAAGCTGCTCTACCTACTTCAAGCCTTACCCACTACCATTCCTTCCTCTTTCTTTAAAAGAGTCCACTCTTTATTCATTAATTTCGTATGGGCTAACAAAAAACCTCGTATCTCTCGTGCCCAACTATCCCGGCCAAAGTTAACGGGAGGCCTGGCCTTACCGGATATTCTCAAATACTATCAGGCAATACATTTGAGTAGAATCATTGACTGGAGACGTCATTCTAGTCTTAAGCTGTGGGTACACATTGAGCAACTACAGTCAGAAGTAGACCTGGGTGGGGCACCGTGGTGCAGTACCTCGCTTTCTCGAGACCTTTTACAACATCCAACGATTGGACCAACCCTGAGGGTCTCATCCTTACTTATGAAATGCCCAATGTTGACCACATTTGACTCTCCCTTGACTCCGGTTTTGGGCAACCCAGCTTTTATGCCGGGTATATTGGATCGCCCACTACGGGAATTTAAAAAAAGGGGATTTTTTCAGGCCGCACACTTTTTGAGGGATGGCAGCTGGGTTACTATCGCACAGCTCACTGACCCACAGGGGCCTTTTTGACTTCCTTTTTGGAGCGCCATACAATTGAACCATTTTTTATATTCATTGCCAAATCCGGAGACAATTTCAGTAGAGACCTTACGCTATTTGAAGAATATTGCTCAGGTATGGAGCTCCTACCTAGACTGTTATCTAAGGTTTACTACTTATTGTCTCTGACGTCAGCAGACAGATGCTTGCCCTGTCTGGAAAAATGGGAGAGAGACCTGAATTATAAATTCACAGCGAAGCAGGAACGCAATATATTTACGTTGGCTCTAAAGATTCCTGTTTGTACTAAGATCCAGGAGATTAATTATAAACTCCTCATGAGATGGTATTGAGTCCCTTCCTTGCTTCACAAGTTCTCCCCGAATAACTCAGACCGCTGCTGGAGATGCAAGGGGGAACTGGGTACAGTATTGCATATTTTCTGGTCCTGTTCACGGTTATCTCGTTTCTGGAGTGACGTAAGTGCCTTAATTCAAGAATTCACTGATTGGGAGATCCCGAACAACCCCGCTTTTTTCTTGCTACATGTCTCTACCATCCCTCTTGAGAAGTATAGGAGATTGATCTTATTCCATATTCTGAACGCAGCTAAGTCCTGTATCCCTCTGTTTTGGAAGTCACACTTTCCTCCAACAATTAGTGATTGTATTCGCAAAATTGAAGAAGTAAATAAAATGGAAGACCTACGCCTCTCTGCACAACTTAAAAAGGAATCATATAATAAAACATGGGGGCCGTGGAATCTCTTTATGCTTTCGGAACGGGGCGAAACTTATTGTGCCCGGCAAAGGCCGCTGTTTCAAGTGAACAATGAGAAAATGAATGGTGCACATAATATATGTATCATGACCACATGCGTCCATTTTTCTCTTTTTTTTTGTTTTTTTTTTCTTTCTTTCCTTACTATAGAAAATCAAGGAGAAGACGAAATAGATATCGTAGTCTCGGCAGCAACCTAATCCTGTTGAACATTGCTTGCAAGTGTTTCATGGGCTTTGGCCCCAGCCGTGACTGCTGCCTTGTTCTGATATGTAAGGTTTGGTATACTGTTATTAGGACACCCATATAGGTGCACATTACTACTATTGGTTTATCACTGATGTAAGTTGTATTCATTTGACCTTGTTTGCTCTTTTCTTGGCATAAATAAAATATTTGAAAAAAAAAAAAAGAGCTGAACATTGGCTGTTCGCCGGTTTGATGAACACCCAAATTATCGGGGCATTTGACCATTTGTTCCACCTGCTGAATGACCACAATTCACTGCACCGCCTTGCAGTGCATTGGAAGCTCTGATTGGCTGAAGCAATGAAAGCTTTGCCCAATCAGGGCACATAGCACTGTCAGAGTCATGATTGGAGAAAGCAATGATGACTCTATCCAATCATGGCTCATTGCTCTTAGTCCCACCCATCACTATAAAAGTACTCTTTCAATAGCAGCCATTTTTAAAGTGATATCGGTGTGGAGAGAGAGAGAGGGCTCTGTTCAGTGCTACTAGAAAGTTAGTGTACTATAGTGTGCTATTCTGATTCTATTACCTAAACAACAAAAAAAACCTGTGCTAGACAAAACGGTGGCAGCAAAACAAAAATGAGAATAAATAGCAGCTAGCACAGGTCAATAGATAAAACCTATACCTAAATATATAAAATAAGTGCAGCGCTGATAAATGATGTGAATTGATAAAACACGATCATAAAGAACAAAGTTCATGTGAAAAATTCATCAAGTGTCCATAAAAACAATTGATAAACCATGATCATAAAGTGCAAAATTGATGTATGAAATTCCCTGAAATGTCCATAAAAAATTAGCAAAATATGTAAAATGTGATGATAAACCGAACAAACTCTGTGAAGAGAAGCACCACAGATACCAGCATGTGTGAAAAAAGACGATCTTCCCCAATCCTTAATAAGTGCAACCACTGACACTAAACAGAGGGATTATGGACGCTTACCAGAATCAGGTGGCCTCCAAATTAATGGAAAAGCCTACAACGCTATATCAGGTAAGTGTCCACGGTATATGGAGACATCAGTAGTATTTGTTCAGGCGGATGATCAAACAGTAAAGATATTCGGTGTACATAAATAAAACAATTAATCATAGCATAATCTAATAAAACCAATAGTACGTTTATTAATAAAAGTGTGTACTCACAAATATAATATGAATGACAGCATATAACGATCCAGAAACGGCTGCAGCGTTTCCAATATAAAAAAGCCGGCCGAAGAGCATGGTGACGTCACGTCTGGTCCCAATCAATGCATTCTGATTGGGGAAAATCATCTTTTTTCACGCATTCTGATTCTATTGTCAGTGTAGAATATCAGTTTAGTGTGAATCTAGTGATAGTTCAGTCATCGTGAATGTAGTGCGACCATTCATTTTTACTTTAGTGTGAATATAGTGACAGTTCAGTCAGTGTGAGTGTAGTAAACGTTAATTTATACTTTAGTGTGAATCTAGTGATAGTTCAGTGAGTGTAGTGAGTTACCATTCATTTTTACTTTAGTGTCAGTTTTTTTTGTGAGGGCTGGTTTACTGCATTATAGTTCAGTGCGATGGTGCAGGTTTAATGAAGTATATTTCTGTGTGGTGCCATTTAACGCAGTATAATTCTGTGTGTTAGTGCACGTTTAATGCAGTATATTTCAGTGTGTTACGTGACATTTAATGCAGTATATTTCATTGCGTTAGTGCACACTTAACACAGTATATTTCAACACGTTAGTGCAAGTTTAACGCTGTATATTTCAGTGCGTTATGTGCCGTTTAGTGCAGCATATTTTCTGTGCGTTACTGCACGTTTAACACAGCATATTTCTGTGCGATACCGCACGTTTCACACAGTATATTTCTGTGCGATACCGCACGTTTAATGCAGTATATTTCTGTGTGTTAGTGCACATTTTACGCAGTAAAATTCTGTGCGTTACTTCTATCCAAAGCCTGCGGACACCAGAATTTATCCAAAAAATCTCTAATCTTGTTCTCAGTGCACTTTGCATTGAGTCCCCATCTCACAGACTGGCTCACAAGCCGTTGTTTTTAAAATAAAGAAAGCTTGCAGGGAAAATGTCATTTGGCTTTATAAATGCAATTATTTCTGCAGCAGTGTCTATACACAGTACAGATGTGCCACTTTACAGCTAGAACCCCCCAGGCACTATATTGAAAGTAATTTTTAATTTTTATTGTTATTTCTCATTTTGATGCTTTCCTTTTAAGCATCAGTAAATCACTGCTCATTTAAAAATGAAGTTTTTTACAAACTTTTTCATTGATAAATGTCCCCCAGGGCAGTACCTCGACCCCTATAACCATTGTACACCCAATTACTTGCATATAAGCCTTCAAAATGGGCACTTTTGATTTTTACAGTTCGGATCCCATAGACTTCAATGGGGATCGTTATTCGGTTCCGAACTTTTGTGATGTTCGAAAAGTTCTGGTGCGAACCGAACAGGGGGTCGTTTGGCCCATCCCTAGTTAGCACCCAAGAACCAATTTTTGTACAACTGTTTGACAGGTGCATATCATTTAAATTTTTTGACAGCAAGGCCAATTCTTGCTTTTATCAAGAGTACCTCTATAGGGTTATGGTGCGAAGGAACCACCAACACCCAAAGCCAAATTTTTCCGCACCTGTTACTTCTATCCTTAAGCCTCGTACACACGATCAGATTATCGAACGATCTGTCGTTCGTTTTTTGTGGCATGCTAGTCTGATGTGGAAAGTGAAGAGGTTATTTTTATACAAATTTTCCCGTAGGACAGAATTCTACTTCAGAAGTGATGTCATCTGTTGGATTGTTTTGTATGTGTTCTTTCATCTCTGAGCATGCCTAGTCTTGCTCCTAAGATTTTTTTCCGTCAAAAACTGTACTAATGAGAAGAAAATCAGATGTTGTGTTGATGGACGATAAAAATTTTATAGCCTGCACATCATGATTTTTTTGGCCGAAAAGTCAGAGTCGGCTGTCGAAAGCACCATACTAACAATCTGAAAATTGTCAGATCGGTCGTCGGACGAAATTTCCGTTCAGATTTTCTTATCGTGTGTACGGGCCTTTAGTCTGTGAAACAGACACTAGCATTTATCCAAAGAAATCTCTAATTTTGTTTTGAGTCCCCAAAATGTAGTCTCATCATACACACCGATTCCCTAAGCCGTTGTTTATGATAAAGAAAGCTTGCAGGGAAATATCACTTTTTTGCCTTTATAAATGTAATTTTTGCTGCAGCAGGTTCTATACACGGTACAGATGTGCCACTTTCGGGCAGACTAAGGGGACCCCCCAGGCACTAGCTTTAAAGGAATTTTTCATTTTTACTGTTTCACTTTAAGCATCAGTAAATCACTGCTCATTTAAAAATTATGTGTTTTTTGTAAACTTTTTTTATTGATACATGTCCCCCAGGGCAGTACCCAGGCCCCCACACCCTTTGTATGCCCAATAACTTGCATCTAAGCCCCGAAAATGGACACTTTTGATTTTTCCAGTTCAGGTCCCATATACTTCAATGGGGTTCGTTGTTCGGCTCCGAACTTTATAATGTTCGAGAATTCTGGCCCGAACCGAACTGGGGGATGTTTTGCTCCATCTTTACTTTTCTAGTGACAACCCAAAAATGGGGAGTTTCTTTTACTTTCACTTTCAATGATAACGGTAAACAGGTTAGATAGTGGGGACACAGACAGCAATTAAAACCTGACAGGGGTTCTAATCCCTCTCCACTCCATTAAAAACTAAAAAAAAAAAGTTTTCCCTTTAGTTTTACTTTAAATACCTCAAATAGACAATAGCATATATAGTGGTAAATTGTAAACGATTTATCATAATGTCTAATGAAATGTAAAACTTGAGGTTTAAATTGTAATTGCAGGCAATGTTTTTTATTTTTTTTTAAATTTGAATAGGGTAAGAAGCTTTATCGGATTTTTATTTCTGCAATTAGGAGAAAACCAGCACACACAGAAGTGACTTCTGAAGAAGGATTCACTAAAGTCCCATATCAGCAAAAAAGATACACGATGAGAGACCTCTTTTTCTTTGTCTGTTACCTTAAATAAGAGAGCTCTCATGCTTCTGAGGTGTAACTTTTTTTTTTTGCCAATAGGGGACTTGAGTAAATTAGGCATTACAATCTACTTCTTGGTGTGCTAGTTTTCTCTTTATTGTAGGATCTTGGACCATAAATCCATGCAACCACTCTTCACAAGGGTTACCCTAATTTTTATTCCTGTCTGTGTACCCACAGGTAAGTGGTGTCCTCACTTTCTGCACCTTCAACAGCAGTACCAGTGACAATTGTAAAAACTAGGATTTCCAGTCACTTTGATGTTTTCTTCCACTTCTTGTTGTGTCACTGGGAGTTAATCTCTTTCATGGGGAACCTTTTACATAGTTACATAGTTTGTGAGGTTGAAAAAAGATATCAGTCCATCCAGTTCAACCTATGATGTGTGTGTGTTTGCTGTTAACCGTACATTGTATACCCCTGTATGTTGTGGTCTTTAAGGTGCCCATCTAATAGTTTTTTGGAACTATCAATGCTCCCTGCTGATACCACTGCTTGTGGAAGCAAATTCCACATCCTTACTGCTCTGACAGTGAAGAACCCCTTACGTATTTTAAGGTTAAACCGTTTTTCCTCTAGTTTTAGTAAGTGGCCACGTGTCTTATTGTATTCCCTTTCTCTAAAAAGTTTGTTCCTTATGCTAGGGTCATCACCAGTACAGTATTTGTACATTGATATCATGTCCCCCCTCAAGCGTCTCTTCTCCAGAGAGAATAAGTTCAATGCTTGTAGTTTTTCCTCATAGTCAATGCTCTCCGTTCCCCTAATTATTTTTGTTGCCCTTCTCTGGACTCTCTCCAGTTCCCTCACATCCTTCCTGAGGACCGGTGCCCAGAACTTCACGGGCATACTCCAGATGTGGCCGGACCAGAGTCTTGTAGAGTGGGAGAATAATCTCTTTATTTCTGGAGTGAATCCCCTTTTTTATACATGCCAGTATTCTGTTGGCTTTGCTTGCAGCGGTTTGGCATTGCATGCCACTGCCAAGCCTGTTGTCCACCAGTACTCCCAGGTCCTTTTCCATCTTAGATTCACCCAGAGGTTTCCCCCCTAGTAAGTAGCTTGCTTTCGTGTTTCCCAGGTGCATTACTTTACATTTTTTCAACATTAAACCTCATCTGCCATGTAGTTGCCCTTTAGAAATACAAACCAAAGGTTTTAACTCTTATCCCACTGTATTCAAGCCAAAAACAAGTTTAAGCTGTAGTTCTGTTTTATAGCCTGCCATTGCCATGTTTTATGCTCCACTTTTCTGCATTCCTGGCTCTTTGACTCTAGTATGAGTTTTAAGGGGGTATTCTAGGTAAAGCAAACAAAAAATATGTGTGAGGTCTCCAGGAAATCCATACCAGACCTTTTGGTTCTAATATTGATTTTAAGGGTGACTCCACGTAAAAATAAAACAAAAAAGCATAAAGTCCCCATAAAAATCCATATCAGACCCTTAATCTAAGCATGCCACCTGGCTGGCCAAGAAAGGGGGAGGGTGAGTGTGGCCCCTCTCATGAACCATACAAAGCCATATGCACTGAACAAAGCATGTTGTTAATGATAACAAAGGACTCTTTCCCACAACCCTGGCCAGTGGTTATGGAGGTCTGCGGGTAGGGAGTTTATTGGAATTTGGAAGGCCGATCCCAACGCTACTCATAGCCGAATGACAGCTCCCTGGGAATAGTGGTGACATCACTGTCCAAATATGGCCATGGCCGTATTTGATCTATATCACTGCACTCTCCGCACCTTTGTTTACTTGGTGAGGATTCCCAGCAGCATCAGCGGCTCGGGTGCAAGCATTTATGGCTTCCTTAGGAACCAGTGACAGTGGGAAGCTTTCATATATGGAAGCTTTTTAATGGTAGGTTCCTGCTAAACAGGGAGTCAGATGGGGAAGATTTTGTGCATTTATCCAGATGCCTGAACATCCATAGTTCAGTCTGAACATTTTTACAATAATTTGCTTTACTCGGTTGCAATGTGCAGTGGTGCACAGTGTTAACTAAAGTTTAATTTTGTGACAACTCAATAAAGTTTAAAAAAATGTAAACAGTGTGGTACATTGTAACAACTTATTGCATTTCCTCTGATTGCTTCTATACAATGCACACTATCATGCAGATAGGTTTGAACAGGCCTCTACAAATGTATTTGCTTTGGGACTAAGTGCATGAGTACCTGCAGCTGATGAAACCTCCACTACCCTTCTACTTTATATCTTTTTACCTTTACTAAAAATAACCAATGCACTTTAAGTATCCATTTTTTTTAATAAGTTTAATAAGTCCATTACAGTTACCAAGACTTTATGGTGCTTTGACGAGCTAGGCTATGTGATAATTGACAGAGCTATGCATATTCAGCTTACCTCCTAAGAACCTTAGAGAGAACCCCTCGTCTCTTCAATAAAACGTCTAAACAAAGAATTTAAACATTTGTCAGTTATTACTGGATTACTGGAACAGATTCACACAAAAGACTTCACAGCTCATTTTACTGAGTTACAATAGTATCAGATCTGAATGTATTGTGAATGGCTCCATGCAAATTCTGAGAAGTTAGTAAGGGTGAATGATTATTGGGTGGTTTAGGCATGCTGTGACACTATGCCTAATGTTAATAATTTATATTTTCATTTTAATTGCTGTCGGTAGGAATGCGACATAGCACAATACATAACAAGTAATTTCACATGGTAAATTACAGATCACATAATGACCTTTAATATACTATCACATTTTTTTAAGATCTAGGCTACATTTTAGCATTACCGTATTGATACAAATGAGCTGAACTTTTCTCTGAGCTGTTCCGTATTGGATTGTTATTGATTTTATGCTATCCCTACTGAATAGTTGAATAATATATGGCCCCTTTATAACACACTCATGCTGTTCCAAGACTTATACTTTTCTGTAGTTAAATAGCTTTGGGTGCCTATAGCTACTATTAACCTGGACTGCTAACTTGCACTGCTTAGTTTTTATTGTTCATGAGACAAAAGGGTCAACTCAAGTTGCATAAATTAATATTATTATTATTATTCTTTTTTGTATTTATTTTAAGGGAGAATGCAGTTAACATTAGGGGTTGCTTGTTGCTGTAACATTTGGCCAACGAAACGGTACAGATCAATAGTTACTTTAACAGTACAGTGTGAAATCAAACTGGTAACACAGAGTCAAGTATTAAACATTGAACAGTAAAGAGGTTGTAAAGGTTAGTTTTTAAAAAAAATAAAAATAACAAACATGTTATACTTACCTGCTCTGTGCAAGGATTTTGCATAGAGCAGCCCCCATCCTCCTCCTCTGGGGTGCCCAGGCAGCTCTCCTGGCTCCTCCTCTTCATAGAAAGCCGCTTTTAATGGGGGCATCCGTGTGTGCGTATTCTCCAGTCCTGCTGCATCTATTGACACAGACAGCGGGTCTCGGCCCCGCCCCCCGCTCCCCGCTCCCGTGTTACTGGATTTGATTGACAGCAGCGGGAGACGATGGCTCCTGCCGCTATCAATCTGTCTAATGAGATGAGGACCAGCGGCTATGGCCACTGGGCTTGTGCATGGCACTGGAACGAATGGGCTCAGGTAAGAAAAAGGGGGGGGGGGTCTGCAGGGCACTGCAACAAAGACATTTTTTTTACATTAAGGTAAAAAACTTTGAGACCTTACAATCCCTTCAAATATTATGTGAGTGGTGTTCAGGTTTATATTTGGCAATATATTGGGGGGGGGGGGGGGCTTGCCCAATAAATTGAAGGGTGTGTTATAGGTTGGAAGTGAGATTTAAATTAGAGGGTCATTGGTTTTTAATCTGGCTTGATATCACTGGCTCTTGATTAAGATGACCTTCATCCAGTCCATACAAATTACATAAGATATCTTTTCTATAAGCAAAGCGATTAGAGAGGAAGGGGTCAGAGTGTTTCCATGGCTTTTTTCAGAAGTGTTTAATTAATATTTTTGGTATATATATATATATATATATATATATATATATATATATATATATATATATATATATACAGTGGGTACGGAAAGTATTCAGACCCCCTTAAATTTTTCACTCTTTGTTATATTGCAGCCATTTGCTAAAATCATTTAAGTTCATTCTTCTTCCTCATGAATGTACACATAGCACCCCATACTGACAGAAAAACACAGAATTGTTGACATTGTTGCAGATTTATTAAAAAAGAAAAACTGAAATATCACATGGTCCTAAGTATTCAGACCCTTTGCTGTGACACTCATATATTTAACTCAGGTGCTTTCCATTTCTTCTGATCATCCTTGAGATGGTTCTACACCTTCATTTGAGTCCAGCTGTGTTTGATTATACTTATTGGACTTGATTAGGAAAGCCACACACCTGTCTATATAAAACCTTCCAGATCACAATGCATGTCAGAGCAAATGAGAATCATGAGGTCAAAGGAACTGCCTGAAGAGCTCAGAGACAGAATTGTGGCAAGGCACAGATTTGGCCAAGGTTAGAAAAAGATTTCTGCTGCACTTAAGGTTCCTAAGAGCACAGTGGCCTCCATAATCCTCAAATGGAAGACCTTTGGGACGACCAGAACCCTTCCTAGAGCTGGCCGTCCAGGCCAAACTGAACTATCGGGGGAGAAGAGCCTTGGTGAGAGAGGTAAAGAAGAACCCAAAGATCACTGTGGCTGAGCTCCAGAGATGCAGTCAGGAGATGGAAGAAAGTTGTAGAAAGTCAACCATCACTGCAGCCCTCCACCAGTCGGGGCTTTATGGCAGAGTTCCCCGACGGAAGCCTCTCCTCAGTGTAAGACACATGAAAGCCCGCATGGAGTTTGCTAAAAAACACCTGAAGGACTCCAAGATGGTGAGAAATAAGATTCTCTGGTCTGATGAGACCAAAATAGAACTTTTTGGCCTTAATTCTAAGCGGTATGTGTGCAGAAAACCAGGCACTGCTCATCACCTTTCCAATGCAGTCCCAACAGTGAAGCATGGTGGTGGCAGCATCATGCTGTGGGGGTGTTTTTCAGCTGCAGGGACAGGACGACTGGATGCAATCGAGGGAAAGATGAATGCGGCCAAGTACAGGGATATCCTGGACAAAAACCTTCTCCAGAGTGCTCTGGACCTCAGACTGGGCCGAAGGTTTACCTTCCAACAAGACAATGACCCTAAGCACACAGCTAAAATAACGAAGGAGTGGCTTCACAACAACTCCGTGACTGTTCTTGAATGGCCCAGCCAGAGCCCTGACTTAAACCCAATTGAGCATCTCTGGAGAGACCTAAAAATGGCTGTCCACCAACGTTTACCATCCAACCTGACAGAACTGGAGAGGATCTGCAAGGAGGAATGGCAGAGGATCCCCAAATCCAGGTGTGAAAGACTTGTTGCATCTTTCCCAAAAAGACTCCTGGCTGTATTAGATCAAAAGGGGGCTTCTACTAAATACTGAGCAAAGGGTCTGAATACTTAGGACCATGTGATATTTCAGTTTTTCTTTTTTAATAAATCTGCAACAATGTCAACAATTCTGTGTTTTTCTGTCAGTATGGGGTGCTATGTGTACATTCATGAGGAAGAAGAATGAACTTAAATGATTTTAGAAAATGGCTGCAATATAACAAAGAGTGAAAAATTTAAGGGGGTCTGAATACTTTCCGTACCCACTGTATATATATATATATATATATATTATTTTTTGGATAAGATGGGTTAGTGTTAGAAGTCTGTTTGTTATTATTTTTTCACAGTGGGTGAAATGCCACTTTGTTTTAAGACCTTTAAGGTTTTTAAGACTTAGTCCCCGTTCACACTAAGGCGACCTGTGAGGCGACCTGGTCACCTCACAGGTCGCCGTAGGTCGCCTTCCATAGGGAAGCTGCGGACCCTTTCTAATAGGAGCGACACAAGTCGCTCCGACTTAGAAAAAGGGTCCGGAGCTTCTTTGGGGCGACCCGGAGGCGACCGCCATAGACTTCAATGTTATGAAGTCCGTGGCGGCCGCTCCGAGGTCGCGGCGCGCTGCTCACACCGCGACCTCGGAAGTCGCGGTGCGAAGTAGCGTCGCTTGTATGTGAACGGGGCCTTAGTGAGTGTTATTTATATTCATATCTCATACAAATATACATTTTGTCCTATTTTTATTGTACCTTGATTTATTTAATTTATGGTTTTAGTCCCCCTTACCTTCTGAAGAAGCGGGCTATTCCTGCAAAACATGTTGAGGATTTGAGCAACTGCCTGCCCATGACGGGCACTTACCTAGTAATAGTGAACATGTGGCATTTAAGGAAGGTCTGTTATGTAAAATGTATGTCAAAATTTTGTTACAATAACATTTATATTTTTTAGATATTTTTTTTTTTTACCCGACTTGTAGCAAAATAATTTTTTTTTTTTTACCAAAGACTTGTAGCAGAATACATTTGTCCTAAATGTATGAAGAAATTTGATTTATATATAAATATATATATTTTAAATATATATATATATATATATATATATATATATATATATATATATATATATATATATATGTATATATTTTTTTTTATTTTTTTTTGGATATGTTTTATAACAAAGTAAGCATGTTGTTTTTTTTTTTTTTTGTTTTCTAATTTTCAATATTTTTTCGTTTATATAGCAAAAAAAACAAAAAACCCAGTGGCAATCAAATACCACCAAAAGAAAGCTCTATTTGTGTGGAAAAAAAAATGATATAAGCATGAGTTAAAGTAGCGTAATGCTAAATAGCAAAAAATGGCCTAGCCATGAAGTAGGTAAAATCTTCTGGCACTCAAGTGGTTAAAAAATCCCATTGTGTTTCCCAATAGTCAAGTGCCACATACTGCAGGGATTCCAACTGATGGGGTGCTGGCTCCTGACGGCCAGTGACCCATTCTCCATTATAACACCAAATACAAAAGTGAAGCTTTGTTAGAAGCTTAGTCATAGAGTCTCTATGACTAAGCTCCTAACCGAGTTATATGTGTACGAGAGAAGTGGGTGGACTACCCCTGTACTGGATAAGGATAAAACTCACTTTGGCCTTTTAGAAGGAAAGCAGCTTCACTTTAGCCTTTGGTGCTATAATCAAGTGTCACTGTGTTTCATTCAAACTATTCCCCCCAATATTGTTTAGAAGAACATGCCATGGGAATGTGAGCAGTGCCAGGTGTTAATGTTGTAATGGTGAGCTCATGGGAAGAGGGGAGAAGCTGTTGAGAGAGAAACAAGACCAACATATAATTCTACCAATTCCACATGGCCTTCCCTACATACGCCTTTGTGGCTTTGCTATTCTTCCCAGTTTTCTCAGTCGAACACTTGTGCTTTTTAATTTTTCTGCTTCCCGTAGCCACTTGCAACCAAATCACATACCTAGTATATCATTTGACTTCAAGTTCTTTTACCGTGTACCATTTTTTAGAGCCTCTCTTGCAATAGCAATCAGAGCGGCTAACTCGATTACTATTACAAGCAACGGGAGGCGGTGAACCCCTTCCCTGGAGTCTCCCCCGAGCTACTAGCTGGAATGTCCCCCGGCTAGTCAGAGACCCATACAAAGCCAGGATTGGCTTTAAACAGGTCTCCGCTATGGTAACCTGGAAGCAATGACATTATATAATTTCAGGTTTACCCGAATAGCCTCGGCGCCATTTTTTGAAAATCAAAAGTATTTAAAAACACAGATCTTGATGTTTTGAATGCTTTCAAGGGCAGAGGAAGAAATCGGGGTTCTTATGGACCCCAAATCCCTCCATAAAGAGTACTTGTCACGTGCTTATTGCTGTCACAAAGGATGTTTACATTCCTTGTGAAAGCAATAAAAGTGATAAAAAAAATTAAAGCAACAGTGTAAAAATAAATAAAACTAATAATTAAAAAAAAATTAAAGTGCCCCCGTCCCCATGTGCAAGCATGCAAAGGCAAACGTGAGCGTGGGTCCCGCATGCACGCAAACAGGGAGTGTCCCACACATGGAAGGTATCACTGCGAACATCAGATCATGGGCAGTCATTTTACCACTAGACTCTCTCTGTAAACCGAAAGTGGTAACCTGTAAACGCTTTAAAAATAACCTATGGATAGTAAAGTTTACACCGTTTGTCGTAATTGCATGGGCGTTCGCAACTTTAAAGTGCGACATGTTTCATATCTATTTACTCCGCGTAACATCATCTTATATATTTTACAAAGAAATGGCTCATGTATTATGTTTTTTTTGCATTAAAAATAAAAAAAGTGTATTTTTTCCAACCATTTTGTTTGGAACATCGCTGCACAAATACCATGTGACATACAGAAAATTGCAAAACCAACCAATTTATTCTCTAGGGAACAGGTGTCAAACACAAGGCCCGTGGGGTGCTCTGGACATCCAATTTTATAGATATAACCGGCTCTTTGAGGGAAACCATACTGCTGAAATGGCCCGCAATGAAATTGAGTCTGACACCCTGCCTCTTCTTAAAAAAAAAAAAAAAAAATATATATATATATATATATATATATATATATATATAGATAATGTTTGGGGGTTCTAAGTAATTTTCTAGCAAAATAAAACTGTTTTTTACATGTAAACAAAAAGTGCCAGAAGAGGCCTGGTGTGAAAGTGGCTAGAGTTGTAATAAAGAGTTGTAATGGCTAGAGTAATGGCCATTTGGGACTGTAGTAAACTTCAACTTTAGTGATCAATAATATTTTGCAAAATGTTAAAGAGTCACTATTACTTTACCCATGCAGAGCAGGGTGATAATGCTTCTGAAAAGGGCATCCCCAGTGTTTATTAAAGTGTATCTATATCAAACATTTTTTTTGATAGAGTGGGGGAAGTTATAAAACTCCTCTCAGGTGATAATGTATTTGAAGGCTCCATTGTTGAAATTCATTCACTTCTAGTCTGGTAAAAAAGTTGTCCTGAGGACAAGAAGTGAGGGGATAATTTAATATTAGCAACACAGATAGAAGAAAATATCTTTTTTTTTTTTTTTTAAAGTTAAGCAGGGGAATGCTAGAATTGATGTAAGCATTTTATTGTTGTCTATTTCGCTAATGCAGATTTTTCTTGATTTTCTGTTCCGAGAACAGAAAGTTAGGAGGGGGGAATCTCCCTATCAGAGTTTTGTGTGTATATATATATATATATATATATATATATATATAAAAACATTAGGAGTTTCTTTGCCAGTGGTCCATTATGAGAAAGGGTATAAATATTTGGTTTGAGCATAGATGTGTGCATGGGGTGCATGCAGCGCAAATTGCCTCTGCTACCCAAGCACCCCCCCACAGCACTGTCGGTTTCCCTCTATCAGGGGTCTGTTTAGACCACTGATATTTCACCAAAGCCCCCCAAAATGGCCCTTTAAAAATGTTTATTGTAAAAACTAAAATTGTGAAAAACACTAAAAAAAATTAAAAAAACTACTGACACCATCCACTGCTCTACTGACACTGTCCTCTGCCCTACTAACACGTCCACTGCTCTACTAACTGACACTATCCTCTGTCCTTCTGACATCATCCACTGCTCTACTGACACCTGCCTTTGAGCTTTGGGGTGCACAGCTTTGTGCAATAGGCTGCGTACACCTATGGGTATGAGCTGATGCAAACTCTCTTCCCCCAGGCTGAGACCTGAGGAGGGTGCATCAGAGTGGTGCTGCTTCTTTAGGCCTGCCTGTAGAGGCTTACAGTATCTGTGACTGATTTGGAAGTTGGCTCTGTCTGGAGGCAGGATTGAGTCCCATTTCAAGCTGGTTGACTCTCCTGCAGACGATTGTGAATAAGATGAAATCCCAGTTTTTGCTGGTTGACTCTCCCAAAGAAAGATGGTGGCTGTTCATGCAGTCTACAGAAGGAATCTAAACACAGGATTCTCCTGTGCAGTAATGAGTGAAATACTGGGGTTCTGCTTTAGTTTGAAGCCTCTGTAACCCTTACCTTGTTTCCCGTGGACTGTGAGTAATAATACTACGCTTTGCTTCATCTGAAAGTGACTGGCACCCAGTTCTTTACAGACTCCCCAATCCTTGCCATGCATCTAGCTCCAAAGGCAAAATGTCAGTCCACCTTGTCTCTGGGGGAACCACCATGCCCCCAGGTGTCAGAGGGTGCTACGGGTATGTGTTTGCTTTATACATTTCACCTATGGGTATGAGCTGATGCAAACTCTCTTCCCCCAGGCCTAGACCTGAGGAGGGTACATCAGAGTGGTGCTGCTTCTTTAGGCCTGCCTGTAGAGGCTTACAGTATCTGTGACTGATTTGGAAGTTGGCCCTGTCTGGAGGCAGGATTGAGTTCCATTTCACACTGGTTGACTCTCCTGCAGAAGATTGTGAATAAGATGAAATCCCAGTTTTTGCTGGTTGACTCTCCCAAAGAAATATGGTTGCTGTTCATGTAGTCTAGAGAAGGAATCTAAACACAGGACTCCCCAATCCTTGCCATGCATCTAGCTCCAAAGGCAAAATGTCAGTCCACCTTGTCTCTGGGGGAACCACCATGCCCCCAGGTGTCAGAGGGTGCTACGGGTATGTGTTTTCTTTATACATTTTACTTATATGACAGTTTAGCTTAAAAAATGCTTGTATATGCTAGCTGTGGTCTCAGTTCAGCTATAGTTAAAGACTAAAGAATTTCCAGTCTTTGCATTGAAAAAAACCTGCCATAATGTTGTTCAGGGGCATGAAAGTTCTCGATATATGTTTTCTGCTGCTAAAACTTTTAATGAGGATATTTTTAACAACGCTTGTAGAGTCAATGAGAAGTAACAAAAAAAAGATTATATACAGTATCAGGACAAGGTTCTCTAAAACACAAGTTGAAGATACACAAGTGAACCAGTTCCTGATACACACAGTATATTTCTCTGTCCCTCTTCTTATATCTTGAATCTAAGAAATATATTTTCAGAAAGCTTCTAACACACGGAAGCAACAACTTAAAAACAAAACCACTCATTAACACATGGCACTGCTACTAAATAGCAGTTGAAATACAACTTCAGAAATTGAAAAGGAACTATAGTCAAAATCTTTTTCATCTGAGATGAGTTCAGCCCTTCCATACTCTATACTTTAAAAAACAAAATCCAGCTAATCCTTCATCCTATGTCCATGCTTACTAAACCCCCTCATACTTACCTTAGATCATCAGGTGACCCAGTCTAGGATTCTCAGCTTGGGCATCCGCAGAACTTTTTTTTAGGGGGGGGGGGGGGCATCATTTTAAGGTCACCCATGCTTCTCCCCTTTTTGACAATGTCATTAAGGGGAGGGGCTTAGTCATTATCACATAAAGCGCAGGCATCCAAAGGTTTGAGAAACCTGATGCAAAAGCTTTATAGAAGAATCAAGCTGCCATTGTCTGATTGCAATTTCTAATCTGTTTTTATGTTTACACTGTTGACACTATTGAATGCACCAAATTATTCATACACACATGATGAAGGCACTACAACTGAATTATAAAAAAAAACAAATGTAGAATCTGCATTTGGTGTTAACAAATGACGAATAAAATATATGCGTGTGTGTGTGTGTGGTGGGGGGGGGGGGGGGGTGGCCGGCACTAACGGGGGTGTGTGGAAATGATCTGGTGGCTACACTGCTGATGGATTGGTTCCGAATGACAGGCAACACTTGGCTTGTCAGGTTTACACAGTAAGTGAAATGCTTTCTTCTTTTAGGCCTTGTTTTAATTTACACTTTCAGGGCAGTAAAATCGCATGGCCGAGCCATGTTTAGCAGAACTCAATCACTCTCCCGTATGCTACAAAGGCACTGCCACCATAGTATGTAGTATAGCAGTGGCAGCTGAGGGTTTTATACACTACCAGTGGATAAATTGGGCCTGTGTGTAAAACCCCCTGGCACCACTGTTTTACTATGTATGACAGTGGCAGTGCCTTTGCAGAATAAAGGGGAGTGGTTGGGTGGTGGTAAACGTGGCTCAGCCATGCATTTTTACTGCCCTGAAAACGTAAATGAAAGCAAGGCCTAAAAAAAAGCATCTCACTTACTGTGTATAAACCTGACAAGCCAAGTGCTGCCTGTCATATGGAAACAATACATTAGCAGTGTAGCCACCAGATCACTTCCACACACCCCTGTTAGTATATATGGTGGCACAGCACCTTGCAAATTAAAAAAATATATATTTTTTATAATTGCAGTTGCCTGGCCTGCCAGTGAGTGTCAGGTCCACAGAGTGTACTGTGCCCAGTGCAGTGCCCACCATTGATATATACGGTGGCACAGCACCTTGCAAATTAAAAAAAAAAAAAAAATTATAATTGCAGTTGCCTGGCCTGCCAGTGAGTGTCAGGTCCACAGAGTGTACTGTGCCCAGTGCAGTGCCCACCATTGATATATACGGTGGCACAGCACCTTGCAAATTAAAAAAAAATAATTTTTTATAATTGCAGTTGCCTGGCCTGCCAGTGAGTGTCAGGTCCACAGAGTGTACTGTGCCCACTGCAGTGCCCACCACTCATATATATACGGTGGCACAGCACCCTGCAAATTAAAAAAAAATATTTTTTATAATTGCAGGTGCCTGGCCTGCCAGTGAGTGTCAGGTCCACAGAGTGTACTGTGCCCACTGCAGTGCCCACCACTCATATATATATATATACGGTGGCACAGCACCTTGCAAATTAAAAAAATATATTTTTTTATAATTGCAGTTGCCTGGCCTGCCAGTGAGTGTCAGGTCCACAGAGTGTACTGTGCCCAGTGCAGTGCCCACCACTCATATATACGGTGGCACAGCACCTTGCAAATTAAAAAAATATATATTTTTTATAATTGCAGTTGCCTGGCCTGCCAGTGAGTGTCAGGTCCACAGAGTGTACTGTGCCCACTGCAGTGCCCACCACTCATATATACGGTGGCACAGCACCTTGCAAATTAAAAAAATATATATTTTTTATAATTGCAGTTGCCTGGCCTGCCAGTGAGTGTCAGGTCCACAGAGTGTACTGTGCCCACTGCAGTGCCCACCACTCATATATAAGGTGGCACAGCACCTTGCAAATTAAAAAATATATATTTTTTATAGTTGCCTGCCAGTGAGTGTCAGGTCCACAGACTGTACTGTACCTACTGCCCAACACATATAGGGTGGCACAGTACCTTGCACGCATAGTACCACAAATCTAAAAAAAAATGACAGGCAGAGGCAGGCCACCCCGCAGGGGCCGTCGTGGTCGTGGTGCTGTGATTTCCTTTGGCCCTAGAATAATGCCCAGTGTTCAGAAGCCACGTACCCTGAACTCAAAAAATTCCGAGGACATAGTTGACTGGCTTACACAGGACACCCAATCTTCTACAGCTTCCGCTCGGAACCTTGATGCACCATCCTCCTCCAGCTCAGCTTCGGGCACCTCTCAATTTACCACTCGCCCATCCGCCGGCACCACCACCAACACTAGCACCACAGCTGCTTCACTTGATCTGTCAGAGGAGTTATTTACACATCAGTTGAAAGAAATAAGTGATGCGCAACCATTAGTGCCAGAGGATGTAGATAACGGGATATGTCTCAGTCAGGCAGCATTATACACATGGACCATGAACGTACATTGTGATGATGATGATGATGATGTTGTACCTGCTGCTGCCTTTGCTGAGTTGTCAAGTGAAGCGGGTGATGATGACGATGTGTCCGTGGATGTCACCTGGGTGCCTGCTCGAAGAGAAGAAGAAGAAGAGGGGGAAAGTTCAGATGGGGAGACAGAGAGGAGGAGGAGACGAGTTGGAAGCAGGGGGAGGTCATTGCAAGGAGCTAGTGGCACAGTCAGACAGCATGTATCGGCACCCGGGGTCAGCCAGACAGCACGCCAATCAACGCAATCTGTTGCCACCACCAGAATGCCGTCATTGCAAGCTCAGCAGTGTGGCATTTTTTTTGTGTGTCTGCCTCTGATAACAGCGATGCCATTTGCAACCTGTGCCAAAAGAAACTGAGTCGTGGGAAGTCCAACACCCACCTAGGTACAACTGCTTTGCGAAGGCACATGATCTCACATCACAAACGCCTATGGGATCAACACATGAGTACAAGCAGAACACAAACTCAAAGCCACCATCCTCCTCCTGGTCCAGCATCTTCAGCCACGTCAACCACTGCTGTCCTCCTTGCCCCCTATCAACAACCCGCCACTCTGCCTCTCACCTTCAGCAGTTCCTGCTCATCTGCCCACAGTCAGGTGTCTGTCAAGGAAATGTTTGAGCGTAAGAAGCCAATGTCAAAGAGTCACCCCCTTGCCCGGCGTCTGACAGCTGGCTTGTCAGAACTCTTAGCCCGCCAGCTTTTACCATACAAGCTGGTGGAGTCTGAGGCCTTCAAAAAATTTGTCGCTATTGGGACACCGCAGTGGAAGGTACCCGGCCGAAATTTTTTTTCACAAAAGGCAATCCCCAACCTGTACTCTATTGTGGAAAAGGAAGTCATGTCATGTCTGGCACACAGTGTTGGAGCAAGGGTCCATCTGACCACTGATACCTGGTCTGCAAAGCACGGTCAGGGCAGGTATATCACTTACACTGCGCATTTGGTAAACCTGCTGGCGGCTGCCAAGCATGGAATGCGTGGCTCTGCAGAGGAGTTGGTGACACCGCCATGACTTGCAGGCAGGCCTGCTGCCACCTCCTCTACTCCTCCTACTCCATCCTCTTTGCTAACCTCCTCGGCTGAGTCCTCTTCTGCTGTTGCGTCTTGCTCCACACCAACTGCTCCCCCCCAGCTCCCCAGGGGCTATTCCACATGCCGGATACGACAGTGTCACGCTGTCTTGGGGTTGACTTGCCTGAAAGCAGAGAGTCACACCGGACCAGCACTACTGTCCGCCCTGAACGCACAGGCGGATCAGTGGCTGACCCCGCACCAACTGGAGATTGGCAAAGTGGTGTGTGACAACGGAAGCAATTTGTTGGCGGCATTGAATTTGGGCAAGTTGACACATGTGCCGTGCATGGCACATGTGTTGAATCTAATTGTACAATGCTAAGTACCCAGGCTTACAGGACGTCCTTAAGCAGGCCAGGAAGGTGTGTGGCCATTTCAGGCGTTCCTACGGCCATGGCGCACTTTTCAGATATTCAGCGGCGAAACAACATGCCAGTGAGGCGCTTGATTTTCGACAGCCCCACACGTTGGAATTCAACACTCCTAATGTTCGACCACCTGCTCCAACAAGAAAAATCCATCAACGAGTATTTGTATGACCGGGGTGCTAGGACAGCCTCTGCGGAGCTGGGTATTTTTTTGCCACGTTACTAGACGCTCATGCGCAATGCCTGTAGGCTCATGCGTCCTTTTGAGGAGGTGACAAACCTAGTCAGTCGCACCGAAGGCACCATCAGCGACATCATCCCATATGTTTTCTTCCTGGAGCGTGCCCTGCGAAGAGTGCTGGATCAGGCCGTAGATGAGCGTGAAGAGGAAGAGGAAGAGTTGTGGTCACCATCACCACCAGAAACAGCCTTATCATCGCTTGCTGGACCTGCGGCAACGCTGGAAGAGGAGTCTGAGGAAGAGGAGTCAGAGGAGGAATGTGGCTTTGAGGAGGAGGAACACCAACCACAGCAGGCATCCCAGGGTGCTCGTTGTCACCTTTCTGGTACCCGTGGTATTGTACGTGGCTGGGGGGAAGAACAGACCTTCAATGAGATCAGTGAGGACGAGGAATTGGACATGAGTAGCTCTGCATCCAACCTTGTGCAAATGGGGTCTTTCATGCTGTCATGCCTGTTGAGGGACCCTCGTATAAAAGACTGAAGGAGAACGACCTGTACTGGGTGGCCACGCTACTAGACCCCCGGTATAAGCAGAAAGTGTCTGATATGTTACCGAATTACCGGCAGTCGCAAAGGGTGCAGCAGTTACAAAACAAGTTAAAAAGTATGCTTTACACAGCGCATAAGGGTAATGTCACAGCACAATGGGAATCTAACAGGGGAAGAGGTGAAAGTAATCCTCCTCCTACCACGACCACGCCGGCAAGGACAGGACGCTTTACAGACGTGTTGTTGATGGAGGACATGCGGAGCTTTTTAAGTCCTACGCATCGCCACAGCCCTTCGGGGTCCACCCTCAGAGAACGACTCAACCGACAGGTAGCAGACTACCTTGCCTTAACTGCAGATATCGACACTCTGAGGAGCGATGAACCCATTGACTACTGGGTGTGCAGGATTGACCTGTGGCCTGAGCTATCCCAATTTGCGATAGAACTTCTGGCCTGCCCCGCTTCAAGTGTCCTGTCAGAAAGGACCTTCAGCGCAGCAGGAGGTATTGTCACTGAGAAGAGAAGTCGCCTAGGTCAAAAAAGTCTAGATTACCTCACCTTTATTAAGATGAATGAGGCATGGATCCCGAAGGGACTGACAGTGGGGGATGCATTTGACTAAAAAAGGCCTGATGAGATGCCTTGGGCTAAAAATGGTCCACACGCTGCTGTATTTAATCTCTGCATGCCGGATGACTTATGTGACTTCTCCACCACCAACTACGGTTCAAGCTGCAATGTTTTAGTGCACTTTCTGCCTGGAAAACCTCAATTTTTCCGGCCGCTGCTCTTGGGTGATCATTAAAGCCTACTAGGCCAACAATGGGCCCACACTGCAGAATCATTGTTTTCTGGGTCACTTAATTGTCACTGAACTACCTCAGCACAACCATAGGCTTTGAAAAACGGCCATCGCCTGCAATCCCCCAAACCTGCGCATGAGCACAGTCATCACTACAGCAAGATTGACGCATAGAGGAATAAAATTTATGTCATGAGTGTGCCAACTATTGACAACTCTTTGCGGTTGTCTAAAATCTATTCGATACACGTCCCCTGATAGGGGACGTAACAGGGATTAAACTGATAAGAATAGTACTACTTAACACACCACTCATATAGAATGGCACAGTACATTGCACGGCGCACGCGCAGTGCCCAAAATTGGAAGTAAGAGGACAGACCAACCATCTTTTTCCATCTCCCGGTTCCTAAAATTTATTCCATACACCGGCCCCTGATAGGGGACGTAACGTAACAGGGATTAAACTGATAAGAACAGATTTTTTTAATTTAAAAAAAAGAGGACAGCCTCTGCGGAGCTGGGTATTTTTTGGCCGCATTACTGAATGCTCATGCACAATGGCTGTAGGCTCATGCGTCCTTTTGCGGAGGTGACAAACCTGGTCAGTCAAACCCAAGGCAACATCATCGACCTCATCCCATATGCGTTTTTTCTGGAGCGTGCCCTGCGAAGAGTGCTGGATCAGGCCATAGATGAGCATGAAGAGGAAGAGTTGTGGTCCCCATCACCACCAGAAGCAGCCTTGTCGTTGTCGATTCCTGGACCTGTGGCAATGCAGAGAGAGGAGTCTGAAGAAGAGAAGTCAGCGGAGGAAGGTGGCTTTGAGGAGGTGGAAGACCAACCACAGCAGGCGTCCCAGGGGGCTTTTTGTCACATTTCAGGGACCCTTGGTGTTGTACGTGGCTGGGTGGAGGAAGAGACCTTCAATGACGTCAGTGAGGACAAGGAACGGTACATGGCTAGCTTGGTATCCAACCTTGTGCAAATGGGGAGTTTGCGGTTGTGAAAATGGAGTGACTGGCTGACTGACTGTTAAACGGGGAGTTTGGTCTGTCAGAGTTTGGTCTGTCACTGTGAAGCGAGCGTAACCCTTACACTACCTGATTGATACAACATCATACCTGATCGTATACACACACTGGATGTTTTAAAGCATGTTATTCCAAACAATTTAGGAATGTTAGGTGATTTATGCCCTTTATCAGTGGCGGCTGGTGAAGTTTTAAGATGGGGGGGCGCAAGACCCCGCCCTTCTATTTTGGCCCCTCCCATTTCTCAGAAGCCACACCCCTTATAGACCCCACCCATTTTGTCCCCTGTATTTTGCTTGCGTGAACCAATTCTCCCAATATATCACATATTAAGGGCTCCATCAGTACTAGTATATCCCATAATAGGGAGCAGGGGCCCTATTATGGGATACACTGACAGAGTGGCACAAACCCCACAGTACAGACCCCCTAGCACAGACCACACAGTACATGCCCCCTTTCAATGCAGTGACCAGCGTACATGCCCCCTTTCAATGTAGTGACCAGCGTACATACCCCCTTTCAATGTAGTGACCAGCGTACATGCCCCCTTTCAATGTAGTGACCAGCGTACATACCCCCTTTCAATGCAGTGACCAGCGTACATGCCCCCTTTCAATGTAGTGACCAGCGTACATACCCCCTTTCAATGTAGTGACCAGCGTACATACCCCCTTTCAATGCAGTGACCAGCGTACATACCCCCTTTCAATGCAGTGACCAGCGTACATGCCCCCTTTCAATGTAGTGACCAGCGTACATACCCCCTTTCAATGCAGTGACCAGCGTACATGCCCCCTTTCAATGCAGTGACCAGCGTTCATGCCCCCTTTCAATGTAGTGACCAGTATACATGCCCCCTTTCAATGTAGTGACCAGCGTACATGCCCCCTTCAATGCAGTGACCAGCGTACATGCCCCCTTTCAATGTAGTGACCAGCGTACATGCCCCCTTTCAATGCAGTGACCAGCGTACATGCCCCCTTTCAATGTAGTGACCAGCGTACATGCCCCCTTTCAATGTAGTGACCAGCGTACATGCCCCCTTTCAATGCAGTGACCAGCGTTCATGCCCCCTTTCAATGTAGTGACCAGTATACATGCCCCCTTTCAATGCAGTGACCAGCGTACATGCCCCCTTCAATGCAGTGACCAGCGTACATGCCCCCTTTCAATGCAGTGACCAGCGTACATGCCCCCTTTCAATGTAGTGACCAGTATACATGCCCCCTTTCAATGCAGTGACCAGCGTACATGCCCCCTTCAATGCAGTGACCAGCGTACATGCCCCCTTTAATGCAGTGACCAGCGTACATGCCCCCTTTCAATGTAGTGACCAGTATACATGCCCCCTTTCAATACAGTGACCAGCGTACATGCCCCCTGCAGAGGTATGGCAGTGGGAGAGATGGGATCAGGCAGAGGGATGGTGGTGGGAGGGATGAGGGCATGAGGCAGAGAGGGATGGCAGTGGGATGGATGGTCATGGGATGAGGCAGAGCAGAGGGGGATGGCGGTGGAAAGGCTGGATGGATGGATGGATGGATGGATGGTCATGGCCCATGATGACCATCCATCCAGCCTTTCCACCGCCATCCCCCTCTGCTCTGCCTCATCCCATGACTCATGGGATGAGGCAGAGCATAGGGGGATGGCGGTGGAAAAGCTGGATGGATGGTCATGGAGGACTGACAGGAGGACCACGAGGACTCACCGGTGGTGATGTCTTCTTCCAGCAGATGACCTCCGGTGGTCTGGTCTCCTCTCCGGTGCCGCCGTCACTCCCGTCCGGTGTCCACCCGACTCCATCGCCCGCGGTCCGGTCCACTGCTGCGAGTGACGTCAGCGGGGTCAGCGTTGGATGTCCTGGATGCTGTGATTGGTCCAGGCTGGACCAATCACAGCCAGGAATCCACGAAGTGGGGGTTTCCAAGGAATCTGCCTTGCGCCCAGGTTACGCCCCCCACGCCCCCCAGAAGGCAGCCAATCGGCGCCTCTTCTGGGTGGTAACCCCACCCCCCACCCCCTTCACATCGGCTGGTGGCGGCGGCGGCGAACGCAATTTTTTTTTTTTTTCAAACTTTATTGCTCGTTTTGCAATCTTTTTTTTTTTTTTATCTTTTTTTTTTTTCTTCCTTTTTTCAGGGGGGGCGGCGCCCTGGCGCCCCCTATGCACCGGCCGCCACTGCCCTTTATGGATTAAAACCAGACACAGTCCAGGTGTTAGTCCCCTTGAAACAACTTTTCCATCACTATTGTGGCCAGAAAGAGTCCCTGTGGGTTTTAAAATTCGCCCGCCTATTGAAGTCTATGGAAGTTCGCCTGGTTCACCCGTTCGCGAACATTTGCGGAGGTTCGCGTTCGCCGTTCGCGAACGGCAAATTTTAGGTTCGCGACATCTCTAATGACAAATCGGCAAAAGTAGTACAGAAACTACTTTTGGGAATCGGTGCGGCGCTGCAAAGTCGGTGTCGCACCGATTCGGTCAATGCCATTGCTGGCAATTGGCTCCAAATTGACATGCGATTTGACATGTCAAATTATATGTCAAATCGGACCAATGTCAACTTAGGCTGAGGCCAGGCTGGGGCAGCAAATGTGCAGGTGCAGCGTTAAGAGCGGACAAGCAAAGTCTCTCCTCCTGCCTCTGGTGCATAAGCACCAATATCCCTAGGATTATATCCTTCAAATCAAAATCAACATGTCATGTGGGAACAAAAGATTGTGAGAGTATATTCTCACGTGATCGCGCCTAGGATTCTAGTGAAGAAATTATAAGTGTTGCGTGAATAAAATAAATAATTCCTCTTGAGCTGCTAGTCAAAACAACAGGGAGCTGTGTGCGCAGTGAAATTAGGGAGGGGAGACAGCGCTCAAAGATATTTGTATGCGTCTTAATATACACCATCAACTTCAAGATATATATTGACAATTCACATAAGTTATACCAATACACTTAAATCATAACATATGAAAAGTGAACCCCCAACTGGTTCTTCAAAGTGCTAAACTTAAAGTGTCCCTGCTTGGTAATAAATGATTCAAATAAAAGGTGCTGGTGCAAATGTGCAATAAATCAAGTTAATAATTCCAAAGTGCTGCGTGCTCAGTGCAAAAAAGGAATGTCCACATGCAGGATCAAACACTGGGGGGAATCCGTCACAGAGTAATGCACCCACTTACCAGACGACCCCTCGGGGTCTAGCTCGGGTAAATGGTCTTTGGAATGGTTCCTATTCTTCCCACAGCCGTTTCCTATGTGAATCCCACTGGGGTGTATTTGAGGGTCTGTTCCACTATTCTGAAGGAGCCGGATGGTACGTCCACTGTATGTCCCCTTTTGTGGATGTGGTGATCTGTCCCTCCTGCGTCCGGCTGAGACTGAGGCGTGTATCTGCATGTGCAGTCATGTAGATACACGTGTTGATAGACAAGCTGGTAGTAAGTAAGTTGATAGTAAGCTGGTGGTTAACCACCTGCCGACTGCCCGCCGCATATATAGTGCAGCAGGCTGGCTCGGCTGCGCGAATCAACGCATGGGTACATCGGTTTGCGAGAGCAGTCTTGGGGTTTTCACTCTTGGTAGTCTTGGGTGAATGGTTCAGTTGAAGCATGAGTTGGAGTCGAACATTGGCTGTTTGCCCTGTTCAAGGAACACCCAAATTTGCTGGGTGTTCGGCAGGTGTTCGCCCCGCCGAAAATGCTGAAATACTGCACAGTGCATTTTGCGCCCTTGATTGAGCAAAGCTTTGTCCAATCAGGACACAGTAAAAGCTGGTTGTTAAGGAGCAGGGCCTGGAAGCCAGGTCGTGGCGTCCTTAACAACCAATGAGTCATCAGATGTGAATGGGCTTCCCCGCTGACAGCTGAATGAAAAAAATAACATTTGCCAGAAAAAAAATTGTAAAACAAAAAACTACCCCAAAATTCATACCAGACCCTTATCCGAGCATGCAGCCTGACAGGTTAGGAAAGAGGGGGGGCGAGTGAGCGCCCCCACGGACCATGCCAAGCCACATGCCCTCAACATGGGGGGGGGGGTGCTTTGGGGTCATGTTGATGGGGACAAGGGTCTCTTCCCCACAACCCTGGGCTGTGGTTGTGGGGATCTGTGGGCAGGAGGCTTATCCAAATCTGGAAGCCCTCTTTAAGAAGGGGGCCCCCAGATTCTGCACCCCCCCATGTGAATGAGTATGGGGATACCTATTCACCAAAAAAACTGTCAAAGAGTAATAAAAACACAGAGAGCGTTTTTGACAATTCCTTTATTAAAAAATAAAAAAACAACAGTGTCCCCCAATGTAAATCCATCATCAGTCACAAAACCAAAGGGTCTGGTATGGATTTTTTTTTAAATAGTCGGGTACTAACAATTGCAACCGCAAGTTAATTGAAATGTGATTTGACTGTTTCTTTTTTCTTTAGAAATATAATTTTTGCTGCAGCATGTCCTATACGTGCTACAGATGCACCACTTTACAGGCAGACTAAGGGGACTACCCTAGGCACTATATTTAAAGGAATTTCTCATTTTTATTGTTGCACTTTAGGCATCAATAAAATCACTGCTCCTGAAAATTTTTTTTATTGATACATGTCCCCCAGGGCAGTACCCGGACCCCCATAACATTTTATGGCAAATTACATGCATATAAGCCTTCAAAATGGGAACATTTGATTTTTCAAGTTAGGCTCCCATAGACTTCAATGGGATTCGCCATTCGGGTCAAAGCGTTTTCTCTGTGGGGGTGTTCAGCCCATCTCTAACTCTGGGCTGTGTAGAACACATTACATTTTTTCCTGATCTTTGTTTGCCACCTGGGAGAGTCAAAGAGGCTCCAGGCCCCTTTCTAGGGTGAACCATAAAGCCCACATAGTTGAGTGACAGCTGTAAAATTGATTCCAAACTTTATTTTTCTTTTCTAAAATAACAAACATGTTACACTTACCTGCTCTGTGCAATGGCATTGCACAGAGCTACCCCGAATATCCTCTTCTGCCCCCCCCCCCCCGCTTGCTCTTCTCAGTGCACTACCATAGGAAGCTGCTTCCTATGTGGGTGCACCTATGAGCTTGCTATCAAGCTGGGCTGTGTGCATCCATAGACACAGACAGCATGGCTTGGCCCCACCCCCGATTCCACCTCACAGGATTGAATTGAGAGCAGAAGGAGCCAATATCCTGTGAGGAAAGTTAGAGGGCAGCACTGCTGCACTCGGGCACAGCGCTGGATCAAGATAGGACTCAGGTAAGTTTTTAGGGAGCTCAGGGAGATAATACAACCAATGGGACATGTTTTACTTTAATGCAGAGAATGTATTAATATCCTGGCTTTGGAACCACTTTAACAGAGTAGACCTGTGTATCATGGTCCATGAAAGGGCATGTTTTGGTGGAATGTGACTTTAAATTTATCTATTGAAAACCTCTTTTTAACTCAAATAGCTCCTTAAAGCTGAAGTTTAATCTGCTTATATTTTGCCTCACCTTGTTTCTCCTTTTCCCCCTCATAAACATGTGAATGAAAGTTTTAAATAAAACCTGTTTTATTACATACTTCATTTTAGAACAAATGCACAAAAATGTCCCACCGGGGTTTGAGCAAGGCATACACTTCTAAGGGAGTAGAAAAGTGACAAATATAAGAGAGAAGTAAAATATTACAATTTATTTCAAAGACAGTATGTTCAAAAAGAGTGAGTAGAAACAAATCACTCCAAAAACAGTAAAAGTGACACAATACCAATATAGAATGTTGTGCTAGCAGTCTAGAACAGAGGGTATACAATCCTCATAGGTATGAGAGCATACTGATAAATGTTCATAGACATCCCAACAGGTTTAGAAATCTTGGATAATTCCTTCTTCAGGGAAGAAAGCAGAGCACAGGAGTATTTCTTCTATAAATACAATACAATAATATTAGTATCATACAACATATGTATATAAGGTATATTACAAAAACATTTATCCATATGGGAGTTATACAAATAGGCCAACCATACTTATATGTGGGCACAGATAATATTATATAGGGTGTAGGTCTTTTATAGGTCCCTATCAAAGCCACCTGAACTAAAGCCTTGAAGGAAGGGCTTAAAGTTATAGGCCTCATTCAGACCGAGAGGCAAAATAGCATCCAGGTTGGAAATCCATCGCAGCTCACATTGCAGGAGAATGCAGAAGGCAGAACATGCCATCCCAGTGGGAGTTCTGGATTTTTCAATTTCATGTTCAATACATATCGGTAGATACATTGCCACAATTTTTGTATGGTCTTATCTACATAAAAGCAACCGCATTCGCACTGCATGAAATATACTACCAGTTTGGTTTGACAGTTAGCAAAATGTTTTGCAATAAAAGTGGGTCCATTGGGTAGGCATACTTGGTATCTCTGATCAATAAAATGGCAGTATGAGCAAGAGTCACAGGGGAAAGTCCCCTGGATCTGGCAAGGATCACCGCGTAACTGGCCATGATATTCACTTTGTGTCAATTTATCTCCAATGGAGGGAGCTCTTGTAAAAGTGATAAGAGGTATTTTGGGGACAAAAGGGCCCACCATTGGGTCAGACGTAAGTAAATGCCAATATTTCTTAAAAACTGATTTCAATTTTTAATGTTCACTGGAATATGTAGTAATAATCCTAATCGTATTGTCATTCATAGATTTGGATTTAGGAAAGAGGAGATCATGCCTAGATAGGTTTTTAACCAGTCAAATTGCTTTTTAAGGCATTTATGGCTGTATACTCTTTCTAAGAATCTTTTCTTCAGGACATCCACTTCCTGAAAAAGACTCTTGTGTGGTACATATACATTTAGCCCTCAAATATTGACTGAACGGAATTGATGCTACCAATGGTTGAGGATCAAAACTATTGTCATGGAGAATATTATTCCCAGCCATGGATTTTCTAAAAAGTTCACAAGAGAGTTAAATTTGCCATTTTAAGTATCTTAACATCTAGAAGTGTAACCATCTGTTTATCATTTTCCATGGGGAATTTTAGAGCAGGTGGATTTATGTTAAGCGTTTTAAGGCACTCCCGTAGCAGGACCTCTAAGCCATCCCAGAGAACAACAATGTCATCTATATAGCGGTACCACATAAGTATGTGGTCGGCAAATATAGAAAAACAATCGTCACTGAATAGTGTGCGTTCCCACTCCCCCAGGTACAGATTGGTGTAGGCCGGGGCACAACAAGTGCCCATGGCCACGCCCTGCACCTGGAGGTAGTAGGAACCCGCAAATTTTATTTTAGACCCAGTGATGCATCTTTGTGCTCCTCTATGTTAGGAAGGTAGATCAGGGCTGATGGGAGGGACTGGCAGGGTGCTGTGCATAGTGTCCTGAAAACATTACATCACCCTACCACTTTGTTGAAATATCAAAATGCCTGATGGAAGTCAGTCTGGAGAAGTGGGCATTTCCAGGCAAGCTATATTTTCATGCAGAATGACCTAGATAATGCCCACATGTGATGCTAAGTCTCCATTATTGAAAGAACTGAAATTCAATGAATGAAATGGGTGGACCAGAGACAATCAAGCTGGGGAGAAGGGCTAGATGATGTCCTTCACTCAGGAAATGAGGATCTCTTTAATTTGCTGCAGTTTGTCATGTGCACTGTGAAATTAGAGTAAGCACTTTCAGTATAGTAGAGCAGTGTTTCTCAACCTTTGACTCCAATGCTGACGGAGAGGGGCAGGGAGAGTCAAACAAGAATGCTATGCAGACGACTGAGACTACGGTCCTCACTGCTGAGAAATACAGGCAGAGACTTATCCATCATTCCACACCCTCAGAGAGGCGTGTGATTTGTCTCAAATTTATTTAGCATCAGGACAAAGACTTGAAACATACAGCCAACTTTCTTCAGTGTAAAAAAAGGAGTGATGGTTTGGCACCCACAGAGCCCTGATCTCAACATCATGAAGTCTGTCTGGGATTACATAAAAAGTCATTGAGTCTATATTCACAGATCTGTGGTTAGTTCTCCAAGATGTTTGAAACCAAGTTCCTTCAAAAACTGTGTACAAGTGAAGAACTGATGCTGTTTTCAGTGGTCATGCCAAATATTGATTTTATTTGTTTTTCTCTTCTGTTCATTTACTTTCATTTTTGTTATTTGATAAAAATAACCTATTAACCACTTGCCGACCGCCGCAAGTACATATACTTCGGCGGTCAGCCCCTCACAGGCAAAGTGACCTATGGGTACGTCACTAGCCTGTGAGGCTCTGGGGAGCGAGCGCGCGCCGCCGGAGGTGGGCTCCCGCTCGGCCACGGACCCCCCCCGTGCATGTGCTCTGCGGACCCGATGTCCGCCGGGCACTCACAATCGTCCGTTACAGCAGGAGAAAGGCAGGCGGCTGATATAAACAAGCCGCCTGTCATTCTCCCCTGTGTAAGAATAGTGATCATACGGTTCTGCTATGTAGGACCGTTGATCACTGTTCCTACACCTCAAGCCACAGCCAATCACAGTTATAAACATGCCCCTAGGGACACACACAACCCCTCCCTCTCAAAAAAAGTTAACCTCTTTACTGCCAGTGTCATTTTGCAGTAACAGTGCATATGTATAGCACTGATTACTGTAGTAATGTCACTGGTAACCCCAAAAGTGTCAAAAATGTCAGTCAAGGATCCGATCTGTCCGCCACAATGTCGCAGTCCTGCAAAAAAAATCGCAGATCGCCGCCATTACGCGTTAAAAAAAAAAACAACAAAAATGACAAAAATCTTTCCCTTAGTTAGTAAACGCAATAACTTTTGCGCAAACCAATCAAAATCCGCTTTTTGCAATTTTTTTTTACCAAAAATATGTAGCATAAAACAAATTGGCCTAAAATGTAAAAAAAAATTGATTTTTACATTTTTGTGGGGAATTTCATATAAAAAAATGTGAAAAATATTGTTATTTTTGCAAAATTTACGCTCTTTTTTTGTTTATAGCGCATGATCAAATAATCGCACAGGTGATCAAATACCACCAAAAGAAAGCTCTGTTTGTGGGGAAAAAAGGACGTCAAATTTGTTTAGGTACAGCGTCGCATGACCGCGCAATTGTCCGTTAAAGTCACGCAGTGCCGAACCGCAAAATAGGCCCTGGTCAGGAAGGGGGTAAAATCTTCTGGGGCTTAAGTGGTTAACACTTCTATTTCTGAAAGAATTCTTAATATACAGCATTTTTTAACACTTGCCTAAAACCTTTGCACAGTACTGTATATTCAATACACCTTTCTATCTGGTAAAATAAGGCAAATATCATGCACTTTATACTAAAGAAATTAATATACTGTAGGTGAAGATTATTCAACAACAGACATGTACGCAGGGCTTGATCAACCAGAAAAAAATGAAGTTAAAGTTTCTAACCTTCATACATCTCTACTGAATCGTGAAAATGGGAGATAAACTTACCAGCCAAGAAATTAGCACTTTCCAAATTGGGCATGGCCTATGTAAATTTTAGGTTTTAAACCAGATCTGAGCTTCTGTTTACTTCAAGAAACAGTAAATGGTATGGCCATCGACTGCACCTCCTGCTTTCTTTTGACCATTGCATGAGCATTAGATTGCATACAGCCTATCCATTTATTTAATTTACCATTTGGCAGCACCCAAAAACATACCCTTTAGGCAGCCTTGGGTCTTTGCACATAACCTGGAATGGATAGAGGCTGGGGATTCTACTGATGCACCTAACGGCTATTGAAATGAAACAGTACAATTTTTAGAAAATGTCAATAAGGGTACTGATGGTTGAAAAAACATTTTATTTATGCTTCATTTTTTATTTTGACAGCTCAAACATAGCAACCTTTGATATAAAGAGATTCTGCATTTTCAGTAACCTTTATCCACCTCTATGAAAATGCTGCTACATTATTAATTCCCAAGACGAGTCAAATTCCCCTTTGATTGGGTCACGTATGATCAACTGTAATCCATTCATATGCCGCCAGAGGAACATTCGGAGACAATGCAGACACATGCATTAATTAATTAAGGCTCTATCTGCTATCTGGTTGGGTTAAATTAAAATCAGATGTTGTTCTATGCTTGTTGCATACTCAGATTGTTAAATGTCCTAAAACAATCTGTTGAATTCTAATAAGTTCATGTTTCCCTATGCTTTGTGCACATTAATTCACAGGAACAAAACCATCTGTTACAGTAATGTCTAAAAAGATCGAACAACTGCACACTGCTAAAAACAAACGGGTTGCAGAAATCCAAATGCACACATCTGATGATGTTTCTGCTGAATGCTGTTTGTTTTTGGATAATTCAAATGTGCCAGATGAACCTTTGGTGGTAAATATTCCCAAAGTAAAATTTAGGTCAAGATTGATTAGGTTTTATGTGATTTTTTTTTATTTTTTTATTGTGTAAGGCTTTTTTTTTTAATAGTAAACTTGCAGTGGTCACACACTAATCTGATAGCTGGACATTGTAGCATGCCCATAAAGGTGTTTTAAATAACCTTATTCTACAGAACCTCTGGAGCCCCAAAACCTTGGAAGCAATATTATACAAATACCAGCTTTCTGGATGATTATGGTGCTTGGTTCCGCCACATCTAATTCTTTGTCAGTAAGTCTGCCCATCATAGTGATGGGCCAATAGAGAGGCATCAGAGGTCGGAAGGGGTAGGGCAAAACACTGACTTCATGTATGAAGTTGCATAGTAATTAAAAAGTTAAAGGATGACTAAATCCTAACTCAAGGACATTTAATTTTTTCATCATTGTGCATCTCAGTGCTGCTGATCTCGTGTAGCCTTTTTTTCAGCCACTCCCTTTCTACATGCATTCACTCCAGCATTGGTGCACATCTTTGCTCTGGACCGATATCTGATGTTGATGTTGAGTGAACAATGCCTGTGCAGTTTGCGTTGGCACAATTGCTTGTAGTCTCCACCAGGAGAACATGTGATAGGATGACAATGCAGTAGTACCTTATCAGGAAGTGCCTGAACCAGGACCATCATGGCAGCTGCATATTTAACCCCTTCCCACTGACAGTACACATAGATGCAGTCTCACTGAACTGGGTTTTTTTTTCAGTGGGGCCACATATATCCTTAACTGTCTTTGTGCTGGGAGCATGCTGCACAGCTCTCACCAGAAACTCCCGGTTCTGGGTCACCTGGTCTCTGTGATAGCATCTGATTGGCTAACACAGTGTACAGTCACTGTGAAGCCCGCCCCTGTGTTTTCTCTCTCTCTCTGAATGGAGGGGAGAGATGCACTGTATCTCTCTCCTTGCAGAGAAAAATAAAACAATGTGTAAAAAAACCTAGATCAAGGTTTGATCTAGGTCAGTGCCCGGGTTAGTGTTTGGATGAAGTAAGGGTCAAAGGTCATGGTCAGTAAATTTTGGGCAGGATTTTTAAAATTAGTATCAGTGTCAATTAGTGTCAGTGACAGTGTGTTTCAGGTAGGATGAAAAAAAAAAGCAAAATGTGCACTATTGTTTCTGGGCTGTACTACAGGTACTGTATATACAACAACTAACATACACAAATGTCCATCAAGCCACTGGCAGCTCTGATCCATTCAAATCAATCCATATGTGGGTTGAAATATGGGAAAACACAGGATAAAACTATGCTACTGTATATGAGGATGACACCATACTCCTCCTGGGGGACACTGACACCTCTCTTCGTGAAGCAATGGCAGTCATCACTAATTTTGGGGTATATTCGGGCCTCACCATAATTTGGTCCATACCACTAGCACTACTGGGTTGATTTTCCATGGCATCCCCTTTTCCTCTAGCTTCAAGTATCTTGGCATGTATATCACCCCTAGACCAATTGCTTATGTACATTTGAATCTGTCACCCCTACTTACCCGTATTCGGGATAAGGCTGAAATCTGGACTAGACTTAAATTCTCAGTAGTGGGGAAAATCAAACTTAAAAAAAATATTTTTATGCCGCAGCTTCTCTGTGTACTGCACAATTCCCAAATGGTTATCCCTCTAAAAGTGTTTCACATTATTAATCCCATCTTTAAAACCTTCATTTGGCATTCTAAGCCTCCTAGAATTAAATTTGAACAACTTCAAAGACCAAAAGATGGAGGCGGCCTGGCCTTACCAAACCCCTAGTTATATTACCTCACTGTCCAGTTACAGCACATCGCCAATTCCTGTGGACCCAACTACCTTTATTCTGTATCAGGTTACGGAAGTGAGCAGTGTTGCCATGGGGTTAGAAACACTGACCTTCAGTAAGTCTAACAAGCTTTTCCCTACCTACTCCGTTATGCAAAGGGTGTGGAATAAGGCAAGGAAGATGCAGAAGGTTAAAGGTTTTACTATATTTAGTCCTATCTGGGGGAATGCCCATTACCCTGAGCTGAATTCTTCACAATTGCAATGCATGTGCTAACCAATGCCCGGGATCAGGCAGGGACTGCGGTAATGTGAAAGTCTAACAATCTTCCCCATACTTATAGCACTGGTGAGTAGGCTAGATCCAAAAAAGACCAGAAACAACCCCCCCCCCCCCTCAGCCTGAGCCAGCCACTAACTGCACCTGTAGGCAACCTGGCTACAAGTTTTGTCATCCTGGTTTGGCCAATCAAGATGGCCAAAACTCTAGAACCAGAAGAAGACTGGGTAAAGATGAAAGAATCAATGACAAAGGTCTGGTGAAAGGCCTTCACAATGTAAGAATGTCATAATGTTTGGTTATACTTATCATAATTAGACATTATGACAAATAGCTGTGGTGGCCATAAGGGCCCCAACATTGATAGGATTTTCTTTACTTCCACTTAAACTGTAAAAACAAACTTAGTCTCAGAATAGAGTAGTCATGGAACATATATACTCCAAACTTTTCCTTAAAGGAACCCTTTACTGAAAAAAGTGTGGAGGCTGCCATTGCTGACCTCTGCTTCTGGAAAGGCTACTTGCCTTGTTCTCAGGGCCTTTTGGCTTCAGGACTTTGAGTCACTTACTTGGAGCAAGTATTCAGCAAGTGAAGTCATACTCAAGCAGATATTGTTATACTTTATCAGGGCTTATGACCCAGTTTTAAAAAGAATAATTCTCACACAACCATAGTTTTTAGAAGGATAGTTTGACATTCACAACCCTCACTTTATCCTCTGTAAAGGTTAACTTTATGGGCAGAATTACGCTAAACTTTTCCAGTCTAGCTAGACTAAAATGGTGTTTCAATGGTTTATAAGAGTGGTCTAGCTTTAATTAGGACCCTAGTAATATCAGAACTAGGACTGATGGCAGTACTCTAGCTTCTGGATAAGTGTTGACGCCTAAGAAATAAGATAATTTAAGTGACTCTGTCATGAGTGACTGTCCAACCAATGCAGGCTTCCTTTTGAAAACGCTAGATGCTTGGCTGCACCTGAATTAGTCACTTTAAGTATTTAATTTCTGAGTCCAACTTTATTGAGAAAAATGGCTCTGACTGTAAATAAGAAGGAAAAATTAATAATTGGTTAAAATGTTGCTAATATGTTTTATTTTAAATTAGCACATCAGAACAAAATTTGTGCAAAGTCTTACAATTTGTTTTCTTTAACAAGCAGCCTCAAAAGTAGAAAAGCCTGTCCACTGCTATCATGCTGCAGAGTGGCTCCCTTGTTTAAGCAGTGGTCTCATTACATTGATTCTGCATTCCTAGCTCTAAGTCATAGCCACGGCTCTCCAATCAGTAGGGGGCATGCGTTATGCTAATTGCAGAGTTATATGTCTTACTCAACAGGAGGCATGTCAAACCTATATAGAAGAACCACTGTTTCCACCCAGAAAGCAAGGGTCCATGCAGCTTACTGATAGGGGATAGGCTTTTTTACCTTTATTCTGATGCACTTGGAATGTATTTACCTGATTTAAATGGAAAGTTTAATTGAGCTTTCATGAAAATGTGAAGCAATTGAGAGCCACATATAACTGTTGACCAATTGTTTAAGGCTTCTGTCCATTCCCCTGGCAAAATGATATGGTGCTCCTGATGCTCAGATCTGCTGCATTGCTTGCTTATGTATCAAGCCACGTATGACCTTGTATGTCTTCTGTGTACAGCCTTATAAAAGCTAATCTGGTTGGGTGTTATGAGCCATTGTATACCACTACTATGAAATCTGCTGTGCTGTATAATTACAAAAGGCTAATTATTTAATCTGTGATTGTGTTACAAGATGACCTGTTAGTGGTCCCTGTGGGTCGGTTTAGAAAATACAAAGGTAATTTCAGGAGCTTCATATTCAACAAGCATTTACAAAAAAATTAACAAGCTTTGAGCAGATTTCCCAGCGCCCTTAAAGCACCCTTCAGCTCCAGGCTTAAGGACTGATTTACTAGAGATGTAGTGACTGTTTGCTTTGCAAAGTGAATAATCATATAGTTTGGTAAATAAGGTTAACACTATATTCACTTTGGATGCCCAATTATGTGCAAGGTAAATAAAAAATGAATCATTGCTTGAACGTGATTGGATGATTAAAGAGAATACAAAGTCCCTTTATTCATGTTGCTAAGTCAACAGCCTCTATAAATCTGATTTTGCTGCGTGTATTAGCCTAGCCTTAAAACACAATTTTAGCAGATTTATAATTGCTGAAGTGTGATAAAAGCCAACTGAAGTTTGCTAAAAGTATGTTTAAAGCTACAGCCAGCACCTCCATGAAGATCTCATTTGTATCTAAACTAACAAAAGTACCAAATACTCTTTCTGGGAAATTGTACCTTAGCAATTGCCACGAAAGCACCACCTAGATCACCCAGCCCCTCTGAAATGGCTATGCAGTCAAAACCTCTCTTGTGGTTTGTAAGTGCTAGCCATGGGCACCTCTCCAATGTGCCAATGCCCAGGCATGCTGGTGGGTGACTCAGCCCCAAGTATTGCAGTGTGGCATAGTAACAGAAATGAGCCAGATGGTGGGCGAATCTTGCATCACCATTTATAAATACATCTATCATACCCCCCAACTGCCCTGGTTTCTGTGGGACTGTCCTGTATTTGCACTGTTATCGTGTATTAATACACGCTCATTGACATTTTTCCTGTGTTGACATGCATTGTGTAAAGCATCCCATTCATTTTGAATATGCTGTGAACATACCTCTGCGCATGAAAAAAAAAAAAAAGCGCTTGCACTATTTTTTGCAATTTAGTGCATCACAAAGCACAAATATTCACATCTAAACATTGTGATGCACTGAATTGTAGATTTCTTTTTTTTTTATTGGGGTGCCATTCAAAATAAGTAAAATTTTTAGCAGTAATATGCAGTAAATGTGCAGTAAAACAATGTTACGATGTGCGTTACCCCAAAGCTTAAGTGTGTTTGGGCCCTCAAATACTAGAATGTGGAAAAAATGCAACATAGTTAAGACATCCCAAATCCACACCGCCCTTGACCTGTGCCTCCCAACCAGACTTCTGGAAAGCCGGCTCGAAAAGCCAGTATGTGCTCACCGCTTGTGGCACAGGTTAATAAAAGCCACTCTCAAATATCTGCTTTTCAAGGCATTTTACTTCAGCTGTCAACAATGCAACTGCATCCATGATGTCCCCAACCAGAGACCACCATTACTTAATACATTTCATCAAAGTTGGCTTGAGCGAGCCAACTGTGCTGAAACGCGTTAAGGAATATTAGAGTGGCGCTTTTAAACAACAATGCTATATAATAATATGAAAGCTGTTTTTAATATAGTTTTACTTGAAAAATAGTTGTGTGCATGAGATTTTAAATGCCTGTTGTTATTAACCAGTTCCCACCCAAGCCAATTCTGACATTTCTCTCCTACATGTAAAAATATGTTTTTTTTTTTGCTAGAAAATTACTCAGAATCCTAAACATACACTTTAATGAATTTTGAAGTAAAAAAAAACACAATATAGAAACACATTTTTTTGTAAAATATAGAAGATAATGTTACACCGAGTAAATAGATATCTAACATTTCTACTTTAAAATATGAAGGCTTGTGGAATGGCGCCAAACTATGGTGGTTAAAAATCTCCATAGGCAATGTTTAAACATTTTTACAGGTTACTAGTTTAGATTTACAGAGGAGGTCTATTGCTAAAATTATTGCTCTCACTATAACGTTCGTGGTGATAACTTACATGTGTGGTGAGAACACCGTTTACATAAACAGGCACGACCGACGTATGTGTTCTACACAAGAAGACAGGGGCGCTGTAAAAAAATGTTTAATTATTTATTATATTTCTATTTTTTTTTTATTTTTACTGTTCTTTTTTCTCTTTCTTTTGACTTTGATCATTTTTATTCCTATAACAAGAAATGTAAACATTCCTTGTAATAGAAATAAGGCATGAGAGGTCCTCTTCTTGGAGACATCTGGCATCTATAAGACCCCAGATACAGTGGCAGCCCGTCCATACAGGGCGAAGGGGCGCTGCCCCCTTTATATGCGCCCGGCCCCTAATCTACATGCATGGATTCCAATGGGTCTTTTTTTTTTTTTTTTTTTTTAGAAGCACGATTAGAGCGGGAGGCTCTAATTGGCTTCAAAAGGAGTAGGCTTGGGGCGCAGAGCACCGTGCCAAAAGCCCACCCAGTTCTGTGACATTAGCGAATTAATATTCGCTAATGTCTCCCTGTTTCTCCTCACGGACAATCAGGAAGTAGGTCCTGAGTCCCGATTGGCCGGGACTCCAAAGACCCTTTTGGCTGCGAGTCCTAACTCCTGATTGGCCGGGAGGAGAATCGGCTGCTAGGACTCCAAAGGAGACGCAGGGGTGAAGACGCCACCTGCATGGGGTAAGTGTAGGGACTGGCGGGGGGACTGACAATTCAATCGATTGAGGGATGGGGGGTTATGTTGTTGGCTGGCTGGGGGGGGCTGTGGGCCCCCTCCTCAAGTAAATTAAGTACCAGCCGCCACTGCCCAGATATCTCCTATACCCTGGAAAGCATGGTATTAAGAAAAAGAAAAGGAAAAAAAAAATGATAATCTCTGCTGTCATCATTACATTGCTTCTGGCCTCCCAGGGACATAGAGATGGGCGGGCTCTGTGGTAATCCGGATTTCTGGCTTCCCGATCACGCGGGAGAGCCCGGAGAGGCGCCGATGTGCAGCATAGGCACTTGCTGCCTGTAAAAGCAATCTGGTGGCTAATTAGCCGCTAGAATGGCTTTTACATTGTAGGCAATCGGTAGCCAAAATAAAACATATCTGGATGATGCCTATAGCTGCAGGCATCATCCAGATTTTTCCACTCAAAGTAAATGATGACCTATGAGGTCATGCAGGTGGGAAGTGATTAAAAGGGTGGACTTAGATCATATATGTAACATAAAAAACAGCAGCTGTGGGAAACGTTTTTTGACATCTAAAAAATCAGGAAAGAATCCACAAAGTCTGGGTTTTCCTTTACCATAAATAGTCAAATTCACAGAAACTTGACCTTAGAGCATGTTTATATCAATGCAATGCGGTAACACAGGATAAAACGCACACAATTCTGCAATGTGCAGTATCATATCATGGCACACCAATGCACGAATGCAGTTTTGTTATAACACACCACAACGGATGCCAAAAAAAAGGTAGCATAAGACTGCTTTCACCCTGCTCTGCTGAAAAAGACACGTCTCCCAGCATGCACCTGTGAAACATGGACACGTGACTCAAAAAAGCGCCAAAAACGTAATCCTGGTGCGTTTTTTATGTGTTCTTGACACGTTCTCTAGTGGGGAGCTGCATTTTTGGTGCGGTTTTGAAAAACGCACAAAAAATGCATCAAGCAGGACTTTAAAAAATGCAACTGAAACGCAACAGACTGGTGTGCAGAGTTCCATAGGTTTTAAAGGGATGCATTTCTCATGCATTTTAATATGCTTTTTTAACTGAAAAACTGATTAAAATCTGATCAGTGTGAAATGGCCCTAACCCAAAATTACCCATATTGAATAGATTGACTACAACCTGCCTCAATGCAAAAAAATGCATATACTGTGCTGTGCTGTGTTCTGGTGTGAATGGCACCTCAAAGATCAAATAAATGTTCTTTTAGAATGATAAACAGTAACATTTTAATGTCTTCCCTCATTTCCCTCATTTTCATTGTGGACTGAACAAAATAAAATGAAGTTGACCCCCCAGGAATTTATGATATTTGCAGTTTATTATAGCTACAATAGGTCTAGACCTACTTAAAGGACACTGATAAAGGAATGAAATATTATGGCCCAGTCAGGATCACAAGCTATAATATAAAATATTAGGCTGAAGACGTTTATAGAAAATGTTGAGGCCAAGCAAAAGCCTATAAATTCTAAAAGCAGAAGATCGTTATGATGCCATTAAGTGCTATTCCTGTGATACTATTTCAAGGACAGGATAATATTTTCCTGCTCTGATATGTTTTTATTAGGGCAATGTATCAATTATATATCACCGTTATATTTTTATGACCTTTGATGACCATTTAACTGTTTGCTGACCACTGCCAAGCTGAAAAGACTGATTTATGTGTAAATAGAAAACCTGCACTGATAGAAGATTGTGAGCTACCCGACTACCACTGCTGACTTCTATTCTGCAAATACAAATGACTTGTCATCAGAGCTGGGACATAGCGTGGGCAGGAGGGACGGCTGCCCTGAGCACTGTGGTATTATGTGAGGTAAGGGGTGCCGCAAGGAGATTGGGGGAAAGGATTTGTGTTAAAAGGGGGAATTTCGGGGATGGCAGGGGGTAAGAATTGCTCTAGTAGGAGACATTTTGGGGAGTGGTGATTTTGGGGGATTTGTGTTGGAAGGGGGGGTGGAAGAATAGGATCTTTGCACGGAGGGGGTATTTGGGGTGGTTGTACTAGAAGAAATGATATGGTAGATGTGGGAGGGGAATTTTTTTTTTTGAGGGGGGGGTTTGTGCTAGTAGGGATGATTGGGGGGGAGGGGGGCGTTTGTGCTAGGAGGGAAAATTTGAAATTTGAGGGTGAGGATTTGTGATAGGATGGAGGTTTTGGAGTGGGGAAAAGAGGATGAATGATTTGTGCTGGAGGGATGTGGGGAATAGGTTCAGATTTGTGCTGAGAGGGGGGATTTCAGTACGAAGGGGGAATTGTACTGGGCAGAGGAGGAATTTATGCTTAGGGGGGTAATAAAGCAGATTAGTGCGCAATTTTTGGGGGGATTTTTGCTGACACACAATGCTCATACAGTGCATCCGGAAAATTTTCACAGTGCTTCGCTTTTTCCACATCTTGTTTGTTACAGCCTTATTCCAAAATGGATTAAATTCATTATTTTTCTCAAACATCTACAAACAATACCCCATAATGACAATGTGAAAGATGATTAAATATAAATATTCACAGCCTTTGCTCAGTACTTTGTTGAAGCACCTTTGTTCCCAATTACAGCCTCAGGTCTTTTTGAGTATGATACTACAAGTTTGGCATACCTATTTCTGAGCAGTTTCTCCCATTCTTCTTTGCAGGACCTTTCAAGCTCCATCAGGTTGGATGGGGAGTGTCGGTGCACAGCTATTTTCAAATCTCTCCAGAGATGCTCAGTCGGGTTTAAGTCTGAGCTCTGTCTGGGCCACTCAAGGATATTCACAGAGCTGTCCCATAGCCACTCCTTTGTTATCTTGGCTGTGTGCTTACGGTCATTGTCCTGTTGGAAGAGGAACATTTGTCCCAGTAGGAGGTCCAGAGCTCTCTGGAGTAGGTTTTTATCAAGGATGTCTCTGTACATTGCTGCATTCATCGTTCCCTCAATCCTGACTAGTCTCCCAGTTCCTGCTGCTGCCACCACCATGCTTTTGGAATGGTATTGCCAGATGATGAGTGGTACATGGATTCCTCCAGACATGATGCTTGCCATTCAGGCCAAAGAGTTCAATCTTTGTTTTATCAGACTAGAGAATTTTGTTTCTCATGGTCTGAAAGTCTTTCTGGTGCCTTTTGGCAAACTCCAGGCAGGCTGTCATGTACCTTTTCCTGAGGAGTGGCTTCTGTCTGGCAACTCTACCATACAGGCCTGATTGGTGGAGTGCTGCATAGATGGTTGTTCTTCTCCTCCAGAGAAATGCTGAAGCTCTTTAAGAGCGACCATCGGGTTCTTGGTCACCTCCCTGACTAAGGCCATTCTCCTCTGATCGCTCAGTTTGGATGGGCAGCCCACTCCAGGAAGAGTCCCGGTAGTCCTTCCATTTAAAAGTGATGGAGTCCGCTGCACTCATTGGGACCGTCAATGCTGCAGAAATGTTTCTGCACCCTTCCCCTGATCTGTGCCTCGATACAATCCTGTCTCGGAGGTCTACATACAATTCCTTGGACTTAATGGCTTGGTTTGTGCTCTGACATGCATTGTTAACTGTGGGACCTTATATAGACAGGTGTGTGCCTTTCCAAATCATGTCCAATCACCTGAATTTACCACAGGTGGACTCCAATCAAGTTGTTGAAACATTTCAAGGATGGTCAGTGGTGTTCAGAGTGTCATGTCAAAGGCTGTGAATACTTATGTACATGTGATTTTTTTTTTTTTTTAATAAATTTGCAAAGATTTCAAACAAACTTTTTTCCCGTTGTCATTATGGGGTATTGTTTGTAGAATTTTAAGGAAAATAATGAATTTAATCAATTTTGGAAAAAAGCTGTAACATAACAAAATGTGGAAAAAGTGAAGCGCTGCGAATACTTTCCAGATGCACTGTACATTTAGGAGAAGGCAGGTTCGGGGAGAGTGGCGCAGTTTGCCATGTTTGCCCAGGGTTCTAGGTGACCTTGTCCCAGCACTGCCTGTCATGTTGATCCAGAAACAATCAGTACAATAAAAAATGAACCAAAACAAGTATTGAGAACTGACATTCTGCCTCTACTCTGACTTCACTTGCTTTATACTTTCTGATTTAATTATTGAAGGAATACACCACCAAGCAATAGGCATTTTTTTAGAAGATGTTCACCAATCCACACTCCCACCCTGCTCTGTTGGAGCCCTTGCATGGTTGCTCTAATATGGGGCGCATGTGACCTCCCTAGTGCTTAGGCCTGAGTTTCCAATCGTCTGGCTCAAACGCGGTCACATTATGGGTGATGTCATCCACACACTTACGCTTTAACACTAGATCCTACTCAGGGTGGACTCATTTTATTCCATACTAAATAGGTAGAATAATAATGTCTCTTTAGAGGAGTATTAAATCCAAAACCAAAAAATGTATAAATTGCAGTTTACCAATCACTAGATGTGGTGACTGCATTCGTTTTCTTTTTTCCAGCCTTTTTTTACCTCTGTTTTCACCTGGTAATCTGGCCAGTAACACACTTCCTGTATTAGAGTGCTCCCACTCTGGATGAAGGAGCACAGAGACACCTTTGGACAGCAGCATTGTCAGTCCGTAGGGAGGGGAGCGTAAGACGGACTAGCAGATTTAGATACACTAACAAATTGAAGCAAAACTCCAGCTAACAATTCTGTTACACAAGCAGTTACAGAAATTGTTTTTTTTTTTCTTTTGAGATAAAGGTTTTACATGAATAAATGAAAGCTGATAGTTGTAAGCACCCCTGTCAGTGGTAAATAGTTTTTCTAAACACTCTAATGCCTCTTTAGCACGGTCCGCATTCCGTTGCGGACCGTGCTCTGCTCAGCGGAGATCGATCCGCTGAGCAGAGAGGGAAGTGTCAGAGCCCCGCTGCTCTCTATGGGGAATCGGATGAGAGCGGACTGCCTCATCTGATCCGATCCCCAGGACGGATGGAAAATAGGGATCGGATGCGGATGGCAGCGGGTGTCAGCAGACATGTCACCGCTGACATCCGCTGCTCCATAGGGCTGAATGGGGCATCCGATCAGATCCGCCTAAAAAACTGACAGGCGGATCGGATCTGATCGGAACGCCCGTGTGAAAGAGCCCTAACTTCTACATTTGCTGAAAAACTTGTTTTGATAAAGTACAACAGACTTACTGGACAGATCACCAGATAAAAATTAAAAAAAAGCCTAATAGAAAAAAAAAAAAAGAAAGAAAATAATGCAGCTATCACATCTAAGAATTGTTAAGTTTCAATATAATAAAAGTTTGCTTTTGGGTTTGATACTGCTTTTAAGTAATAAATACATCATGGGAAATATTAACAATTCATGGAGACAATGATATTGATTTACTAAAGAAGAAGACGCTGCTCACTTGCCAAATGGAATGTATAATTAGGCTGTGTTCAATCAACCAGTCAAGTGCTGCCATTTTTTTACATTTCCCTCACACATAGCTGTGTATTCAAAGTGAACAAATGTTCCCTACCATAAAGGCTCATCTATACTGTAAAACAGGTGGTTGGGGCACATTTTTTACCTCCCCTTAACCACTCCCCTCCGGGCCCTCCCTAAAGCTGCAAAGGCAGCCAGACAGAGGTGTACACATTTGCTACTGAGGCAAGAATGATCGCCCTGTTATTTTCGGCAGGCAGCACCACCAACATAAGGACCCGTTCAAGCGAATGGGGCCACACCACAACCACCCTGCAACCGTGTTGAATGCGCACAGTTGTAGCAAGGTAATGCAGCATTTACAGGGTAAAACAGGTGGCAAGGAGGTGACCCATCACCTCCTCATTGATTGTGAGTGAAACACATCCAAAAAGTGATTCACAGTCAGTCACTCGCTTTTCAGAGGTGCCTCAGTGACAGCCACATGTGTACACTTAATCTTGCTTTTGCAAGAGTGTATAGCCTTATGGTGGTTATACTTTACACACTTCAGTTTTTTTTTTTTAATCCATTTAATTTGCAATTTGATCAAAATGATAGAATCTTCAAAAAACAAATAGCCATAACTTCCCTTGCAATCGATTTTGACTCAATTCTGATCTGAGTCAATCGACCAGGGTGGAAAATTATGGATCTTTTTCCATCTATCAGCAGCACTGAGATACTATGTTCATGAATAGTGATGGACGAACATCGGCCGGGGTGGTTCGCGAACGCCAGCCGCAAATTTTCTCAAAAGTCCACGAACCAAGAGTTTGCGGCGGGCCCCATTGACTTTAATGGGAGGCGAACTTTAAAAACCTTTAGGTCACATTTGCAGCCACAAAAGATGTACTAGCTGTGCACAAATAGTACCAGCACATGGACAATGTCATAACAGAAGTATTGCAATCGAAAAAGTTGTCCTAAATTTTTTTTTTTTACAGCAAAAAATATATATATTTTTTGCATAAATCAGCTAGAACTGACAGCAGCCGGTAAATACATTGTCTAATACATACAGTATAGGGTCCATTCACACATCTGTAAAATGGGTCCGCATCCATTCCACAATTTGGCGGAACCTTTACAGACCTATTGTTTTCCATTTCCAGCCTGAAAAATTAGGCATTCACAGGATAAAGAAGTAAGTGTCGGCCATTCCAGGCCCCAAAAATTAACCCACATGCGTTTACCTGACAGCTAAGAATGTAGTATTCTGTGGCTGAAGGTACATTAAGCATTCACAGGTAAATGAAGTAAGTGTTGGCCATATAAGGCACCAAAAAATAGCCCACATGGGTTTACCTGACAGCTAACAATGTAGTATTCTGTGGCTGAAGGTACATTAGGCATTCACACAGTATACAGAAGGAAGTGTCGGCCTGTATAGGCTGCAAAAATTAGCTCACATGGTTTGAACTGACAGTAAAAAACTTAGTTTTTGATGGCTAGGGGTGTGGTAGGCGTTCACAGTACACAGAACCGTAAGTGTCGGCCTGTATAGGCTCCAAAAATGAGCTCACATGGTTTGAACTAACAGCAAAAAACTTAGTTTTTGATGGCTAGAGGTATGGTAGGCGTTCACAGTACACAGAACCGTAAGTGTCGGCCTGTATATTCCCTGCCCGTGTTTGCTAGACCATGTGTCTGTGTAGATAACACCCCGCTTCAATCTGTGGTATTGGGGGGCCACAGGTTTATCACACCAGTTCTACAAATAATTGGCCAGTGTCTGCTGTCAATGTGTGTAGCACAGTTAACACAGCAAAAGAGGCCACATTTTTGCAGGACTAAAATACAATCTTAGAAAAGTATACTGTGTAATAACACCCCGCTTCAATATGGGCTATTGGGGGGCCACTGGTCTATCACACCAGTTGTTCAAAAAATTGTCCAGTGAGTTTGGCACTGTGTGTACCAGACTTCACTCAGCAAAAGAGGCAATATTGTTGCAGGACAGAAATACACTTGAAAAAGTTTACTCAGATAACACCCAACTTTAATATGTGGCATTGGGGGGAGCATTGGTGTAGCTGTAACGCTCCTGCGTTTCATGTATGGTGTGGATTTTCAGCTGCAGAAATATTCCACTTCAGTAGTCATGTAAGAGAGATGCTGAGATACCATTCCCAACCTCAATGACTCATCATGTGTGGAAGGTCTTAATTCAGCTAGTAAATACACACACTCAACAAGCTGGTTCCTAGAGTGACTTTATGTATGTAGTAACACAGTGATGAAGATTTAAGAGACAGGTTGAGTGGAGGTGGTAGGTGACAGACACTTGAAGGTAAGACAGTAGCAGATGGATGCAGGTAGGTTTAGCAATCATGTATGGTAGCAGATGACAGAGTAGCAGGTGGACATACAAGAGTGATCAACCCAGTGCAGGAATAAGTAGCAGTAGTCTTAAGAGCTAGCAATCTAGATATGCAGATGTGATAAATAGTCTTTACTATGCAGAGCTAGATAGTGTAAGCTTAGTATAAGTTTATAGAGGGTTCCCCTGCGGGGTACTTAGCACTAATAGCAATACAGCCGAAGGTTGGTTCAGGAGGAGCGGATGATCCGGAAGCGGGATGCAGGGATCAGCGCAGTGAGGTTCCGTCAGCGAAGTATGCTTGCAAGCACGAAAGCTTCAAGCCAAGTTAGCATCCAGGTAAGGGTGTTTGAACGAACAAATGTGAGTGAGAACCGGCGCTTTAAATAGCCATCTAGTCCGGCGCTGAGTGATGACAGCTTCAGTCTTAAAGGTGTATGCGCACCTTTCCAAAAGAGAATGGTGGGGCGCATACACTTGTGAAAAGAGTAATTTAGGGTACCAAAGGTACCAGAACATTACAATACCCCCCCCCCCCCCCTTAAGGCCGGCTCCTGAAGGCCTCTGGAGCTGGTTTGTCTGGGTATCTCGCATGAAAATTGCGGATTAATCTAGGGGCATGTATTTCAGAGGTGTTTAGCCAGGTGTCATCTTGGGGCCCATAGTTCTTCCATCTAACCAAGTACTGAAGTCTTCTTCTGTAAATACGAGAATCCAGAATCTCTTTTATCTCGTATTCTTCTCCACCTTCAACTTGTACAGGAGGCGGAGGTGGAATATTAGGCCTTATTCCGTGGTCCGGAACATGGGGCTTCAGTAGCGACACATGGAAAATGGGATGGATTTTTAGGTCTATTGGCAATGTAAGCTGTACTGCAGCTTTTCCAATAAGTTTTTTGATTGGGAAAGGTCCCAAGAACAGAGGTCCAAGCTTTTTGCTAGGGATTTTCAGTCTTAAATTTTTTGTTGAGAGCCAAACGAGGTCCCCGATAGTGTACTGTGGAGAAGGTCTTCTGCGAAGATCATAGTACTTCTTTTGTTGACTGTGAGCGTGTGCAATGGTAGTATTTAATAAACCCAGAGAATCCTTTATTTGGGTAAGATAGTCTGAGGCTACTGGGTTGTTTGAAGGAAGGATGCGTGGTGGAAGAATAGAGGGATGAAACCCATAGTTCAAGTAGAACGGACTCTGCTTGGTTGTACTGTGGGTTGCGTTGTTGTAGGCAAATTCTGCCAGAGGGAGAAGATCCACCCAATCATCCTGTTGGTAAGAAGTGTAACAACGTAAATACTGCTCGATGCATTGGTTGACTCTTTCAGTCTGTCCGTTGGTCTGCGGATGGTAAGGGGAAGTGAGCTTCCGCTCGATCCGTAGTATGTGACATAGTTCTTGCCAGAACTTAGAAATAAATTGGGATCCACGGTCAGACAGAAGAGTTTTTGGGATACCATGTAATCTAAAGACATGTTTCATCAGGAGTTCTGCCGTTTGTTTGGACGAAGGTAGTCTGCGAATAGCAATGAAATGTGCCATCTTTGTCAGATGGTCCACTGACACCAAGATGGTATTAAATCCTTTGGAAAGAGGCAATTCTACGATGAAGTCCAAGGACAAAACTTCCCATGGAGTTTGGGGTATTGGTAGACTGCATAGTAGACCGGATGGTCTCGTAGTGTCAATTTTGGACCTGGCACAGACATTGCATGAAGAGACGAATTTTTGTATAGATGTTTTCATGTCAGGCCACCAGAATTGCCAGGAAATCAAATTAAGAGTCTTTGTCATACCCATATGTCCTGCCATAGGCACATCATGAGATAATTCCAAGATCTTGGTGCGTAGGGTAGGTGGTATGTAAAGTTTGTCGTTGTAGTAGAGGAAGCCTTCTGCATCAGTATTTAGTTGTGGTGGGGGTGAATCCAAACTTATACCATGCAAAACCTCTTCTTTCAAGGAACGGACAACTCCAATAATGCGTTTGTGAGGTATTATAGGAACGGAAGGGATTTCAAAGTAGTTTTCTTCAGTTAGTCGTGATAGTGCATCCGCCTTTTTGTTTTTATCTGCAGGTGTGTAAGTCACTAGGAAGTTAAACCTTAGAAAGAATAGTGACCATCGTACCTGTCGGTGCGAGAGAGTTTTGCTAGTCTGAAGATATCGGAGGTTTTTATGGTCCATGTATATAATTATTGGTAATTGGGTGCCTTCGAGTAAATGTCGCCAATTCTCCAGAGCCAATTTTATAGCAAGCAGTTCCTTTTCACCCACGGGGTAATTTATCTCGGGACTGCTTAGGGATTTAGAAAAAAAGGCGACTGGATGAAGTGGTGAAGTGTGGGTTGGTCGTTGGGAGAGTATTGCTCCTACTGCCATGTTTGACGCATCTACCTCCAGAATGTATTGGAGGGATTGGTCTGGATGGCGTAATATGGGAGCGGAAGTAAACCTTGTCTTTAACAAGTGAAAAGCTTTATTGGCTTCTTCTGACCATTTGAATGGTTTTTTTATGCTAGTGAGCTGTGTGAGGGGTCTCACAATAGCAGAAAAGTTTTTAATGAACTTCCTGTAGAAATTTGAAAATCCCAGGAATCGCTGTAGCGCCTTGCGTGTGGTTGGTGTAGGCCAATCCTGAATGCAGGATATTTTACTCATGTCCATCTCGATTCCTGTTTTGGATATGATGTAGCCTAGAAAGAGTACCTCGTCTTTATGAAATGTCGGGGTTATTGGGGGTTGATTAAAATAATAATAGGTAAAAAGAAAAATGATTTTAAAAGCCATGTATATTTCGTATTATGCATAAGAGATTCTGAACAGGATGGCGTCCATCTTGTTTTTAAGGTGAAACAAAGTTCATATATATACTTGTTAAACAAAATGTCTCTCACAGGCTTACAAAGGGTCTATGGTTTCAACAGAGATCTTTGTATTTCTATGTAATCGTAAATAAGATCCCTTTTGACATCTCGATCAGATAAAACTTAGTCAGTCTGACGCTATGTTAAAGGGGGTGATATCTCAGTCTGTCTATAAGTATTTAACAATAGACAATGGCTCAGTGTTTCTCATCAAACATGTAAAAATGAACCATATAAGTTTTCATAGATACATTATTATATGTGAGAAGATATTAGCTATAATTATATCATTATATTATGTAAGGCATATACATATATATTTAGGAACATTGTGTCACGTTTTAGGTTTATATTCTCATAGTAGTATCTTACTTAGACTTAAAACTAAAGTGAAAACGAATTACTTCATGTTAAGGCATGTGGTAGGAGTGTTTATATAAGAATTGCTTTAGACTAGTTTATGTCTAAGTGTTCAAAGATGTCGTAAATATTACCAACTTAGACTAAATGCCTGACAACTTTGGCATGGTCATATAAGTAATGGCTTCTCACTAGCCGACAGGTCAATAGGTCATCAGATAACAAATTGTTTTAATTATGTTAAATACAAAATCTAATGAATGGTACGATACTGCCCTCTGGAGGCGAAATACCAGGTGCAGTCTTGAGATAATTTTAGATATTTCCATATAAAAATATTATATTGTCTTAAAAATATAATTATTGAAATGGCATTACTTGCCAAGGTGAATGATGGAGACACAGGTGGACATTTATGTATGTACTGGAAGTCTGGACAAAGTTTTATGTTGTGTTATATGATTAATCTCACATATAGAGAAATCATCATTTAATTTTATTATCCAAGTATGGGGTTCATTATTTAAAGAGGTGTGTCTATGACCTCACTAGTTTAGGTATAGAATATCCCAACCAATTGGGATAATGTTTCATCCCTCTGGGTTTTACTTATGGTAATTTTTATAGCTCTTTGTTCTTACCATATAAAAGACCAACCCAGATGAGAGAGAGGACACATCACTTTACACTACTGACAACACACCTCACACTTACACCACACACGCTATTAGATTCCTCAACAGACTCATCCAGACATACTCCATATTTGTCCAATCATTCATCTGAAACTTGAAGGGAAGCCACCATCTTAAGAAAGGCATCCATCTTAGGACTCTGGTAACGATTTGAAGCTAGCGGCTATCTTAAGTGTGGTAATTATGCCTTGCTATGTTATTTGATTTTATTCAACAATTGTTTATTCTTTCCTTATATATTTTATATTGCATATTTAAGGGTAATGAGATTACAATCCCAGCCGTATGAGCCATGGTAGATTTTTCTCTAAAATAGCTGATTTTTTGTTTTTATACATTTGTATTAATATCAGATTTAGTGCATTATTTGCAATTTTAAGTCTTCTGTTTTGCATGGCTCATTCTCATTTCATCTGCAGTGGAATGACTTTTGGGCTATGCATTACGCAGACCATTGTAGTCTGTTTATATAGAACATTTATTTATGGCTTATGCTATACCTGGGAAGAAATGGTAATCTTGCTTTCATTTTGTTTTGGTTTCACTTTGTTTCACTTTGTTTCAGTTTCACTTTCATTATTGAGCTAAACATCACATTGCATTGATTATTTGAAGTTAGTATTTTTATGTAGAGTTATTTTTGTGTCACTTCTTGTTTGATCATATATGGTGTTTACATGTCTTGAGAATAAATATTTTATATATATTCCACGCTGTAGACTGTACTCACTAAGATTGGTATATGCTTTTAAAAAGAAATTAATCAATTAAAAAGAATTCACGACATTGATTTATGGCAATAGGTGAAGACTCTCCTCTTTCACAGATCTTTGCTTATTAACCATAAATAAATACACTGCTATATTCAGAGCAGTATAAATATTCTGACATAAGTACGAGCGCGAGATATTTATTATTAAATATTCTTACAGAAACAAGCATTTTTCAGTTTCACATAAAGGTTATGTGCAAGCAATCTCGATAGTACAAGTCTTACATGTCTTATGTGTTCAGACAGGGATCGTGAATATATAAGTATATCGTCCAGATATACCACAACACAGACATCTAGTAAGTCTTTAAAAATATCGTTTATAAATCGTTGGAAAACTGCAGGGGCGTTGCATAGCCCGAATGGCATCACAAGATATTCGAACAATCCGTATCTGGTTCTGAATGCAGTCTTCCACTCGTCTCCATCACGGATTCGAATGAGATTGTATGCTCCTTTCAGGTCCAATTTTGAAAAATAGGTAGCTCCACGCACCTGCTCAATGAGCTCAGGGATAAGCGGTAGAGGATAGCGATCTTTTATTGTGATAGCATTCAATTTCCTGTAGTCGATGATAGGTCTGAGACTTGAGTCCTTATTGCGAACAAAAAAGAGTCCTGCTGCTGTGGAAGAAGTGGAAGGTCTAATAAAACCTTTTTCCAAATTCTCATCCAAATAGGTTTTGAGATGGGAAAGTTCATCCTGTGAAAGAGGATAAACATGACCGAACGGCAATTTGCTATTTGGGAGTAGATCAATGCTACAATCATAGTCTCGATGAGGAGGTAATGCTTGAGCATTTTTCTCAAGAAAAACCTCAGAAAGATCCTGATAACATAGTGGTGCAATCTCATCTGTCACCATAGACAGAATCTTCCCGGAAGACGGGAGGTTACACGTATCCTCGCAATAGCAAGAGAGGAAGGCCAAGGACCGTTCCTTCCAATCTATGGTTGGTTGGTGTGTGTGTAACCAGGGAAGTCCCAACACAATGGGAAAGTGGGGTGAAGGTATTAAATCGAAGGTAGTAGTCTCCCTATGAGACTCGTTAATAGTGACTAGAAGTGCTTGTGTCTGATCGGTGATTGGACCAGAGGATAATGGAACACCGGTAATAAGACTTACTGAGACAGGTTTAAGTTTAGAAATAATAGGAATTTTATTTGAAGCAGCAAAACATATATCAATATAATTTCCACAAGATCCTGTGTCAATCATGGCCTTAGTAGTAATCCTGTTCTGATCCCACTGTAATGTCAAACAAACAAAAATGTAAGGGTTAGTGAATGAAGTTGTCAATCCCCCTAGGAGGACATGTGAACACTCACCCTTCTTTTTGTTGACTAGGGGACAGACATTTATCTTGTGATCCGGGGATGCACAGTACAAGCAGAGATTTTCATATCGTCTTTTGGCTTTTTCCATAGTTGATAGCGGTGGGCGTATGGTTCCTACCTCCATAGGAACAGGGTTAACGGCCGGAATCCAAGAGGAAACGGACAATGGCATTCCCATTTTCTCAGCCTTTCTTTCTCGTAGTCTTCTATCTATGGTAATACTGAGTTGTATTAATGCATCCAGGGTTTTTGGTAGATCCGCTCGGGCGAGCTCGTCCTTAACGGCTTCTGATAGGCCAAGCCTAAATTGGGTTTTCAGAGATGCATCATTCCATTCTGAATCAAGGGTCCATCTCTTGAATTCCGCGACAAAGTCTTCTACAGGCCTCCTTCCTTGTTTCAAGGATCTTAATTGAAGATCGGCAGTACTCTGCCTATTGGGGTCATCATATAGGCTAGTGAGTTCTGCTAGGAACAAGGCATAGGAGTTGAGAAGCTGGTCGTTTTTCTCAAAAAGAGAGTCTGCCCAGGCTCGAGGATCGCCTGTTAGGTAAGAAATAATAGTACAAACCTTAATGTGATCAGTAAGGTAGGTACGAGGTTTTAGCAAAAAAAGTAACTCACATGCGTTTTTAAATTCGCAAAATTTTTTGCGATCGCCTGTAAATACCAAAGGGGGATTTATCTTGGGTTCAGGGGACTGAGCAGAGGTAAGTTGTGTCAGTCTAATTACCTGCTGTGACAGAGCCTGATTGTCTTCTTTTAATTCAGCAAGTGCGTGTATTAACGCAGTTACTTGCTGTTTTAATTGTGTCACCTGAGTGGTTATTTCTGCTGAATCCATTTGTAGGTTCGTTCAATCTGTAACGCTCCTGCGTTTCATGTATGGTGTGGATTTTCAGCTGCAGAAATATTCCACTTCAGTAGTCATGTAAGAGAGATGCTGAGATACCATTCCCAACCTCAATGACTCATCATGTGTGGAAGGTCTTAATTCAGCTAGTAAATACACACACTCAACAAGCTGGTTCCTAGAGTGACTTTATGTATGTAGTAACACAGTGATGAAGATTTAAGAGACAGGTTGAGTGGAGGTGGTAGGTGACAGACACTTGAAGGTAAGACAGTAGCAGATGGATGCAGGTAGGTTTAGCAATCATGTATGGTAGCAGATGACAGAGTAGCAGGTGGACATACAAGAGTGATCAACCCAGTGCAGGAATAAGTAGCAGTAGTCTTAAGAGCTAGCAATCTAGATATGCAGATGTGATAAATAGTCTTTACTATGCAGAGCTAGATAGTGTAAGCTTAGTATAAGTTTATAGAGGGTTCCCCTGCGGGGTACTTAGCACTAATAGCAATACAGCCGAAGGTTGGTTCAGGAGGAGCGGATGATCCGGAAGCGGGATGCAGGGATCAGCGCAGCGAGGTTCCGTCAGCGAAGTATGCTTGCAAGCACGAAAGCTTCAAGCCAAGTTAGCATCCAGGTAAGGGTGTTTGAACGAACACATGTGAGTGAGAACCGGCGCTTTAAATAGCCATCTAGTCCGGCGCTGAGTGATGACAGCTTCAGTCTTAAAGGTGTATGCGCACCTTTCCAAAAGAGAATGGTGGGGCGCATACACTTGTGAAAAGAGTAATTTAGGGTACCAAAGGTACCGGAACATTACAGTAGCACACCAGTTCAAAAAATTGGCCAGTGAGTTTGGCGCTGTGTGTACCAGACTTCACTCAGCAAACTAGGCAATATTGTTGCATGACACAAATACACTTGAAAAAGTTTACTCAGATAACACCCCACTTTAATATGTGGCATTGGGGGGGAGCATTGGTGTAGCACACCAGTTCAAAAAATTGGCCAGTGAGTTTGGCGCTGTGTGTACCAGACTTCACTCAGCAAACTAGGCAGTATTGATGCATGACACAAATACACTTAAAAAAGTTTACTCAGATAAAACCCCACTTCAATATGTAGCATTGGGGGGGGGGGGGGGCAATTGGTCTATCACACCAGTTATAATACATTATAAGTGTTTTTGTCACTGTGTGTTTAGTATTGCTGCAGAAACGCTCAGTCTCACCACCACACCTGTCACAATGCTGCACAGTGTACAATAATAGTACTAATCCACTATAATATGCTTTCTACAAAGTATATTATACTGTGGATTACCCCCTCCCCCCCCCCCCCCCCACACACTTTTTAGTGCATTGCACAGCAATACCAAAAAATTTGCAGCCCTTTACATGACTTTTGTGGACATTGACAGATCGACTTGTGTGTGACTGCAGCCGATCTCTAACTGCCCCTACAGCAACCACAGGATACCTGCCCCTATAGTAAAGAGACTGTAATAGACCCTAAAACGACATTGGAGCATTTTAAATGACTTTTGTAGACATTGACAAAGCGATTTGAGTGTGACTGCAGCCGATCTCTAACTGCCCCTACAGCAACCACAGGATACCTAGTAGGCCCTATAGTAAAGAGACTGTAATAGACCCTAAAACGACATTGGAGCATTTTAAATGACTTTTGTAGACATTGACAAAGCGATTTGTGTGTGACTGCAGCCGATCTCTAACTGCCCCTACAGCAACCACAGGATACCTAGTAGGCCCTATAGTAAAGAGACTGTAATAGACCCTAAAACGACATTGGAGCATTTTAAATGACTTTTGTAGACATTGACAAAGCGATTTGTGTGTGACTGCAGCCGATCTCTAACTGCCCCTACAGCAACCACAGGATACCTAGTAGGCCCTATAGTAAAGAGACTGTAATAGACCCTAAAACGACATTGGAGCATTTTAAATTACCTTTGTGGACATTGACAAAGCGATTTGTGTGTGACTGCAGCCGATCTCTAACTGCCCCTACAGCAACCACAGGATACCTGCCCCTATAGTAAAGAGACTGTAATAGAACCTAAAACGACATTGGAGCATTTTAAATGACTTTTGTGAACATTGACAAAGCGATTTCTGTGTGACTGCAGCCGATCTCTAACTGCCCCTACAGCAACCACAGGATACCTCTCCCTAAGCTCAAAAGATACTAGACCTATACCGAAATACCAGCCCTCAAAAGGACTTTTGTGGATCTTCACAGCGCTACATGTGTCTAGCAAACTCTCCCTACACTGGCAGAAAGCGGAATGTGAAATGGACGCCAGATTGGGTATATTTATAGGGTAGGGGGACTGTCCATGTGCTGGAATGTTTCAATTGGCTGTCCCGTTCCACCTGACGGCTGGGTTAATGGGTCAAAGTTCTTCTGAATGAAAAAGAAAATGGCGGCGCGGACATATTCGCGAACATTGGCAAAAGTCCGACTGCGAATTTGCGAACAAGCAAAATTTGCCGCGAACCGACCGCCGGGCGAGCCGCAAGGCCATCTCTATTCATGAATACTTTCAGTTAATCAGATTATGAGATTACATGATCACATAGAGATGCAATTGAGGATCGTAGCTGATTTCTAGCTTTACTTTTACTTTAAATAGTTTTTTTAGGCCAAGCTGGGCCAAACAAACTATTTCAGGAGTAATAGTCAAGGAGTAAGTCAAGGGAGCAGAGCGGAGCAGAGAAGGCGGGAGAACTGTCAGCGTACGAGGAGAGTGCAGAGTGAGAGGAGAGTGCAGAGTGAGAGGAGAGTGCAGAGTGAGGGGAGAGAGCTGTCTTGATCGGACCCCCCCTTCCCTCGGACTGTGAGGCGGTGGGCTTCTGCGGCGGGAGAGCAGGGGACAAGAAGAGGAGGCGGGTGATCAGGTGAGCGGCGGGACTGAGGGACCCAGGGATCCAGAGGACAGGCTGACCGAGACTGAAGGCGGTGGGTAAGTGACAACACAGGCGGAGGGAGCAGGGTGGGAGACTGACAGACGGACTGAGGGAGAAGGATTCGCCGTTAGCCTGCAAGTGTCAGATTACAGGGGTGGACATGCAGGAGCACAAAGACACAGTTTAGGTAAGTATAGACTGTGACTGAGACTGAAACTGTGACTGTGACTAGACTGACTGAGGGTGTAGTGTGAGTACCTGAGTGTAATTACCTGAGTGTGAGTGCCTGAGTACCTGAGCGTGAGTACCTGAGTGTGAGTACCTGAGTGTGAGTACCAGAGTACCTGAGTGTGAGTGTCTGAGTGTAAGTACCTGAGCACCTGAGTGTGAGTACCTGAGTACCTGAGTACCTGAGTGTGAGTGTCTGAGTGTGAGTACCCGAGTGTGAGCGCCTGACCATTGTAAAGTACCTGTGTGTGAGTATCCAAGTGTTTTAAAGTACCTGTGGGTGAGTACCCGAGTGTTGTAAAATACCTGAGTACCTGAGTGTGAATATCTGAGTGTTGTAAACTACCTGAGTGTGAGCAATTAGAGGCAGGAAAGTAAGAAAACAGCTACAGAGGACAGAGTTAAATTTCCCAATCCCCATTAGATAGATTAGTGGGTACAATGCCTGGCGGGTGTGGAGATGCGACTCGGTATACATCTTGTGGCATGTATGCGTTCCTCGATCAGGCGACCGAGGGCAAATAGTTGCACAAAATATAAGCACGTTGCTTCCCTGGAAGCTTAGGCCCTGAATCTAGGGAAGCAACTGGCAACACTAAGAAGAATCTCCATACTGAAGGAGAGCTGGGTACATACCTGTTAGGTTACAGCAGGGGCCAGCACAGAGGCGGGCAGAGATAGAATGGTACAGGCATCAGAGCAGAGTAGCTGGGTGACAGTTAGGAAGAGTAGAAGGGAACCAGGCAAGGAGGCCAGTCCCAATAAATACGCCCTGTTGCGTGATGTTGGGGAATCCAGTCAGAGGCCAGCATTGCTGGAGCAGAGCGACGCCCCTAGCTGCACGGGGTTGAACTCCTCCAGTGAGGGCAGGAACAAGGCTAGGGTCAGGAAAGACAGGTTCTGGTGGTAGGGGACTCAATTATTAGAAGGACAGACAGGGCAATCTGTCAAAAAGACCGTAAGTGCCGAACTGTCTTTTGTTTACCAGGCGCACGGGTTCGGCACATCACAGATCTGGTGGACAGATTACTGGGTGGGGCTGGGAAAGACCCAGCTGTCATGGTACAAAGACAAAGTCAGAGGGAGATGGAGAGTCCTAAAAAACGATTTCAGGGACTTTAGGAGCTAAACTGAGGTGTAGGACCTCCAAGGTAGTATTTTCAGAACTGTACCTCGAGCCCACGCCAGAGAGGCAGTGGGAGATTAGGGAAGTAAACAAGTGGCTGAGAAGCTGGTGTAGTAAGGAGGGTTTCGGGTTCCTGGAGAACTGGGCTGACTTCTCAGTTGGCTACCTGCTCTTTAGTAAGAACGGTTTGCATCTAAATGGGGAGGGTGCAGCTGTACTAGGAGAAAAGATGGCCAACAAGTTAGAGGGGCTTTTAAACTAGGTGATGGGGGGAGGGTACAGATGTAGAATTAGCTAGCGGGGAGCAAGGTTCAGCGGGAAGAAATGGGGGCATTAGCGGTAGGTTACGCACAGTTCCTAAACCCATAGTGGGTAGGGGGACAAATCGCAAGTGCAACCTAAAAACATCGAATGAAGATACAGTATGCAACCGGACAAAATTATGAGGTTTGTATACCAATGCTAGAAGCCTGACCAACAAGATAGGAGAGCTGGAGCTGCAAATGTATGAGGAGGATTTCGATTTTGTGGGAATTTCAGAGACTTGGTTTGACAGCTCTCATGATTTGCTGGCAACCATTCAGGGGTATTTCCTATATCGCAGGGATAGAGAAGGTAGAAAAGGGGGAGGGGTATGTCTGTATATTAAGAACAGTGTCCAGGTAAATATGAGGGATGGCATCACAAATGGAGTAAAGGAGGAGGAAGAGTCCCAATGGGTAGAACTCCAAAGGGAAGGCACTATGGGGAAAGTAATTTTGGGCGTATGCTATAGACCTCCCAACCAGAGGGAGGAGGGGGAGGCAGACTTCCTATCACAGCTTGGAATGGCAGCAAGGATGGTAAATGTCATTATAATGGGGGACTTTAATCATCCAGATATAGACTGTGCAGAAGGATTTGCCTAAGGCTCGGTAGCTCCTAAGTGTTTTGCAGGACAATTTCATTGGTCAAATGGTGAATGCACCAACAAGAAACAATGCGGTACTAGACCTACTAATTACCAATAATATTGACCTGATCACAGAAATAGAAATACAGGGCAACTTAGGAAAAACTGATAGGTCAATCAGTTTCAGTATAAATCATAGAAGTAGGAAACACAAGTGTAATATAAGGACACTGAATTTCAAAATAGCCAACTTCCCTAAACTCCGCTCTTTGCTAGACAATATCAAATGGGATAAAACCCTAGGAACAAAGAACACGGAGGAAAAATGGGAGTTTTTCAAGAACATACTAAACAAAGGGATTGGCCAGTGTATCCCAAAAGGGAATAGGTTTAAAAGAGCAAAAATAAACCCTGGGTGGCTAAGCCCCAACATAAAAATGCATATTAAAACTAAAGAAAAGACCTTCAAAAAATACAAGGCTGAGGGGTCATTGGCAGTATTCCAACATTACAAAGAGTGCAATAAGAAATGTAAAGGAGAAATTAAGGCAGCTAAAATAGAACATGAGAGACACATAGCAGAAGAAAGTAAAAAAAAAAACAAGAAATTCTTTAAGTATATAAATAGTAAAAAAGCGAGACCAGAACACATCGGCCCCTTAAAAGACGATGAAGGGAATCTGGCCACAGAGGACAGAGAAAAGGCGAAAGTGCTAAATAAATTCTTCTCTTCAGTTTTCACGAAAGAATTGGGGGGGCTACACTAAACCAGCTTGTAATGTTAAAATAAATAATACAACGTAACATAAATAAATCACCGGGACCAGATGGCTTGCAACCAAAGGTTCTTAAAAAACTCAGCCAGGTGATAGCCAGACCATTGTTCTTGATCTTTAGGGATAGTCTACAGACGGGTATGGTGCTAGATGATTGGAAAAAAGCCAACGTGGTACCAATATTTATAAAAGGGCCAAGATATATCCCGGGGAATTATAGGCCAGTTAGCCTAACATCAGTAGTCTGCAAAATTTTGGAGAGGATGTTAAGGGATTATATACAAGACTATAGTAATAGAAACAGTATTATTAGAAGTAATCAGCATAGATTCATGAAAAAATTGTTCTTGCTAGACCAATCTATTAACCTTCTACGATGAGGTGATAAAGGAAGGCCTGTGGATGTGGTGTATCTGGACTTTGCAAAGGCATTTGATACAGTTTCCCACAAACGCTTACTGAACAAACTAAGGTACGTAGGTATGGACCATAGGGTGAGTATCTGGATAGAGAACTGGCTCCAGGGGCGAGTCCAGAGGGTGGTGATAAATGGGGATTACTCGGATTGGGTGGATGTGGAAAGTGGGGTCCCCCAAGTATCTGTCCTGGGACCAATCCTTTTTAATTTATTCATAAACGACCTAGAGGGGGGGGTATCCAGCACAATCTCGATACTAAGTTAAGAAGGGCAATATCTTCTATGCAGGACGTGCTAACCTTACAAGCAGACCTGAACAAAATAATGAGGTGGGCAACTACATGGCAGATGAGGTTTAATGTTGAAAAATGTAAGGTAATGCACTTGGGTTTCAGAAATACAAACGCAAGTTACTCGCTAGTGGGGAACCTCTAGGTGAACTGAAGATGGAAAAGGACCTGGGGGTCCTAGTGGACAATAGGCTTGGCAGTGGCATGCTGCGAGCAAAGTCAACAGAATACTGGCATGTATAAAAAAGGCAATTCACTCCAGAAAAAAGAGATTATTCTCCCACTTTACAAGACTCTAGTCTGGCCACATCTTGAATATGCCGTCCAGTTCTGGGCACCGGTCCTCAGAAAGGATGTGCTGGAAATGGAGAGAGTCCAGAGAAAGGCAAAAAAGATAATTAGGGAATGAAGGACATCAGCTATGAGGAAAGACTACAAGCATTGAACTTATTCTCTCTGGAGAAGAGATGCTTGAGAGGGGATATGATATCAATGTACAAATACTGTACGGGTGACCATAGCATAAGGAACAAACTTTTCAGAGTAAGGGAATTCAATAAGACACGGGGTCACTCACTAAAACTAGAGTAAAAACGGTTTAACCTTAAACTATGTAAAGGGTTCTTTACTGTTAGAGCGGTAAGGATGTGGAATTCTCTTCCACAAGCAGTGGTATCAGCGGGGAGCATCGATAGTTTTAAAAAACTATTAGATGGGCACTTTAACAATCACAACATACAAGGGTATACAATGTATGGCTAGCAGCAAACACACACACACACTATGTCATTGCGGCAAAATTGCACCACGTTCGAGGTGCCATAGGAAGTGACGGGGATTGCACAGGCTTCCTGAAATTTGATTCGAGATCACAAGCAGCATGACAACGATTCTGCCCACAATTGGGGACACCAAGATGTGAACAGAGCCTTAAAGTGTTTGTAAAGTCACTATGTGACTTTACATGTATGCCATGCAGATATGCTGCCATTAACAAAAGCGTAAGTGTTTGTTAGAAATGAAAAGGCTAAATACCGTTTCTGACACCGTAGCTGTGTGGTCACCTGATCTCCTGTGCTGTGGCCGGCCTTGATCTATGGAGAGAAGATGGAGGGGCCGAGATTGACCTGTGACATCAGTCTGCCAGCAGAGGGGAATCTTGGCCCCTCCCACTTCTCTCCATATATCGAGGCTGGCAGGCATGGGGGGATCATGTGACCGCACAGCTGCAGTGTCAGAAATGGTATTTTGCCTTTTCATTTTAAACAAACACTTACACTTTCGTTAATGGCAGCATATCTGCATGGCATACATTGATATGCATTATGCAGATAAATAGAGGAAAGAAGGAAAGAGCTCTCATGCTGGCAGGGAGGGAGGGAGGGAGGGAGGGAGGGGGAGAGACGAGAGCTGCAGGCGATGAGCCACATAAACTGACCACAATAATCAGGGCTCAGCAGCCATGATTATTGTGGTCAGCAGAGGCAGGGGGACACAGGAACTGGCAGGATCAACCAGGTTAATTACAAGATAGAAAGAGAAGAATTGCACAGCACAAGCACTGTGCTGTTTTTCATCCCTTAAAGGAACAATCACTTTATGACCAGACTCAGTGTGCACTATAGTACTAAGAGCATAAATATTAGCTCTCCAAATGAGAGGTTACACCCCTGGAGTATTTCTAAAAGGGTATTACAGGCTAAGTCACTTGAGGGCTCTTAGACAAGGGGCTAGGCTTAGGCCTGTGAGTTTAACACACTAACAGCAACCCAATTCTGCCCCCAGGTATGTAGCAATCATAAGAAGTCCTCTAAAGTAAGCTTCTGCCGGCAATGTTGGGCCCCTTTAACCACTTAAGCCCCGGAAGATTTTACCCCCATTCCGACCAGGGGGTATTTTACGACTCGGCACTGCGTGACTTTAACTGACAATTGTGCGGTCATGCAATGTGGTACCCAAACGAAATTTACGTCCTTTTTTTCCCACAAACAGAGCTTTCTTTTGGTGGTATTTGATCACCTCTGCGCTTTTTATTTTTTGTGATATTAATAAAAAAAGAGCGAAAATTTTGCAAAAAAATGACATTTTCAACTTTGTCTTTTAAAAAATATCCAATATACTCAATTTATGTATTTTTTTTTGGCCAAAATATATTTAGCTACATGTCTTTGACAAAAAAAAATTCAATGAGCGTATTTTTATTGGTTTGCGCAAAAGTTATAGCGTCTACAAACTATGGTGTAAATACAGAAATTTACGCAGCTTTAATTTTTGACTGCCTATCTCATTTCATGAAGTGCTAAAATGGCAGGGCAGTACAAAACCCCCCCAAACTACCACTTTTTGGAAAGTAGACATCCTAAGGAATGTTCTGAGAGGCATGTTGAGCTCATTGAATATTTCATTTTTTTGTCACAGGTGTTTGAAAAATGACTAAAAATTTTTTTTTTTTTTTTACACAAAGTTGTCATTGAAATGATATATTGCTCACACATGCCATGGGTATATGTGTAATTACACCCCAAAATATATTCTGCTGCTTCTCCTGAGTACAGGGATACCACATATGTGGGACTTTTTGGGAGCCTAGCTGTGTACGGGACCACAAAAACAAATCCCCACCATCAGAATTTCAAAGGGCGTACATTTTTCATTGCATTTTCTCACTACCTCTAACGGTTTAGGAGGCCCTGAAATGTCAAGATACCACAAAACCCCCCCAAATGACCCCATTTTGGAAAGTAGACACCCCAAGCTGTTTGCTAAGAGGCATGGTGAGTCCATGGAATATTTTATATTTTACCACAAGTTTTGGGAATATTACTATTTTTTTTTTTATTTTTTTTTTTTACACAACGTTGTCACTAAAAGATAAAATTCTCACACATGACATAGGTATATGTGGAATTACACCCCAAAATACATTCTGCCACTTCTCCTGAGTATGGGGATGCCCCATGTGTGAGACTTTTTGGGAGCCTAGCTGTGTACAGGACCGCGAAAACCAATCAACACTCCCAGGTTTTCTAATGGCGTAAATTGTGCATGTCACCTCTGCACTACCTGTCACAGTTTCGGAGGCCCTAAAATTCCAAGATAGCACAAACCCCCCCCAAATGACCCCATTTTGGAAAGTAGACACCCCAAGCTATTTGCTGAGAGGCATGGTGAGTCCATGGAATATAAGTTCCGGGAAATACATATATATATATATTTTTTTTTTTTTTTCACAAAGTTGTCAGTAAATGAAATATTGCTCACACATGCCATGGGTATATGTGAAATGACACCCCAAAATACATTCTGCTGCTTCTCCTGAGTACAGGGATACCCCATGTGTGAGACTTTTTTGCAGTCTAGCCGAGTACAGGTCCCCGAAAACCAGTCCCCGCTTTCAGGCTTTCCAAGGGCGTAAATTGTTGATTTCACTCCTGACTACCTATCACAGTTTCGGAGGCCCTAAAATTCCAAGATAGCACAAAACCCCCCCAAATGACCCCATTTTGGAAAGTAGACACCCCAAGCTATTTGCTGAGAGGCATGGTGAGTCCATGGAATATTTTATATTTTGCCACAAGTTCCGGGAAATATATATATATATTTTTTTTTTTTTCACAAAGTTGTCAGTAAATGAAATATTGCTCACACATGCCATGGGTATATGTGAAATGACACCCCAAAATACATTCTGCTGCTTCTCCTGAGTACAGGGATACCCCATGTGTGAGACTTTTTTGCAGTCTAGCCGAGTACAGGTCCCCGAAAACCAGTCCCCACTTTCAGGCTTTCCAAGGGCGTAAATTGTTGATTTCACTCCTGACTACCTATCACAGTTTCGGAGGCCCTAAAATTCCAAGATAGCACAAAACCCCCCCAAATGACCCCATTTTGGAAAGTAGACACCCCAAGCTATTTGCTGAGAGGCATGGTGAGTCCATGGAATATTTTATATTTTGCCACAAGTTCCGGGAAATATATATATATATATATATTTTTTTTTTTTTTACACAAAGTTGTCAGTAAATGATATATTGCTCACACATGCCATGGGTATATGTGAACTGACACCCCAAAATACATTCTGCTGCTTCTCCTGAGTATAGGGATACCCCATGTGTGAGACTTTTTTGCAGTCTAGCCGAGTACAGGACCCCGAAAACCAATCATCGCCTTCAGGCTTTCCAAGGGCGTAAATTGTTGATTTCACTCCTGACTACCTATCACAGTTTTGGAGGCCATGAAATGCCAAGACAGCACAACCCCCCCCAAATGACCCCTTTTCGGAAAGTAGACACCCTGAGCTATTTGCAGAGAGGCATGTTGAGTGTTTTGCAGATCTCACTTTTTGTCACAAAGTTTTGGAAATTGAAAAAAGAGGAAAAAAAATGCATTTTCCTGTTTTTTCTTCATTTTCCAAAAAAAATTAGAGCTGCAAAATACTCACCATGCCTCTCAGCAAATAGATTGGAGTGTCTACTTTGCAAAATGGGGTCATTTGGGGGGGGTTTGTGCAATCTTGGCTTTTTATGGACTTCAAAACTGTGATAGGTAGTAAGGAGTGAGATCAACAATTTACGCCCTTAGAAAGCCTAAAGGTGCGCATTGGTTTTCCGGGTCCTGTACGCGGCTAGACTGGCAAAAAGTCTCACACATGGGGTATCATTGTACTCAGGAGAAGCAGCAGAATGTATTTTGGGGTGTCATTTCACATATACCCATGGCCTGTGTGAGCAATATATCATTTACTGACAACTTTGTGTAAAAAAATAAAAAAAAATAAAAAAAATTTTTTTCCTCGAAACTTGTGGCAAAATATAAACTATTCCATGGACTCACCATACTTCTCAGCCAGTAGCTTGGAGTGTCTACTTTGCAAAATGGGGTCATTTGGGGGGGTTTTGTGCCATCTTGAAATTTCAGGGCCTCTGAAACTGTGACAGGTAGTCAGGGGTAAAATCAGCAATTTACGCCATTAGAAAACCTGAAGATGTGGATTGGTTTTCGGGGGCGCGTACACAGCTAGGCTCCCAAAAAGTCTCACACATGTGGTATCCCTGTACTCAGGAGAAGCAAAAGAATGTATTTTGGGGTGTCATTTCACATATTCCCATGGCATGCATGAGCAATATATCATTTAGTGACAACTTTCTGTAAAAAAACAACAAAAAAAAAAAAAATAATAATTTTCCCGAAACTTGTGGCAAAATATAAAATACTCCATGGACTCACCATGCCTCTCAGAAAAAAGCTTTGGGTGTCTACTTTTCAAAAAGGGGTCATTAGGGGGGTGTTTGAACAGTTCCGGCATTTTATACTCAATCTTATCCACACATCACCCACTCTTCTAACCACTTGAAAACCAAGCCTTTTCTGTGCCTTTTTGTTTACATGAAAAAATATTTTTTTTTTACTAGAAAATTACTTTGAACCCCCAAACATTATATATTTTTTTAAAGCAGAGGCCCTATAGAATAAAATGGTGGATGTTGCAAATTTTTTTGTCACACGGTATTTGCGCACAGATTTTCCAAACGCAATTTTTGCGAAAAAAATACATTTTTTTTAATTTATTGCACAAATACACTATATAATTCCAATTTTTTTGGTAAAATTTAAAAGATGATCTTATGCCGAGTTCATAGACACCTAACATGACATGCTTTAAAAATTGCGCATGCCTGCGCAGCGACAAAAACGTATGTACATTTTTGAAAACCTTTAAAAGTCTCTACAGGTTACCACTTTAGACTTACAGAGGAGGTCTACTGCAAGAATTACTGCACTCGATCTGGCGATCGCGGCGATACCTCACATGCATGCTGCAATTGTGGTTTACATATGACACTAGACCACCGCTTGCGTGCGCCATTGCGCGCAAGCACCGGGGGTAAGGGGGGGGGCTCAATTTTTTATTTTTTTTTTATTTTTTCTTTTGCTTTTTTATGTTATTTTGACACCTTTCCTTTAATTTTTTTTTTTTTTAAATCATTTTTATTGTTATCATAGTGAATTTAAATATCCCCTATGATAGCAATCTGTAGTGACAGGTACTCTTTTTAAAAAAAATTGGGGTCTTTTAGACTCTAGATCTCTCCTCTGACCTTAACGCATCTGACCACACCAAAATTGGTGTGATAAAATACTTTCCCAATTTCCCAATGGCCCTGTTTATTTCTGGCGAAACAGAAGTCATAAAATGCTCGTAGCCTCCGGCATCTTAGGCCATAGAGATGATTGGAGCCATTCTCATCTCCAATTAGCTCTATGGTTAGATAATTGAACCACCGGCTGCACTCTCGGGTTAACCGGTGGGACAGGAGAGCCAGAGAAAAACCATGGAAGGCTGCGGAAGGCGGCGGTGGGGGGGGGGAGGCCCCTCCCACTGCATGTAAAAGCAGTCTAGCGGCCAATTACCTGCTAGAATTGCTTTTACATGTAAGCCGACCGCTGGCTGTAAAAAACGATACCAAGATGATGCCTAAATCTGCAGGCATCATCCTGGTATAACCACTCAAAGTCCAGCAACGTACCAGTACATTGCTGGTCCTTGTTTGGCATATAGGTTTTTTTTTTTTTCATGCAGCCTGTGGGCTGAACGGAAAAAAAGAGAACCTATCAGAAATCAGCACAGGAATAATGCGTAGTATTACTCATCATTAACCGCCCAAACAACCACCCACTGAATTTAATGATGGGTATACACGACACTATCCACGTATACCAAAATAGGATTTTAACTGCAGTGCTGAAATCAGAAAATCACCACAGCTGCTATCAGCAAAGGTATCCATATATGCTGAGCGCAAACGCTGTTTGTGTCAGAATATATAAAATCAATGCGTGGTAGCCGACGAGGGACCTGCAAGAGAAACAGGTCACAAAAGAATGAAAAAACAAACAAAGGACATTGAAAAAAAGTATAGTAGGAAGGAGTAGAAGGACATATAAAATGACTGACAACAACAGTTTTTGGATCTTCATCATTAACCGCCCAAACAACCACCCACTGAATTTAATGATGGGTATACACGGCGCTATCCACGTATACCAAAATAGGATTTTAGCTGCAGTGCTGAAATCAGAAAATCACCACAGCTGCTATCAGCAAAGGTATCCATATATGCTGAGCGCAAACGCTGTTTGTGTCAGAATATATAAAATCAATGCGTGGTAGCCGACGAGGGACCTGCAAGAGAAACAGGTCACAAAAGAATGAAAAAACAAACAAAGGACATTGAAAAAAAGTATAGTAGGAAGGAGTAGAAGGACATATAAAATTACTGACACCACAACAGTTTTTAGATCCTTTTATTTTTCTTTCTAACTGTTCCTTTACTTCTTGATTTGGGAGGGACTGCGATCATCTGCGATCTTCTCTTCCAGCTTGGGTCTCTCAAAATGTCGATGGACATCCAACATCCTTCGAGACCCTGTGTTTATGTGCCCTACACTGTGTCGTGCTGTACCCTACGCTAATAATCCACTAGTGTATGGTAGCGCTCGAAACATTCCCCGATGCAGAGACCAGGTTGGTCAGGACATTTGGGACAATAATAACGGGTGTCACGCCTAAATCCGCGCTTGCTACAGACACGACATCTTCTTTGGGGCCATCTTTGGGTAGGGGTACTCGGGAGGACATGTGAAAAATGCCTCTCATGCAGCCGGCTCACTGCATCTGGAAGGGGAAGTTGGGCAGGCATGCCTCCTGGGTACAGGTAGGCAAGGATTAACTCTTCCTGGAATTCCCGGAAAGATCCAGTTCGTCCTGACGCCCTGTATAGGACAAAGGCGTTCAGCATAGCCAATTGGTATAGGTAAACAGACACTTTTTTGTACCAGCGTCTGGCTTTACGGGCAACTAAATACGGCGCCAAAAGCTGGTCGTTAAGGTCCACCCCTCCCATGTTAAGGTTATATTCGTGGACACAGAGGGGTTTCTCCACAACGCCAGTTGCCGTAGGAATTTGGATCGTCGTGTCTGGGTGAAGGGAGGACAGAACATAAACATCCCGTGTATCCTTCCACTTCACCGCAAGTAATTTGTCCGTTTTCAAGCAGGCTCTCGCCCCCCGACTAAGACGGGAATCTACAAGCCGTTGGGGGAAGCCCCGGCGATTAGGTCGCACGGTGCCACATGCGCCAATTTGTAAATCAAGAAGGTGACTAAATAGTGGCACGCTTGTATAAAAGTTGTCCACGTACAAATGGTACCCCTTTCCGGATAAGGGTGACACCAAGTCCCAAACGATCTTACCGCTGCTCCCTATGTAGTCTGGGCAGTTGGGGGGCTCCACACAGCTATCTTTTCCCTCATAGACCCGGAAACTAACTGTATAGCCTGTGGCCCTGTCACACAATTTATACAGTTTGACCCCGTACTTGGCACGCTTGCTGGGGAGGTACTGTTTCATAGCAAGGCGGCCAGTAAATTTAATCAGGTAATTGGTCAACGCAGACAACTTGTTCGGGGGTAAACAAGGCTGCAAACCGCTGATTGAAGTGGTCTATGAGGGGCCGAATTTTGTGGAGCCGATCGTATGCAGGGTCTCCCCGAGGACGACAGAGTTCATTGTCGCTGAAATGCATAAATCGCAGAATTTGCTCGTATCTCGTCCTGGACATAGAGGCAGAGTACATGCGCATATGGTGAACTGGGCTAGTGGACCAATATAGCCGCAATTCACTCTGTTTAGTTATGCCCATGTGGAGGGAAAGGCCCAGAAAGATCTTAAATTCGGAAACCGTTATAGGTTTCCAGCCGAATTGTCTGGCAAGGTGTGAATTTGGGTTGGCGGCGATGAACTGTTGTGCATATAAATTTGATTGATCCACAATAGATCTGTAAAGATCTTCCGTGAAGAACAGCTCAAAAAAGTTCAGGGGCGTAAAACCAGCTGTCTCCACGTGGATTCCAGGTTGGGCGGTGAATGGGGGAAGTACTGGCGCTGTAGTATCAGTGGGTTGCCAATTAGGAAATGCCAGCGCATCAGGGAGGGCACTATGGGCTCTACGGGCCTGTCTTCGAATACGCGGTGGCTGCGGGCCACTACTTGTGCTAGCCACCGCACCAGCTTCAACTGCACTTAGGGGACTCGCCACGTCACCAGGTCTTACTGCAGTGCTGGTTGTACTAGGTCCAGGTTGTACTAGGCCGCTGGCGCTTGCCAGGTCGCCAGAAGGATGAGCGGCACTAGTACCCACACTCTGCTCCATACGAGCACCCTGCGATTCCTGCATCACAACAACTTCAGAATGGGGTCGGGTACGCCTGGGTCTAACAGGGACCCATCTGTCGTCGGAGCTATCTGTCAGGGAGCCGCTGCCGTCATCAGGTTCATATACTGACACTAATTCGGTCATTGTAGCTTCCCCTTCGCTATCAGATGACTCGGTCAGCATATAACTGAGAAGCTCTTCATCCCTGTACGAACGTTTGGTCATTTTGGCAACTAAATTTACTCGTACAGTGATGCGACTCACAGGTAATAAAAGCACCTGGTTGTCGAAGATTATTTCAAGCGCTACAAAAAAAACTGCTAATGCTAGCAGGGATCAGGCCTGACTCTGCTAACACAGCGGTTTTGTGTCTTGTGTTTTTTTGCAAGTGACAGTAATCTATTGATTACTACACTTGCCTGGGTGAAAGGGTTAAACGCAGGTGCTGGCCGGAATCAGTACTGATCGTGCAAACACCGCGTTTTGGGAACCCTAAACTATGGGGGCGCTAGTATAGTTCTGATCAGATCAGATATTGATCTGTTCAAACACTATACTAGAAATGGAAGTGTAGGTGCGTGCGTGCGTGCGTGTGTGGCAATCAAGGGGTTACTTCTAAACTATGCGCTGGGGATCTGGGGGGGGTGGCGGGGACCCTAAACCTCCTTTGGGAAAGAAACTAGCTAGCTAGCGCAACCTCAAGTCACAATGACACCAATACAAAATACAGTAAAAACAGTATATTATGTGTGTATTAGTGCTAATGTGACAGAGGGTGTAGGGGTTAACGGGATGTGATCAGGGGGGGATCAGGGGTTTAAATCTTTATTGGAAGGGACTGGCGGGTATCCTAAGGATAAAAGGAACGGTGGCAAGCGCTAAACCTGGTCACAAGTCACACTTATACGGGTATATAGAAAATGCTATATACTGTATACAGTGTGCGTTGTGGCAGGGGGTGTAGGGGTGATCAGGAGGGGATCAGGGGATTAAATCTTTATTGGGCGGGTGGGGGGGACCCTAAACCTGCTTGGGACACAAACTTAGTCGCCTGCGCTAATTCTGATCACAATGACACTAATACAAAAATACAAAAACACAGTATATTACGTTTGTATTAGTGCTGATGTGACAGAGGGTGTAGGGGTTAACTAGCGGTGATCAGGGGGGGATCAGGTGGGATCAGGGGCTTAAATCTTTATTAGGGGGGGGTGGCGGGTAATTCAAGTGGAAAAAGGGGGGTCGCAAGCGCTAGACCTGACCACAAATCACACTTATACGGGTATATAGCAAAATGCTATATACTGTATACGGTGTGTGTTATGGCAGGGGGTGTAGGGGTGATCAGGGGGGGGTCAGGGGCTTAAATCTTTATTGGGCGGGTGGCGGGGACCCTAAACCTTCTTGGGACAGAAACTTAGTCGCCTGCGCTAATTCTGATCACAATGACACTAATACAAAAATACAATAACACCGTATATTGCGTTTGTATTAGTGCTGATGTGACAGAGGGTGTAGGGGTTAACGGCGGTGATCAGGGGGGGTTCAGGGGGGATCAGTGGGTTAAATCTTTATTAGGGGGGGGTGGGGGGTAATTTGAGTGGAAAAGAGGGGGTCGCAAGGGCTACACCTGTTCACAAATCACACTTATACAGGTATATAGGTATATGCTATATGCTGTATATAGTGTGTGTTGTGTCAGGTGCTGTAGGGGTTAATTGGGGGGGCGATCGGGGGTGAAATGTGCCTATCTAACTGTGTGTGGGTGTGCTTGGTGCAGTACTCACAGTAAGATGTGCTCTCCTCTCACGCTGGATCCAAAAAGACCGTTGTGGGGGGAGGGCACATCTCCTCTAAGCCTGTGTTTACATTTCACAGGCTTAGAGGATGATCTGATTGGGCAGGACCGATCAACAGGTCCAGACCAAAAATGATTGGCCTGGACCTGATGACTGATCGGTTCTGAACCCAATCGAGTCATCATCGGCGGCGGGGACGCGCGGGAGCGCGCACAGGGCCGGCAAATTGTGCTGACGTAGGCCTACGTCAGTTTGCCTGGCCGGGGCTGAGTGCCGACGTAGATCGTCGTGCGCCGGTCGTAAAGTGGTTAATGCTGGCACGTAAAAACAGTAAAAATGTCTCAAGGGGTGAAGTTCAGCAGCAGTCAAATGTAGAGTTAGACTCAGTAGGATGGGTAGGCTCCTTTGTGCAGCTAGGCAGAGATATGGCAAGTTCAAAGGGGCAGTAAGGGGGGGGGGGGGGAGGGTACACAGGCTTATGCAGAAAGCATGTGATCAAATTTAAAACAGCGCTAGCATATAAAAATTGCATAAAGTGAAATAAATTATTGTGAACAAAATAACATAAAATAGCATATAAATATATAAATATTGAGTCCTTTTATAAAGTGATAAATTCCAGAAGGTGCTCCAGTGCAGATAAAAACTATACAAAGTGCTCCAGGTAACAGGTGACCCCTCTCGGTTCCCCACTCACTGCAACAGCAGAAATATATAGCTTGAAATTCCAATTGAAGTGTTACACCAAGCCTCCTTCTATGGAATGCCACAAGACAGCTAGTATATCCTTAAGTGGGACTGGTCCGAGTCTCCTCCGCAAACCCCAAGTGGAAAACAAAAGGACCGCATATAGTGTAGTATGTTTGAACAATTTATTGCCACAAAAAAATTAAAAACATACTCACAAACATAAGTATAAGATTTGCAGTGTAAGATAACAGATGGTGGTGGACGCCGCTGGTAGCGTGCGTTCCACTGCCGATCCAGCTACCAGCGGCGTCCACCACCATCTGTTATCTTACACTGCGAATCTTATACTTATGTTTGTGAGTATGTTTTTAATTTTTTTGTGGCAATAAATTGTTCAAACATACTACACTATAAAAGTTTGCTGAGTTACAAACTGAAGTGAAAGGGCTACAAGAGGACATCCTTGATCTGCACAGACAGTTGCGGGACATGCGTTCTCGAGATGCTGTTGCGGTTGATACTAGCACAGGAATGCCCCTCCCACTCAAGTTTAATGGAGACCATCACAATTACAGAGGTTTCCTTAATCAATGTCGTATATACTTTGAGATGCAACCTGCTGCATTTACTTGTGACAGGAAAAAGGTGCTGTTTATCATCAACCTCCTGACTGAGGAAGCCTTAGCCTGGGCCTCCCCTTATGTGGAGAAAGATGATGTCATCCTGGATAATTTCAATAATTTTGTGGCTGCCATGAATCAAGTTTTTGATGATCCTAACCGCTGCGCTACTGCTGAGGCAAAATTGCACAATTTACGGCAGGGGAGGTGCTCTGTTGCAGAGTACACAACTGAATTCAGACGTTGGATTTCAGATACCAATTGGAAAAAAAGTCAGTTTCGTCAAGGACTCTCTGAACAAGTAAAAGATGAGCTTGCCCGAGTAGAAAGCCCTGATGACCTTGAGGCTTTTATTAAATTATGCATTCAAATTGATCAAAGACTTACTGAAAGGAGAAAAGAGAGGCAGGGAATTCTAGGCAGTAATGGTGGCATGTGTTTTTTTACTACTCAGTATACTCCTAAGGGTCCAAGAGTTCTTCCAGGTTCTGACACTCCTGAACCTATGCAGGTGGATGCTATTAAAAAAGATCTATTACCACTCAGGAGAAAGAAAGACGACGTTCAGAAAACTTATGTCTTTATTGTGGAGAATCTGGGCATTACGCAATCAATTGTCCCAATAAATTTAAAAGAACAATTGCGGCAACGGATCTTATGGTATCTGAACAAATAAACTCAATTTCTCAGTCTGTCTCTCCTTTGATTCAAGAAGCTAATAAAGTTAATTTGTTATCTTCTCATTTTGTCATCCCTGTAAAGCTTATCACTGAAAGCAGTGAAATACCTTGCTCCGCTATGCTGGACTCAGGGGCCGGGGGGAACTTCATGGAACTTTGCCCAAAATAATAACATACAAGGAAGAAATAAATTTGCCCCAATTGATATGGAAACTGTGAATGGCTCACCTTTGTCTTCAGGACCTGTTACCTACGAGACTGTCCCACTTGAACTCTTAATCGAGACTGATCAGCTGATCACATCGCCTAAATTCCCTATCAACCTGGGCATTCCTTGGTTCTCTATCCATAATCCTTCCATCAACTGGGAGACACGTTCTTTAAAACTTACCTCTGACTATTGCAAAGAACATTGCAAAAGATCTTACCAAGTAAGCCCACCACCAACCCAGGACTCGCAAGCAGCTATGGTAACTACCCAGTCATATGAAGAGCTGCCCCCACAATATATTGAATTTAAGAATGTTTGTGATAAAAAAAATGCTGATCAGCTGCCTCCACATCGCTCTTATGATTGTCCCATTGAATTGCTTCCAGGGGCAGAGATCCCATTTGGCCGTCTTTATTCCTTATCTGAACCTGAACTGAAAGTGCTCAGGGAGTGGCTTGATGAGAATCTAAAAAAAGGTTTTATTAGACACTCAACTTCTGCTGGAGCAGCCTTATTCTTCGTAGAGAAAAAGGATTCCACCCTGCGTCCATGTATTGACTACAGGGAGTTAAATAGGATCACAATTAAAAATCGTAATCCACTTCCACTAATTCCAGAAATGCTTGAAAGACTACGCTCCGCCAAGCTCTTTACCAAATTAGATTTACGAGGGGCATACAACCTGGTCCGCATTCGTCCCGGAGATGAATGGAAAACTGCTTTCAGAACCAGATATGGACATTTTGAGTCTTTGGTTATGCCTTTTGGACTTTGCAATGCTCCCGCGACCTTCCAACATTTCATTAATGATGTTTTTCGAGATTTGTTGGATCAGTTTGTAATAGCATATTTGGATGATATTCTTATTTTTTCTGATAATTTGGAAGAACACCGCAAGCACATCTGTACTGTCTTCGAGAGACTAAGGCGGAATCAACTTTACATTAAACTAGAGAAATGCGAGTTTGAACAAACTAAGATCCAGTTCTTGGGATACATCATTTCTTCTGAAGGAGTGAGCATGGAACCGCTAAGATCAAAGCAGTGGTGGATGGGCCTGTCCCTAAGAATGTTAAGGAAATACAGCGATTTGTTGGATTTGCCAACTTTTACAGAAGATTTATAAGGGACTTCTCGAAGGTAATTGCTCCAATTACGCAGCTGACAAAGAAGGGGATGCCCTTTTTTTGGTCACCAGAGGCACATACCGCCTTTACTAAATTAAAGACTCTCTTCACTTCTGTACCAATACTGGTACATCCAGATCCAGAGCTACCTTTCAACGTAGAAGTGGATGCTTCAGATTCTGCTGTGGGAGCTATCCTTTCTCAGCGAATTGGCAAAAAATTGCAGCTCCATCCTTGTGCTTATTTCTCCCGACTGATGTCTTCTGCTGAGAAGAATTATGACATCGGAAACAAGGAGCTGCTGGCAATTAAGGAAGCATTTTCTGAGTGGAGGCATCTGTTGGAAGGGGCTAAGCACTCTGTAACCGTTCCCACGGATCATAAAAATGTATAATTTTTTCTTTCTGCCAAAAGACTGTCATCTAGACAAGCACGATGGACCCTATTCTTCTCCAGGTTCAATTTTGTTATTTCGTACCGCCCTGGGTCAAGGAATGGTAAGGCTGATGATCTATCGCGGATGTTGTCTGGGCCTCTCCAGGAAAGCCACTCCGAATGTACGATTCTGTCTCAAAATAGCTTTCTAGGGGCCACAAGTTCTAAAACAATTTTTAATCTTCTTAAGGAGGGGTATGAGAATGACCTACTTCTTAATCATCCTCCTAGAAACATTAATCTCAAATACAAGAACAGCTTTTGGACTCAAGCGCATCGCCTCTATGTACCTGAATCTGTTCGGGTAGAAGCCCTCAAATTGGTTCATGACTCTAAACTTGATGGTCATTTTGGGGTTTCTAAAACAGAAGGACTCTTATCATGTACCTTTTGGTGGCCTGGGTACAAGAAGGATGTCAAGAGATATGTGGCCTCGTGTCTGACCTGTGCTCGCAATAAGACACCCCAATCTTCTCCTCTGGGGTTACTTCAACCACTGCCTGTTCCATCAAGACCACAGGGGTCAATTTCTATAGATTTTGTGGTTGGTCTTCGCCTTTCAAAAGGGATGACCACTATCCTGGTAGTTGTTGACCGTCTCACTAAGATGGCTCATTTCATACCAGTTAACGGTGTATCCTCAGCGGAGCATACTGCAGAGGTAATGGTTCGAGAAGTTTTTAAACTACATGGAATTCCTGATGATGTAGTGTCTGACAGGGGAGTACAGTTTACCTCAAAATTTTGGAGAAATTTTTGCTCAGCTTTGGGTGTAACAATTAATCTCTCCTCAGCTTTTCATCCTCAGGCTAATGGTCAGACCGAGAGGACCAATCAAACTTTGGATCAATACCTTCGATGTTTTGTGAGTTATCTGCAGGATGATTGTGTTGACTACCTTCCTACAGCAGAGTTTGCTTATAATAACTCTAAACATAGCTCCACTTCCCAAAGCCCCTTTTTCTTGAACACGGGATATCATCCAGTTTTTATTCCTAATCTCCCTATCTCGACTCCAATTCCTGCTGTTACCGACAGATTACAAGAGATTCAAGAGAAACTGATCAATACATTGAAGAAAGCCCAGGAATATTACAAGAAAACCGCTGACAGACATCGTAGATCAAGTCCCACCTTTCTTGTAGGTGACAAAGTTTGGTTATCTACCAAAAATTTGAAGGTTCATGTTCCGTCTGCCAAATTGGGTCAAATGTTTGTAGGCCCTTTTGAGATTTCTGCTCAAATCAACCCAGTCACCTTTCGCTTAAAACTTCCTGACAATATGAAGATTCACTCGGTTTTTCACATATCACTATTCAAACCGTTTCATGAAAATCCTTTTTCGGGAAGAAGTCATCCCCGTCCTCCATCTGTGGATGTTCAAGGTGAAGAAGAATTTGTGGTGGAGAGAATTCTTGACTCCAGGATCTTTAGGAACAAGTTACAATATCTGGTTCAATGGGAAGGATATGGGCCAGAGGAAAATTCTTGGGAGCCTGAAGAAAATGTTCATGCCCCTAGATTAACAAGGGAATTCCACCAAAGATTCCCTCTTAAACCTGGTTCTAAGACATCCAGCAGACATCCTGGGAGGAGGGGAGTACTGTCAGGACCCGGACTTGAACCTGGGACCTCCAGTGTGTCTGCCAATGACTCTACTTGCTGAGCCACCTGGAATGCTGGACAGCTCCTTGGACAGCTCCTTGGACAGCTCCTTGGACAAATCCTTGAATGATCTTGCGGTGAATCTTGATTGCCTTGAACCTTGAACTCTTTGCTCCTCTCATGAACTTCCTGATTTAAGCCATGTCTTTTCACTTCCTGGTCGCAAGAATATTGTGACTTCACCAGCCAATATCTCGCTTGTCTCTCCTGCTGCCGTCCCTATCTTCGCTACCGTTCGTTATCGACACTTGGCTTGTTCCTCGACTACGCTTTTGCCTAATCCCGACCTGCAACGACTTGTTACCAACCTTTGGCTATTCCTAGATTACGCTTCTGCTTGATCCTGACCTGCTATATCTGCTACTGGACCCTGGCTTGCTCACCTCCTGGTGGGGCGATCCTGAGGACCGCGACATGGTACTAACATGCAGCAAAATCCATCTCCACCATCAGGAGCAATGGTGAACACCGGTTAGTACTTAGATTCCGCACCTCAGGTGAGCCTGCGTCATCTGCCAGTGTGACCTGCCTGTGTTCCTATCCAGCTAGTTCCTGTGTAAGCTGCTATAGCTATTGGTCTTCGAGCCTGAATCCAGATCGTGACAGCTTTATGTTTTCCTCCCTTAATCTACATATGAAATACAGGGGTATATTCATTGTTTGATCTGGCTGTTTATGGGTACATCATCTAAAGCCACTATACAGGTCCGAATTAGGAAAATATAATTTCCTGAGTACTCGACTACTACTTCCATCGGCTACTCTTAAACGGCACGGCTTGGTGGTTGCTTTTTTCTTGAAGATTTTTCTACCCAGTAATTCCATAGGATAATATCTTACCCTTTGGTCCTGCCATCCCCTGTGTCCGTCTCAACCTGGTTCTTTGCCGATTTCTGAAGGAGGGTCACTTGCTAAGGAGATGAAGCTTTGAGTGAAACGCGTCATCCTGGAACAGACAAATTCTTCACCATTTGATATTCCGATATGTATTTTACTCAATACCTTTGTGTACATGACCTTTACTAAGTGTAAATTCCTCTTATGTATATTATCACGGTTTAGCTGTATTTCTTTAGGATCAGCTCTATTATTTTATCTTGTTATTTTAATTTGGCATCAATAAATGTATTATTTTAATTCTTGTGTGTATTATCTGTCTCATGATGTGCCTATAAAGTCCATCATTTTACAGATGTCATTGTACATCTGCCCTTTCTACATTTATATACAATCGGCTGGTCACCATTTTCCTGTGGTCCGCGTCAGCTCCATATTATTGTGGTCCCTATCCTTATGCCCATTGACCTAAATGAACGATCATTCCTTCGGGACAACAGTGATCAACAATACTATATTGTATTGTATTGTATTGTATTGTGTCCAATAGAAATCCCCCTGAAGAAGGCACTTGACCCTGTGTCGACACGCGTAGGGGAGGGGCAAGGACAGTGAAGGCAGTTGGACCGGTATGAGGTAGAGGAGTCTGACTATCCATACGGTTGTGCGGCTTTGAAGGCTTTTAAGCCATTTTGTTCGGTGTAGTCTGATGTGCTTGAAGCACCATGAGCATATAAGTACTCATTTGTCTGGATATGATATAAAAATAAAAAGTTAGTATTTAAACAATATAAGCACTATTGGAGCGCTCTTTTTTATGTATATCACCACTATACCATCTACTAACTGGGAGATCAGTGTATGGGTAGGCAGAGCTGCTAGGAGATCTACATCCAACTGATTGAACCCAGGGAGGTTCACAGGCGCATTCTAACCCAACTTAACTGTGGGGGTAACATTTCATTCACTCAGGAGGGGGGAGAACGAGTGAGGTAGCACATCATTTTATTTTAGAGCACATCATTGTTTGGAGCACTACTAGTTACGGATCATGTTACGTTGGAATAATCACGATACACTGGAATATATGAACTGTGAAATACATCACATATGTATTGTATGTTAACAATATATAAACTGAACACAATTATAGACGCAACACTTTTGTTTTTGACAACATTTTTCATAAGCTGAACTGAAAGTTCTAAGACTTTTTCTATGTACACAAAAGACCTATTTCTCTCAAAAATTGTTCACATATTTGGCTAGATCTGTGTTAGTGAGCACTTCTCCTTTGCCGAGATAATCCATCCACATCACAGGTGTGGCATGTCAAGATACTGGTTAGACATAATGATTATTGCACAGCAGAGATGTCGCGAACATAAAATTTTATGTTCGCGAACAGCGAAAGCGAACTTCCGCAAATGTTCGCGAACAGGCGAACCGGGCGAACCGCCATAGACTTCAATTTTAAAACCCACAGGGACTCTTTCTGGCCACAATAGTGATGGAAAAGTTGTTTCAAGGGGACTATCACCTGGACTGTGGCATGCCGGAGGGGGATCCATGGCAAAACTCCCATGGAAAATTACGTAGTTGACGCAGAGTCGGGTTTTAATCCATAAAGGGCACAAATCACCTGAGATTTCTAAATTGTTTGGAATAACGTGCTTTAAAACATCCAGTGTGTGAATACAATCAGGTATGATGTTGTATTGATCAGGTAGTGTAAGGGTTACGCCCGCTTCACAGTGACAGACCAAACTTCAGTCAGTGGGCCTGCAATTATATTAAAGGGTAAAAATTAAATTACTTTTTTATCTGCAAGGTACTGTGCCATCCGATATGAGTGGTGTGCACACAGTACAGTCTGTATATAAATAGAAAAAAATAAATAAAAGCAGACTGATGTACCAGCCCTAAAAAGGGCTTTTTGGGGTGCTGTCAGGATGCTGTCCTTACAGCAGGAGTGGACACAGAACACTGGCCTAGCTAATCATTTCCCTATTAAGTCAGTAGCAGCAGCAGCAGCACTCTACCTGCTCTAACTAACTCTGCAGCTTCAGAATGAATCTAAGATGGATGCTGTCCTTGCTTTTTTATAGGAGGTGGGAGGGTCCGGTAGGGAGGGTATGCTGATTGGCTGGAATGTGTCTGCTGACTGTGAGGTACAGGGTCAAAGTTTGCACAATGATGATGTATAGGGGGCGGACCGAACATCGCATATGTTCGCCCGCCGAGGCGAACGCGAACAAGCGATGTTCGCCGGGAACTGTTCGCCGGCGAATAGTTCGGGACATCTCTATTGCACAGGTGTGTTTTAGGCTGGCCACAATAAAGGCCACTCTAAAATGTGCAGTTTTACTGTATTGGGGGGGGGGGTCCGAAAACCAGTCAGTATCTGGTGTGAGAACCATTTGCCTCACGCAGTGCAACATATCTCCTCCGCATAGAGTTGATCAGGTTGTTGATTGTGGCCTGTGGAAGGTTAGTCCACTCCTCTTCAATAACTGTGCGAGGTTGCTGGATATTGGCAGGACCTAGGACACGCTGTCGTATATGCCGATCCAGAGCATCCCAAACATGTTCAATGGGTGACATATCTGGTGAGTATGCTGGCCATGCAAGAACTGGGATGTTTTCAGCTTCCAGGAATTGTGCACAGATCCTTGCAACATGGGGCCGTGCATTATCATGCTGCAACATGAGGTGATGGTCGTGAATGAATGGCACAACAATGGGCCTAAGGATCTCGTCATGGTATCTCTGTGCATTCAAAATGCCATCAATAAAATGCACCTGTGTTCGTTGTCCATAACATATGCCTGCCCATACCATAACCCCACCGCCACCATGGGCCACTCGATCCACAACATTGACATCAGCAAACCGCTCACCCACACGACGCTATACACGCGGTCTGCCATCTGCCCTGTACAGTGAAAACTAGGATTCCTCCATGAAGAGAACACCTCTCCAAAGTGCAAGACGCCATTGAATTAGAGCATTTGCCCACTCAAGTCAGTTACGACGAGGAACTGCATTCAGTTCAAGACCCCTGAGACGGTTTCTGACAGTCTGTGCAGAAATTCTTTGGTTATGCAAACCGATTGTTGCAGCAGCTGTCTGGGTGGCTGGCCTCAGATGATCTTGGAGGTAAAGATGTGGGATGTTAAGGTCCAGGGCTGGTGTGGTTACACGTAGTCTGCGGTTGTGAGGCCGGTTGGATGTACTGCCAAATTCTCTGAAACACCTTTGGAGATGGCTTATGGTAGAGAAATGAACATTCAATTTACGGGCAAAAGCTTGTAATTCCTGCAGTCAGCATGCCAACTGCATGCTCCCTCAAAACATGCGATATTTGTGGCATTGTGCTGTGTGATAAAACTGCACATTTTAGAGTGGCCTTGATTGTGGCCAGCCTAAGGCACACCCGTGCAAAAATCATGCTGTCTAATCAGCATCTTGATATGCCACACCTGTGAGGTGGATGGATTATCTCAGCAAAGTAGACACACTTCGCACAGCCACCTGATCAACTCTATGCGAAGGAGATGTGTTGCACTGCGTAAGGCAAATGGTGGTCACACCAGATACTGACTGGTTTTCGGACCCCCCCTAGACCCCCCCAGTACAATAAAACTGCACATTTCAGAGTGGCCTTAATTGTGGCCAGCCAAAGGCACACCTGTGCAATAGTGATGGACGAACATCTGATGGGACGGTTTGCGAACGTGATCACGCAAACTCACTCAAATGTTCGCGAACCGCATGTTCGCGGCGGGTCCAATTCTTTTTAATGGCAGGCGAACATGAAAAACCTGCAGGTCATATTTGCAGCCACAAAATACTTACTAGCTGTGCACACATAGTCCCACATGGACACTGACATACCAGAAGTATTAAGTGAATCTGCGATCGACAAGCATTCTTTTTTTATCTGCGAAATTTCGTCAAATCAGGAGCGCATGAAGGCCATGGAGGAGAGGCAACGCCAGGATATGAAGGAGTGCAGGAGTTGATCCTGCTATTGGAAAAGTTGCCATAAAAAATTATTATTTTTTTTTTTATAAGTTATATAAATCGTTTATACTGTTATAACGTGTATTTTGTTTTTTGTTTTTGTAATATTGCTCGGTTTTAGTGTAATAGCTCGGCCTAAATCAGCCAGAACTGACAGCAGCCGGAAAATACATGTCATATATATATATAGGGTCCATTCACACGTCTGTAAAATGGGTCCACATCCGTTCCACAATTTAGCGAAACGTTTACAGACCTGTTGATTTTCAATTCCAGTCTGAAAAATTAGCATTCACAGGATAAAGAAGTAAGTGTCGGCCAGTACAGGCCCCAAAAATTAGCCGACAGGCGTTCAACTGACAGCAAAGAACTTTGTATTCTGTGGCTGGAGGTACATTAGGCATTCACAGGATAAATAAGTGTCGGCCATTACAGGCCTTAAAAATAAGCTGACAGGCATTCACCTGACAGCAAAGAACTTTGTATTCAGTGGCTGGAGGTACATTAGGCATTCAAAGGATAAATAAGTGTTGGCCATTACAGGCCCCAAAAATTAGCCGGCAGGCGTTCACCTGACAGCAAAGACCTTTGTATTCTGTGGCTGGAGGAGAGGGAGGATGGAGTAGGAAGAGGAGAAGAAGAGGCAGGCCTGCATGCAATCCATGGCGGTAAAACCAAATCTACACGGGTGCCACAGGTTACATGCTTGACGGCCGTCAGAAGGTTCACCCAGTGGGCAGTAAAAGGTATATACCTTCCCTGCCTGTGTTTTCTAGACCACGTGTCTGTGGTCAGATGTATCTTGGCACCGACACTGTGTGCCAGAGATACATTCACTTGCCGCTGAACATGGCCATATAGCTCTGGGATGCCCTTCTGCGAGAAATATTTCCTTCCTGGGACCTTCCATTGTGGTGTTCCAATGGCCACAAATTTTCGAAAAGGCCTCCGAGTCCACCAGTTTATATGGCAGTAGTTGGCGGGTTATCAGTTCCGACAAGCCAGCGGTCAACCGTTGGGCAAGAGGGTTATCCGGCATCATAATTTTTTACGCTCGAACATTTGGGCCACGGAAGCCTGCCTTTTTCCAGAAAAACGTGAGGATGCCATGATGGAAGGTGGAGTGGAGGACAATTGTGAGGAGAGAGGAGAAGGAGAAGAGGCTGGACGGTGAGAGCCTGGAGTGTGGCTTTGTGGGTTCTGATGGCATTGCTCCCACTGGGCTCGGTGATGGGAGTCCAGGTGCCTTCTTAAGGCGGTCGTCCATAGGTGAGTGTTGGGTTACCGCGACTTATGCGTTGACTGCAAAGGCTGCAGATGACAACACTATTGTCAGCAGCAGACACGTTAAAAAAAGCCCACACTGCGGAGCCATGTGGCGGCGTCCTAGGAGCGCCAGATGGGACTGTACATGGTTGATGGCTCGCTCCTGATACATTAGCAGTTTGGTTTGTCCCTCCTATGCAATGTAAGTTCGGCCTGCTTCGCCTCCCTATCTGCTGGTCCATCTCTCCCTCTGAACTCCCCTCCTCTTCCTCTCTTGTGGGCACCCACGTGACATCCATAGACACGTCATCATCAACGTCACCTTCCCCACCACTAACATTAGAGATCTTGGAGTAGGCATCAACAGCGGGGACTAACCTCCTTGGGCTGATCTGGGTACTGTCGTCAGACTGCTGAGTGACGGCTGTTGCTACCTCCTCCTGATCTGATGCCAAAAATGGCTGCGCATCGGAAATGTCTTGTGATGGATCGGAAAAAAATTCCTGTGAATCAAGCGGAGGGTATATGGTGGTGGTGGTGGTGGTATTGGTGGTGGTGTCTTTGGGGGTGCACACAGCAGAGAGTGAAGAGGGTGCAGATAGAGAGGATGAGGAGGGTGCAGAAGAGGAAGGCTGAGTGAGTCACTCAACCAAGTCTGGTGCATCCTTTGACGTAATCGAACACACCTTCTGCAACTTCCCACTTTGGTTCCAGCCTGGTGCTCCTGCCCTACCCCTACCACCCCTGTGGAAGGGCCTGCCTCTTCCTCTGCCTGTCATTTTTTAAATGACCATGTGACAAAAGTCTCTAGAGAAGCGCAGTATATTTGGAAGAAGGTATATAACACCCCGCTTCAATTTGTCGTTTTGGGGGGCCACTGGTCTATCACACCAGTTATAAAAAAACATTTCCAGTAACTTTTGTCACTGTGTGTAGCAGAGGTAACGTAGCGAAAGAGGCAAAATTTCTTCAGTACCCAAATACACTATTATGAAAGTATATTGTATTTTAACACCCCGCTTCAATCTGTCGTTTTGGGGGGCCACTGGTATATCAAACCAGTTATAATACTTTTTTCCAGTAACGTTTGTCACTGTGTGTAGCAGAGGGAACGCAGCAAAACAGAAAGAAAAATTCTGCAGTGACAATTAAGGTCCCCCGCAAGAGTACAACAGGAGACCATATTATCACAACCAACAGGATAACAGGGGAAAACAACAATATGGAGGGAGACCACCATATCAGTATGGCTACCCACAGAATAAAGGTCAATGAAGTAAAAGACCCCCAATAATTATTATCAACAAAGAGGACAACAGCAGGGGAGCCCATACCAGAACATGGACTACAACAAAATGAACAATATCACCAGGAACAGAATTTTAGGACACCACAATAGGGAGCACCACCACCACAAAGATGGCTAACATAAGGAGATTATCAGTATTATTCACCAAAACTGCAAAGACCTAGATTTAACAGTCCCCCACCTGACACATTTTCGGTACCAACATATAACAAATATACACCTCTCTATGAGGATAATAAATCTTCCCCAAATAATACACCTTTTTTAGACAGGAGGTAGTACCCACCCAGGATGGCGAACACACAGGAAACGAGGAGGCAGAGCAGAGAGAAGGTTACAAAAAATAGAAGAAGGGAAAATTAGGGGAGGGTATATACAATCTTAGGGGGGCTTCCTTAACTAAGGAGGAAATCATAACTTTGGATAGAGGCATTAGGTTTGCACCCAAGAAAGGACTTAATAAATGTTATTTGTATGTGGATATACAGAAGGTCATAAGCAAGATACATACCAAAAATTATTATGCACAAAATCCAATAGAGAGAAAATATATAAAAGGGGATTACACATTACTGAGAAATAGATCCACATTTATTCCGAGTCACCAATAATAAATGCATAGACATGTTTAAAAAATTGGTCGCTACAGAATTGGAAACTTTACCTATTAAAAAAGTGTATGAGAACAGGGACATTAAAAAAGGCATTATATCATTAGAAACCAGAAGGGATATAGTGATCTGCCATGCGGACAAAGGGGGAGGAATTGTCGTCCTGTCTAAAGAACAGTACCAAGAGGAAATTAATAGATTATTAGAAGATAGTGATACATATAACATTTTAAACTCTAATCCAACCATACAGTTTAAGAGAAATTTGGAAAAATGAATCAACTTTGGGGTAAATAATATTATACTTAATAAACATGAGGAACAATACCAACAGCATGTAGGATTTCTGTCATCTATTATGTCCCGAAAATCCATAAGAATAAGGTTAACCCCCCGGGAAGACCCTTAATGAGTGGCATTGACTCACTCACAGCACGCCTAGGGGAACATATAGTCCTACACTTACAGCTTTTAGTGCAAAACACTAGTGCATACCTCAAAGATACCTACACTTACAGCTATTAGTGCAAAACACAAGTGCATTCCTCAAAGATACAAAGCATATTTTACAGCTTCTAAAGGGATGTGAGATTAGGGATGACACGGTGTTAGCAACAGCTGATGTTGCATCCCTATATACGAATATCGACCATCAAGGAGCTATCCAAGCTGTAAGGTAAACACTTGACAAAAGTGACAAATTGAGAATTAAACATTGAAAATGTCTCCTAAATGTTTAGAATTTTATTTAAGCCATAATTACTTCTGGTATGAGGACACATATTATTTGCAAATAAAGAGTGTAGCGATGGGCGCTAAATTTGCACCCAGCATAGCCAATTTATACATGGGAAAATGGGAAGAGGAAGGAATATTATATAATCAGGACCTGAGAATAGTTTTATACAGATGCAAAACAGGAAAAATATTTGCACTCAAAAATCAATATAAAACATACATATATGAAAGGCAGCAAGCTCAATAGGTAGATTACAGTCTATATGAGATAATAAACAAATTGGGAGCTGCGCCAAATATATATGAAAAAAGTATCAAAATAATGAAGTCCAAACAGTCTTTAAGAAAGCAGGAAAAAAAAGGAAGAAAACCAATTCCAGTCAGCCAATCAACAGTGTGTAGCAAGAAAGCCTAATTTCACCCTGTGATGACACTCAAGGCTCCTTACCAGAAGATTTGACCCTCTTTTCACAGAGCGGTCAAACAGGCGCCAAAGAAAAGACACTTGATGAGATTGGTAGATCCTATTCACATTCCCCAGCTTAATAAGGCTTCATTAATCCAATAGATGGTACAATCACAAGATCCCATAACACTGTCAATTGCAGATATCCTCAGGAAAAGACAGAAGGAGGGCCAATAGTGAAGTACGTTTGAACAAAAGAATTTATTGAAAGTAGTGCACTTACATAAGTTTCACAATTAAATCAGCAATTGGAAATAAAAACCGTGGTGTGTGGCGTGCTCCACATCGATACGTCTGTCTAGTTTTATACAGATGCTTTATAGATGACCTATTCATTATGTGGAATGGGAATATGGATGAGTTAGAAGCGCTCCTAATACATATGGACCCCAATGACCAAAATATTAATTTAAACGTGGAAAATCAGTAAAACCCATATGCATTTTTTAGATCTGTAGATACTTATTAATTCCCTAGTTTCTACAAACCAAAACATATTTTAAAGAAAGGGATAGAAATTTGTATATACCAGTTACTAATTGTCATTATAAGCCATAGATTACTAACATACTGAGAGGACAATACATGAGGTTAAAAAAGAATTGCAATAATGCTGAAGAGTTTGAACCCAAAAAAATGCCCAAAAAAACGTTAGCGCCAAAAAAAACGACCAGGTGTGTTGTTGCAGGCATTTTTTTTGGGTTTTTGGAGGCAGGCAAAACATCTGAACTTGTGTATAGTGGTATATACACACACATACTTATATGTATATATACACCTAGACATATATATAAAGACAAATAGTATCGTCTCACTCAGTGCCCAGTGTCAGTGGCCATCATCCCTATTATTTGTATATACAAAAAAGATTCCCCTATAGATATGGGACTGTGAATGCCACTGAACACTGTGTTTTGTATAAAAATAACTTTATTAATTACAAAAAATTAAACACACAAAGAAAAAGCGTAAATCAATAACATGTACAGGGCATTAAAAATGCATGCATTGACAGACCAAATACCGAACCAAAGGGGCGCATAGGTGTACAAGGTGATCATGGAACCGGAACCGACCCTACGCGTTTCGGGCCAAGAAGCCCTTCCTCAGGGGTCACCCATGGCATCCTCTGCCAGGCAGAGGATGCCATGCCCATAGGAAGCTCAGGGACAGATATATACAAACTCTGACTTGGTCCACACAAGACCATCACTACATGTACTGTATATGACCTTCTGCGGTCCTACTCTTCTTGTACACTACAGGTTCACTATATGAACATATCCTCCCTTTTATGGGAAGTAGTCCATATCGAGCCATCCTTTTGCCGATCATCGTGGTGCCCTGCTGGTCCCTCTGGGCAACTGCTACTACTTTCTCTATATGCTCTCACGGACTTCGTAGCCTTTGAATGGGCCTGTGGGAATTGGGCATTCCTCCTGATGGTAGCAATACCAGTTTTTAGTCGACAGACCAATCCAAGCCTGAGGGCTGGACGCTAAGGACATACTTGGTTTATCTGGAACTCTGGGTGACCCCTGAGGAAGGGCTTCTTGGCCCGAAACGCGCAGGGTCGGTTCCAGTTCCATGATCACCTTGTACACCTATGCGCCCCTTTGGTTCGGTATTTGGTCTGTCAATGCATGCATTTTTAATGCCCTGTACATGTTATTGATTTACGCTTTTTCTTTGTGTGTTTAATTTTTTGTAATTAATAAAGTTATTTTTATACAAAACACAGTGTTCAGTGGCATTCACAGTCCCATATCTATAGGGGAATCTTTTTTGTATATACCTAGACATATATAGGTGTGATAGTAGCAGAAATATATGCTTGCGCTAATGAAATCATTTACACTAATATGGCTCCGCTCCTATAACACCTATATATGTGTAAGTATAAAATACATATAAGTATGTGTGTATATATACCACTATACACAAGTTCAGATGTTTTGCCTGCCTCCAAAAACCCCCAAAAAATGCCTGCAACAACACACCTGGGCGTTTTTTTTTTGGCGCTAGCGTTTTCTTGGGCATTTTTTTGGGTTCTTTGGAGGCAGGCAAAACATCTGAACTTGTGTATAGTGGTATATATACACACATACTTATATGTACTTTACACTTAGACATATATAGGTGTTATAGGAGCGGAGCCATATTACTGTAAATTATTTCATTAGTGCAAGCATATATTTCTGCTACTATCACACCTATATATGTCTAGGTGTATATATACATATAAGTATGTGTGTATATATACCCGTATACACAAGTTCAGATGTTTTGCCTGCCTGAAAAGACCCCAAAAAATGCCCAAAAAACGCTTGCTACTAAACCGGCAAGGTGTGAAAAGAGAGAAGCCACTAACCTGTTCTATAAGTGACAAAATACAAACGATCTTTTTTTTATGGTTCTGGACATGCTACAGAGCTGAAACTTCACAGGTACACTTTTTAGACCCCCCGGATACTAAATCCAAAGAAATTATTTTTTTTTTTTAATTTTTTCAATAATTGGATCTCTATCAAAAAATGACAATTTTTAAGAACTTTTTTTTTGTGTGATTAATAGTCCCTTTGGTATGACCCAGAACCCTAGGCACTTTTTAGTAGCATTTATTGGGTTTTAGGGCTTCAAAATGGTGTTTTTTGATTACCGAAGTTCGGGTCCCATTGATTTCAATAGGGTTCTGAAATCCGGGCCGAACTTTTGGGAGGTTCGGGTGTTCTGGTCGAACCGAACTTTTCAAAAGTTCGATCATCCCTAATAACCACCCTGAGTATGAGGTGGTGGGGATGAGTCCACACGATCGCAATAGGAATGCACTACTAACGATTTGTGACCCCTATGATTAGGTATTATATACAAGGGTTATAAGAGAATAGCACACTACACCTACTCATACTGTATCAATAAAATAGAACAATGGTTAAGGGAGTTCTACAGGATAGAGATAAGTATAATGGGTCTAAGCTGGTGAATATTAGTTTATAGTTTGGAATAGGTCAAAATGGATTATATATCCATTAATTAGTATACTAATATTTTTTATTACATTTTTTTTTATTTTATTTTTACTTTTATTATATACTGTTATTTCTATGTTAATTTTATGATTGTTTTAATTGCAAATGTTTAAAATTTAGATTGGAGCTCTCAAAGAGGCACAACCGGAACAATCAACGTCCTTACATAGTGCTATTTTCAGTTATTAGATGGGCTAGTATGATTTTTAGTATTGTTGATCATTGATGTCCTGAAGGAATGATCGTTCATTTATAACAATGGACAGAAGGATAGGGACCACAATAATATGGAGCTGACACAGGCCACAAGAAAATGGCGACCAGCCGATTGTATATAAATGTAGGTAAGCCTTCCATCCAATAGAAATCCCCCCGAGGAAGACACGTGACCCTGTGTTGACACGAGAAGGGGGAGGGGCAAGGACGGTGTAGGCAGTCGAACCTGTAATAGGCAGAGGAGTCTGACTATCCGCATGGTTGTGTGGCTTTGGAGGCTTTTAAACCATTTTGTTCAGTGTAGCCTGGTGTGCTGGAAGCACCATGAGCATGTGAGTACTCATTTGTCTGGATATGATATAATAATAAAATTTGGTGTTTAAATGATATAAGCACTGTTGGAGCTCTCTTTTTTTTATGTATATCACCACTATACCATCTACTAACTGGGAGATCAGTGTATGGGTGAGCAGAGCTGCCAGGAGATCTACATCCAACTGATTGAACCCAGGGAGATTCACAGACACATTTTGACCCAGCTTAACTGTGGGGTAACATTTCTTGAGGTGAGCCTTCACTCAGGAGGGGGGAGCACAATTGAGGTGGCACATTATTTTATTTTGGAGCATATTGTTGTTTGGAGCACTATACTGGATTGAAGTTACGGATCACGTTACGTTGGAATAATCACGATACACGGGAATATATGAACTGTGGAATATATCACATATATATTGCATGTTGATAATATATTTTTGACATTTTTACGCTACATTATAATATTTATAATGTTATAATGGCACATTATTGGGAATGTATCACGATACTTATATTACGTTGTGCACATATTATGGGAGTGTGATCAGTGTCAACAGCGGGTTCCGGCAGTTAAATCGTTTACAATTTAATTCATATTATTAGTGGACCCACATGGTAGCTCGTGAGATTCTCTCTGTATAATGAACAAAATAGCATTGGGCAGAGCAGTGCTCAGCCATTCCAAGGCAGCTTTATATTCAATCAATGAATACAAAGCTTTCTCTGATTGGCTGAGGCTGAGAGGCAGGCTGATGACACCATGAATCAGCCAATCAGAGAAAGCTTTGTACTTATTGATGGAATACAAAGCTGCCCATGAATGGCTGAGGACTGCTCTGCCCGATGCTATTTTGTTCTAACTGTGAAAAAGGAAGGCCTTGTCTCACAGCCAGAACACTGCCATATACTGTATGTAGCTGAGACTACAAACAGTTTATACAACACACCCAGCAGCCACACATGTTAGTGTAGGAAATATTTAGTTTGAATGAGTTTAGACTAAACAAACTATTAAAAGTGAAAGTAAAGCCAGGGATTAGCTTTAACTATCAATCTAAATCCACTTATTAAGTGGATATCAATCAAATGGATTGTTGACTATAGATCTATTATTACGATCAGAAGAGATTGATTGGAAAATAAATAGATTAATAATCAAAGTGCATATGGCCATAATTTCTCTTCGTAAGCAACTCCAGAGATTGCATAGGTTTAAAGTTTATCTAAAACTTTTAGTTTTTAGTCTTCAGTGAAGAAGAGTTAGCAACCTTGGCATGTTTTTATTGCTGACTGTTAAGGAGATACATCATCTCTATTTGTCTCAAGAAACATGTTACCAGGACTGAAATTGAGAGGAAATCCAACAAAGTTGTTACTTGAACAGTAAGAGAGGTAGAGTCTTCTAATAGGGGCACTTATTGGGGTGACTGCTGTCTGAGGGCCTATGTTGAATGTCTTTTGTTTTCTTACAATGGGTTTTGCATTCCCAGTTAAGTCTATAAAAATGCAAAACCTTCTTGAAACAGGTCAAATGAAGGCCTGTAGAAGGTGAGCTGCCAGTCAAAGGCACCTTCCTTGAATTCTGAATGATCTCAGAGAATTCTCAAACTGAGCCCAAGTTGAAAGCCCACACTGGCCCTAAAATTGGAAAGATTTTCTCCTGCTTCCTGTTGTGTCTTCAGGACAGCAAATGAAGGGAAATCTCCACAATGGAACACAGATAGTAAAAACCCTGAAAAAGACGAATCACCTAATCTACTCCATCCCCCCCAAAAAAATCGTTGATAGACTTTTAACCCAACATTCTATTAATGAGATTCAGAATACTTTTGTTTTGCCAGTTACATTCACACTGTTTCTTTTTTCATCAAAAAAGGATCATAGAGTAAATGTTCTTTGACTTAATGCAAAGGTAAACTTTTTATTCAAACAAGGTGTGACAGGAAGTCAGGTAAATCTGGGAATGTAGTCACAGGCAGGAGATACATTTCCACCTGATTTAGAAAGTTCACCAATTACTATAGGGTGTTGGCTACCGAGCTAGCCTGCAGGAAGTTGAACAGACTTCAGCTGTTCAGAATGAGGAAATGAAGGCCTCTATAATTTGTCCAAAGGAAGTCCTATTGATTGCTGCCTCCTGTCACCGTGTGATGTTTGCCTCCCGACGTTGAGGAAGCCTGGGAGAAGGACTGCTGCCTCCGGAAGCTGTCTCCTGAAGCCGTAAGCGCTGGGAGGAGGACAGTCAGATGTGTGCCTCCCGACAAGCTGGTGAGCATGGGAGAAGATCCCCTGAAGTGATGTGCGCTAAGGAGGGTAACCAGTTGTGAAGACTTCTCAAGGTAAATAAACAAACTATTTCTATGTGGACGAAATAAAGGAATGTTTGCCATGTGAAGAGAAAAACAAAGGGACAGCTTAAATGAACATGTGCTGTGTGAAGAGATAAAACATGGACTATTGAGAGTCTGCTGTATGACCAGCCAAGTCTGCCCATATAGGTTCCAGTGTGTGAGAAGGTAGCCGCCCACAGTGGCAAGGATTTATTTTGTTTTATTTTATTTTGGCTGTTTTGAGGCTTGCAATTGTGTGAAGTAAATTGCATGAATAAATCAAAGTGTTGTTTGCAACCACTGCTCGGCTATCTCTCTGTGAAAACGCACCCCCAAAGGGGTCATCCACGCCTACCACCGAGCTAATCCCTCACATATGGTGGAGGATGTGGGCAGAAGCAGAGATCCCTGCAAAGAAGTGCATATGTTTGATGAACTTTGTCTGGTGCACGAGATTGCACAATCTATGTGTGCAGGAGAGAAGATCCTGAAAGAGAAAAAAACGTGTTTTAAAGAGACAGCGGTCTCAAAATTTTTGATGAACTGTGTCTGGTGCAAGGGACTGCACAAACTGTGTGTACAGGAAAGGAGATCCTGCAAGAGAGAGAAAAAACTACTATGTTTTAAAGAGACAGTGGTCTTAAAAGTTTTGCTGGACTTTGAAACAATTTTTTGTGGAGTGACTAAAGATGGGGCGATCAAAACGCCTGAAAGATGCAAGGATCGCTGAAATGAGAGACCGGATTCTATGGATGGAGGGGATGCTACCGTCTGAACCAGCCCCATCCATGCCTGAACGGAATCGGCTAAAGAGAAAGGTTGTTGTCCCTAGCAACGCTGGTGTAAATGAAACGGTTATGGAGACACAGTGTTCTCAGATGGAAAGTAAGCCCAAAATGGAGGAGATGTTGAAACAACTGATTATATCAAATGCAGCTCAACAGCAGGCAAATGCAGCTCAACAGCAGGCAAATGCGGATTTTCAGCGGAGCTTTGCAGCTCAACAAAAGGCTCATCAAGAGAGCATGGCAGGCTGGAAACAGAGACGCCAGCAGCAAATGGAGGCCATCGGTATGGAGGAAACCGAGTATGTGTGCAGGGCTGAGCTGGCTGCCGTACAACGGAAAATGGAAGAAAAGGAACAACCCCTGGGGGTACAGTTACAGTGGGAAGAAGCCACTGCTCTTCTGTTTTCCGAGTTGAAAAACCGTAGAAAGGCTATAATGGAGAAAGATACCATCCTCATGGAAAAGGAAATTGAAATTCAGCCTTTGCAGAAGCAAAGTATGTGTGAAATGTTTGAGTTGCGTAATCAGCTGGAAAAAAGTCTTCAGTGTTTGGAAGCTACAAAAATAGACCTGCAGGGGGCGCAGGAACAGAATGTTGCTCTGAAAACGACATTGTCTCTCAGCGACAAAGAGAAAAGTGAAAGAGAGGCTAAATTACTGAGTACTGTGTATGAGCTCACTACTTTGAGCAATGTGGTAGATGAATTGCGTACGGACTGTGAAAGTTGGAAAGGGGAAGCCCAACGTGTCCAGCAGCAGTTAAAGGAGAAAGAAGCCTGTGTGGCAGAATTACAGTCTCATTCCCAGAAGCTAGCCAATGAGGTGAAAGCTCTTATGCTGGGAAAAGGAGATTGTGAACATAAGAGGGAAAAAGTAGAGGCACAGCTTCTGGAATCGCAAGTCAAGGTGTCAGAAGGTAACCGATTGTGTGCTAAGCTGTCAGAGAAGGCAAACCGACTGCAGGTTGAGCTGGACAATGTTACAAATCAGCTTTCTCAAGCAGACAGCAAATCCAGAGAAATTGCGGAAGATTTTTCTATCTTGGAATCGCAGCTGCAAGACACGCAGGAACTCTTACAGGAAGAGAGGTGTCAAAGGCTGAGTTTTAGCACAAAGCTCAAACAAATGGAAGATGAGAAAAATGGCTTCCTGGAACAATTAAAAGAGGAGGAGGAAGCAAAGAAAAACCTATCAGAGCAAGTCGCAACATTGCAAGCTCAGATGGCGGATATAAAAAACGCATGGAAGAAAGCGTTGGTTCATTAGAGTGTGTTGAAGATGTGAAAAAGAAATTTAATCAGATGCTTGGTGAGGAGAAGACTGTGTCTGCAAAATATGCAGAAGAACGCGACCGTGCAAAAACGGAGGCGCGTGATAACGAGAGCAAAGCCCTGTTCTTGGCTCGCTCCTTGGAGGAAGCTCTAGAGTGTAAGGTTGAACTAGAAAGAGTTAACCAACAGCTGTGTACAGAAATTGAAAATTTGGTCAGCTCCAAGGATGATGTTGTGAAAAGCGTTCAGGAGCTAGAAAAGTCTAAGCGAGCCTTAGAACAGCAAGTAGAAGAGATGAAGATTCCGTTGCTTGAAGAGGAATTACAGGCAACAGAGGATCTGTCCCAAAGAGGGGATAGTGTGCCTGATGCAGTTTATAAAAGGATCAGTGTTTTGGGGTCTGTCCTGAGTGAGCCTCAGAAATGTGATGACATGTGGCTTGAATCACCCCTTTGGAATAAACCGTTCCTTCAAAAACTACAATCATTGGAAAATGGATCATTAGAACTTCAGCAAACAAAGGAGCTGTGTGAGAAATGTGATGATTTCTCAGTTCAGGCTGAAAACCTAGTGGAGAAAACTAAATCGGAGAAAACTAAAGCAAGTGATATAAATCTGGGAGAAAAAAGCAAACGCCACCTAGTGGAGAAAACTAAGGCTGTTGGTGAAAACGTGAAGCAAATGAATTTCAAGTGCCTTTCAGGGAATATTTCCAAAATGGAACTGGTGAAAGACAGGTGACAGAAGTTTGATCATGATCTTGAGATGCATTCCATGTGGAATTCAGATAGAGAAAAGGAACTAGGTGACCTTGAGCAGTCAAATAATTCAGCAGAAAGTGCATTGAAGAAACCTGTAAAAGAATGTGTTGCAGTTCCATGCTTCTTCACTGATGCAGAGAGGAGGTCTATAATGGATACCACCCAGATCGCTGGGTTCAACTATGTTGTTGCCTTTGACCCATATGTTGGAAAAATGAACAGGGGTCACTTTGAAGAAATGTGTGACAGCCTGTTGTGGCAAATGGAAGGCCCTCTGCACAGCATCTTAGAGCAAGCTAAGCTCAAGAAACAAAGAGTCAATGATTGTGTACAGCTGTATGGAGAGGCAACTCAAGTCACAGAGGGACGTCAAGAGTCCCTACTTGGAACAAAGCTTAGTGAAGCAGAGGTTCTCAAAGTTTTGTGGAAAACATTTATGGATTGCAGAGAGAGGCGGCTCAAGAATGTTGAAGACTAGAGTTGAACGGACACCTGGATGTCCGTGTTCGGCGGGTTCGGCCGAACTTTAAAAAAAAGTCCGGGTCCGTGTCCCGGACTTTTGCCGAACTTTTCCCGGACACCGAACCCCATTGAAGTCAATGGGGACCCGAACTTTCAGGCACTAAAATGGCTCTAAAACACCAATGGAAAGGGCTAGAGTGCTGCAAATGGCAGCAAAACGTAGTTAAGAGCATGGCAAGTGCTCTGCAAACAAATGTGGATAGGGAAATAACTTAAAACAACAAAAAAAAAACAGAAAAATAAAACAATGTTCTTCATCTCTGAAGGACGAGGCCCATATGGAGTAGAAGGGAGGTTGAGGTGGTGGTGGATGTGACGGTGTCATAGGCGTGCGCACAGGGTGTGCCGGGTGTACCTGGGCACACCCTAATCACCTAGGGCACATTAGCATTATCGCTCTGTTTGCCAGTGAGGAGATGGGAAAGATCTCCCTCTGACCTGCTCTGCTCTATTTCACTTTGCCAGCAGGGAGAGTAATGTATCGGGGCCATGTACATGTAGGCAAACACGTGCATGTGTATTTAAACTTTGGGGTGCACACCCTAATGCAATAGGCTGCGCACACCTATGGGCTGTGTAGGTGGAAGCGGCGGTGGAGGAGGACCAGGGCCGGATTAAGAGCATCATGGGCTTGGTGCTGAGGATTTTGAAGGGCCTTAAGGGCCGTGCCTTGGCATGCACCCAGAGGAGGAAGGGTGCAGCCATGCATGCCTAATTCAACATGGGATGCTGTCTCTGAAGCCCATAAACACATCCATACATCGGCAACTGTCCCTCCTTGTCCGGCCTTCGTGCTGTGTGGGGAGGTTCTGAGGGAGCTGCCTGGGGAAGCGAGCATAGAAGCCAGACTTCTGTGTTTACAAGTGACAGAAGAGCGGTAACAGTGAATATGGCCAACCCGGGGCCTATATAAAGGTAGGGGCCTGGAGCTGCAGCTCCTATAGCCCCTACGTTAATCTGGCCCTGAGGAGGACGAGGTAGCCAACACTGCTTCTTTTCACAAATTGTAAATGAGGGTACACCCCAAAAGAGTGAGAAAGAGCAAAAATGGAACAATGGGTGGGTAAGGTCGGTATCCATCGCTATTCTGCACAAGGTACGGAAAAGTCCCGTGGGATCCATGCCTGGTTCATTTTAATGAACGTGAGCTTGTCCACATTGTCTCTGGACAGGCGGCTGCGCTTGTCTTTGATAACGCCCCAAGCCGTGCTAAATACCCGTTCAGATAATACACTGGCTGCAGGGCACGCCAGCACCTCCAAGGCGTAAAGGGCAAGCTCAGGCCATGTGCCCAATTTGGAGACCCAGAAGTTGAAGGGGGCAGACCCGTCATTCACTACATGTAGGCGTGTGCACACATACTGCTCCACCATGTTGGTGAAATGCTGCCTCCTGCTAAGACGTTCCATATGAGCTGCTGGTGCTGCTGTTTGTTGTGGCGTGCTGACAAAGCTTTTCCACATGCTAACCCTGCCTTCTGAGGTGCTGGCGGTGCCCTGGTTGCGTTGGCGACCTCTTCCTCCTCCTCCTCTGCCTTGTGCTTCCACTGTGGCCCCACTGTCAGGTGGGAATGCCAGCAGCATCGCGTCTACCAGCGTGCGCTTGTACTCGCGCATCTTGCGATCACGCTCCAGTGAGTGAATTAAGGACGGTACGTTGTCCTTGTAACGGGGATCCAGCAGCGTGGCCACCCAGTAATCAGCACAAGTTAGAATGTGGGCAACTCGGCGGTCATTGTGGAGACACTGCAGCATGTAATCGCTCATGTGTGCCAGGCTGCCCAGAGGCAACGAAAGGCTGTCCTCTGTGGGAGGTGTATCGTCCGTGTCCTCTGTATCCCCCCAGCCACGCACCAGTGATGGCCATGAGCTGGCTTGGGTGCCACCCTGCTGTGAACATGCTTCCATCTCCTCCTCCAGCTCCTCCTCCTCCTCATCCTCCAGAACTGTGCCCCTGCTGGACAATTGTGTCCCTGGCGTTTGTGTGTGCAGGAACCCACCCTCGGAGCCCCTTGCGAATGACTGCCCTGAAAGCCTTGGAAATGTTACCTCTTCATCCTCCTCCTCCTCATCCTGTGCCACATCCTCTTCCATCATCGCCCGAATTGTTTTTTCAAGGAGGCATAGAAGTGGGATAGTTAAGCTGAGAACGGCGTCATCGGCACTGGCCATGTTGGTGGAGTACTCAAAACAGCGCATCAAGGCACACAGGTCTCGCATGGAGGCCCAGTTATTGGTGGTGAAGTGGTGCTGTTCCGCAGAGCGACTCACGCGTGCGTGCTGCAGCTGAAACTCCACTATGGCCTGCTGCTGCTCGCACAGTCTTTGCAGCATGTGCAAGGTGGAGTTCCACCTTGTGGGCACGTCACATATGAGGCGGTGAGCGGGAAGGCCGAAGTTACGCTGCAGCGCTGACAGGCAAGCAGCAGCAGGGTGAGAACGCCGAAAGTGCGCACAGACGGCCCGCACTTTCTGCAGCAGCTCTGACATATCGGGGTAGTTTTTAAGGAACCTCTGCACCACCAAATTCAGCACATGCGCCAGGCAAGGGATGTGCGTCAAACCGGCTAGGCCCAGAGCTGCTATGAGATTTCGCCCGTTATCGCACACCACCAGGCCGGGCTTGAGGCTCGCTGGCAGCAACCACTCATTTGTCTGCTGTTCCATGCTCCTCCACAACTCCTGCGCGGTGTGTGGTTTGTCCCCCAAACAGGCAAGTTTTAAAACTGCCTGCTGTCGTTTACCCCTGGCCGTGCTGAAGTTGGTGGTGAAGGTGTTACGCTGTCCGGATGAGGAGGCGGTAGAGGATGAGGAAGCGGAGTAGGAGGAGTTAGGAACAGGAGGCAAACTGAAGCACCCTGCAATCCTCGGTGGTGGAAGGACATGCGCCAAATTGCTATCCGCCTCAGGCCCATCCGCCACTGCATTTACCCAGTGTGCCGTTAGGGAGATATAACGCCCCTGACCGTGCTTACTGGTCCACGTATCGGTAGTTAGGTGGACCTTGGCACAGATGGCGTTGCGCAGTGCACACCTGATTTTTTCCCCCACTTGGTTGTGCAGGGAAGGGATGGCTTGCCTGGAAAAGTAGTGGCGGCTGGGCACGACGTACTGTGTGACAGCCACCAACATAAGGTTTTTAAAACTGTGCGTCTCCATCAGACGGAATGACAGCATTTCAAAGGCCAAGAATTTTGAAATGCTGGCATTCAGGGCCAGGGATCGAGGGTGGGTAGGGGGGTACTTCCTCTTCCTCTCAAGTATTTGGGAGATGGAAAGCTGAACGCTTCCACGGGACATTGTGGAGATGGTTGGTGACCCAGGTGGTGGTGTTGCTGACAGATCCTCTGTTTGCGGGGTGGCAGGTGCCGGTATCACTACAGATGTGGCTGGAGCGGCCGAGACTGCAGCAGAAGAGGAAGCAGGATGAGCCAGAGACGTTTCTTGGTTTTGAAGGTGTCTACTCCACTGCAGCTCGTGCTTCGCACTTAGATGCCTGATCATGCAGGTTGTGCTCAGGTTGAGAAGGTTTATGCCTCGCTTCAGGCTCTGATTGCACAGGGTGCAAACCACTCGTGTCCTGTCATCAGCACATTTTCTAAAGAACTTCCACGCTAGAGAACTCCTTTGAGCTGACTTTGGTGCGCTCGTTCCCTTCCTGCGTTGGGCAGCAGCAGGCGTAGTGTCTAGGGCATGGGCGCTCCGCTTCTGCACCCTGCTCCCTCTTCTGCTGTGCTGGTGGCTCTGTGCGACCACCGCCTCTTCCTCCAAACTACTCAGGTCACCTGCATGACGTTCATTCCATGTGGGGTTGAGGACCTCATCGTCCTCCACATCATCTTCCACCCAGTCTTCACCCCTGCCCTCCTTGTCGGTCTCCACAATGCTGAACGCCGCAGCAGTTGGCACCTGCGTTTCGTCATCATCGGAGACGTGCTGCGATGGTCCTTGCATGTACTCATCTTGAGAAATGAGTGGTTGGGCATCGCTGCACTCAATCTCTTCCACTTCTGGGGCAGGGCTAGGTGGATGGCCCTGGGAAACCCTGCTGACAGAGTCCTCAAAAAGAACAAGAGACTGCTGTATGGCTTGGGGCTCAGACTGCTTGCCTGATTTGCAAGGGGGTGAGGTGAAAGACGTTTGGACATCGGCTGCAGGTGCCAACTCTGACCTTTCTGCAGTAGACTGGGTGGGAGACAATGTGAAGGAACTGGAGGCACTGTCAGCAGCAAACCAATATACTATCGCCTCTCTGTGTTCTGGCCTCATCACTTCTAGAGGCGTATGATGCCCTACCAAATACTGATGCAGGTTCTGTCGCCTACTAACACTTGAGGAAGGTGTTTCACTTGTGCGTGTAGCTGGCACAGATCGACCACGTCCTCTCCTTGCAACAGGAGCTCTACCAGCAGCACCACGACCCAGGCCACGGCCCCTATTTGACGGTCTCCTCATATTTCTGTAATTTAAGATCTTGCCCTAGAAAGGTGTTTATTGAATAGCGGAACAAAACAACAATAGTATCGCACGGGTGTATCTCACAGTCAAATATGCAAACTATGCCGCAATTTAATGTTTTTTACCCCAAAAGGGTGTATATTGAATAGCGGAATAGGATAAAAAACGGTGTATCTCACACGTACAAACACAGACTAGGCCCGATTAAATTTTTTTGTACCCTAAAGGGAGGATGAGGAAGAGGAGTAGGAGGAGTTGGGAACAGGAGGCAAACTGAAGCGCCCTGCAATCCTTGGCGGGGGAAGGAGATGCGCCAAACAAATTTAAAAGGTGTATCTCACACGTACCGATACAGACTATGCCATAATTTAATTTTTTACACTCCAAAAGGGTGTATATTGAATAGTGGAATAGGAAAAATTTTATAATACGGTGTATTTCACACGTACAAACACAGACTAGGCCCCGATTACAATTTTTTGTACCCTAAAGGCAGGATGAGGAAGAGGAGTAGGAGGAGTTGGGAACAGGAGGCAAACTGAAGCGCCCTGCAATCCTTGGCGGGGGAAGGAGATGCGCCAAACAAATTTAAAAGGTGTGTCTCACACGTACCGATACAGACTATGCCGTAATTAAATTTTTTACACTCCAAAAGGGTGTATATTGAATAGCGGAATAGGAAAAATTTTATAATACGGTGTATCTCACACGTACAAACACAGACTAGGCCCTGATTACAATTTTTTGTACCCTAAAGGCAGGATGAGGAAGAGGAGTAGGAGGAGTTGGGAACAGGAGGCAAACTGAAGCGCCCTGCAATCCTCGGCGGTAGAAGGAGATGCGCCAAACAAATTTAAAAAGGTGTATCTCACATGTACCGATACAGACTATCCCGCAATTAAATTTTTTACACTCAAACAGGGTGTATATTGAATAGCGGAATAGGACAAATTTTACAAAACGGTGTATCTCACACGTACAAACACAAACTAGGCCCCGATTACAATTTTTTCTATCCTAAAGGCAGGATGAGGAGTAGGAGGAGTTCGGAACAGGCAGGAGGCAGACTGAAGCACCCTCAAATCCTCGGCAGTATAAGATGCGCCCAAAAAATTGGAAAGGTGCATCTCACACGTACAAACACAGACTAGGCCCGATTAAATTTTTTTGTACCCTAAAGGGAGGATGAGGAAGAGGAGTAGGAGGAGTTGGGAACAGGAGGCAAACTGAAGCGCCCTGCAATCCTTGGCGGGGGAAGGAGATGCGCCAAACAAATTTAAAAGGTGTATCTCACACGTACCGATACAGACTATGCCATAATTTAATTTTTTACACTCCAAAAGGGTGTATATTGAATAGTGGAATAGGAAAAATTTTATAATACGGTGTATTTCACACGTACAAACACAGACTAGGCCCCGATTACAATTTTTTGTACCCTAAAGGCAGGATGAGGAAGAGGAGTAGGAGGAGTTGGGAACAGGAGGCAAACTGAAGCGCCCTGCAATCCTTGGCGGGGGAAGGAGATGCGCCAAACAAATTTAAAAGGTGTGTCTCACACGTACCGATACAGACTATGCCGTAATTAAATTTTTTACACTCCAAAAGGGTGTATATTGAATAGCGGAATAGGAAAAATTTTATAATACGGTGTATCTCACACGTACAAACACAGACTAGGCCCTGATTACAATTTTTTGTACCCTAAAGGCAGGATGAGGAAGAGGAGTAGGAGGAGTTGGGAACAGGAGGCAAACTGAAGCGCCCTGCAATCCTCGGCGGTAGAAGGAGATGCGCCAAACAAATTTAAAAAGGTGTATCTCACATGTACCGATACAGACTATCCCGCAATTAAATTTTTTACACTCAAACAGGGTGTATATTGAATAGCGGAATAGGACAAATTTTACAAAACGGTGTATCTCACACGTACAAACACAAACTAGGCCCCGATTACAATTTTTTCTATCCTAAAGGCAGGATGAGGAGTAGGAGGAGTTCGGAACAGGCAGGAGGCAGACTGAAGCACCCTCAAATCCTCGGCAGTATAAGATGCGCCCAAAAAATTGGAAAGGTGCATCTCACACGTACCGACACAGACTATCACGCAATTTAATTGTCTATACCCAAAGGTTTTGATTAAATAGCGGAATAGAAAATACGATCAAAAAAAGTGTATGTATATCACACGTACACAACCACACTAGGCCCCAATTACTATTGTTTGTACCCCTAAAGGCAGGATGAGGAGTTTGGAACAGGCAGCACCCTCAAATCTTCAGAAGTATGAGATGAACCCCAAAAACTTGGAAAGGTGGATCTCACACGTACCAACACAGACTATCCCGCAATTTAACTGATCCCCAAAGGTTTTTATTGAATAGCGGAATAGGAAATATGATCAAAAAAAGTGTATGTATCTCACACGTACAGAAGCACACTAGGCCCCAATTACTATTGTTTGTACCCCTAAAGGCAGGATGAGGAGTAGGAGGAGTATGGAACAGGCAGCACCCTCAAATTTTCAGAAGTATGAGATGAACCCCAAAAACTTGGAAAGGTGGATCTCACACGTACCAACACAGACTATCCTGCAATTTAATTGATCCCCAAAGGTTTTTATTGAATAGCGGAATAGAAAATATGATCAAAAAAAGTGTATGTATCTCACACATACAAAACCACACTAGGCCCCAATTACTATTGTTTGTACCCCTAAAAGGCTGGATGAGGAGTAGGAGGAGTATAGAACAGGCAGCACCCTCAAATCTTCAGAAGTATAAGATGAACCCCAAAAACTTGGAAAGGTGGATCTCACACGTACCAACACAGACTATCCCGCAATTTAACTGATCCCCAAAGGTTTTTATTGAATAGCGGAATAGAAAATATGATCAAAAAAAGTGTATGTATCTCACACGTACAAAACCACACTAGGCCCCAATTACTATTGTTTGTACCCCTAAAAGGCTGGATGAGGAGTAGGAGGAGTATGGAACAGGCAGCACCCTCAAATCTTCAGAAGTATGAGATGAACCCCAAAAACTTGGAAAGGTGGATCTCACACGTACCAACACAGACTATCCCGCAATTTAACTGATCCCCAAAGGTTTTTATTGAATAGCGGAATAGAAAATATGATCAAAAAAAGTGTATGTATCTCACACGTACAAAACCACACTAGGCCCCAATTACTATTGTTTGTACCCCTAAAAGGCTGGATGAGGAGTAGGAGGAGTATGGAACAGGCAGCACCCTCAAATCTTCAGAAGTAAGAGATGAACCCCAAAAACTTGGAAAGGTGGATCTCACACGTACCAACACAGACTATCCCGCAATTTAACTGATCCCCAAAGGTTTTTATTGAATAGCGGAATAGAAAATATGATCAAAAAAAGTGTATGTATCAAACACTTACAAAACCACACTAGGCCCCAATTACTATTGTTTGTACCCCTAAAAGGCTGGATGAGGAGTAGGAGGATCTTCAGAAGTATGAGATGAACCCCAAAAACCCCAAATATCATTCAGCTCTGCTGCAGGCCACAATTTAATTTTTTTTAACCCAAGGCTGTATATTGAATAGTGGAATAGAAAAAAAGTGTATGATTTTTGAAACCACTCAATAGCACATGTGAACTGAACACAGCAGTGTATGATCAGTCACTCAGCACAGCACAGCTGAAGGAAAAATGCTGCACACAGTGCCTGATAGAAAAATACTTTTCTCCCTCCTCCTCAGTGGGCAAAAAAGATTGTGTTCACTGCACCCCAAAAAGATTGTGTTCACTGCACCCCAAAAAGATTGTGTTCACTGCAGCCCACACACAGCAAAATGGATGTGGACCACTGACACCTGCCTATCTCCTATCCCACACCACACAGCAATATCGATTGTAGTTTGTAGAACACACTGTCTGACCCTAAAAATCAGCAGACTCTGTCCCTAAAAAGATTGATAAGATCGTAGATCGGGTGACTGCAAACCCCCCCCCCCCACACAGCAATATCGATTGTAGTTTGTAGAACACACTGTCTGACGATAAAAATCAGCAGACTCTGTCCCTAAAAGGATTGATAAGATCGTAGATCGGGTGACTGCAAACCCCCCCCCAAACAGCAATGTCGATTGTAGTTTGTAGAACACACTGTCTGACCCTAAAAATCAGCAGACTCTGTCCCTAAAAGGATTGATAAGATTGTAGATCGGGTGACTGCAAACCCCCCCCCCCCACACAGCAATATCGATTGTAGTTTGTAGAACACACTGACCCTAAAAATCAGCAGACTCTCTCCCTAAAAGGATTGATAAGATAGTAGATCGGTCACTGCAAACCCCACCCCACACAGCAATATCGATTGTAGTTTGTAGAACACACTGACCCTAAAAATCAGCAGACTCTCTCCCTAAAATGCATACAACTCGCCCTGCCTAACACACTCCGACCTGTCCCTCAATTCTATCCGGACACAAATGTTTTTTTTTCCTGTCTGTCCCTAATCAGCAGCCAGCACGTTGATGTGTGCTCTCTCCCTGAACTAACACAGCAGAATGACGCCGCAGCGGCGCTGCCTCGAACTTATAAAGACTTGGTCACATGCTTCAGACGGCCAATCACAGCTACTGATACATTTGTAGGCATGGCTGGGATGGCTTAGGCACACCAGTTAAATGCTTGTTGATTGGCTGTTGAAAGCCCGCCATGAAAAGCGCGCCAAAGCATGCAAAACCCGGAAATAAAACGACCGAACACGGATTTTTACCCGAATATACAGTAAAGTTTTCGGGTCCGTGTTCGGGTAACAAAAATCCAATTATTTGGTACGAACACGAATAATACAGTCCGTGTTCGCTCAACCCTATTGAAGACATTAAGACTAGCCCAATTGAGTTGCCTATGGATCACGGTCCTCCATGGCGGATAGGACAAACTTGTATGCAAGACAAACTTGAGAAGGATCGAAATGATGCTAAAAATGCAGTTGAAGAATGTGTATATGAGATGAGAGTCAAACTGTGTGACATTTATGAGAAATCTGTCAATGAAGATGACAGAAACAGTTTCATTCGGAAGCTTGAGGATAATAGGAGGCTTATCAGTGAGAGTCAGCAGTGCTTGACACATGCGTGCCTGGAAATCTGTGTCCCAACCCTAAGGTTGAAACAAGAGGGGGGGGGGGGGGTATGTGACAGGAAGTCAGGTAAATCTGGGAATGTAGTCACAGGCAGGAGATACATTTCCACCTGATTTAGAAAGTTCACCAATTACTATAGGGTGTTGGCTACAGAGCTAGCCAGCAGGAAATTGAACAGACTTCAGCTGTTCAGAATGAGGAAATGAAGGCCTCTATAATTTGTCCAAAGGAAGTCCTATTGATTGCTGCCTCCTGTCGCCGTGTGGGCTGGGAGAAGGAGGACAGTCAGATGTGTGCCTCCCAACGCTGAGGAAGCCTGGGAGAAGGACTGCTGCCTCCGGAAGCTGTCTCCTGAAGCCGTGTGGGCTGGGAGAAGGAGGACAGTCAGATGTGTGCCTCCCGACAAGCTGGGGAGCATGGGAGAAGACCCCCTGAAGTGATGTGCGCTAAGGAGGGTAACCAGTTGTGAAGACTTCTCAAGGTAAATAAACAAACTATTTCTATGTGGAAGAAATAAAGGAATGTTTGCCATGTGAAGAGAAAAACAAAGGGACAGCTTAAATGAACATGTGCTGTGTGAAGAGATAAAACATGGACTATTGAGAGTCTGCTGTATGACCAGCCAAGTCTGCCCAACAGTAGGCTGGGGACAGAATTCATTAGATAGGTTCCAGTGTGTGAGAAGGTAGCCGCCCACAGTGGCAAGGATTTATTTTGTTTTATTTTATTTTGGCTGTTTTGAGGCTTGCAATTGTGTGAAGTAAATTGCATGAATAAATCAAAGTGTTGTTTGCAACCACTGCTCGGCTATCTCTCTGTGAAAACGCACACCCACAGGGGTCATCCACGCCTACCACCGAGCTAATCCCTCACAAAGGTTATGACCTGAAATTCACCAGCAGGTGGACGTGTGGGTGAATTCTGAGATTGAGGCATCTGAGATCTCTTTAACAAAATCGGGGTGCCATTAACTGCAAGGATTTTTCTGTGTAAGTACACATTTGTAAACTCCAACAATTCTTTTGTTACACATTGCTTCATGCAGATTTCTATATTTTATAAGATGATGTTTTCTCTTGGACCAGCTGAATTCCTCTTCAATGCACATAGAAGAGTAAAAAGCATTATGTCTTGTACAGAAAGGGAAATTCAATTACAGCACTTCTTTCTTAGACTATATTTTTAAGACAATATTTTTTCCAGTGTTACGGGTAGAACAATAACGTCCTTTGAATGTTTTATACTTTAAACACCTACCTAGGAGTGTTCAAGGTTATTCTTCTTTATGGAGAAGTGCACCATGTTTAAAAACCTGTAACAGATGCTAGGATTCTTAAGGCACAGATCCTTGAGGCGCTTTTTGTTCTAGAAAAGAGAGCACCCAGATGTCATCTCCTGTAAAGCCTTTAGCGTCTATTGTACCTTGGAATAAAGATGACCAAACAACCCATTTGTGAGATAGGAAAAAAAAAGCAGCACAAAATGTAGTCAGCTGTTGTTTCAGAGCAAAATAATATGACCTTTGTGAAGGTCTGTCTGTATATCTGTCTATATGGCTGGGGAAAAGATAGGAGCAGGTAGGAAATTTTCCTGTATATATTTCAAGAATCATATTTAGATTATAGTTATAACTGGAGTATACATTTAACCTTATTTAAAAGGGAAGCTTTTTAGTAACAGTCTGCCCCCAAGAAGTGGGGCAGAAGTAAGAACATATGTTTTTGTGTAATGATTTATTAAAGAAAATCTAAATCAGTGACACCACAAAGCTACTTATTCACTCCCTCCTTGTTGGCCTACCTCTACACTGGCTATCTCCTCTTTAATCCTTAATGAATGCTGCTACCAAACTCATCCACTGTCCCAACTACTGATGCCTCTCTCTGCCAATCCATCTAAAAGCTACTGTTCACCCAAGAAATAAAACTCAAAATACAACAGCCTACAGAGCCATCCACAACTCTGCCCGAAGATACATCACCCACCTGGTCTCCAAATATCAGCCAAACCATCTTCCTACATGCCCTCTAGCCACTTTGTCACCTCCTATAATTGCCTCCAGGACTTTTTCAGATCCTACTCCTTCCTCCCTAGCCCAATCCCTACTGTGGTGTTTGATTTGGCAGTAGCCAAATGCTACGGCTTTCGTTTCACCCCCAGACCTGGAGACCCAAGTACTGCGGTCATGTGACGACTGCTAAAAGTTTGAATACTCGAAGGGCTTCACTATGGCAGTCTATTCTTTTTTTATTTTCGAGTTACATAGTAGGATCAGTTGCAGATTTTGCATCGCACAGTGCACTTTTTGGATGGTTGATTTAACCTATTTAAGGATTGTTCACCTTTTATGAACTCTTACAGACTGATTTGTGTATTTGTGCTATGCACAATATATTCATGCATGTTTGCAGGTCATATGAGTCTTGATTCCTTTTATAAGCACAAATTGCACGCTTGCACTTTAATATTATTAATTTGTGTTGTCATATTTATTTTTAGCACTGCTTATAATTTGTCATTTTCTGTTTTCTGCATGAAAAACATTGCATTGTAAATGCCTGAACCACATACTGACTGTTAGAGAATTTTAGTCCTATACATATACTTGGGAGTCCTTTTTGCTTCTGTCAAGACCTCCTACTCTATAGCTTCGTCGCTACCTCCCCCCATGTTTAAATCCAGGACTTCTCCACAGCCTCTCCCATCCTCTAGAACTCCCTACCCAAGTATGACCATAACCTACTCTGTCTGCCTTTAGGCAATGCCAGAAAATTAACCTCTTCAGGAAAGCCTATCACGCCTCTATAATAAAAAGTAGACTTTTTCTTTTTCCTTTAACTCTTCTCTCCTAGTTATCACCTTTTTGTATCACTTACCCCTCCCTATAGATTGTATGCTCTCATTGGCAGGGCCCTCTAAACTTTGCGCAAACATTTATCGCTGTATATGGTGTGTATTAATAATAATAATAATCACAATAATAATGACCCCAACTGGATTACATTCAGTTTGATAAAGCATTCTATATCTTTAAATATCACAATGGTTTTTCTTAAAAAAAAATATATATACTTTCTTTTTTTTCTTTTTATGCTTTGTTTAGTTTCATTTTAGTGTTGCTGATCTTCCTTGCCATCTCTCCAGCAGAGGCTGCATGTCATTGCTCAAGGCTGGCTACTTATAGTCTTCCCTGAGAGCACAAGTGACATGGTGACAATGCAGGAGAACAACTGGAAGACAATTGAATACTTTATTTTAAAATGAAATGCCTGAACAAGGACATTCATGGCAGAAAAAACAGGTACTGTTTTAATGAAAGCTGTTAAAAAAATTCAAATTGAAAGCTGCAGTTTGTAGATTGAGAATGACTTTCATTAATTACAGTAGTTAAAGTTTACATAAGATTTTATTGATTTGGGTTATATCTACTTAAAGCAGAGTTCCACCCTGGGAAAGTTTTTTTAAATAAAAATACCCCCGGGACAGTCAGGGCTAGTGCATTCCACAATGGATAGCCTCTGATCTGTCCCGGGTTGCACTTACCCGGTAGAAGAAATACTTACCTTGAAAATGTATTGTCCAGCGCTGCCATCTCAGGTGTGGGCAGCTTGAAGCCAGCGCGATCCTCTTCTGTGTCCTCTTCCGTCTTCTTCGGTCCCACGATGCACTGCACAGGCCCCGCCGTCACTTCCGGTGCCGCAGCGTCATCCCTGCACAGCTTCTGGGCATGCCCAGAAGCTGTTTAGCAAGGTATGACGGCGCCTGCACCGGAACTGACGTCGGGGCCGGTGCAGGCGCATTGATTCTTCAGAGCGATGACGTTCAGCTCCCAGGAATCTTTGCAAGCCAGGAAGTGACGAATCGCCGTGGCCGCCGAGGGGAGGAAGAGGAAGTAAGGTGAGTATATTTTCTTCTAAACATGGTATGTAAAAAAAAAATTAAAAATTGTGAATATCCATTTGTTTTTCAGGTGACCCGGAGCAAGAAGATGGAGGTAAGTCTAATTTTAGGGTGGAACTCCACTTTAAGGCTGGGTTCACACTATTGCGAATTGGATGTGGGTTTCCCTGCATCCAATTCGCATGTCAGGAGATTGTGACTGGCTCTTGATGAAGCCGGTTCACATATCTCCCAAGCGGCTCTGGTGCGAATTGCACAGTAATCTTTCGTGTCTTCTGGTCGGTTTCAGGTCCACTTTTAGCCCAAAATTCGGACTGAAATCAGATCTGAAACGGTGAACAGAGACACACTGGACCCTTGCTGTGAGATGCTCCATGCAGCAGTGTGAACCCAGCTTTAATGTACCGTGTGAAAATTTTATAGACCTTACTGATTTTAAGTCTGTATGCTAATATACTTAGAAGGCTTATCATTTTTAAGGCTAGCCATACACTTGTTTTTTTTTTGGGGGGGGGGGGGGTTCAGCCAGTTTTCTACTCATGTCAACCATCAAGTTAGGATCAAACTTATTATGTTATGCATAGACTAGTTGAAAGAGAACCTGATTTCTGGAAACTGTGCTAAAAAATGCAAGGGAGGGCATAGAAATAAATAACCCAAAAACAATTATGTAACCTATCATAGGAAGCAAGCTAGTACTGGTAAAGTGATTTCACTCCCCCTTAAGATAAATACAAATAACCAAACATTGTCAATAAAAGATATGAAAAATAATGTGTATTTGTGTAAAAACTTCTTCTCCTAACCACCAAATTAGTGCTTAAAGTGTTATTAAACCCAGGAGCCTGCATTCACTATGTCTGCTCTCCCACAGTACGCAGAACATGGAAATGCAATTATTTTAGTACATATAAACTGCTAAATACATTTTCTCATCAGCAGTATATAGCAGTCTGGTGACTTCTATCAGTGTCGGGTTAAAGCTTGTAGGAGGAGTTTTCATTCTCCCTCAATTGTCCCATGAGGCTGCAGGACCCTTGACCCACTGTCTGTACAGTGCTGTTTGAACCTGTGCTGATCATATGCACTCTCTCAGGAGAAAAACAAACTCTGTTGCAATATACACCAAACTGAGCATGGGCAGAGTGCCTTCAATGCTCTGTTCTGTCAGGAGATGGTTTGAGGACTGCGGAAGAAGGGGGGGATCAGAGAAGACAAGATCAAACAGTCTTTTTTACACAATTGGCAGGATTAAACCCTTAGGTTCCACAGTGAGTATAACAAGTATGCTTTACAGCATATACAGACTGATTTTAACATGTATGTAAAAATACTAAAGGTCATCAAAGTCCAGTCCCAGAAGAATAATTCAATGTTTTTCTTTAGAAGTAATCACTATGTGTAAGTACAAAGACTCCCTTGCTGAACATACAGTATCCCACAAAAGTGAGTACACCCCTCACATTTTTGTAAATATTTTATTATATATTTTCATGTGACAACACTGAAGAAATGACACTTAGCTACAATGTAAACTAGTGAGTGTACAGCTTGTATAACAGTGTACATTTGCTGTCCCCTCAAAATAACTCAACAGCCAGCCATTAATGTCCGAACTGCTGGCAACAAAACTGAGTACACCCCTAAGTGAAAATGTCCAAATTGGGCCCAATTAGCCATTTTCCCTGCCCGGTGTCATGTTACTCAGTAGTGTTACAAGGTCTCAGGTGTGAATGGGGAGCAGGTGTGTTGAATTTGGTGTTATCGCACTCACTCTCTCATATTGGTCATTGGAACTTTAACATTGCACCGTATGGCAAGGAACTCTCTGAGGATCTGAAAAAAAGAATTGTTGCTCTACATAAAGATGACCTAGGCTATAAGACCCTGAAACTGAGCTGCTGCACAGTGGGCAAGACCATAGAGCGGTTTAACAGGACAGGTTCCACTCAGAACAGGCCTCGCCATGGTCGACCAAAGTAGTTCAGTGCACGTGCTCAGCGTAATATGCAGAGGTTGTCTTTGGGAAATAGACGTGTGAGTGCTGCCAGCATTGCTGCAGAGGTTGAAGGGGTGGGGGGGTCAGCCTGTCAGTGCTCAGACCATACGCCGCACACTGCATCAAATTAGTCTGCATGGCTGTCGTCCCAGAAGGAAGCCTCTTCTAAAGATGATGCACAAGAAAGCCTGCAAACAGTTTGCTGAAGACAAGCAGACTAACGACATGGAATACTGGAATCATGACCTGTGGTCTGATGAGACTAAGATAAACTTATTTGGTTCAGATGGTGTCAAGTGTGTGTGGCAGCAACCAGGTAAGGAGTACATATACAAGTATGTCTTGCCTACAGTCAAGCATGGTGGTGGGAGTGTCATGGTCTGGGGCTGCATGAGTGTTGCCGGCACTGGGGAGCTACAGTTCATTGAGGGAACAATGAATGCCAACATGTACTGGGACATCCTGAAGCAGAGCATGATCCCCTCCCTTCGGAGACTGGGCCATAGGGCAGTATTCCAACATGATAAGGACCCCAAACACACCTCCAAGACAACCACTGCCTTGCTAAATAAGCTGAGGGTAAAGGTGATGGACTGGCCAAGCATGTCTCCAGACCTAAACCCTATTGAGCATCTATGGGGAATCCTCAAACAGAAGGTGGATGAGCGCACGGTCTCTAACATCCACCAGCTCTGTGATGTCATCACGGAGGAGTGGAAGAGAACTCCAGTGGCAACCTGTGAAGCTCTGGTGAACTCCATGCCAAAGAGGCTTAAGGCAGTGCTGGAAAATAATGTTGCTCACACAAAATATTGACACTTTCAGTCCATATTGGACATTTCCACTTAGGGGTGCACTCACTTTTGTTGCCAGCAGTTTAGACATTAATAGCTGTGGGTTGAGTTATTTTGAGGGGACAGCAAAATTACACTGTTAAACAAGCTATACACTCACTACTTTCCATTGTAGCAAAGAGTCATTTCTTCAGTGTTGTCACATAAAAAGATATAATAAAATCTTTACAAAAATGTGAGGGGTGTACTCACTTTTGTGAGATACTGTATGTAGGAATCGAACAAAAACTTTCACCAAATAACTACGTATGTCAGAACATAAAAGAGAAAACTGGTATAGCGCTGACTATATTTATTTTATAAATCATTTTATTAAGAAAGATGAATAAAAAACACCCACAAATATAAAAGAAAGAACGCCTCTGTCATATCATCATCCATCCAGAAGTATGGTACATCCAGCCTTATCAAACAAACAGCAGAGAGACCTGTGTGTAATCTTGACTGTTAGTATACACACTCATGACATAATGATGTCACCGGGAGAAAGCTTTACCCCTTTATGCGTTACGCCCTGTCATCGGACTACTTCAGAACTCCTGTGTCCCAGCACAGAGAAGAAACAGAACAAGAAAGGGGTCCAAAATGATTGATTTCTGTGATTGACTATTATAGTGATCACATGAGAGGGAACCTGATCTGTTGGCTCCCGATTGTTAGTCTCAGACTAGGAGCCGTCAGTGGCAGCCTGGTCTTGACGTTGGGGGTGCATGATTGAGCATGCTCCTAGTACAAATTAATTTTGCATATATGTAGAGCCACAAATAAATTACCACTTCAGTGATGCTGTATTACACAATCTTAAGCAGTTCCATACAATTCACATTTCCAGATGTTTCCTATAACATAGAAATTCTTCACTCTTAAAGTAAAAGAATAACTCCTATTTTGTTGAAAAAAAATATAGCACCCTGCTGGAAATGGAACACATAGAAAGAAAAGTGGGACTTTAGAGGCCACAAAGGAGGGATGATCACAAATGATTAAAACATTATCAAATTTTATTAGTTCATATGGCTAAAAAAGTACATATACACAAAATATAATACACATAAAAAATATGCCCATAGGAATATTTTAGATACAAAATACCAAATTACAAAAGCAATGTCCCTGCTAACAGAGTCTGTAGGTCCTCAGAGACCGGGCGCATTTCGCCAAGGGTTTCTTCAGGGCAAGAGAGACCTTCTAGACATTTTTCTACAAGAGGATAATGTACATTAATAAAACAAACATTGTACTAAATATGCATATCATTAAGGCAAATAGCATATAGGCACTGACCCCATATACAACTGCACCAGGCGTATCACCTCCGGGGCAGACGCCGGGACCGTATAGATAAGATTTAGCGTGGAAAGTGTAGAGACTTAACTCATCTGTCCATCCAAGGGAGAAAAGGGGTGTCCAAATATTCACAAATATACACCACTGGTATCAACGGGAGGTAGTTTCAACACAGCGAGTCCAACATTTAGGGGTTACCAAAGATCCAAATATATGGGTAAGTTTGTATTGGTAACCTGCTGGGAATAATGTGGGATATGTATATGGAACCTGGAATCAGCTGAACTTGATTGTGTCTGAGAACCACAAACTGAAAACGCTATTTATTTATTTTTAATAATCAAGCTCACCCATCCATCCATCCATTCCTGTCTCTGTGCTTTATTTTATTCAGAATTCATTTTGAAGAACTACTCCCCTAGCATTTCTAGCTGTAGCCATGTTGAGTAAAGACATATTATTCATGTAGCATTCTCTGAGTTCATCTGCCCTTAGCTCAAGCATGTAGGCAGAAGGGTCTGCTTAGCTGAGAAAGCCTCTCCCCCCTCCTCCAAATGAAATTAAAAAATACCCAAGACGACTCCTGAAATATATGGCATCATTTTAGCATAGGCCAGAAACCAGGGAGCAACTGAAGTAACAAAAACATTTTTAAAGTAAATAAATATAATATACGTTCCTATCTATTTATTAAGGCTAGCAACATAGAGATTATAAATAAATAATGTTGTTTTAGAGCCTTTTGTTAAGCTTTTTTAATGTGTCCGTTGCTGACAACAGTGTTGCCATCTGCAGCCTTTGCAGTCAATGCATAAGTTGCGGTAAGCCCAACACTCACCTAGGGACGACCGCCTTAAGAAGGCACCTGAACTCCCATCACCCAGCCCAGTGGGAGCAACGCCGTCAGAACCCACAAAGCCACACTCCAGGCTCTCACCGTCCAGCCTCTTCTCCTTCTCTCTCCTCACAATTGTCCTCCACTCCACCTTCCATGATGCCATTGTCACGTTGTTCTGGAAAAAGGCAGGCTTCTGTGGCCCAAATGTTGGAGCGTAAAAAAATGATGACGCTGGATAACCCTCTTACCCAAGGTTTGACTGCTGGCTTGTCGGAACTGATAGCCCGCCAACTACTGTCATATCAACTGGTGGACTCGGAGGCCTTTCGAAAATTTGTGGCCATTGGAACACAACAATGGAAGGTCCCAGGCAGGAAATATTTCTTGCAGAAGGGCATTCCAGAGCTGTATGGCCATGTTCAGCGGCAAGTGAATATATCTCTGGAACACAGTGTCGGTGCCAAGATACATCTGACCACAGACACATAGTCTAGCAAACACGGCAGGGAAGGTATATCACTTTTACTGCCCACTGGGTGAACCTTCTGACGGCCGTCAAGCATGTAACCCGTGGCACCCGTGTAGATTTGGTTGTACCGCCACGGATTGCATGCAGGCCTGCCTCTTCTTCTCCTCCTCCTCCATCCTCCCTCTCCTCCTCGGCTGACTCCTCCTTTTCCGCTGCTACCGTCTCTTCCGCTCCGCCGCCCGAGATCCCCAGAACCTATTCCACATGCCAGGTGAGACGTTGCCATGCTATGCTGCGTCTGTTGTGCCTGGAAGCCAAGAGCCAAGAGAGGTCCTGCACTCCTTTCAGCTTTGCGTTCACAGGCAAATCAGTGGCTGAAGTGATAAATGATGTAGCATTATAGAAACACAATAAATATAAACAGATAGTCCATCAGTCCCTACGTTAATCAAGTCCAAAAGATTGGTACATAATCATGTTGAGAAGATTCCACAAAACGTGCAGTCCCAATAATAATCATACAAATGATCCACCACTCCGAGCAAGATGTGAGGATGGCCACCACCATGGAGATAAGATAAGCCTCTTACCAGAGCGCCACGATCCCCATCGCAGGGATCATGAACAGTGGGGAAAACAAATCCTGGAGACAGCGAGGTAACTTACACCAGCTCCTTCAGCCACCGCACCCGCTCCTCTCATAACAAATATATATGTGGAGAGAAAACAACTTCCATGGTGTAATAACGTCAAACAGGCTTTATTCAAAGTAAAACATACAGATGGCAACTCACATTCGAAGCTGTAAAGACAGGCATGTGTCGTAGAGAGTCCTCAACATGGTATTCTACCAAAAAGATGGCCGCCGCGTCCCCTCGTTGGTAGCCACGTAGCGTGCCGCATGGCTCGCCTTGCTGACATTCAGTGGCAACACAACCTGCCCGTCAGTCGTCTTATTTGTGAATGCCCGACGCGATGGAACTCTACGTTGCATATGCTTGATAGGCTGCTCCAGCAGAAATCTGCAGTTAAGGACTACTTGTACGAATTCTGCGGCAGGACAGGTTCTGGGGAGCTTGGGTTTTTTTCACCTCGCCAGTGGCTGCTCATGCGGGATGCGTGCAGACTTCTGCGGTCATTCGATGAGATCCCCAAACTGGTCAGTCAGGGCCAGAGCGCCATCAGTGACATCGTACTTTATGCCTTCTTTCTGGAGCGTGCATTGAGTCGTGTCATTGATCAAGCCATCGAGGAGCAGGAGCAGAAAGATGAGGAAGTCGCAATGTTGGATGAATTCCCAGTGGGTGCTACTCCATCTGAGACAAGTCAACAACAGTCTGAAGAGGAGTCAGAGGAGGATGGTGCTGGGGCGGATGAGGAGGAGCAAGAAGAGCATGCTTTAAACCTTTCCAGGATCCCTGGTGTTATCCGTGGATGGGGGGAGGAGAACGAGGACGACATTATCCTGGATGATGAGCTGCAGCCAGGCCACTACACAGCTTCCAGGTTAGTGGAATGGGGGCCTTCATGCTCCAGTGTTTTAAGGGGGGCCCCCATATAAAAAGCATAAAGGGCAAGGACCAGTACTGGGTGGCAACGTACTTAGACCCCAGGTACAAACAAAAAATGGCGGAAATGTTACCAGCGCTCACAGAGGGCGGTCAGAATGCAGCACTTCCAGGCCTTGCTGCGAGAAATGCTGCATTCTGCTTTTGCGTACGCTGGTAGAGGAATTTCCAGTCACAGAGAGACAGTTTAGGGTAGCAATCCAACAGCGCCTGCAAGAAGAGGGCGGTTTGAAGATGTCTTGGTCACTTCAGTTATGAGATCCTTCTCTCAGCCGAACCATCGTCAGCTGTACTCCGGATCCAGCATCAGGGAATGCCTAGACCGACAGGTATCCGACTACATCAGGTTAACAGGCGATGTGGACGCTCTGAGGAGTGAACCCCTGGACTACTGGGTGGGCAGGCTTGACCTCTGGCCAGAGCTTGCACAATTTGCAATGGAACAGTTGGCTTGCCCCGCGTCCAGTGTCCTGTCCGAAAGGACGTTCAGCGCAGCAGGGGGGATTGTGACCGATAAGCGCACTCGCCCAGCTGATGACAGTGTAGACTACCTCACATTTATAAAAATGAACGAGGCATGGATCTCTGAGGAATTCAACACATGTGACCAGTAGACCATGTTTCATTGAAATTCCTCATGACAGGCTACAAATATCCGCCAGACCGCCATCCACCTACAACAATTCCTGGTCCTTGTCTTCGCTAAATACAATGGCATAAAAGGTATTTTAATGTCCATTAAATGCCTAATTTTTGGGGCATTTTTAAAGCCTAATGTACCTCCAGCCACCAAATACTACATTCTTAGCTGTCAGGTAAACCCATGTGGGCTAATTTTTGGGGCCTTTTATGGCCGACACTTATTTCTGTATCCTGTGAATGCCTAATGAACCTTCAGCCACAGAATACTACGTTCTTAGCTGTCAGGTAAACCCATGTGGACTAATTTTTGGGGCCTTTTATGGCCGACACTTACTTCTGTATCCTGTGAATGCCTAATGAACCTTCAGCCACAGAATACTACGTTCTTAGCTGTCAGGTAAACCCATGTGGGCTAATTTTTTGTGCCTTTTATGGCCGACACTTACTTCTGTATCCTGTGAATGCCTAATGAACCTTCAGCCACAGAATACAAAGTTCTTAGCTGTCAGGTAAACCCATGTGGACTCATTTTTGGAGCCTTTTATGGCCGACACTTACTTTTGTATCCTGTGAATGCCTAATAAACCTTCAGCCACAGAATACAACATTCTTAGCTGTCAGGTAAACCCATGTGGGCTAATTTTTGGGGCCTTTTATGGCCGACACTTACTTCTGTATCCTGTGAATGCCTAATGAACCTTCAGCCACAGAATACTACGTTCTTAGCTGTCAGGTAAACCCACGTGGGATAATTTTTGGGGCCTTTTATGGCCGACACTTACTTATTTATCCTGTGAATGCCTAATGTACCTCCACCCACAGAATACTACGTTCTTAGATGTCAGGTAAACCCATGTGGGCTAATTTTTGGGGCCAGGAATGACCAACACTTACTTCTGTATACTGTGAATGCCTAATGTACCTTCAGCCACAGAATACAATGTTCTTAGCTGTCAGGTAAATGCATGTGGGCTAATTTTTGGGGCCTGTACTGGCGGACACTTACTTCTTTATCCTGTGAATACCTAATTTTTCAGACTGAAATTGGAAATCAATGGGTCTGTAAAGGTTCCGCCAAATTGTGGAATGGATGCGGACCCATTTTACAGATGTGTGAATGGACCCTATATGCATTTGACATGTGGGCAGCACAGTGGTGTAGTGGTTAGCACTTTCACCTAGCAGAAAGAAGGTCGCTGGTTCGAATCCCAACCACGACATTACCCGCCTGGAGTTTGCATGTTCTCCCTGTGCCTGTGTGGGTTTCCTCTGGGTACTCCAGTTTCCTCCCACACTCCAAAGACATGCTGGTAGGTTAATTGGATCCTGTATAGAAAATTGGCCCTACTGTGTATGTATGGGAGTTAGGGACCTTAGATTGTAAGCTCCTCGAATGGCAACTCACATTCGAAGCTATAAAGACAAGCATGTGTCGCAGAGAGTCCTCAACATGGTATTCTACCAAAAAGATGGCCGCCGCGTCCCCTCGTTGGTAGCCACGTAGCGTGCCGCATGGCTCGCCTTGCTGACATTCAGTGGCAACACAACCTGCCCGTCAGTCGTCTTATTTGTGAATGCCCGACGCGATGGAACTCTACGTTGCATATGCTTGATAGGCTGCTCCAGCAGAAACCTGCAGTTAAGGACTACTTGTACGAATTCTGCGGCAGGACAGGTTCTGGGGAGCTTGGATTTTTTTCACCTCGCCAGTGGCTGCTCATGCGGGATGCATGCAGACTTCTGCGGTCATTCGATGAGATCCCCAAACTGGTCAGTCAGGGCCAGGGCGCCATCAGTGACATCGTACCTTATGCCTTCTTTCTGGAGCGTGCATTGAGTCGTGTCATTGATCAAGCCATCGAGGAGCAGGAGCAGAAAGATGAGGAAGTCGCAATGTTGGATGAATTCCCAGTGGGTGCTACTCCATCTGAGACAAGTCAACAACAGTCTGAAGAGGAGTCAGAGGAGGATGGTGCTGGGGCGGATGAGGAGGAGCAAGAAGAGCATGCTTTAAACCTTTCCAGGATCCCTGGTGTTATCCGTGGATGGGGGGAGGAGAACGAGGACGACATTATCCTGGATGATGAGCTGCAGCCAGGCCACTACACAGCTTCCAGGTTAGTGCGAATGGGGGCCTTCATGCTCCAGTGTTTTAAGGGGGGCCCCCATATAAAAAGCATAAAGGGCAAGGACCAGTACTGGGTGGCAACGTACTTAGACCCCCGATACAAACAAAAAATGGCGGAAATGTTACCAGCGCTCACAGAGGGCGGTCAGAATGCAGCACTTCCAGGCCTTGCTGCGAGAAATGCTGCATTCTGCTTTTGCGTACGCTGGCAGAGGAATTTCCAGTCACAGAGAGACAGTTTTGGGTAGCAATCCAACAGCGCCTGCAAGAAGAGGGCGGTTTGAAGATGTCTTGGTCACTTCAGATATGAGATCCTTCTCTCAGCCGAACCATCGACAGCTGTACTCCGGATCCAGCATCAGGGAATGCCTAGACCGACAGGTGTCCGACTACATCAGGTTAACAGGCGATGTGGACGCTCTGAGGAGTGAACCCCTGGACTACTGGGTGGGCAGGCTTGACCTCTGGCCCGAGCCTGCACAATTTGCAATGGAACAGTTGGCTTGCCCCGCGTCCAGTGTCCTGTCCGAAAGGACGTTCAGCGCAGCAGGGGGGATTGTGACCGATAAGCGCACTCGCCCAGCTGATGACAGTGTAGACTACCTCACATTTATAAAAATAAATGAGGGATGGATCTCTGAGGAATTCAACACATGTGACCAGTAGACCATGTTTCATTGAAATTCCTCATGACAGGCTTCAAATATCCGCCAGACCGCCATCCACCTACAACAATTCCTGGTCCTTGTCTTCGCTAAATACAATGGCATAAAAGGCATTTTAATGTCCATTAAATGCCTAATTTTTGGGGCATTTTTAAAGCCTAATGTACCTCCAGCCACCAAATACTACATTCTTAGCTGTCAGGTAAACACATGTGGGCTAATTTTTGGGGCCTTTTATGGCCGACACTTATTTCTGTATCCTGTGAATGCCTAATGAACCTTCAGCCACAGAATACTACGTTCTTAGCTGTCAGGTAAACCCATGTGGACTAATTTTTGGGGCCTTTTATGGCCGACACTTACTTCTGTATCCTGTGAATGCCTAATGAACCTTCAGCCTCAGAATACTACGTTCTTAGCTGTCAGGTAAACCCATGTGGGCTAATTTTTTGTGCCTTTTATGGCCGACACTTACTTCTGTATCCTGTGAATGCCTAATGAACCTTCAGCCACAGAATACAAAGTTCTTAGCTGTAAGGTAAACCCATGTGGACTCATTTTTGGGGCCTTTTATGGCCGACACTTACTTTTGTATCCTGTGAATGCCTAATAAACCTTCAGCCACAGAATACAACATTCTTAGCTGTCAGGTAAACCCATGTGGGCTAATTTTTGGGGCCTTTTATGGCCGACACTTACTTCTGTATCCTGTGAATGCCTAATGAACCTTCAGCCACAGAATACTACGTTCTTAGCTGTCAGGTAAACCCACGTGGGATAATTTTTGGGGCCTTTTATGGCCGACACTTACTTATTTATCCTGTGAATGCCTAATGTACCTCCAGCCACAGAATACTACATTCTTAGATGTCAGGTAAACCCATGTGGGCAAATTTTTGGGGGCTTTTATGGCCGACACTTACTTATTTATCCTGTGAATGCCTAATGTACCTTCAGCCACAGAATACTAGGTTCTTAGCTGTCAGGTAAACCCATGTGGGCTAATTTTTGGGGCCTGGAATGACCAACACTTACTTCTGTATACTGTGAATGCCTAATGTACCTTCAGCCACAGTATACAATGTTCTTAGCTGTCAGGTAAATGCATGTGGGCTAATTTTTGGGGCCTGTACTGACGGACACTTACATCTTTATCCTGTGAATACCTAATTTTTCAGACTGGAATTGGAAATCAATGGGTCTGTAAAGGTTCCGCCAAATTGTGGAATGGATGCGGACCCATTTTACAGATTTGTGAATGGACCCTATATGTATTTGACATGTGGGCAGCACAGTGGTGTAGTGGTTAGCACTTTCACCTAGCAGAAAGAAGGTCGCTGGTTCGAATCCCAACCACGACATTACCTGCCTGGAGTTTGCATGTTCTCCCTGTGCCTGCGTGGGTTTCCTCCGGGTACTCCAGTTTCCTCCCACACTCCAAAGACATGCTGGTAGGTTAATTGGATCCTGTATAGAAAATTGGCCCTACTGTGTATGTATGGGAGTTAGGGACCTTAGATTGTAAGCTCCTCGAGGGTAGGGATTGATGTGAATGTGCAATGTTTATGTAAAGCGCTGCTTAAATTGACAGCGCTATATAAGTACCTGAAATAAATAAAATGAAATAAAATAAATATTTACCAGCTGCGGTCAGTTCTGGCTGATTTATGAAAAAAAACAAACATTTTTTTGCTGTAAAAAAAAAAAAAAATGTTTAAGGCAACTTTTGCAATTGCAATACTTCTGTTATGACATTGTCCATGTGGTGGGACTATTTGTGCACAGCTAGTCTTTTGTAGCTGCAAATATGACCTAAAGGTTTTTAAAGTTCGCCTCCCATTAAAGTCAATAGGGCCCGCCGCGAACTTGCGGTTCGCGGACATTTGAGAAAATTTGCGGCTGGAATCTGTATTTTGTAGGAAGCCATTTTTAAACAATATTTGTTCAACTTTAGGTGATCTATTACCTATTGGGTCTTGTGGATGGTGTTCGTTTTCTGGATGCCATTTTTTGGGGTTTTAGAAATGTTTTATAAAAGTGTTTGTTGTGGGAAGTTTTAATTTTGGAATAGTTACTTTGATGTTATCAATGTTTTCACTTTTCCAAAGTCTTCAGAACATTTTTTTGGTTGTTCTTTTGTGAGTATTAATCTACTGTAGACCCCGGATCTATCTAGCAGAGGGTTTGAATGTCCTACTTTCTCCCTCTTTAGCTCCATGATTTGCTCTAAATGTGAGCAAGGTCTAGGTAGCAGAAGGTATAAATGGATATTTTTTTGTGTAAAATATGTTATACTGCTGAAAGATGAAAAAAGTCCCCTCCATGAGAAATAGGCAAATTGCTGTATTATCATTAATCATACGATGAGAATCCAATTAGTCCCTCTTCCTTTCCAAGTATGGTTTAAGAGGCCATTTAAATGATGTATTTGGCAATGAACATGTCACTAATAGAGAGCTAGGGAAGATTTAATTGCTAAAGGTGAACTTCGTGTGACAATGCATGTAACACGTATCTTGGCCGCCCCCTCCTCTCATATCTCATGGCACCAGGAATTCTAAAATGTTTTCAACAGCGACATTATTTTATACCATTTTGCCTGTTAAATGACAGACCTTGCAGTTTACCTAGTTTCATACATACTATAAATTCAATCTAGCAGGGTTTAACTTTTATGCATGTACAGTATAATATGGTATCACCACAGCTACATTTTTTTGCTAATGCGAAGAAAGTCTTGCTGGCAGCAATTCCATAAAAATCACATTTATTGATGCAGAAAATTCACGACGACAATCCACAATGTACAAATAAGGCATATAGCACACAGCTAACTACATTCTTGTCACTTAATCATAGCTCCAGATTATTGGAGCTATAATTAAGCACCAAGAATGGTGTAAAATGCATTAGCTGTATGCTATATCCCTAATTTGGATTGTCTTTGTGATATTTCTGCATCAATAAAGGTGATTTTTTGGAAGTGTGGCCAGCCAGACATTCTTCACATTGGAATTCCTGTGATGTACAGGGCCAGGGCCAGCACCCATCAGTGTGTAGTGGCGGTGGGAATAGTGGAGACTCACCTGGAGTGGTGTTGCAGTACATAAAAATAGAAGAGCAGCTCAATAAACCAATTTAATCAATCAGTGGATGCTCATGTTGTGACTGAATACTTTACAGCTGTACCAAGCTCACAATGTTCACCAAATTTTGCTTTTTTTTATAGAGTTCCTGTACAGCCAGTTTAAGTATGCTTTTAACATGGTTTCTAAATGGGACTATTGCCTCTTGTCATATGACTGTTTACAGTGCAACCTCCCTCTTATGTGTGGGAGAGAGGTTGCAGTGAATCCAAACCGAAGGCAATGCTGGAGCCATGGAACACTTGGCCTGTATTACTCACATTGAAAACTGACTAGAAAATGGCAACTATAGGGATTCAGCTAGCAAAACAGCTAGGATACCCTTTTAGCATGTGTACTAAATTCACACTTAAAAACGAACTAAACGCAAAACTGTTTTCCTAAATTTGGATAGACTAAGGGAAGGTTATAACCCCTGTTAATGTATGTTTTGCCATCTGTATCCATTAGGGAGATTTTCCTTCATCTCCTGTCCCATAACCACAACAGGAGGTGAGAGGAAATCCCTCCAAAGTGAAGGAATCCCTAGCTGTCACCAAGGTCACCAGAACTAGTGTCTTCATTGGAAGATTTCCCCTCTTCTCCTGTTCTGGTGATAACCCACAATTTGGACTTTTTTCACTTCCCTCTCAGTGATATTGGTAAACAGGACAGATAAAAAATCTCCCTAAAGGGCACAGACAGCAATAAAAACCTGACAGAAGCAAGTGCCTCGCCACTCTTATCTGACTCTAACTAAAAAAACAGTTTTGCCTTAAGTTATTCTTTAAGATTATTCAGTATGTCATCAATACAAAATCTCATTATTAATGGGTAAAAAAATAAAGTGAAAGAGATGAACAAAGAAGGTAAAGGTTTTCCTTATTTGAGAGAGAGGCTTTCAAAAATGACTAATGCCAAGATTAATGAAGATGTTTTTGTTGGTCCAGAGATCAGATACATCATCAAGGACAAGCAAGGTCTGTTAGTGGGGCCAGAAAAAATCATCCAGGAAAGTAGTAAGAAGGTCATTGAGAATTGTCTTGACAACCACAGAACATCAAACTACATTCAGTAGTTTGACACATATTTTACAGCATAAAGGGCGATACAGTCATTCTGAAATTATATTTGTGTTTGATGGGGTCTATAATTACCAAAAGTTTTTCAAAAAGCAAAACTTTTTGTTGTCCAGTGAAATGAGAGAATTTTAGGATATGTGATAGAATGAACGTGAATGCTTTCTGTTTTAAGAAGGCTTTTCTGTGCACCACATTGATATCTACCGGAAAAAAAAAATGAAAATACTATCATTCTCCTTTAAATAGAATAGTTTCATTTCTTAACAGCAATCAGCATGTGTCCTTTCCTTCTCCGGGGTAGTTCATACTGTGCAGTGAGAAGTTGACAATTACCATCTTTCCATTTTCAAAAATATTCCTTAGTTACCCTGCTCTAGGAACAGTTTCATAGGTGCATTCCCATCCCCAGAAAACCTACAAGGTGGAAAAAACCCTCTAGATCAGGGGTGTCCAAATTTTTTTTAAAGAGGGCCAGAAGTGAACATGCGTGAGGGCCGACCATTTTGCCAGACATTCTTTGGACCATTAAAATTAAAAATGCATATTAACTATTTTATGCAAAGTTTATTGCAAACGGCATACTTTTCCATTTCATCACATGGATGACAAATCTAAACAGGTGTTATGCCAGTTATCATGGAGAGGGCGCTGGTCCTGTTATACTAGCACCAAATTTATTTGTGTTTTTTAGTGCTCCCTTATCAGGTTAAGTCTGAGACCATATTGCGCAAGGGATATAAAGCTGGTGGGGAGGGGCGGTGGGTGTTAACAATAGTGTATTCACAAGTAACATGGGCGTTGAAAGATCCAGAGATCACAGTGGTCCTGAGCAGCACTCTGGAATTCACAGGGGCCACAACAATAGATTTTTCCAAATTACCTGTGGGGCCGTATTAAAGCGGCCTGGGCGCCGCAATTGGCCCGCGGGCCGGACTTTGGACATGCCTGCTCTAGATAGTACTGTTTGTTTTGTAAGAAAGTGAATCCTAAAATTTAGTAACAGTGACTCCTAGGGGGTAAAGAACGTATTTTTCGTCACTTAACCCTTCTTGCACTATATTTGTTCTCAGTGTTGATTGTTTCGGTATGGGGTTCCAGACACCAAAAATAAGTGGGAGGTCAACAGCTCATCTAATGGTAAAAAAAGGATTCCCTTCATTGAATCATCTACCCTAAAATGTAACCCTCCTCTCCTTGAACATTTAACAACTAATCCAATGCCCTAGCACTCAAATCTCCTTTCACCTTTACCTCATCACTAGACACTTACTCTGTATAACCCTAACACATAACCTTACCCTAAAGTATGCCTTTAATATCCAACCCCAGCATTTAACCCTTAAAACATCAAATCCCTAATCCTAACCCTAGCCTAACTCCAAACATTAGTCAACCCATATTCTAAATTCTCTTCTGTCTAAAACCAATGCTGTTATGAGATGTACTACACAGTTGGCACCACCTTGCCTCTAATAGGACCAAGGAGTATTTTCTGGTTAGAGGGATGCATTATAACAAATAGAACAGAATATTTAGCTTTGCCTGGAATCTGTCAGTAGGCTTATTTTCCTATTAATATGCAGTGTTTCTATGAGACAGGGTAAAATCAACACCAACGGCATGCTGGATTAGCAGTATCAAATTAAGCATGGCTTTGAACCAGTAATCTCCAGAGTGTATCAGTGCTGAAGGCCTTCCTCTACACTGATTCTATTATATGCTTTGAAAATTGAAATCCTTCAGAATTATGAACAAGCCAATGTTTAGACAAAGCTACTTAGAGATGGACATCTGACCATTCTTCAGCACACTTGAGATACATTCTGCCGTGTCCTGAATACATCACAAGGTCCAATGCAGAATACAAACGAAGTCATTTGGAAGCAGATCATGTTCCGTTTTAGCTCTCTGCGGCCTCTTCTGGGAATACTTGATAATTAATGAAGGCTTTCACTATCAAATTAATTACATTTTTCTGATGCTACTTGTCTTCATGACAAACTTGCATTGAATAATAAGTATAATGCTACCTTGTTTATAGCAGTCATGGAAAGAACAGACTAGTATTGATGGTGTCTATAAAAAAAAAGGAACCAGTAGAGATAGAAGCATGTTGTGAAGAATAAAAATGAACTAGAATGCTATATGTTATACAACTATCTTTTTAACATGCCGGGTTACAATTCTTGACGACCCAAGAATTCTGATTTCCCTCTGTGCTAAAACTCTTAGGGAATATATGAAAAAAAACTTTTTTTAAATAAAACTTTTAAGGACTCCCTCTGACCTCTTAAAAATCTTGAGGACCCCAGCGTTCTGATCTCCCCCTAGCTTCTTAAAACTCTTGGGGACCCGAGCAGTAAGGGCCACCTCCAAAGTCTCTGGCTGCCCTTACTTCACCACCAGTGGTGTGGTCAGGGCTTGACTGGCTGAGCCACAACTGCTTCTTTTTCTATACTATTCTATGGGAATGCAAAGTAGTTTGAAGATGAACAAATACAAGGCAAAGGGATGTCAACTGCAGGTTAAATGCACCTGTCAATAAACTGTTGTTGATTTTAGAATTGGTTCAAACAAATGTCAAATGCATATTGCATTAACTCATTGACACAAGCCCAAAGCACATTAACATAGGCTCTAAGGTTTGGTGAACCCAAAATAATGATTAAAATCAGTTGTCCAATATTGAGTCTATGTTTAGGGAGCAGGCAGCTGGTTTTAGGACACTAGGGGAGTGTAAAATTAAAAAAATGTGAATATTGTACCATTCTCATTATGAAAAGACTTATGTCTTTGATTAATAAAGTTGCACTTTTTACACTTTCTTTTTCTGCACTGGTACATCCCTTCTAGTTTACAAAATGTAGCTAAAGGATATGAGGACAGCTTACTTGCAACTTACTTGGTATAGTGGTTATGACAGAACTATGTTTGGGGTTCCTAAGTAGGGATGATCGAACGGTTCGGGTCCACCATCGGTTCGGCCCGAACATTGGGTGTTCGAGGTGCGGCCGAATTTAGAACTTTTTGCCCAAAAAGTTCGGAATTCGGCAACCAGAACCGACCAAAATGCAATGCTTCAGGAAATGGGCTTTAAAAGCCCGTGATTGGACCAGAACCATTAGCAAAAGCCAATTGAGGGGGCAGAAGAATGCTAGGAATGTGATTGGAGTGACTAGGGGGTCCCTAGACCAATCATTAGTGAATACGCCCCCCAGTATATAAGATCGCCCCCGCCATATTCCTAGCATTGTTATACAGGGACATGGAAGAGAGTGGAAGCAGTTCTGTTAATTTTACTTTAAAAGTGTCATTTAGCATTTATTAGTGTGAGGAAAGGGATATCTAGTGTAGTTAGAGTGCTCCTTTACACTTAAGTTAGCTTCAAAAATTTAGTTTCTGTAGGGAAATTGTTAAGTGTAAGGGGACCGTAGTGTAGTGTAGGGTTAACTGGCAGTGACTGCTATGGCAGGGTGACAAAACCCTTCCATAGCAGGTTGACCGCTATAGAGAAAAGATAATTTCTCTGAATTGCTTCAGGACAGGCATATGGCTTCTCACCAGCCAAGCATTTTTTATGCTGCAGGGGCTGCCACTGCCAGTGATTTTTTGAGGACATGTTTGATGTCAGACATGACATCTGAACATGTGTATCGGGGGTATATATACACATATATGTCTGTATATATACCCCTAGACATATAAAGGGTGTGATAGTAGCAGAAATAAATGCTTGCGCTAATGAAATCATTTACAGTAATATATTTCTGCTACTATCACACCTATATATGGCTAGGTGTCTATATACATATAATTATGTGTGTATATATACCACTATACACAAGTTCAGATGTTTTGCCTGCCTCAAAAGAACCCAAAAAAATGCCAAAAAAAGCTAGCGTCAAAAAAAAAAATGCCCAGGTGTGTTTTTGCTGGCATTTTTTGGGGGGTTTTGGAGGCAGGCAAAACATCTGAACTTGTGTATAGTGGTGTATATACACACATCCATATATTTATATACACACCTAGACATATATAGGTGTGATAGTAGCAGAAATATATGCTTGCGCTAATGAAATCATTTACAGTAATATATTTCTGCTACTATCACACCTATATATGTCTAGGTGTGTATATAAATATATGGATGTGTGTATATACACCACTATACACAAGTTCAGATGTTTTGCCTGCCTCAAAAGAACCCCAAAAAATGCCAAAAAAAAACGCTAGCATCAAAAAAAAATGCACAGGTGTGTTTTTGCTGGCATTTTTTGGGGGGTTTTGGAGGCAGGCAAAACATCAGAACTTGTGCACAGTACCACTATACACAAGTTCAGATGTTTTTCCTGACTGCAAAGAACCCAAAAAAATGCCTGCTTTGAAACCGGCAAGGTGTTACAGCAGCGAAGCCAACCCCCTGAGCTGAAAGTTTTCTAATACAAACAATCTTTTTTTTATGGTTCTGGACATGCTACAGAGCTGAAACTTCACATGTACACTTTTTAGACCCCCCAGATCTGAAATCCAAAGATCTCTTTTTTTTTTTTTTTTTTTAATTTTTTCAATAATTGGCTTTTTTATCAAAAATGACAATTTTTAAGAACTTTTACACAAGTTCAGATGTTTTGCCTGCCTCAAAAGAACCCCCAAAAAAATGCCAAAAAAAAACGCTAGCGTCAAAAAAAAATGCCCAGGTGTGTTTTTGCTGGCATTTTTTGGGGGTTTTTGGAGGCAGGCAAAACATCAGAACTTGTGCACAGTACCACTATACACAAGTTCAGATGTTTTTCCTGACTGCAAAGAACCCAAAAAAATGCCTGCTATTAAACCGGCAAGGTGTTACAGCAGCGAAGCCAACCTCCTGTGCTGAAAGTTTTCTAATACAAACAATTTTTTTTATGGTTCTGGACATGCTACAGAGCTGAAACTTCACATGTACACTTTTTAGACCCCCCAGATACTAAATCCAAAGTAAAAATCAAAAAATCTCTTTTTTTTTTAATTTTTCAATAATTGGCTTTTTTTTATCAAAAATGACAATTTTTAAGAACTTTTTTTTGTGTGATTTTGTGTCTGGGGGGTCTAAAAGGTGTACCTGTGAAGTTTCAGCTCTGTAGCATGTCCAGAACCAGAAAAAAAGATCATATAGGTGTTAAAGGAGGGTCCCACATCCCTGTTCTACTGAAAAATTATCTTTTTTTTTTTTCATGGTTCTGGACATGCTACAGAGCTGAAACTTCACATGCACACCTTTTAGACCCCCCAGATACTAAATCCAAAAATCAAAAAAATCTCTCTTTTTTTAAAAAAAAAATGTTTTCAATAATTGGCTTTTTTATCAAAAATGACAATTTTTAAGAACTTTTTTTGTGTGATTAATAGTTAATGGGGCATGACCCAGAACCCTATGCACTTTTTAAGGGCATTTATTGGGTTTTAGGGCTTAAAAATGGTGTTTTTTGATTACCGAAGTTCAGGTCCCATTGATTTCAATGGGGTTCTGAAATCCGGGCTGAACTTTCGGGAAGTTCGGATGTTCTGGCTGAACCGAACTTTTCAAAAGTTCGATCATCCTTATTCCTAAGTAGGGTCCTCCAATGACAATGAACAATTTTCTCTACCTAATTGAATTTACAGTGAAAATAGGTGATAATCCTTACATCTAGTTGGAGGGTGGTTCTTTTTCTTTGACTTTAGGGAAAGTTTAAAAGCTTCTCGACCCATATTATTATTGTTAAAACGCTAGACAAAACCCTCAGTGGCAGTTGATGGGCCATCCCATCAGATAATAATATCATCTATTTATTGCCCGAAAAAAACTATGTGAGCTGCAAACAGGTTATTTTTGCAAATGTAAGATTCTTCCACAAACCCATGGTAAGATTGGCATATGATGGCACAAATGAAGTGCCCATTGTAGTGTCCTTTATCTGAAGATAGTAGTCATTCAAAAACATAAAACAATTGTGCTCAAGACAAAATGTTGTACTATCCAGAACAAAATTCTGGGCACAATGTAGCTAGGATTCTATTGTTAAAAAAAAAAAAAAAAAACCTAGTGCTACAAGACCTTCCTCATACTCTGATCCTGCATCCTTGCTGTTTTGGTCTTTAAAATGTACATGGATTAATGTATCGTGAATCCAATAAAGGAGCTGTGGGATCCTAGTTTTCATCTGACCTACCCCCCATAGGAACTTACTGGACTCTCTGTCCAGAGCTGATTTATAGAGCGCAAAACTTGTTATGTGCATTTTTACATAGTGTGTGGTTTAAAAACTGAAAACCTAGATAATAGGTTTTATCCCCTAGATAGAAATTTCCAAGGGGTGTCTTTTGATGTTTTGTGTACCTTATAGAGAGCCCAGTCATCATTTGATCCTACTGATCCTCCTTACTCTACTTTAAGAGCTTGATTACACTAGCGGCAAGGACTGCTGCTCCTCTGAAAAGTGATCCGTGCTCCAATTGGTTTTCATAAGCACTTGACAGCCTATGAGAAGACGTTATGTCTGCCTGTTTTAACCCCTTAAATCTCTACAAAATTTCTACGATGCAATTGCAAGCATTGCAGTTGCAATGCATCCCCATTCTCTTAATGACAAGGAGTATAATTCTTGCCATGACCTCAAAGCAGCACAAACATAGCATATGTACATCCTCAGCTGATGCCTTTGCAGTTAAAGGGAGACCAGCGGGGCTTGATGTTAAAAACGTGGCTCAACACAGATGAGCCACAATTTTAACATCAAGCCCCGCTGGTCTCCCTTTAACTGCAAAGGCATCAGCTGAGGATGTACATATGCTATGTTTGTGCTGATTTGAGGCCATGGCAAGAATTATACTTCTTGTCATTAAGAGAATGGGGATGCATTGCAACTGCAATGCATGAAGTTGCATCATAGACATGTGGCATATTTAGGGGGTTAAAACAGGCAGACATAACGCCTTCTCACAGGCCGTCAGATGCCTATGAAAACCAATTGGAGCACGGATCACTTTTCAGAGGAGCAGCAGTCCTTGCCAATAGTGTAAATAAGCTCCTAAAGTAGAGTAAGGAGGATCAGTAGGATAAAATGATGACTGGGCTGTCTATAAGTTACACAAAACTTCAAAAGATGTGTCTCTCATGCCCCTGTCGCTTCCTATATGTGGGCCAAACTATTTGCACTGTCCATGCGAGGTTTAGTGAACACAGGAGGTTAATTGAAGATGAGGATGTTTATCACAGTGTACCACGACACTTTACTCTATAACACAGAAAATCCACCAAAGGCCTGAAGGTTTGCGTGAATTAATCTATCAGCAAAAAATCGAGTGAGAACCTTGTGGACTACTGGTACCAGAGAAGAACGGTGACACAACTTGAATAAAAAGTGTATATTTTATTACAAAGAATGTATAAAATGTATTTATAAAACCATGAAAAGTGCTAGATTAGGACAATGAAGGCCTGTATTCTAAAGCTGCTTGCAATATCTATTTACTGTATATTGCTAGAGGTTGACGCGTTTCGTAAACACTGCTTCCTCAGGACCTCAATGTCTTGGCAACAAAAAGCATTGGCCTATCTTCATAATCAATAACGTAATAAGTGTATGTACGTAATAAGTGACAACAACTATGGCAGAATACTGTATCCATCGAGTCCACTTACATGCATCTACTAGAACCCAGTTACAAATGGCGGTGTGCCACATGGCGCAAAACAGCGATATACTGCTGAATATAGGGTAGCTGTCATACAGTATGCTTCAAATAGTCTACAAAGGAGGAGGCAAAGAAGGTAAAACAGCTAGTCAGTCTAGGGTCAAATAAAATGAGACTATCAGGTGGTATATCACTTACCTTTTAATACTTCCCAGGAAGAAACAAGAAAAAGTCAGGTATCGTGAAAATTCACAATGGGACCAACTGACAACAGCATTAATCTAAAAGTAATGACAGAATATAGGACTGTTTTACTGCTTAATGTAACAACAGCTTGTACAAAACATTACCAAAGCCCGGGAAAGATATTATACTGGCCAAGCAAAATGTACACTTACCAACATTTATACACTGGATGTATACCAGATAGTATAACGAGACTTATCCATAGGGAGGACTACCCAGCAGTAGTGCGCCATCTAAGAATAACAATAAAATTGTATATCAGAACTAAGCCTCCTGTAAAGAACAGTGTATATGGGACAATCAGCATCCACATCCCCTGCATAACATTACACAAGCAATATCTAACTCACCCGCAGGCATGCAGCAACTGTTTCTCACCATCTGCTAGCACCATATTGAGCTCATCCACATTTAAAGCCAGTATTGGTGCCAAAATGATGTTTAAATCCTGCGTCCTCATTCAGTACCAGTATTATAATGGACACCTGTGCCTCCACATCTTGTCCTTTGCCATCAGCTGAGCCCAGCCAAACAATATAGGAGAAGGTGTGTGCTTCTTCTCCTGTGTCCCCTTCCCCTGGCAAAGACAGCAGCCACTCATCCACCAGTCCCTTTGCACCAATGGCTACCATTGGCCCACTTGTGTGCAGATCTGCAACGAACGCCCAAGCGCAAACTCGTAACTACTGCGCACTTGTGACCGGCGGCAGGGGCTCCCAATAGAGAACTGGGGCCGGGCGCTCCACAGCCCGGAGCAATCGGCACATATGAGCAGGGGCATAAAGACAAATAGGCTTGAGTCCCTATGGACTCAGAACCATAAAAACGGGGCTCCCAAAAATGTGGGAACACAAGACGGTGATTGAATCTGTCAGGGTACCAATAGCAGGAGGGCTCTAGGAACCAGTATCCGTCAGAATAGGAGAAGGGCTCTAGGACCCAGCAACTCTGTCAGCCCCTTACCTGGGCCTTTATAAGGAAGCCAGCCCTTCTCTAAGTGCTGTCACATCTCCAGGGGAGTTTGGCACTTAGCTGCAAGGGAAGCCCTCTCTCCATTGGCCTCCATCACTTGATACCTGATAGTATCAAACAGCCAGGATGTCTGAGGCCGAGAGAGGTGCTTCTGCACTTGAAACCCTATGTCAGCAGATGGCGGCTCTGACACAAGCAGTCAAAAATCTGCAGGAAGGTTACTTCCAACTTGAGGGGCGGTTCCATGCCCTCACAGGTTCCATGACTTCCACCGAATCCAACCAAGGCTCTAGCCCCGCCTCTACACCAGCGTCCTCCACATCAGCTGTTGCTGCTCCACCCGCTGTGGTACTGCCTCCTCCAGAGCCCAGAGTTCCCACTCCTGAGCGTTTTTCAGGGGACTGGCGGAGGTTCAGAGCTTTCAGGAATGCCTGTGAACTTTACTTTGCCCTGCAACCAAGGACCTTCACTTCAGAAACTGTCCGAGTGGGGTTCATCATCTCCCTTCTATCTGATGAACCACAATCCTGGGCCCATAACCTCCTAGAACGAACGGATGAGGTGCTGAACTCAGTCTCCATGTTTTTTGAAGCCATGGCTACTTTATATGATGACCCACAGAAAACTGTCACCGCAGAGTCTGCCCTTCACTCCCTGGTGCAGGGAAGACGACCAGTAGAGGATTACATTGGGGAGTTCCGTAGATGGGCAGCTGATACTGGATGGAATGATGCAGCTTTGAAGTATCAATTCCGTTTAGGCCTATCCGAAACAATCAAGGATGAGCTGGCCAGGTCTGAAGCTCCCGCCACGCTAGAGACTCTGATCCAAACTTCCATCCAGCTAGATAGGCGTCTGCGGGAGCGACGCTTTGAGCGTTCTCAGACCTTTCGGCCAACCTGGGGACTGCCCAAGGTCCCGGCTCCAACACTTCCTGCCGCTGCTCCTCTAAATACCTCCAATATAGAACCAATGCAGATTGGTCTGCTTCGACCCACTTTAACCCCAGAAGAAAGAGGACGCAGGTGGCAGAACAATCTCTGTCTCTACTGTGGAGCATCAGGACACTACCTTCGCAACTGTCCGATTCGGCCAAGTAAGTCCAGGCACCTGTACCCTACATATCTTCAGCTGTCCGGATCACTATCTGCTCACATTATTCTCCCCATCTCTCTGCAGGTGGCTGGAAGGGAGGTCAAACTGCGGGCAATAATTGACTCTGGAGCTTGCAGCTGCTTCCTGGACATCAACATGGCTAAAGACCTGCACATTCCTCTGACTACCAAGGATCAAAGACTAGACATACACCTAGCTGATGGAAGTCAACCTAGTTCAGGACCTGTTACCCAAGAAACAGTCCCTATTCTCACAACCACAGACACAGGGCACCAGGAACTTCTCTGTTTTGATGTGATCAGTTCTCCAATTTTCCCAGCTATTCTTGGAATCCCATGGCTACAAGCCCACAACCCATCAGTGGACTGGTCCCGAGGGGAGGTCACTTTCTCATCCAGCTACTGCCGCCAGCATTGCGGTATCCCCACGCTAACCAACCCCCATACCTGCCTGACCATACAACCAGCAACAGACACCAGTCTAGTAGTCCCTTCAGTCTACCATGACTACCTTGACGTCTTTGACAAAAAGAAAGCCGAAACCTTGCCTCCACACCGATCATATGACTGTCCTATTGAATTGCTCCCTGGAGCGGAAATTCCCTTCGGGCGCATCTTCCCTTTGTCCGAGGTGGAATTGGAGGCTCTCAGACAATACATAGATGAGAACCTAGCCAAAGGTTTCATTCGTCCCTCTTCCTCACCTGCTGGCGCAGGCATCTTCTTTGTTGAAAAAAAAGACCACTCCCTCAGACCCTGCATCGACTACCGGGAGCTCAACAAAATTACCATCAAGAATAGGTACCCTCTTTCCCTCGTTCCGGAGTTGTTCCAGAGGTTTCGAGCGGCCCGGGTATTTACAAAACTGGACTTAAGAGGGGCTTATAATCTAGTTCGCATCAGAGAGGGGGACGAGTGGAAAACAGCCTTCAGAACACGCTTTGGCCACTTCGAATACCTCGTAATGCCATTTGGGTTATGCAACGCCCCCGCAACATTTCAACACCTGGTCAATGATATATTCCGAGAGTACCTTGACTTATTTCTGATCGTCTACCTGGATGATATGCTGATCTTCTCCCCCTCTCTCGAGCTCCACCGAATCCACGTCAAGAAGGTATTGAGTACCCTCCGCAGGCACGGTTTGTATGCCAAGGCCGAGAAATGCGATTTTGAAAAACAATCTATTCAATTTTTGGGCCTCGTAATCTCGGTTGGGGGAATCTCTATGGATCCCCAGAAGGTCACAGCAATCCTAGACTGGCCTGCACCTACAGACCGAAAGGGAGTCCAAAGATTCGTAGGCTTTGCCAATTTCTACCGGAGATTTATTAAGGACTTCTCCACTATTATCGCCCCAATTACTCAACTCACACGTCTCCACACCCGTTTCCTCTGGAATCAGGAAGCCCAAGTAGCCTTTGAAAAACTTAAAACCTTATTTACCTCTGCTCCGGTGCTGCAACACCCGGACCCAGCGCTCCCTTTCGTTCTTGAAGTAGATGCTTCTGAAGTGGCGACGGGAGCCGTGATTTCTCAGCGGATGGGCCCAAAAGCTCTATTACACTCAGTAGCCTTCTGCTCTAAGAAATTAAACCAGACTGAGAGAAACTATGACGTAGGTGACAGAGAGCTTCTGGCTATTAAAGTGGCCTTTGAAGAGTGGAGATATCTATTGGAGGGCGCCAATCACCCGATCATGATTTTTACGGACCACAAAAACTTAGAGTATCTGAGGCCCGCCAAACGTCTAAGACCCCGACAAGCTAGATGGGCATTATTCTTCTCACGATTCAACTTCCATTTAACCTATAGACCAGGATCCAAGAACGGGAAGGCAGACGCCTTGTCCCGGATGTTCCCTGAATCCACAGAACCTGCTCCACCGAGCACTATTCTTTCGGCCCAGAACTTTTTATTGATTCAACCCAGCTTGAAATCGGTCATTGAACGAGCCTCTGCTTCATGCCCTGAATCTGAGCAGGTCTCGTTAAGGAAACAAGATGGATTACTCTGGCACCAGGATAAGGTCATCGTGCCTCAGGAGGCAAGGCTTCAGGTCTTTAAGATGTACCACGACCACCAGTTAGCCGGCCACTTTGGAGTTCGTAAAACGAGTGAGCTCATCCAACGGTCCTTCTGGTGGCCCAACCTTAGTCGAGACTGTAGAGCCTATGTTAAATCCTGCTCTGTGTGCCTACGTAGCAAGGGTGACAAGAAAAGGCCCTGGGGACTACTGAGACCCTTACCTATTCCTAACCGTCCATGGGGAGGTATCTCGATGGATTTTATTGTGGAGCTTCTGCCCTCGGAGGGTTTTGCTGCCATTATGGTGGTGGTGGATCGCCTGTCGAAGATGGCCCATTTTCTACCTTTGGTAGGCACTCCTTCAGCAACTGAGACTGCCCACATCTTCCTCAAGGAAATTGTGAGACTCCACGGCTTTCCCGGAAGCATTGTTTCTGATCGGGGGGTACAATTTACCTCCAAGTTTTGGAGAGCTCTGTGTAACACCCTGAAAATAGAACTTTGCCTCTCATCAGCATACCATCCTTAGAGCAATGGACAAACAGAGCGTACGAATCAAACCTTGGAGCATTACCTCCGCTGTTTCTCAGCCTTTTCACAGGATGACTGGGCCTCGTTGCTTCCATTTGCGGAGTTTGCTTATAACAATTCACTACACTCAGCCACAAACCAGTCTCCATTCTGGGCCAACTATGGATTCCACCCACTTGCCTTGCCTGACACTATATTCGAATCTGCAGTACCTGCGGTCCAGGACAGACTTGCTTTTATACAGCAAAACTATCAAACCCTTCAAGAATGCATACTGAAGGCTCAAACCGACTACAAGAAATGTTTTGACAAGAAACGCAGGGGGAATCCCTCCTTTAAAATTGGGGATGAGGTATGGCTGTCTACGGCCAATCTGAAACTGCCTTGCCCATCGAAGAAGCTGGGGCCTAAATACATTGGTCCGTTTCCAATTAAACGAGAGGTAAACCCAGTGGCTTTTGAATTATCCCTGCCGGATTCTTATAGGATTCACCCAGTTTTTCATGCCTCTCTATTAAAAACGGCCATTCCAGATCCATTTCCTGGGAGAGTGGAATTTCCTCCACCATCAGTAACTGTTGGTGAAGAAACAGAATATGAGGTGGAGTCAATATTGGATTGCAGGAAACAAGGCAGGCAAATCCAATATCTGATCAAATGGAAGGGGTATCCACCCGAAGAAAGCTCTTGGGAACCAAAGATCAACATCCATGCCCCTAGACTCCTTCGGGAATTTCATGCCAGATATCCGAGGAAGATGGCCCGGTTGGGCATCCGGAGGCTGCCCATTGGGGGGGGGCACTGTCAGGGTACCAATAGCAGGAGGGCTCTAGGACCCAGTATCCGTCAGAATAGGAGAAGGGCTCTAGGACCCAGCAACTCTGTCAGCCCCTTACCTGGGCCTTTATAAGGAAGCCAGCCCTTCTCTAAGTGCTGTTTGATCTTCAGCTTCTACCAACATCCTGTTTCCTGTGATTCCTGGTTCCTGACTCGGCTTGTTACACCTCCATCTCCAGCTTGCTTCCTGACTTTGACCTCGGCTTGTTTAACGGATCTCCTCTGCCTGCTACCTGTCCAGACCTTGGCTACCACTTGACCTTGTCTCCTCCGCTACCCACCTGGCATCGAACCTCGGCTTGAATCAACCACCCTCTGTCTCAGCGATCCTAAGTACCTGCTTCATCTCACAGGTGCCACCTGCCTGCAGTAGCTCCGCAGCACCACAGCGGTATCCCTGAACCCTTTTCTGCAAGCAACTCTGCAGGCGACCTGTGCGACTTTGGGCCTAACTCCTCCTGTCTCATCTCCAGGGGAGTTTGGCACTTAGCTGCAAGGGAAGCCCTCTCTCCATTGGCCTCCAGCACTTGATACCTGATAGAATCTATCTCTGAAGGCCCATCATTTGCTGATAGATTCCAAAGGTTATGGAGACATGAACATTTTTGGATCCTTACATTGAATACCCTATCTCCTAAGGGACTTAACGAAGAACAAGAGGTCCACACCATTTTTTATAACTACATAGGGCACATTTTTATATCAATAAATGATGTTATATTCTATATGTTCATTATCAGAATCTAGATTTAGGAGTAGGATTTCAGGCCCATTATGAATATTACATCAACCCAGATATTACATACAGTGTTTAATCCATATGTGTGAGTAGCCACCATGTGCATGCCTGTGTATTTGTGTGTACAGTTCACGTGTGCTTTTGCATGTGTATACACTTGTGTATATATACTTTCTTATGTGCAGGTACATATGTGTGTGTGCGGTTTTACTTATGTCAGTTAAATTCTGCTTAAGTGTTCCTCATTACAATGTGTAATAGTTTTTTATTCATTTTTTTATTAAACATTTACTTAAAAAATAATATTATCATATTATCAATCCTATTTATTAAAGTTAATATTATTTATTTACCAAGCAAGTTATGTTTTGATCTGGATACTGCACTGGTTAATAATTTCAGATGATTCATTTTATGTTTTTATGTATGAAATGTAAGGTATTAAGACATTGCATTCCATTCTTATGATGCCATTTTTAAATTTGATTTGTATTTACCACTATTAACTGTAAGGGAGGTAATCATCTTTGTTTTTATAGTCTTTTATACTAAATGTTCATATTTATATATGAATGAATTTTACTGAGTGTTCTTGTAATCAGTTGTTTTGTCCCGTGCACTTTACACAGAGAGGAATATTATGTGTGGAAGGTAACCTTTTCTGTCTGAAACAATTTAGGCAAATATGCTATTTATCTGTAGCTGGCATTCTGAGTTCTCTATCATACTCTGCTGTTAAAGCTAAACTTCAGTAATTTAGCTCCTTTTTAAAAAGGCACATTATGGGTTAAGTCCAAGGTGGTGCATGACATCTCCAGGGCTTATGTCTATTATATCTGACAATTTTGTTGGACTCCCAGAATATGGCTATTGTTGTATTTCTAGGAGTCGAAGCTGATGCTTTAGGTCTAAGCATCTTCAACATTAGTCAGTGCAGCTGCTATGCCTGCCCCTCACCTCCTCCTGCCCAGTCGCAGAAGCCTTTGTATAATGTGAACTCATTCACAAAATACAAAAGCTTCTCTGAATGGGCAACAGAGGAGAGGGATGGCCATAGCTGCTCTGTGTGTCTCTCTCTCCTCTCCTCCTGGTCAGTGTATGCTTTGGCAGAACCGTAAATCTGTCAGATATAAATAATAGAGATAAGTTCATGAACCTCCTTGGACTTAACTCATAGTGTGTCTGCAGTTTTTACCAAGTGTCTGAATTCCTGGAATTCAGTTTTAAGTCCTGCTGCAGAGTTCGACGGCTGCAGAGTTCTGCTTATCCTTTTCTGCCATGCATAAATAGCCGGATCGCTCCCTGTACTGACCAGCTTGACAAAGGTGGCAGAGCCCCTATAATGCATAGAGGTCTTCCCATTCCATTGACATTGTGTGCCTGTCAAAAGTGCTAGAAGGATGACCGTAGATGCCACCGTCTCTTTCAAATTGGCGGTTCTGACCTCTGCTGCATAGAGGCTTAACGTTACAGCAGCCCATCGGTTATCCCTGTCAGTGGTCCTACAGTGAGCCCCTTCTGTACAGCCTTCCCATATCTAAGTGTGCTATATCTTTCGTTCAATGAATGATGGTGTACACTAATCCTGCACCCTTGCTGATTTGCTAAATTTTAGTTTTTAAAACCAAAAATAAGTCATAAATCATAATCCTTACATGTCATGCACAGTTTAGTAGGTCATGTGTGGCCAGGAAGACCTTTAGTCAATAACACAGTGACAACAGTTAGTAATACTTGCTCCTTATTCTGTTGAATTATTTTCTGTAGCATGTTTGTATTTGTATTTAGAGTGCCATGCTAATTAAATTATGGGTATTATTTAATTCCTGGTTTAATCAAATCAAATGTCCTTTATTTTAGCTTAAGTGTAACCAATAAGAGATTTGCTAAGCAAAGCTGATGTATATGCGATGAAGCACATCAAGAGAAGTCTGTAGAGCACATTAATCTCCTTTGTTAAAATAAATTGGAAACAAATAAAATCTCTGTGCGCATTGACTTTTCATGATAAAAATGTATAATCTGCCTCTGCTGAGCGGGGTCACTCTTTTTGCCACAGGAGATCAGGAGTCATTTATCAACTTGGACTAAGATGATTGTAGCCGTATTAGTACACTGGCAATAACACAGTTAGGCCTCGTTCACATGGGTGTACTTAAAGTGTTACTAAACCCGGGAGCCTGCATTCACTATATCTGGTCTCCCACAGTACACAGAACATGGAAATGCAATTATTTTAGTAAATATAAACTACTAAATACCTTTTCTCATCAGCAGTATATATCAGCATTGTGACTTGTATAAGTTCCTAGTAAAGCTTGTAGGAGGAGTTTTCATTCTCCCCTGATCCTCTGTCTGGACAATGCTGATTGGCCCTGTGCTGATCAAATTAACTCTCCCAAGACAAAAAAAAAAACCTCTCTAGCAATACACACCAAACTGAGCATGTGCAGCCCATCCCCTGGCTCTGTATAGATCAGGTTATTTTTTGGAGACAGTGAAAGGAGAGGAGGATAAGAGAAGACAGGATCAAACAGTCTTTATACACAATGAAGAGGATTAACCCCTTAGGTTCCACAGTGATTATAACAAGCATGCCTTACTGCACATACAGACTGAATTTACTGTTGTATGTTTAGTAACACTTTAAGTGTTCACCTGTGTGAGCGCCACGTTTTCCCACATGGGGATGCACAAATGTTTTGTGAATCCCAATGCAGGCAATCCCATTCATATTAGCTGGGATGCAGTAACTGCACCAATACAGCCGCTGCTCCCAATTTGACATCCCTGTCCGGTGTGGGCGCAACGGCCCCTTATGCACACCTGTACATCCTTCTGCAAGCAATCACGGTCCTCACATGGGTGTATGCTGTAGTAAACCTGTGTGAACAAGGCCTAACTGATATACTTTTTTATATGCACCAATGGTTACGCTTTCAGGAAATGGTTTTGAGGTGTACCATCTTTTTGTAAAGTCCAAACAGTAGACCCACTAGGACAAAACTTTAGAGGGTATGGTTAGAAGCTGCTGGCTTGTGTCTAGAAGGTATTCCTGAATAGGATTGTATAATAAATAAGATGTAATAGTGTCAGCACTATAGTCCTCAGTTTCGATCACATCCTGTTTTAGTGAGCTCCCTGCCATAATGCAACATGGCAGCATTGTGGCATTAATGTTAAAAGGGTCAATTTAAAAAGAAAAAAACATTGCTATACAAATACAGTATCTCAAGCATATACACAGCCATCAATAAAAATCCCATATTTTGCCTAATACTGTACCTCTATTTTCAATGGTTGTCAGCCCCATCTAGGGGCATAATTCAGTATGTATCTTATTGAGGTAATTTAGGAAAATACTGCATCATGCCACTAGATGGAACAGACAATAATAGGAAATAAATGTATTAGGTAAAATACTGTATTATTTGTGACATTTGTGTGAATGTTTGATATATTTGCACAGAAATTTTTTTGTAAGTTGACCCCCCAAAGTTACCTAAACTCCAAAACAAAAATGTAATATTTTGCTGTTTACCAGTCCTTAGATGTGGCAACTTAATTTCCTTTTCAGGCTAAGGACATATTCCAAAATACCGATTGATCTTTCCAGGAGTGCAGTGTCCTTGTCATTTCCTGTGACCTTAACCACTTTAAGACCAGGCCTATTTTTGACACTTCATGTTTACAAGCTAAAATCATTTGTTTTTGCTAGAAAACTACTTAGAACCCCTAAACATTATATATTTTTTTTAGCAGAGACCCTAGAGAATAAAATGGAGATTTTTGCAATATTTTTATCACACCATATTTGCTCAGCGGTCTTCCAAACGCAATTTTTTGGGAAAAATTCACTTTTTTGAATTAAAAAATAAGAAAACAGTAAAGTTAGCCCGATTTTTTGCACAATGTGAAAGATAATGTTACACAGAGTAAATAGATACCCAACATTTCATGCTTCAAAATTGCGCACGTTCGTGGAATGGCGACAAACCTTGGTACTTAAAAATCCCCATAGGCGACACTTTAAAAATTTCTACAGGTTACAAGTTTAGAGTTACAGAGGAGGTATAGAGCTCAAATTATTGCTCTCACTTTAACGATCACGGCGATACCTCACATGTGTGGTTTGAACACCGTTTACATATGTGAGCGAGGCTTCCTTATGAGTTTGCTTCTGTGCGCGAGCTAACGGGGACAGGGTGCTTTAATTTTTTTTTTTTGTCCTATTTATTATTTTTTATTTTTACACTGTTATTTAAAAAAAAAAAAAGATCATTTTTATTCCTATTACAAGGAATGTAAACATCCCTTGTAATAGAAATAGGCATGACAGGTCCTCTTTATTGTGAGATCTGGGGTCAAAAAAAAAAAACGTTAAAAAAAAATCGGCCCTTTAAACCAGTTGCTAGGCAATGATGTTTGCTGTCGCTCCTGTCCTCCAAGACCATAGAGTCGAGTGAGGGCCATCTTGCCCTCACTCGACTTCCTGTCTCAGAGGATTCGGTGCCGGATTGTTTTCCCCGCTGCCGGCGGGTCCGGTAAGCTGGAAAATGACTGGGACACTGCGGGAGGGGCACCTCTTCCGCCACACAGTAAGGGTGATCCCGCGGCGAATCCACCGCTGGGAACACCCTTATGTGAAAGCCGATCGCTCGCCGTTTTAAAAATACCGTGGTTATGGCAGCTATCCCCGGTATTTAGCATCAAAGTAACAACGTAAATCAACGGCGGGCAGTCAGTAAGTAGTTAAAAGAGAAGTATTGGATTTTTTTTTCAGAATCATACTTACCTTGGTGGATACAACATCTGTCCCCTGCCGGCTTTAAGACTGGGAAACGAGCGATCAAACATTGCCGAAAAGCTGAGCCAGGTGCCAGTCCAGGGTTGTGGGTGGATCTTAAAACATATTGTCGCCATCTTGCCCTAGTCTGGACCGGCTCTGTGACATCAGCAGACAGTGGGCTTCAGCGGGTCACAGGAGTGCAGAACGAACTGCACTCCTGTGATCCACAGGTGAAATACAGCCAAACAGGCTTTGGCTGTACTTCTCCTTTAACAAAAATCACAAACATCCTTACCTCTGTGTAAACTTCTAGTCCCATCAGTCCACCATGTAATAGAGATGAACAACGGCAAATGTATGAAAGTCTAGCCTCTATGCGCAGGATTAACAGGGGAAATTAATAATATAGTATAAAAAAATGCATAAAAAAGGAGTAAAATAATACACATCAACCACATCTAAGGATTGGCAAGTTGCAATATATAAATTCTTTGATTAGGTAGTCTTTATAGTGCAATTCAATTAGGACCTATGTATGGCCTTTTAACTAGCTGTATATTATGCATTTAAAATGCATTGCATTGAAAGTGCGCATGCGCGGCTGCTCCGATATGGCGGCTTAGCCCGGAGCTCCGCGCCTCCCCGGTCTTTAGAGGGCACCAGCATCGCAGCGTACTACGCCCCGCACTCTGCACCATAGGCTGCCCCTTCCTCCAGCGGTCCCCCTTGGATGTTGGCGGGTCACCTGAGAGAGGTTTCCCGCCGTCTTCTCTTCTCATTCCCGGAGCGGGACCCGGCCAAGATGGCGACAGCGCCTTTCCTCCCCTCAGAGGAATGCGGCACAAGGGAGGTAGTAGACATTCCAGCCTGCAATATGGACACCCCGTTGGCCTCCCCAGAACCCTGGTCCTCCCCGGTGACCCCCACATACCTTCCACAGCCCCTGATTGCCTCACCTGCCTCTACGGAATCTCTCCTGGGGTTACAATCACCTGAGGCCCTGGCTTTCCCACACCAACTAGGCCTCAATTCTGCGGGACACTTCCCCTGCCCCATCCACCTCCAGGAGAGAATCTTCCAAGCGACCCCCACCGATCAGCCCTTTATCCCCGGTATGGAATAAGCAACAAACGAAGCACCACCGTGATGTCAAGCCTCCCTGAGGTCTTCGTGGATCTTCGGGAATCTTCTTTCCTCGGTCGTCGAAGTTCAACCTTCTTTGCCTGAAAGGGGTCCACGCTGATCCCTGCCTCCATTTTTTTGGCCCCCTTTTTGGGTCTGTTTTTGGATTGTTATTTTGGTTCTTTTCCAGCGAATTTTCCCTTTCACATTTTTTGACCTAGCTGACCATATTTTTTGATTTTACGCTGGTCAGGTTTTTTCTTGAATGCTGGGACTACTGCACATTATTCACTGCTTAATTAATTGCCGTATAGTCTACAGCTCCCTTCTTTCCCCCAATACCCCCCCCCCACTTACCCGTTTCCCACTAGTCTCCCCTCCTTCCTTCTCTTCCCCTTCTCCTTCCCTCCTCCTCCCCTTCCTAAATTCCCCTTCCAATGGTACCCTTCCCTTCCGTCCTCCCTTGTCCTAACCTCCTCACAGTGCCTTTTGGGCAGTTGCCCACGACATATACCTAGGGGTGATTTTAGTACTTGGAAACTGTTTTCTTTTTTTTTACAGGAATGCCGGACAGGGGCCCTATGGCCGGAGAGGCCTTATTGCGCCTCCTCCTGTTGGACGTAAGATGACTTCATCTTGCTTCCTTCAGGAATGTGCCCTGACTGGCTCAGGACGCATCCGTACATGCGATGGGGAACTGTGGGTCCTGCCCACGGTCTCCTCATCACCATGCAAGACCATGCTCTTGCTGCTTTTCCCTTTTTCTGCTGTCTTCTTTTCCCTCTTCTCCTTTTACTGGCTTGTTTTTCTTCCCTCCAGGTTCCTGCAGTCCAACCGGTACACTACTACACTCGCCTTGCCTGATGACACTGTGATTAGACCCCCACGGGGGAACCCTCGGGACCCTGCAAGGTCGCCTACACCAGTGTGCCTCCTACCCGTGCACCATGCAGCCTAACGTGAGTATGGTCTCTTCTTTACAGGTGGCATCACACAACACCCAGGGCTTAAATTCGCCTGTTAAACGTAGAAAGGCATTTCAGCATTATCATTCCCAAGGACTGGGGGTTCTCCTGGTTCAGGAGACTCACTTTCTGGAATCTTATCAACTGACATTTGTCCACCATAAACACCCCTTGTTTTTTCTCGCCAATGCCCCCTCCAAACAGAAAGGGGTGGCTATATTGTTTGCTAAATCCCTTCCCTTCTTGCACCTGCACACCGTTCGGGACCTCCAAGGTCGTTACATTCTGGTCAAAGGTCACATACACGGAGTGTTGTACATGTTTATCTCCTACTATGCCCCTAACAAGGAGCAGGCAAAATTCCTCTCCGAGATGCTTCTCCTTCTCTCTCCCCACTTCGAGGGCCGTGTTTTCCTGGGGGGGACTCTAACCTAGCTCTCGACTGCTCACTAGATAAATCTGCATCCTCTAATGGTAGACTTCGTCGACCCTCTAAACAGAGCCTTCACGTAGCCAGATTCATGCGCTAGGCCTGATTGACATATGGCGCGAGTTGAACCCCTCTACCCGAGATTATACCCATTTTTCTGTCCCCCACAATACGCTGGCGCGCATTGACTACATCTTCATCCCCACGACAGACATCCCTTCTGGCCAGAAGTCTAAAATCAGAGACGTCCCTTGGTCAGACCATTCTATGGTCACTCTACAGCTCTCCTGCTCCCTTCATCCCCGAGGCCCCTCTCCGTGGAGAGTTAACAATTCCATTCTGAGCGACCCCACTAGATGCTCCATGATAGAAACTGCTCTTCGTGACTACTTTGCGCTTAACGATCTCCCTGACACTTCCCCTTCTACCCTCTAGGGGGCCCATAAGGCAGTTCTGCGGGGCTACCTCATCCAATTGGGGGCAAAAATTAAAAGGGAAAGACAGATTGATATACTCGCCTTCGTAGAGCTCACAAGCGCTCCCCTACTCCTACCTTCCTGGCAGAATTAGATGCGATTTGGCTGTCACTTAACCTGGCCCTTACCTCCAGAGCCGAAAAAAGCCTGCATTGGCAGGAGGCTCGCTCTTATGCATTTAGGGATGAACTTGGCACGAAATTGGCGTCAAAGCTCTCCCCAAAGTTTCGGGCAGTTTTCCCGCCCAAAATAAAATCCCCCACTGGTGTCCTTTCGAGCAATCCCAACTCCATCATGGACTCCTTCCATTCCTTCTATTCACAGCTTTATGCGGCCCCTACCCCCCACAAGGGAGACAATCCTGACTCGTTCCTAGACAACGTGCCTCTCCCCCACCTCACGTCTATGCATAGATCCCTTTTGGAATCCCCTATTGATGAACAGGAGGTGCTGGATGTCATCAAAGCTCTCCGCCCCAATTCCACCCTGGACCCTGACAGTTTTTCCAATTCTTATTATAAGACATTTGCGTCGGTCCTATCTCCTTATCTGGTCAGTTTCTTCAATGCCCTCAGGGGCGGAGCCCGCCTAGAAGAAGCCTCTAATAAAGCTTAAATTTCTGTTATCTCCAAGCCAGGAAAGGATCCTTCTGAAGTGGGCAATTACAGACCAATATCTCATCAATAATGATCTCAAGATTTTGACAAAATTTTTTGCCAACCGCTTATCCAGCTTTATTGCCAAATACATTCATAAGGATCAAGTGGGATTCATCCCGGGTAGGCAGGGACCTGACCAGGTAAGGAGAATGGTTGACGCCATCTCTCTGCTGAGCTCAGGGTGGGACGGAGGCCCTTCCCAGTCTGGATTTCTACTGTCCTTGGATCTACAAAAGGCCTTCGACTCCCTTTCATAGCCATTACTCTTCCGCACTCTTGAACAATGGGGTTTTGGTTCCTCTTTTATCACTACACTACAAGCCCTTTACTCCCACCCGGTGGCTCAGGTTAGGATGCAGGGATACTACTCTGCGAACATTTCGATCCGGAGGGGAACGAGGCAGGGGTATCCCCTATCCCCGCTCCTTTTTGCCGTAGCCCTGGAATCCCTGGCTACAGCTATCTGTCTTCACCCTGATATTCATGGCCTACAATGCGGGTCAGAGACCCACAAATGCACGCTGTTCGCAGATGATATAATGCTTTTTGTTACCTCTCCATTGATTTCACTTCCCAATATAGTTTCCCTCCTGGACGCCTTTGGGGCGGCATCTGGCTTACGAGTCAACATGGCTAAATCCCTAACACTTAATGTCACCCTCCCTCCGCCACTGGTGGAACGTCTAAAAAACCATTTTCCCTTCTCCTGGCACTCGGATGCCATTCCTTACCTAGGAGCCTCCTTGACACCCACAATAGACAGACTTTATCCAGCCAATTAACCGCCCATGATACAAAAACTAAAACAGGATCTCTCTGACTGGTCTCGTTGTCACGTTTCCTGGTTAGGCAGAATTAATGCGGTTAAGATGACTCTCCTGCCACGTATTCTCTATTTGTTTCGGTCGCTCCCAATCCCAGTGCGGAAATCCCACATCCAGAAATTGCAAGGACATATTTTCAAGTTTATCTGGGGAAGGAAGGGACATAGGATCAATAAACACACTCTTCTACGCTCCCGGAAACAGGGGGGCTTAGGAGTTCCAGACCTCTGGAAATACTATCAAGCAGCAAAAATGGCTCAATTTTCCATTATCAATTGCAGAGGGGGGAAGCCTGACTGGTACTCTATGGAACGTCAAGCCGTCCCCCGACACACCATTGATTACCTGCTTTGGAGACCTGCTCATTCTCGCCCCCCAGTGATGGCCCCCTCCCTTTCACATTCTTTCTCCATTTGTGATAAAATACACAAATCATTCAAAGTCACCTCCCCATGGGCTCCCCTCACTCACATCTTCACTCACTTAGGTCCAAATTCACTGAACCCCTGCGGGTAACAGTGGTGTGCTCAAATTTTTGATGTCAAAGGGGGAATCTCCCTCATCTACGCTCTACTGAATGACGCACAAATCAAACCTACCTACATGCTCAAATGGGAGCAGGACCTCAACCTAGACTGGGACCTCTCTGACTGGCACGCTAATGTTGGGCGCTCTTTCTGGGGTATTTACAACATCGGTCTCATGGAAGCTAATCTCAAAGTTCTCATGAGATGGTACATAGTGCCCGTTAGACTGGCCACCATTTTTTCCTCCACACCCCCAACCTGCTTTCGTGAATGTAACCTGACTGGCACTATTCTTCACATCTTTTGGGAATGCCCCAAACAAACTCTCACGGTCCATCCATCCCCAGCTCAAGCCCTGTTGAGCCAACGCATTCCTAAAATCCCTAAACACACCCAGTCCCTCATCTTCTACATCTTCCTCGGTGCCAAGATGACGATAGCCAGGCAGTGGAAATTGCCCTCAGTCTCACTCCATTTAGCTAAGTGTAAAATCTCATGGATAATGGCACAGGAGAAAATGTTTTGTATTCTGGATGACTCCAGAGAGAAGTTTGAAAGGATTTGGGAACCCTGGGCAGCCTACGTAAATGTTACCATTTGATTCATCTCAAAAACTGGAGTGAGGGTCGGACCTTTCTTCCTTTTCCCCCTCATTAACCCCTTATTTGTTCTTCCCACAGCGTCTTCAGGAGTTCGGCCGCAGGAACCCCCTTCCCTTCTTAGCTTCCCCTTACCTTTTCTCTCTCCTTTCCTCTCAGTCTGTCTGCATCTTTTCCCATCTCTTTTCCTTCTCCCTTTTCACTTCATGTTCTATTCTTGGTTATATGGTACTCATAGCAATCTGTTGACAATCCTGCCCGTGAGGGCCCCTAGGACATGGTAAGGAGCCCTTTTTCCTGATTCAGTTGGGTATGGCTCGAAATATTTTCGCATCTGAAGTTCAGGTATATTGCTAGATCCACCTAGGGCTGGTTGGTAGACAACCTCTATGCAGTGCTCCTTTGGTGCTTTGATTTTTTGGGTCAATGCACGATTACGTAATTGACATGTGGAGCGCCTCCTCTGAGATGCAGTATGCTCCCTTTTGGGGTGTCTTGGGAGTGGTGATCTACTGTTACGGGGGCAACCCCCTGAACTTAGTAGATGGTGACCTCCTTTTGAGCTATTTTAGTACAAAGGTTTGACTATTTTTCTCGTAGTTTAACTCTTGATGTGATAACTGCATTGATTGCCAGATGCCCACTTGACAAAGATGAGCTATGTTGTTCGACCATTATTTGTTATAGGATCGTTTCCATTACTGTATCATTTCTAATGTTACTTGTCCTTGTTATTCTCTAAAAAAAATCATTGAAAGAAAATGCATTGCATCAATGCGTAGTAATTTTATATATGCAGTATCTCACAAAAGTAAGTACACTCCCCCACATTTTTGTAAATATTTTATTATATCTTTTCATGTGACAACACTGAAGGAATTACACTTTGCTACGATGTAAAGTAGTGAGTGTACAGCTTGTATAACAATGTAAATTTGCTGTCCCCTCAAAATAACTCAACACACAGCCATTAATGTTTGAACGGCTTGCAACAAAAGTGAGTACAGCCCTAAGTTATAATGTCCAAATTGGGCCCAAAGTGTAAATTTTTTGTTTGGCCACCATTATTTTCCAGCACTGCCTCAACCCTCTTGGGCATGGAGTTCACCAGAGCTTCACAGGTTGCCACTGGAGTCCTCTTCCTCTCCTCCATAATGACATCATGGAGCTGGTGGATGTTAGAGAGCTTACGCTCCTCCACCTTCCGTTTGAGGATGCCCCACAGATGCTCAATAGGGTTTAGGTCTGGGGAGGTCCATCACCTTTACCCTCAGCTTCTTTGGCAAGGCAGTGGTCATCTTGAAGGTGTGTTTGCTCGTATGGGTCGTTATCATTTTGGAATGGTGACCTGTGACACAGTCTCTGAAGAAAGGGGATCATGCTCTGCTTCAGTATGTCACAGTACATGTTGGCATTCATGGTTCCCTCAATGAACTGTAGCTTCCCAATGCCGGCAGCACTCATGCAGCCCCAGACCATGACACTCCCACCACCATGCTTGACTATAGGCAAGACACACTTGTCTTTGTATTCCTCACCTGGTTGCAGCTACACACAATTGACACCATCTGACCACAGGACATGGTTCCAGTAATCCATGTCCTTAGTCTGCTTATCTTCAGAAAACTGTGTGCAGGCTTTCTTGTGCATCATCTTTAGAAGAGGCTTCCTTCTAGGATGATAGCCCTGCAGACCAATTTGATGCAGTGTGTGGCATATGGTCTGAGCACTGACAGGCTGACCCCCATCCCTTCAACCTCTGCAGAAATGTTGGCAGCACTCATATGTCTATTTCCCAAAGACAACCTCTGGATACGCTGAGCACGTTCACACAACTTCTTTGGTCGACCATGGCGAGGCCCGTTCTGAATGGAACCTGTCCTGTTAAACCGCTGTATGGTCTTAGCCACCATGCTGTAGCTCAGTTTCATGGTCTTGGCAATCTTCCTATAGCCTAGGCCAGTGTTTCTCAACTCCGGTCCTCAAGGCACACTAACAGGCCAGATTTTAAGTATTACCTTGGGGAGATGCAGACTAGAATACTGCAATCACTGAGCAGCAAATTATATCAGCTGTGATGTATTTCAGATATCTTGCAAACCTGGCCTGTTAGTGTGCCGGAGTTGAGAAACACTGGCCTAGGCCATCTTTATGTAGAGCAACAATTATTTTTTTTCAGACCCTCAGAGAGTTCTTTGCCATGAGGTGCCATGTTGAACTTCCAGTGACCAGTATGAGAGAGTGAGAGCGATAACACCAAATATAACACACCTGCTCCCCATTCACACTTGAGACCTTGTAACACTAATGAGTCACATGACACCGGGGAGGGGAAAACGGCTAATTGGGCCCAGTTTGGACATTTTCACCTAGGGGTGTACTTTTGTTTACAGCGATGTAGACATTAATGGCTGTGTGTTTAGTTATTTTGAGGGGACAGCAAATTTACACTGTTATACAAGCTGTACACTCACTACTTTACATTGTAGCAAAGTGTAATTTCTTCAGTGTTGTTACATGAAAAGATATAATAAAATATTTACAAAAATGTGAGGGGTGTACTCACTTTTGTAAATAATATATATATATTTATAGTAAGTATGTATTAATATAAAACTGGGTTTACAAGTGCAACGCAAGCCAAAGCACGCCACCTGACAGTGGGAACAAGACCTTTCCATTTCCACTTTAAATATTTATCAGCATGAACCCATAACAAGCTGTTATCCTTATGATCACCCATAAAGCCTGTGATTAGTAGATTTTCTCTTTAACGGAACTACCTCTGGCACTGCACCCAGTAGCCTAATTTGTCCCAGTGCCAATTAGGTGACTGGTTCCAGCAGTGCTTTCCTGCTGTTGAATCCTCCGTGGTTCGAACCCAACAAAATTCAATATCCCTTTTCTTGCCGTCCAACAAACATCATGCCTGTGATGATGATTTTTGGACGTTATTATTTACATAGAATGGATTGCCAAGCCATATATTTTACTCTCTTAATTAGCAATAGTAAAACATTGTAATTTTATACATTAGTGACATGGCTCTCTCAACCCACTTATGATTAACACCTGCTTGATTTGGCACAGAATGTCCAATGTTTCCTGAATTCCAGAATGACATTAAGCAATAAAATACAGAAATATGCTGTGCAAACATATGTTTTCTTTCTGGGCCATCTGGTAACCACAGCTGAAATGCAGCCTGGCTACAGATGTGCTAAAGAGTTTGGCTCAAATTCAGACTTGTCCTATTCCCTACCCTTTGCTTTGGTTGCAGTTTTTCACATTTTCGAAGCCGCCGTGCCATTTATGATGTGTCATGTCTGCTAGTATCGTTTATGTCGACAATGTAAACGTGGTACAAATAAATCATGTACACTAAGGAAAGATATGAAATGTGAAGAAATATTTGTGCAATTCTACAGTCTACGAATGTCATTGTAGACACAAACCATTTTCTCTGCTTAGTCAACTGAGCTTCATTTTTAGAATGAAATGAGTAGATAGCAAGGCTTCTAACGCCAGAAACTGTAAAAGGGTAGACTATAGCATCCAGTAAAGTATTTGATTTCTAACTAGTATTAGAACTTTTACTGCTGTGATGTGATTATTTTAATAAAAGTTTGGACGTTATCTTGAAGATCCATGGTGTACTGGAAATCCATGGAAATATGCTTTGCTATTCACAATATTACTGGTCTCCAGCTAGTAGTTGCTACATCACCCACCTACACCTTGCCATTTCTAGGAACGAGTGCAATGGAAATAATATACATGGCTAATCTGTATTATCTCAAATTCGAATTTGAGATAATTAAGATTATTTTGGCTGAGAAAACAGGTGTATGCGAAAACCGATGGGGGCCACTTGTTTTTCTTCGTGTTTTTTAGGGTCCTTTGCGGTAAAAGCGAGGAAGCATAAAAACCTCTGTAGTATATATTAAAGAGGTTGTAAACCCACTTAGTAATTATCACGCAATCCAGTGTCTTTCATAATTCTAAGTGCCCTGTATATGTGCTTTAATAAAAATATGCTGTTCTATACCATTTATAGGTAAAGTTGATCCAGGGAATATCCGATTGCCTCTCGGGGGATCAGGAAGGAATTTTTTCCCCTGCTGTAGCAAATTGAATTATGCTTTGCTGGGGGGGGGGGGGGGGGGGGCAGGGGGTTCGCCTACCTCTGTATCAACTGTGAGTATAGGATTGTATGGTTGTGTTCCTTTTTTTGCATTTTGTTGGTTAAGCTAGATAGACTTGTGTCTTTTTTCAACCTGAGTAACTATGTATATACCTTATTTTATAGTGCTGCTCAGCGCTCACTTGACTGGCCATCTCTCCCCTCTCCCGATCTAGCAGCTAGAGTGGGAGGGGCCAAGAATACCTTGCTGACGTCAACAGGGGAGAGAAGGAGAGAACCAGCCAGTCACGTGAGCAATTAGCGCTAGGAAATCAGGTATAGAACAGCATATTTTTAATAAGGCACATATACAGGGCACTTAGTATTATGCAAGACAGGGATTTGACGGGAGTCACTTTGGCTGGGGGGCCCGTGGCACACAGCTTACCTTAGAGAGGTTGGGAAATCCCTCTCTCAGCCCCCTAGTCCCCTCTTATGTGTATGTCACCCTGTGTCTATCAGGGAGGGACACAGGGTGACCAAGGAAATGATGGGCAGGTACTTAATGGACAATGAGAATATGGTTTGGATTACTTCAAATGGGACAGCAATATTTATCAACCATATATCTCAAGAAATATATGAAGACTATTCCTGGCCTGTTTGATTCTGAACATGTTCATTGAAAGAGCTGGCCACATTGGCCTCTGTTCCATGTTCTTCAATGTAAGAGACGGACAGTCTGGTGTTGGGGGTCTCCTGCTATTGTCTGTGTATGTGTATTTGATGGGTTTTCTGTTAAGCCTCTCTGTCCAATTGTTAATTAACTCACCTATTGTTTCTGTCCAGATGGCTAGATAATTAGTTCAGGTTAATTAAATTTCTGTACACAATTTCATCTGCATAGCATAATGTAATCTGACACCTGACCTGGTGAGGCAATCTGATCAGGAGGGGGGTGTCCTCCTGTGTGGTATATATTCGGTGTGAGTTTGTTCAATAAAGGTTTCAGAACTTATACAAGCTATTCTTAGCTAGTTTTGTATGGGGGCGGCTAGAATATCTGATATCTATGTTCAAGACTGAAGGAAGCAGTATTCTGATGGAAGTCCACAAGCACAGTGTGGGGTCGTGGTTTCCGTTACACGACCTGACTAACTATATAACTATGTAACTATGTATATACCTTATTTTATAGTGCAGCTTAGGGCTCACTTGACTGGCCATTTCTCCCCTCCCCCCGATCTGACAGCTAGAGCAGGAGGGGCCAAGAATCTCCCACTGACGTCAGCGGGGGAGAGAAGGAGAGAGCCAGCAGGTCACGTGAGCACCGAATGCTAGGAAATCAGGTATAGAACAGCATATTTTTAATAAGGCACATATACAGGGCACTTAGTATTATGCAAGACAGGGGATTACGTGCTAATTACTAAGTTATTTCAGAAGCAGAAGGGGGGCGGGCCCTGATACGGAGCTGACAGGCAGGGAGGGGAGGAGGACAGAGGAGGACACTGTGCTGTTATTCATGCTTTAAAAGAGCCGGATCCATTTTTTTTTTTACTTTAATTTGCGTTACTAAAAAATACTGTACATATAATTGTCATAATAATACAATAAATGTAAACCAATTATAGACATACAAAGTATGACAAAATACTTTGCAGGTGGCCATGCTGTGAGCTATCCCCCCTTCCATTTCCTGCCCACACTGCTGCACTGGACTCAGGACAGCCACAGATGGGAGCCAGAGCAGCCTAGCTGTGCTGTGGCTCTGTGTGAGACTTTTCCCTCCTGCTCACCCCTCCCTTCCTGACAGCAGAGCAAAGGACCAATCAGGGAGCAGGAGAGCTAGCTAAGCAATCTCATAGACTGTAATCCAGAGTGCTTGGGATTATGTGAGATGTAGTCCAAAATACCATCTCTGTAATGCAAGAATTTACTTTCTGAACTACAATTTCAGAAAGACTTTGAGACTCAGGAGGAGCTGGTGAAGGATATAGTGTACATTGCCTAGAAAGGTTTGGGGGTTTTACCGCCAAGACAAGGAGGAGAGAGGACTTCTGTATACCAGCTCCTGGATCCTGGGGAGCCTGGCTGAAGGGAACTAGGTTCTGTGACTGGATGTTGAGAGCACAGGTGGCTGCCCTGCATCAGCTGCACCAGCAACACTACTGCTACAAAGAGGTTAAAGCATCCAACACTACTAGCATTTACCACTAGAGATGGCCTTGCGGTTCGCCTGGCGGTCGGTTCGTGGCAAATTTTGCTTGCTCACTACCCGCCAAATTTGCGGACACATGGCGTCGTTCGCGGCGGCCATATTTGTTTACATTGTAGAGAACTTTGACCCGTGACACAGCCGTCAGGTGGAACGGGACAGCCAATTGAAACATTCCAGCACATGGACAGTCCCCCTACCCTATAAATAGACCCGATCTGGCGGCCATTTCACATTCCGTTTTTTGCCAGTGTAGGGAGAGTTTGCTAGACACATATAGCGCTGTGAAGATTCACAAAAGTCCTTTTCAGGGCTGGTATTTCGGTATAGGTCTAGTATCTTTTGAGCTTAGGGAGAGGTATCCTGTGGTTGCTTTAGGGGCAGTTAGAGATCGGCTGCAGTCACACACAAATCGCTCTGTCAATGTCCACAAAAGTAATTAAAAGGGCTGCAAATTTTTTGGTATTGCTGTGCAGTGCACTAAAAAGGGGGGGTGGGGGAGGGGGTTAATCCACAGTATAATATACTTTGCAGAAAGCATATTATAGTGGATTAGTAGTATTATTGTGCACTGTGCAGCATTGTGACAGGTGTGGTGGTGAGACTGAGCGTTTCTGCAGCAACACTACATGTCTAATTTTTTAGACTAGAAATGAAAATCAATGGGTCTGTAAAGGTTCCGCCAAATTGTGGAATGGATGCTTACCCATTTTACAGATGCGTGAATGGACCCTGTATGTATTAGACAATGTATTTACCGGCTGCTGTCAGTTCTGGCTGATTTATGAAAAAAAAAACAATTTAGGGCAACTTTTTCAATTGCAATACTTCTGTTATGACATTGTCCATGTCCTGGGACTATTTGTGCACAGCTAGTATGTCTTTTGTGGCTGCAAATATGACCTAAAGGTTTTTAAAGTTCACCTTCCATTAAAGTAAATGGGGCTCGCCGCAAACTCGCGGTTCGCAGACTTTTGAGAAAATTTGCGGCTGGCGTTCGCGAACTGCCCCGGCCGATGTTCGTCCATCACTATTTACCACTGCTTGATGGAAGCTTTGGGGAGAGACTGAAGGGGCCACTTCCACCATGGACACCAATGTGGAGACTAGTGAGAGGACTTTTCCATTAAACAGGGACTGAATTGCTGGGAGCAGAACACCAAGTATACCCAGCTCTTACCACATTTATTCTAGGCCTACAATGCAACCCTACCAATTCCATACCATCGCTATACTTGTCACTACATCTGATGCACCTTTTTTCGGTACCTGTTCTACATCTACACTACATCTGCGCAAAGACTATATAACCTTTGTAGGTAACCTTATCCAGATGCAGGTTCATCAGAAAAGTCGTTAAGTGCATCAACACTTCTTAAAGGACCTCAATATTATCCAGCAGAAGAAACATCTCAAGGACTGTCCCTGTCATGTAACCCGCTGACAAACCACCGCTATTTCCCAATGCTCTTTCTTGAGCTCTCAAACTACTAACTGTGCTTACCAGATGGTTTTAGCCCTAGAAAAGCCACTGTTAGTGCACTCTGTCAGTATATGCATGGGATAGCAATGAGAGAGCAGGAGGCACTGCCGTGCTGGATGGAGGGCAGAGGGCGGGAGTTGCATGAGTTAACTTTCCAGATTATCTGACAGGTCATTGGTTGCTAGTACACCGGGTGGCCCTAGCAACCAATCACCAGCTTGTTAATAGGAAAAGTTAACCTCGGAAGACCCCTGATGTAAAAGGGGCAAGTGCTGTGGAATTTTAATTCAATACCCCTGCTCCTAAGCATTGCACCAGCGATCAGCAGATCATTGGTGCCATTCAGGTCTACTGCAGATCTGTCAGTGTATCTTTTTCCCCCTACATCCCATACGAGCAAGCAGCTACAATTTGACAGGAAGAGAGAATGAACTACCACAGCGCTCCACATCGCCATGATAGTTCATTGAAAACTACAAGCCAACAGCTGCAAAGGTTGCCAGACCTTGTAGTTTTCCATTTACAGAACACTGTGAATGAGTGATGTGGCCCCAACTTAAATTGTGACAGCTAAAGCGGGGAGCGGGAGGGTGCAGGGGCAGTCCATTTGTAACAGGTTATACCCTGGATCTGGATGCAAAATGTAACATGGTATGAAAGGTGAACCTTTCCTTTAAAACAAACATCTAAGGAAAATCCAAGCCTCCATCTTCACAAGCTCTGTACAAAGGAGAAGCATACCTAGCAAGCTCCTTTGGAACAGACAGAGTTGTATAAAGTACTTGAAACCCATACTTGAGTTAAAGTACAAGTGCTCAATCAAAAAGTTACTTGAGTAGAAGTGGAAGTGCTTGATCAAAAAGTGACTTGAGTAGAAGTACTAAAGTATTAATTTTTTGTACTTAAGTATTGCAAGTAGTTTTTTTAAAAATGTTGCTACTCAAGTACTGAAAGTAAAAGTACAAGTACTGTGTTATATAGTTATTAAAGAAAGAATTCAAAAGTTTGAACATCATATTGTTTTTTATTATTTCAAATGCAGCTTTTATTTATACATACAGTAGCATTTATTTTCGTATGCGCTGATAATACACGTTTTGAGCTTCATGAAACCTGCCATCTACTGTTCTGGCAGAGGTAATTTTTATAATTGTAACTAGTAACTATGCAGCACAAAAAAAAATATCGGAGTAGAAGTATTGAAATCATTGAAAAAATGTAGTGAAGTAAAAGTGGAAGTAGGAGAAAGAAATTCTAATCTAGGAAAGTACAGATACCGCCTTTCGGTACTTAAGTACGGTAGTGAAGTAGTTCTACTTAGTTACTATACATCTCTGGAAACAGACATCCACTTACTGTCTCTGGCCCAGGTAGGAAGGCTGCACACCTTCTCCTGGACAATAGAAATCTCTGTAGCCTTGCTTTTTCTAAACAACTTATGGAGCATTTTTCTTAGCACAGGCAACAGAAAACATTATAGAAAAAAGGTCTGCTTTAGTTGACCTCTAGCAAAAATCCCTGTATGGGCCGCCAATTGTTTTGCTTTGTGTATTTTAGAGTGGCGAAACTTTTTCTTTAGTTTTGGACAAAGTGTAAAAGGATTGGAATACCAGTCAGTTTTTATTGCTGTCTGTGTTGGGGAGATTCAACCTCTGTATTTGTCTTGTTTACCATTAGCATTGAAAGTGAAAGTAAAAGAAAATCCCAAATCTTGGGCTGTCTCCAGAAAAGTAATAGAGGAGAGATCTTCCAATGGGGGCACTAATTCTTAAGACCTAAGAGTCCCCAAGGGATTCTCATAATTTGCAGGGATTTCTTCTCATTTCCTGTTTTGGCCATGGGACAGGAAGTAAAGGTAAATCTCCCCAAAGAGGCACAGATGGCAAAAAATAAACCAGCATGGGTTAACCCCCCCCCCCCCCACTCTATCCAATAAAAAAAAAAAAGTTTTGCCAATAGTTCTAATAAACACCTCTGCAGTGTACATTAATTTACGTTACTAAAAAAAATGCTGTACATAGAATTGTAGGAACAAAAACTATAGACATACACAGCATTACAAAATATGCCAAAAACATGCAAAAGCTATCTATTCTTTCTAGGAAATAAGCACATACAATGTATGTGATAGGTAACATTTTAGTGTATACCTAACTTGGTTCTTCCTGGCAATAGAGTCTTCCTTTTATTCAGGATCCCTGAAAACTGCTCCTTGCTTTTTGGAGTCCTGCAAAACAACTTCTGTTTTCTTTGCTCTTTAGCACATGGCTGTGTTTAAAGTCATTTTCCATTCCCCCTACTTCCTGTAACATCACTTCCAGTCCTGAGCTCATGAACCAGTCCAACAAGTTCATTGGCATAGGTATAAGGGAAGCTAAACTTCTTAAAACAATACATGGTCTTGAAAAAGATATTCTATAATTATGCCATAAAAATCACTAAATTAGCCATAGCAGCACACCACTCAACCAGTAAGTAATGACATGATTGATGTTCTCATATATTACAAAAAACGGGCAGTCTTCTGCATTAGGCATTGATGTGTGAGCCTAGAAGAATCTGTCTGCATCCAGGGTCACTCACCTGTTCCTAAGGGGATGCAACTGCTGAGTGTTTTGCTACATGTGAACAGCATTGTCTATTCTCTGCCTGTCATTAATTTTTATAGGCTGAGCAGCCTCCACTGTTCGCATACACCTGTCATCCCAGCCGCAATCAATTTTTGCCATTAGAATCTGATGTATGCATGTAGTTGCACTTGTGAAGGAGGCTTAAGGCTAAGTTTAGAAAATAAAACCAAAAATCAATCACTGTTATTAAGATATGTGTACAACCAATAATTTTTTTGTACAAAAATTTTTAATTTTGGTGTGATAAGGGAGGAAATGAATTAAAATTCAATCCACTACCTAAGAAGTTTACAAGATCAATACTTAGCAAATAAATATGTAGCACCCTCCTAGATATACTGCTAGGATCATTTGCTATGTAAAATTAGATCTTTTTGGCTCCTCTGTAATCATTGGAGCAGCTGTTGATTTCTTTGGGCTGTTCTGTGTTTTACAGGCTGCAGGTTTGATTGTGTCCCCCTGCAGTCTATAAACTTCTAGAACATAGAGGGCTAGAAAGTCAAATGAGCAGTCTGAATATTTATGGTGCTTCAGCCAATCCCTGGGATGTGTGCCCAGTAGGTAGCTGGAGAGGGACATAAATAGTCTGAGGCCTGGAGAAGCCCTAATCTTGTCCTGCATGGAGAAGCCCCAAGCCAGAGGGGAACTGCCCCTCTGAGGCAGTTTTGCTGGCGTTTGCTGATGTTCATCGAGGTCCCAACTGTGGCAGAGCTGGGGGGCCTAATCCTATTCCTCTTTGGAGCTAACTAAGCAGTCTCACCTAACGATCTGGTGTTGAGGATTCACTGAAGAGTGACGGTTGAAGACTGGAAGGTGTGCATTGTGAGTATTAACCACTCCCTCATTAAAGAGTGTCTAGTGAAAGTTAAGAGCAGAGTAGTTTTCCTGAAGCATAGAGATGTCTTAAGGAAACTGGGAAGTTCAGCTGTCCTGGAGAGACAATGTGAGAATGGACCTGAGCTCAAGATCTAAGTGACTGAGTGCTGTTTTACAGTATAAGTTCCAGCGGTAGCTCTTTCTGAAACAGCTCTTACATGGTCTCAGTTCTGGTCGTTTGTTTTATCCCTTGGCATAAAGACTGTTCCAGTCTACCTTTACCTGTGCTAAACCCACTTCATGGTCCCCAGCTGTGAATTTATATACTGTTCCAGTTTACATTTACCTGTGCCTTACTTGCTTTAGGATCCCCAGGGGTGAACCTACAGACTGTTCTAGTCTACATTTACCTGTGCTAAACTTCCATTATGGTGCCCAGCCGTGAACCTATAGTCTACCTTGTGCTGCAGTCATCATCATTAAAGTGATTGTAAAGTCTCTTTTTTTTTTTAAAAATATAAATATCAAACATAATATATGTACCTCCTCTGTGCAGTTGGTTTTGCACAGAGCAGCCTGGTTCCTCCTTTTCTCTGGTCTCTCTTCGGCTCTCCAGGCCCCTCCCTCACTTTGAGTGCCCCCCCAGCAAGAAGCTGGCTATGAGGGCACCCGAGCCGAGACACAACCCTGTATATCCATTCTGATATGGAGCTGCAGTCCCTCTCTCTCTCCTCATTGGCTAACTGACTTTGATTGACAGTAGCGGAAGCCAATGGTGCTGCTGCTGAGTCTTAGCCAATGAGGAAGGGAGTCCCAAATGACTGAGACAGTCGTGGACATCGCTGGATTGAGAGGGGGCTCAGGTAAGCATTGGGGGGGGGGGGGGGGCTGAGGGGGGCTGCTGCACAAAGAAGTTTTTTATCTTAAGGCATAGAATGCATTAAAATAAAAAACCTTCTGATTTTACAATCACTTTAACTGTGCTGCAGTCATTATGACTATTTATGTTACAAACTACCTCACGGTTCTCACTGCGAGTTTACAGACTGCTTCAGTCTAACAACTTTCTTATAGTGCACAGCTGTGAGGGACTAAGCTATTTATTCAATTTGGCTAAAGAGAAGAGTGTCCTCTATCTACTTTGCTTAATTGTTTGGAGGATCCCTTTTTACTCTCACCTCTCTCCCGTCCTAAGCTCTACAAGCAATACAAGCAATAAAATACAAACAGACATATCCTAGACTCTTTACTGAGTCATAGTAAATTGACTGTTGCTTGTATGACAGGTGGCCTCTGCACTGTCTGGGAAAGAACCAGTTCAAATCTAAGTGGGCCTATGGGGGTAGTACTACAAATTAAAAAAATAAAATGTCATAGCTTAATATTTGAGCCCCCCCCCCCCCCATCCCATGTGTGTGAACTAGAAAATAGTTATTTTTGTACATATACTAAAAATCCTGGTTACAACTCCATTCTGTAGTCTCGTTTTTCTGACAGTCCTCAAATGGACCATCAGGCGCTACAACTCTGCCTAAAGGACTGCTGCAGTAATGACCTGAGCCTGCCATTTAATTCTGCCTGAATGCCATCAACCTTGAGAGATTTCTTTGCAGGCATTCCTGGAGAAAAACCGGCACTCCTGGGTATTGGTTATACATGGAGCCCACAAAAACATGTAACAATCAATGGCTGTTATTGAATGAAATCATTTTAAATATAGAATGGAATTCTTCAGATTTACTGGAACGACCCTTTAAAGAAAACAAGTGTAATCATCAGTCAGCTTTAATAGAAATTTTCAGAAAAGCATGCTGTAGTGTAGGACCAGGGAAAGGCCTTTTAGCTTTGTGAATAGCTGATTTAAAAGGAAACACTTCAATCTACAATTATTAGATGCCTGGCATAGTAGGTGCACAAATAGATAAAATTGCTGAGGCACTGAGTAGCTTGAGCAAATATGGCCATTCAGTATATTAGGTGAGAAAACTAATTATTTTTATTTATATCAAACACTTCAGTACAATGCCTAGAACTGCTATTAGCTGTTATTCTCTCTTGTATTATCTTATTCCCTGGGGCTCAAGGGCAAGAGTTTTCTGCAGAGCATTATCACATAAAAAAGTCAAGAAAGGCATAAAGCAGAATATAGCTGTTATGATTGTGTTTAAGGTCCATGGGCAGTTATACTGCAGAGTTAAATCTAACAGAACTAAACTTTTATATTCACCAGGGGAAATAAGTGACTTGTAGAGTCAACCTCCCCAAAATAAATATATCACTTATGGGTGAACATGATTTAAGCACAATTTCAGGCTAATTTCCTTAAAAATGTTACTCTGTCTATTTTTATTTTTAAAGGAAGCTACTCTAATTGCTATACTCACCTTTGATTCAGTGTTGTTCTCTGCAGTAATACTTCTTGGCCATTAGATGTCACCAAGCATCACTCAACGAAGAAGACTGAGGACTTCCTGTGAGTGAAGGGTGTCATAGCCCTACTCTCTGAGCACGGCACTCCCGCAGTATCTCTTCTATGCCATAGGATGTTGTCCACACCCTGGAAGACTGTGGATATGCTGTGAATGCAGAAAGTCATGGCCACGTATACAGTACTGCCATTATGTATAATATTCAATAATACTTATAAAAGACCCATTCTCTAATTTTTATTTTTTGTTTAGATCTATTTTCCTCTATCTCCCTTTGCTTATAGAGCAGTGGTTCTCAACTCCGGTCCTCAGGACCCACTAACAGGCCAGGTTTGCCAGATAACTAAATTACATTACAGGTGATCGCATTTGCTGCTCAGTGATTGCAGTATTCTAGTCTGCATCTCCCCAAGGTAATACCTAAAATCTGGCTTGTTAGTGGGTCTCAAGGATCGGAGTTGAGAACCACTTTTATGGAGTATAATTACACTTGCCACCAGTAGGTTCCTGAAGAGACTTGACAACATTCCTTCCACTCCACCCTTTGCTCATTCTGATTACTATAAGGCCACAATTCCTGGCCTTTGCCATAGATTTCACATTTGTAGTGTGAATAGTCCTGATTTGTTTGTTTATTAGTTTTTCATAATAGGTTGTTAGTTTATAAATCTTATTAGATGCATGTGTTATGTGAGACAGTCCCCAGCATCCACAACACAATAGTGCCCCAAATACAGGGGGTCAAATCTGTACTTACAGCGGAGCTCCACCCAAAAGAGAAAGCTCCACTTGTTTGCACCCTCAACTGCCACATTTGGCACTCTTTGAGGGGAGGGGGAGAAGGTACCTGGTTTTGAAAGGTACCCGCTCCCACTTCCAGCTCAGATTGTGAACTGAGCCTGAAGTTTGGTCCCCCTCTTTCCCCCACAATCTTCTGGGACACATCACAGGTCCCAGAAGACTACAGGACCATTCACAAGACACAGTGTGACTTGTGCATGCACAGTAGGAAACAGACTGTGAAGCCACAAGGATTTACTTCTTGTTTCCCTTACTACAGATGCCGGCGCCTGCACCCGAAGCCGATTGAAGAATTGGCTTGGGTGAGGAAATTGTGGGATCCCTGGACAGGTAAGTGTCCTTATATTAAGATTAATTATGATAAGTTCAGGATGCTATGTAAAAGAGAAGTATTCTGGATTTTTTGTCTTAATACTAGGAAGCCAGCAGGATTGAACTTTGAATGGGATGTATCAGATTTTTAGGATTAGTGCTGCAATATCATGATGGCTCCCCCTCTCCTTCTCTCTTTTCTTTCTCTTTTTTTCTTTTTTCTTTCTCTTTTCTTTCTTCTTTTTTCTTCTCTTTTTTTTCTCCTCCTATACATCACATTTATAAGAGAGGGTAGGTTCCTTTCATGTATACATTATTAACTATAATAGGGACATTAGAAGGGACAAGTTTACGGTCCTCATTTGTATTGGTTGGGTCTTGTCCTTTTCACCATTTTATCACCTGTACTTGTGCTCATTAACCACACATGCTTATGGGTAGGTTTATGCAATTGATTAACCAGCAAATTAATTGGTTTTAAGTTCACTTGATGCATCAACACCTGTCTCCTCATTTGTGGTGTTTGCCAGCTATGATTAAGCACCAGTGAAGGGTGTGAAACGCGTCAGATCTGCTGCTGTACCTGAGTTCTCTGTATGCTGTATGGATTTTATTGCTTTCAATAAAGGTGTTTGCATTTGGAGTGCGGCCTCCAGAATCTCCTATTTCTTTGCCTGAACTGCAGAGCCGGTACCTGTCTTTCATGATGGAGGTGTGATTTGAAGGACTGACACCAGGAGCGGTAATCTTTCCTTGCATGGGGGAAGTTTGTGTTGGGGGGGGGGGGGGTGAAAAAGTTAATTAACTGGTCACCAATGCATTGGTGTGGTGGCCAGTGGCTGTGTTCATTAACCCCTTTATGCATCATTAGTGGTCAGTGGCAGAGTTAATTAACCCCTTCACCCTGCATCATGAACGGGTTAATTAACTCTGTCACTGCCCACTAATGCAGCATAAATGGGTTAATTACCACTGACACTAGCCACTAATGCATTAGTGACCAGGGGCAGGTAATTAACCCCTTTGTGCTGCATTACTGACCAGTTGCAGTTAGTTTACCCCTTCATGCTTCATTAGTGACCAGTGTCAGTCTTAACTAACCGATTTGTGCTGCATTAGTGGCCAGTGTCAGTGTTAATTAACCCTTTCATGTTGCATTAGGAAGGTGTTAATAAACACCGCCACTAACCACCAATGTGGAGAGATGTTTAAAATAGCATTGCCACTGACCATCAAAGCAAGGGGAAATAAATATATCCTCTTAAGCATTGCTCTCCAGGGAGAATAGGTTTATTTTTGTAGTTGTTCTGCATAATTGAGGTTCTCCAGCCCCCTTATTAGTTTTGTTGCCCTTCTCTGGACTCTCTCCTTCCTTAGAATTGGTGACCAGAAGTAGACTGCATACTCAAGATGTGGCTGAACCAGAATTGTGTAAAGTGGTAGAATTATAGGTTAAGCTCTCAAGTAAATACCCTTTTTTAACCTTCCTAGCGGTATTCCTGAGTGTGGCTCGGGGTTAACTTTCAGTACCAAAAGTGGTAACCCCGAGCCACACTCGGGATTACCCCAGAATGTTACTCACCTTCCCTGCAATCCCCCGCCATCCTCCCCGGTGTTCTCACACTCTCTCCCCGCTCTGTGCATGGCTGATGCACTTGCCTTCCGGTTCCCTTCCCTGCGGGCGTTACAACACAGGGGGGTGGAACCGGCGAAAAATTCAAAAGTGTAAATACACAAATGACATCATACAAAGCTGTGATCCTAATGGATTACACTGTATCATGCCATTTCACCACAGGATTGCACCTGGTGACTTTTCCAGTGCTTTGTGCCTGAAAAATAGAGAACGACCATGGCATCCAAAAAGTTTTTTTGTGTGTAAAAGCGCTTTTAGACGAACTGGAAAACAGCGACAGTGAAAAGGAGTTACTTGAAGAACTAAGCGATAGCGATTCACGGGAAAATTCATCATCAGGTACGGAAAGTGACGACGATTCTGATGTCTCTTTCTGGCACATAGCTTGTGGAATTTGGGAAGTATATCAAACGATTCTTCAGAATTTTCAACGGAGCTATATGCCAGAAAGACAAAACCTGAAAACTGAGGAAGTCCTGCCCAGAGACGTAACGCATACGGACGGGGAGGGGCCGGTGACGTCACCCGCCATCCATCGCGAACGGAGTGTCATTCTGACAGGCATACTTAGCGCACTGTGCTCAGTGCCGATTCAGGTCATTTTATACTTGTATATTAATAAAGCATAATTTGGGTGATTAATGTCCAGATCTCTTCTTTTTTATGGCTGAGGGGAATTTCTGAGGATTTGAGGTTGCTTGCCCTATCACTATCAGGAGGTAGTCTGGTAATACACAGAGAGTCCCCTGATGTAGGATCTGCGGTCTCATGTGATATGCCATCTGGATCAGGACTATGCTGAGCTTTGAGACAGTGTTAAAGCCATATTTGCCCGTCTGGTGAAACAGGGGCTATTAATGAGGTGAGAAGACTGTGTGACTGGGTGTTGGATACAGTAAGCGGAGCACATTTGCCATTATTGTGCATGATCACACTTCTTCACATTGGGACTATTCTATTTCTATTTAATTATACGTAATTTTATATATGGATATTTAGATATTAGCGCTGCACTATTTATTGTTTATTAGCCTGAATAAGATTGACAACATTTGGAGGCCTTGGCTGACAGCAGTTCTAAACTGGGTATGTATTTATTCTAGACATGTTATTGCTTTGTTCCATGATTTGCTAGACTTCCATCTAACCTTTAAGAGACCTAGGGAGGAACAAGAGAGGACTGATGTGTGTATGTGTGAAATTATGCAATAAATAAGTTCAAACAACGACAGGGTACTTCAGTGTTCAACTTAAATGTTATTGCAAAAAATGCAAAATATCCATAAAATTCATTTCTTTGAAGAATGATGGGTGTTGGGCAGAGGAGGGGGTTAAAAGGCTTGATGAAAGGGTTGCTATTCCTTGTATGAAACAAATTTCTCTAGCTTAGTCCCAAGGACCCTATACACATATTAGTATATATTAGTATTAGTTTACATTAACAGATATATTAACATATATTAATATTAGTATATTGTATGCACAGGACAGTGCATGAGGCAGAGCTGTCTCTTATGTAGCATTCCTCAGTCATATGTAGTTATTGAATGCAGTATTGTTAAGCATACGTCTCAAAGCATGTCATTATTGTAAATGTATTCAAAATTTCATCAGTGATGAAAGATATATAGCAGATGGCTTTTAATTGTTAGATCTGATCTTAACAATCTTTCTAAGCTCAATTTTGCTTATTTTTTTATAACCATAGAATCAATCAAGTCCCATAAGGACATGGATCCTACCTCAACTAGTAGCATGTTAAAACTAAGAAATGTGGGGTATTCTTCTGTGACTGATATTTATTTTCATTTTTCATTTTTGGGACATATGGAGGTCACCTTTGTGCCTGGAGCGGAGACACAGGAACAAGCTAGCATGGCAGATAGCCAGCATTCATTCTGCCACATGGAACTTTGATTCTGTGAGCTGGTGGTGCAGCTCCCTCCACCCTCCCTCCATCAGCCTGGGGCTGAAAACCAGCATACGGCTTAGAGGAAACTTCTCTGCGGCTTAACTCCAGCAAAGTAGAAATAAATAAATAAAATTGGAAGGAATGCATTTTCCCTTTTTTATTGTTGTTTTTAGTTTGTAGTTTAATAAAAGAGAAACACTGCTTTTCTTTAGTGAGCAGAGGTCGTGAAAATACAGAAATGTATTGTAAAAGTATAATGTCCACTATCTTGCAAGCAATAGCGTTTGGCACTTAACTAAATTCCATTGCATACTGTTGCTTACACTAGTTGCATTAGAGTCCAATCAACATTTTATTCTTCAGTGAATAGTTAAGTAATGTGTGTAGCAAAGCGGTGTTCTCTGCATTTCTTACTTTTATTTTTGCGTTTAAAGACTTTAGGTTTTTTGAGTATTGAAAATAAAAAAACAGCTTAGACTGCAATAATCACCTCCTCTCCGACAATGCCTTTTTATGATAAGATTTCTTCACTCTTCTAAGTACATTTTGTGAGAGGAAGGTGTCATTGACCCACCTACTGAGGGGATATTTTCATTATTATAATATTATTATACATGATTTATATAATTTGCGCAGTGCTTTACAAAATCGAGTGAGACATTAATGCCTCGTACACACGCATCGATTATTGGCCGGGAATTTTCGGCCAATGTCCGATCGGCCGATTTTCGGCTTGTTAGTATGATGCTTTCGACAACCGACTCCGACTTTTCGGCCGAATAAAATCTGGTGTGCAGGCTATAAAATTTTTGTTGGTCGTTAACACAACGGCCAATTTTCCGTCAGTCAGTACAGATTTCGGCAGACAAAAATCTGATGAGCAAGACTGGGCATGCTCAGAGAAGAAAAAACAAAATATAAAAAACAAGAAAAACAAGTAAACCAGCACATGACATCACTTCTGAAGTAGATTTTTGTTGGCCAAGAAAAATCGTGCGCAGTCTAGGCACATTCCAATCAACAAAACACCACTCTGGACAAAAGTCGGAGGATCAGGCGGCTGATAATCGTTGCGTGTGTACGAGGCATTAGTTACTATACAATTCAGTACAACAAGGATCACAAGGCCCTGCATGTTAGAACTTACAATCTTAAATGAAGGGTCAAGTAGTAAAAAAGTAATAACTGTGGGGGAAGAGCTAATGGGGAAAGTCAAAGTACATTTCCTTAATTACATGCAGGAAGGACCTTTCTGAAGAGATGGGTTTTCAAGGATTGCCTAAAGGTAGATAGAGTAGGAGATAGTCATACAGATTGGGGTAAGGTGCTGCAGAGGATGGGTGAAGCTCTGGAGGAGTCTTGGAGGTAATCATGAGAAGAAGTGGCAATAGAGCTAGACAGCAAGATATCTTGGGAGGAGCAAAAAGAATGGTTTGCTTGGTATTTTTAGCTTGCTACCTTATGAGATGTAGCTGGCTACCTTATGAATTGTATCCCTGACCTTTAATTGAATAAAATTGTATCTGAACCTCTTAACAGTGGTGTGGTGTTTCAATTTCAACCCTTTTTACATCACAGTGATGATGCTGGGGCAGAGTTGTGGATGACTTTTTAGGTTGTTGTTCGGAGAGCAGAAAACAATGGAGGGAATGACAGAGAGGGGTAGCAGACACAGAATGGTTGGTAAGGTCATCATAGCACCATGCATGAACTGAAGCAGCTCTGGTATAATCATTTTGACCCTGATCTCTGCATTATTGATGACTGTTGACCATCAGTAGATGACCTGAAGATGACCCAGTGCTAGTGTTGAGCGAACACGGACTGTATTATTCGTGTTCGTACCGAATAATTGGATTTTTTTTACCCGAACACGGACACGGACACTTTACTGTATGTTCGGGTAAAAATCCGTGTTCGGTCGTTTTATTTCCGGGTTTTGCATGCTTTGGCGCTCTTTTCATGGCGGGCTTTCAACAGCCAATCAACAATCGTTTAACTGGTGTGCCTTAAGCCATCCCAGCCATGCCTGCAAATGTCTTAGTAGCTGTGATTGGCCGTCTGAAGCATGTGACCAAGTCTTTATAAGTTCGAGGCAGCCGCCGCAGCAGCGTCATTCTGCTGCTTAGCTAAGGGACAGAGCACACATCAATGTGCTGGCTGCTGATTAGGGAAAGATAGGCAGGAAAAAACCATTTGTGTCCGGATAGAATTGAGGGACAGGTCGGAGTGTTTAGGCAGGGCGAGTTGTAGGCATTTTAGGGATAGAGTCTGCTGAATTATAGGGTCAGTGTCTTCTACAAACTACAATCGATATTGCTGTGTGGGGGGTGGGGTGAATCTGCACTCAATCCTGATCTACGATCTCTTCTCAATCCTGTTAGGGACAGAGTCTGCTGAATTTTAGGGAAACTGTGTTCTACAAACTACAATCGATATTGCTGTGTGGTGTGGGATTGGAGATAGGCAGGTGTCAGTGATCCACATCCATTTTTCTGTGTGTGAGCTGCAGTGAACACAATCTTTTTGGGCTGCAGTGAACACAATCTTTTTGGGCTGCAGTGAACACAATCTTTTTGGGCTGCAGTGAACACAATCTTTTTGGGCTGCAGTGAACACAATCTTTTTGGGCTGCAGTGAACACAATCTTTTTGGGGTGCAGTGAACAAAATCTTTTTGGGGTGCAGTGAACACAATCCTTTTTGGTGTGCAGTGAACACAATCTTTGTGGGGTGCAGTGAACAAAATCCTTTGTGGGGTGCAGTGAACACAATCTTTTTGGGGTGCAGTGAACAAAATCCTTTTTGGGGTGCAGTGAACAACATCCTTTTTGGGGTGCAGTGAACACAATCTTTTTGGGGTGCAGTGAACAAAATCCTTTGTGGGGTGCAGTGAACACAATCTTTTTGGGGTGCAGTGAACACAATCTTTTTGGGGTGGAGTGAACAACATCCTTTTTGGGGTGCAGTGAACAAAATCCTTTTTGGGGTGCAGTGAACAAAATCATTTTTGGGGTGCAGTGAACACAATCTTTGTGGGGTGCAGTGAACACAATCTTTTTGGGGTGGAGTGAACAACATCCTTTTTGGGGTGCAGTGAACAACATCCTTTTTGGGGTGCAGTGAACACAATCTTTTTGGGGTGCAGTGAACACAATCTTTGTGGGGTACAGTGAACAGAATCTTTGTGGGGTGCAGTGAACACAATCTTTGGGGGGTACAGTGAACACAATCTTTTTGGGGTGCAGTGAACACAATCTTTGTGGGGTGCAGTGAACACAATCTTTTTGGGGTGGAGTGAACAAAATCATTTTTGGGGTGCAGTGAACAACATCCTTTTTGGGGTGCAGTGATCAAAATCCTTTTTGGGGTGCAGTGAACACAATCTTTTTGGGGTGCAGTGAACAAAATCCTTTGTGGGGTGCAGTGAACAGAATCTTTGTGGGGTGCAGTGAACACAATCTTTGGGGGGGTACAGTGAACACAATCTTTTTGGGGTGCAGTGAACACAATCTTTGTGGGGTACAGTGAACAGAATCTTTGGGGGTACAGTGAACACAATCTTTTTGGGGTGCAGTGAACACAATCTTTGTGGGGTGCAGTGAACACAATCTTTGGGGGGTACAGTGAACACAATCTTTTTGGGGTGCAGTGAACACAATCTTTGTGGGGTGCAGTGAACACAATCTTTGGGGGGGTACAGTGAACACAATCTTTTTGGGGTGCAGTGAACAACATCCTTTTAGGGTGCAGTGAACACAATCTTTGTGGGGTGCAGTGAACAACATCCTTTTAGGGTGCAGTGAACACAATCTTTGTGGGGTACAGTGAACAGAATCTTTGTGGGGTGCAGTGAACACAATTTTTGGGGGGTACAGTGAACACAATCTTTGTGAGGTGCAGTGAACACAATCTTTGTGGGGTGCAGTGAACACAATCATTGTGGGGTGCAGTGAACTCAATCTTTGTGGGGTACAGTGAACACAATCTCATACTTCTGAAGATTTGAGGGTGCTGCCTGTTCCATACTCCCCCTACTCCTCATCTAGCCTTTTAGGGGTACAAACAATAGTAATTGGGGCCTAGTGTGGTTGTGTACGTGTGATATACATACACTTTTTTTGGATCATATTTTCTATTCCGCTATTTAATCAAAAACCTTTGGGGATCAGTTAAATTGGGGGATAGTCTGTGTTGGTACGTGTGAGAGAGATCCACCTTTCCAAGTTGTTGGGGTTCATCTCATACTTCTGAAGGTTTGAGGGTGCTGCCTGTTCCATACTCCCCCTACTCCTAGCCTTTTAGGGGTACAAACAATAGTAATTGGGGCCTAGTGTGGTTGTGTACGTGTGATATACATACACTTTTTTTGGATCATATTTTCTATTCCGCTATTTAATCAAAAACCTTTGGGGATCAGTTAAATTGGGGGATAGTCTGTGTTGGTACGTGTGAGAGAGATCCACCTTTCCAAGTTGTTGGGGTTCATCTCATACTTCTGAAGGTTTGAGGGTGCTGCCTGTTCCATACTCCCCCTACTCCTAGCCTTTTAGGGGTACAAACAATAGTAATTGGGGCCTAGTGTGGTTGTGTACGTGTGATATACATACACTTTTTTTGGATCATATTTTCTATTCCGCTATTTAATCAAAAACCTTTGGGGATCAGTTAAATTGGGGGATAGTCTGTGTTGGTACGTGTGAGAGAGATCCACCTTTCCAAGTTGTTGGGGTTCATCTCATACTTCTGAAGGTTTGAGGGTGCTGCCTGTTCCATACTCCCCCTACTCCTCATCTAGCCTTTTAGGGGTACAAACAATAGTAATTGGGGCCTAGTGTGGTTGTGTACGTGTGATATACATACACTTTTTTTGGATCATATTTTCTATTCCGCTATTTAATCAAAAACCTTTGGGGATCAGTTAAATTGGGGGATAGTCTGTGTTGGTACGTGTGAGAGAGATCCACCTTTCCAAGTTTTTGGGGTTCATCTCATACTTCTGAAGATTTGAGGGTGCTGCCTGTTCCATACCCCCCCTACTCCTCATCTAGCCTTTTAGGGGTACAAACAATAGTAATTGGGGCCTAGTGTGGTTGTGTACGTGTGATATACATACACTTTTTTTGGATCATATTTTCTATTCCGCTATTTAATCAAAAACCTTTGGGGATCAGTTAAATTGGGGGATAGTCTGTGTTGGTACGTGTGAGAGAGATCCACCTTTCCAAGTTGTTGGGGTTCATCTCATACTTCTGAAGGTTTGAGGGTGCTGCCTGTTCCATACTCCCCCTACTCCTCATCTAGCCTTTTAGGGGTACAAACAATAGTAATTGGGGCCTAGTGTGGTTGTGTACGTGTGATATACATACACTTTTTTTGGATCATATTTTCTATTCCGCTATTTAATCAAAAACCTTTGGGGATCAGTTAAATTGGGGGATAGTCTGTGTTGGTACGTGTGAGAGAGATCCACCTTTCCAAGTTGTTGGGGTTCATCTCATACTTCTGAAGGTTTGAGGGTGCTGCCTGTTCCATACTCCCCCTACTCCTAGCCTTTTAGGGGTACAAACAATAGTAATTGGGGCCTAGTGTGGTTGTGTACGTGTGATATACATACACTTTTTTTGGATCATATTTTCTATTCCGCTATTTAATCAAAAACCTTTGGGGATCAGTTAAATTGGGGGATAGTCTGTGTTGGTACGTGTGAGAGAGATCCACCTTTCCAAGTTGTTGGGGTTCATCTCATACTTCTGAAGGTTTGAGGGTGCTGCCTGTTCCATACTCCCCCTACTCCTAGCCTTTTAGGGGTACAAACAATAGTAATTGGGGCCTAGTGTGGTTGTGTACGTGTGATATACATACACTTTTTTTGGATCATATTTTCTATTCCGCTATTTAATCAAAAACCTTTGGGGATCAGTTAAATTGGGGGATAGTCTGTGTTGGTACGTGTGAGAGAGATCCACCTTTCCAAGTTGTTGGGGTTCATCTCATACTTCTGAAGGTTTGAGGGTGCTGCCTGTTCCATACTCCCCCTACTCCTAGCCTTTTAGGGGTACAAACAATAGTAATTGGGGCCTAGTGTGGTTGTGTACGTGTGATATACATACACTTTTTTTGGATCATATTTTCTATTCCGCTATTTAATCAAAAGCCTTTGGGGATCAGTTAAATTGGGGGATAGTGTGTGTTGGTACGTGTGAGAGAGATCCACCTTTCCAAGTTGTTGGGGTTCATCTCATACTTCTGAAGGTTTGAGGGTGCTGCCTGTTCCATACCCCCCCTACTCCTCATCTAGCCTTTTAGGGGTACAAACAATAGTAATTGGGGCCTAGTGTGGTTGTGTACGTGTGATATACATACACTTTTTTTGGATCATATTTTCTATTCCGCTATTTAATCAAAAACCTTTGGGGATCAGTTAAATTGGGGGATAGTCTGTGTTGGTACGTGTGAGAGAGATCCACCTTTCCAAGTTGTTGGGGTTCATCTCATACTTCTGAAGGTTTGAGGGTGCTGCCTGTTCCATACTCCCCCTACTCCTCATCTAGCCTTTTAGGGGTACAAACAATAGTAATTGGGGCCTAGTGTGGTTGTGTACGTGTGATATACATACACTTTTTTTGGATCATATTTTCTATTCCGCTATTTAATCAAAAACCTTTGGGGATCAGTTAAATTGGGGGATAGTCTGTGTTGGTACGTGTGAGAGAGATCCACCTTTCCAAGTTTTTGGGGTTCATCTCATACTTCTGAAGATTTGAGGGTGCTGCCTGTTCCATACCCCCCCTACTCCTCATCTAGCCTTTTAGGGGTACAAACAATAGTAATTGGGGCCTAGTGTGGTTGTGTACGTGTGATATACATACACTTTTTTTGGATCATATTTTCTATTCCGCTATTTAATCAAAAACCTTTGGGGATCAGTTAAATTGGGGGATAGTCTGTGTTGGTACGTGTGAGAGAGATCCACCTTTCCAAGTTGTTGGGGTTCATCTCATACTTCTGAAGGTTTGAGGGTGCTGCCTGTTCCATACCCCCCCTACTCCTCATCTAGCCTTTTAGGGGTACAAACAATAGTAATTGGGGCCTAGTGTGGTTGTGTACGTGTGATATACATACACTTTTTTTGGATCATATTTTCTATTCCGCTATTTAATCAAAAACCTTTGGGGATCAGTTAAATTGGGGGATAGTCTGTGTTGGTACGTGTGAGAGAGATCCACCTTTCCAAGTTGTTGGGGTTCATCTCATACTTCTGAAGGTTTGAGGGTGCTGCCTGTTCCATACTCCCCCTACTCCTCATCTAGCCTTTTAGGGGTACAAACAATAGTAATTGGGGCCTAGTGTGGTTGTGTACGTGTGATATACATACACTTTTTTTGGATCATATTTTCTATTCCGCTATTTAATCAAAAACCTTTGGGGATCAGTTAAATTGGGGGATAGTCTGTGTTGGTACGTGTGAGAGAGATCCACCTTTCCAAGTTTTTGGGGTTCATCTCATACTTCTGAAGATTTGAGGGTGCTGCCTGTTCCATACCCCCCCTACTCCTCATCTAGCCTTTTAGGGGTACAAACAATAGTAATTGGGGCCTAGTGTGGTTGTGTACGTGTGATATACATACACTTTTTTTGGATCATATTTTCTATTCCGCTATTTAATCAAAAACCTTTGGGGATCAGTTAAATTGGGGGATAGTCTGTGTTGGTACGTGTGAGAGAGATCCACCTTTCCAAGTTGTTGGGGTTCATCTCATACTTCTGAAGGTTTGAGGGTGCTGCCTGTTCCATACTCCCCCTACTCCTCATCTAGCCTTTTAGGGGTACAAACAATAGTAATTGGGGCCTAGTGTGGTTGTGTACGTGTGATATACATACACTTTTTTTGGATCATATTTTCTATTCCGCTATTTAATCAAAAACCTTTGGGGATCAGTTAAATTGGGGGATAGTCTGTGTTGGTACGTGTGAGAGAGATCCACCTTTCCAAGTTGTTGGGGTTCATCTCATACTTCTGAAGGTTTGAGGGTGCTGCCTGTTCCATACTCCCCCTACTCCTAGCCTTTTAGGGGTACAAACAATAGTAATTGGGGCCTAGTGTGGTTGTGTACGTGTGATATACATACACTTTTTTTGGATCATATTTTCTATTCCGCTATTTAATCAAAAACCTTTGGGGATCAGTTAAATTGGGGGATAGTCTGTGTTGGTACGTGTGAGAGAGATCCACCTTTCCAAGTTGTTGGGGTTCATCTCATACTTCTGAAGGTTTGAGGGTGCTGCCTGTTCCATACTCCCCCTACTCCTAGCCTTTTAGGGGTACAAACAATAGTAATTGGGGCCTAGTGTGGTTGTGTACATGTGATATACATACACTTTTTTTGGATCATATTTTCTATTCCGCTATTTGATCAAAAACCTTTGGGGATCAGTTAAATTGGGGGATAGTCTGTGTTGGTACGTGTGAGAGAGATCCACCTTTCCAAGTTGTTGGGGTTCATCTCATACTTCTGAAGGTTTGAGGGTGCTGCCTGTTCCATACTCCCCCTACTCCTCATCTAGCCTTTTAGGGGTACAAACAATAGTAATTGGGGCCTAGTGTGGTTGTGTACGTGTGATATACATACACTTTTTTTGGATCATATTTTCTATTCCGCTATTTAATCAAAAACCTTTGGGGATCAGTTAAATTGGGGGATAGTCTGTGTTGGTACGTGTGAGAGAGATCCACCTTTCCAAGTTTTTGGGGTTCATCTCATACTTTTGAAGGTTTGAGGGTGCTGCCTGTTCCATACTCCCCCTACTCCTCATCTAGCCTTTTAGGGGTACAAACAATAGTAATTGGGGCCCAGTGTGGTTGTGTACGTGTGATATACATACACTTTTTTTGGATCATATTTTCTATTCCGCTATTTAATCAAAAACCTTTGGGGATCAGTTAAATTGGGGGATAGTCTGTGTTGGTACGTGTGAGAGAGATCCACCTTTCCAAGTTGTTGGGGTTCATCTCATACTTCTGAAGGTTTGAGGGTGCTGCCTGTTCCATACTCCCCCTACTCCTAGCCTTTTAGGGGTACAAACAATAGTAATTGGGGCCTAGTGTGGTTGTGTACGTGTGATATACATACACTTTTTTTGGATCATATTTTCTATTCCGCTATTTAATCAAAAACCTTTGGGGATCAGTTAAATTGGGGGATAGTCTGTGTTGGTACGTGTGAGAGAGATCCACCTTTCCAAGTTGTTGGGGTTCATCTCATACTTCTGAAGGTTTGAGGGTGCTGCCTGTTCCATACTCCCCCTACTCCTCATCTAGCCTTTTAGGGGTACAAACAATAGTAATTGGGGCCTAGTGTGGTTGTGTACGTGTGATATACATACACTTTTTTTGGATCATATTTTCTATTCCGCTATTTAATCAAAAACCTTTGGGGATCAGTTAAATTGGGGGATAGTCTGTGTTGGTACGTGTGAGAGAGATCCACCTTTCCAAGTTGTTGGGGTTCATCTCATACTTCTGAAGGTTTGAGGGTGCTGCCTGTTCCATACTCCCCCTACTCCTAGCCTTTTAGGGGTACAAACAATAGTAATTGGGGCCTAGTGTGGTTGTGTACGTGTGATATACATACACTTTTTTTGGATCATATTTTCTATTCCGCTATTTAATCAAAAACCTTTGGGGATCAGTTAAATTGGGGGATAGTCTGTGTTGGTACGTGTGAGAGAGATCCACCTTTCCAAGTTGTTGGGGTTCATCTCATACTTCTGAAGGTTTGAGGGTGCTGCCTGTTCCATACTCCCCCTACTCCTAGCCTTTTAGGGGTACAAACAATAGTAATTGGGGCCTAGTGTGGTTGTGTACGTGTGATATACATACACTTTTTTTGGATCATATTTTCTATTCCGCTATTTGATCAAAAACCTTTGGGGATCAGTTAAATTGGGGGATAGTCTGTGTTGGTACGTGTGAGAGAGATCCACCTTTCCAAGTTGTTGGGGTTCATCTCATACTTCTGAAGGTTTGAGGGTGCTGCCTGTTCCATACTCCCCCTACTCCTCATCTAGCCTTTTAGGGGTACAAACAATAGTAATTGGGGCCTAGTGTGGTTGTGTACGTGTGATATACATACACTTTTTTTGGATCATATTTTCTATTCCGCTATTTAATCAAAAACCTTTGGGGATCAGTTAAATTGGGGGATAGTCTGTGTTGGTACGTGTGAGAGAGATCCACCTTTCCAAGTTTTTGGGGTTCATCTCATACTTCTGAAGGTTTGAGGGTGCTGCCTGTTCCATACTCCCCCTACTCCTCATCTAGCCTTTTAGGGGTACAAACAATAGTAATTGGGGCCCAGTGTGGTTGTGTACGTGTGATATACATACACTTTTTTTGGATCATATTTTCTATTCCGCTATTTAATCAAAAACCTTTGGGGATCAGTTAAATTGGGGGATAGTCTGTGTTGGTACGTGTGAGAGAGATCCACCTTTCCAAGTTGTTGGGGTTCATCTCATACTTCTGAAGGTTTGAGGGTGCTGCCTGTTCCATACTCCCCCTACTCCTAGCCTTTTAGGGGTACAAACAATAGTAATTGGGGCCTAGTGTGGTTGTGTACGTGTGATATACATACACTTTTTTTGGATCATATTTTCTATTCCGCTATTTAATCAAAAACCTTTGGGGATCAGTTAAATTGGGGGATAGTCTGTGTTGGTACGTGTGAGAGAGATCCACCTTTCCAAGTTGTTGGGGTTCATCTCATACTTCTGAAGGTTTGAGGGTGCTGCCTGTTCCATACCCCCCCTACTCCTCATCTAGCCTTTTAGGGGTACAAACAATAGTAATTGGGGCCTAGTGTGGTTGTGTACGTGTGATATACATACACTTTTTTTGGATCATATTTTCTATTCCGCTATTTAATCAAAAACCTTTGGGGATCAGTTAAATTGGGGGATAGTCTGTGTTGGTACGTGTGAGAGAGATCCACCTTTCCAAGTTGTTGGGGTTCATCTCATACTTCTGAAGGTTTGAGGGTGCTGCCTGTTCCATACTCCCCCTACTCCTCATCTAGCCTTTTAGGGGTACAAACAATAGTAATTGGGGCCCAGTGTGGTTGTGTACGTGTGATATACATACACTTTTTTTGGATCATATTTTCTATTCCGCTATTTAATCAAAAACCTTTGGGGATCAGTTAAATTGGGGGATAGTCTGTGTTGGTACGTGTGAGAGAGATCCACCTTTCCAAGTTGTTGGGGTTCATCTCATACTTCTGAAGGTTTGAGGGTGCTGCCTGTTCCATACCCCCCCTACTCCTCATCTAGCCTTTTAGGGGTACAAACAATAGTAATTGGGGCCTAGTGTGGTTGTGTACGTGTGATATACATACACTTTTTTTGGATCATATTTTCTATTCCGCTATTTAATCAAAAACCTTTGGGGATCAGTTAAATTGGGGGATAGTCTGTGTTGGTACGTGTGAGAGAGATCCACCTTTCCAAGTTTTTGGGGTTCATCTCATACTTCTGAAGATTTGAGGGTGCTGCCTGTTCCATACTCCTCCTCCTACTGCTCAACCATCCTTTTAGGGGTACAAACAATAGTAGTTGGGGCCTAGTGTGGTGGTGTACGTGCGAGATACATACACTTTCTTTTTGATCATATTTTCTATTCCGCTATTCAATTAAAACCTTTGGGGATCAATTCAATTGCGAGATAGTCTGTGTCGGTACGTGTGAGATCCACCTTTCCAAGTTGTTGGGGTTCATCTCATACTTCTGAAGATTTGAGGGTGCTGCCTGTTCCATACTCCTGCTCCTACTGCTCAACCATCCTTTTAGGGGTACAAACAATAGTAATTGGGGCCTAGTGTGGTTGTGTACGTGCGAGATACATACACTTTTTTTGATCATATTTCCTATTCCGCTATTCAATAAAAACCTTTGAGGATCAATTGAATTGCGGGATAGTCTGTGTCGGTACGTGTGAGATCCACCTTTCCAAGTTTTTGGGGTTCATCTCATACTTCTGAAGATTTGAGGGTGCTGCCTGTTCCATACTCCTCCTCCTACTCCTCATCCATCCTTTTAGGGGTACAAACAATAGTAATTGGGGCCTAGTGTGGTTGTGTACGTGCGAGATACATACACTTTTTTTGATCATATTTCCTATTCCGCTATTCAATAAAAATCTTTGAAGATCAATTGAATTGCGGGATAGTCTGTGTCGGTACGTGTGAGATCCACCTTTCCAAGTTTTTGGGGTTCATCTCATACTTCTGAAGATTTGAGGGTGCTGTCTGTTCCATACTCCTCCTACTCCTCATCCATCCTTTTAGGGGTAGAAACAATAGTAATTGGGGCCTAGTGTGGTTTTGTACGTGCGAGATACATACACTTTTTTGGATCATATTTCCTATTCCGCTATTCAATAAAAACCTTTCTAGGGCAAGATCTTAAATTACAGAAATATGAGGAGACCGTCAAATAAGGGCCGTGGCCTGGGTCGTGGTGCTGCTGGTAGAGCTCCTGTTGCAAGGAGAGGACGTGGTCGATCTGTGCCAGCTACACGCACAAGTGAAACACCTTCCTCAAGTGTGAGTAGGCGACAGAACCTGCATCAGTATTTGGTAGGGCATCAAACGCCCCTAGAAGTGATGAGGCCAGAACAAGTTGAGGCGATAGTAGATTGGTTTGCTGCTGACAGTGCCTCCAGTTCCTTCACATTGTCTCCCACCCAGTCTACTGCAGAAAGGTCAGAGTTGGCACCTGCAGCCAATGTCCAACCGTATTTCACCTCACCCCCTTGCAAATCAGGCCAGCAGTCTGAGCCCCAAGCCATACAGCAGTCTCTTATTCTTTTTGAGGACTCTGTCAGCAGGGTTTCCCAGGGCCATCCACCTAGCCCTGCCCCAGAAGTGGAAGAGATTGAGTGCAGCGATGCCCAACCACTTATTTCTCAAGATAAGTACATGCAAGGATCATCGCAGCACGTCTCCGATGATGACGAAACGCAGGTGCCAACTGCTGCGGCGTTCAGCATTGTGGAGACCGACAAGGAGGGCAGGGGTGAAGACTGGGTGGAAGATGATGTGGAGGACGATGAGGTCCTCGACCCCACATGGAATGAACGTCATGCAGGTGACCTGAGTAGTTTGGAGGAAGAGGCGGTGGTCGCACAGAGCCACCAGCACAGCAGAAGAGGGAGCAGGGTGCAGAAGCGGAGCGGCCGTGCCCTAGACACTACGCCCGCTACTGCCCAACGCAGCAAGGGAACGAGCGCACCAAAGTCAGCTCAAAGGAGTTCTCTAGCGTGGAAGTTCTTTAGAAAATGTGCTGATGACAGGACACGAGTGGTTTGCACCCTGTGCAATCAGAGCTTGAAGCGAGGCATAAACCTTCTCAACCTGAGCACAACCTGCATGATCAGGCATCTAAGTGCAAAGCACGAGCTGCAGTGGAGTACACACCTTCAAAACCAAGAAACGTCTCTGGCTCATCCTGCTTCCTCTTCTGCTGCAGTCTCGGCCGCTCCAGCCACATCTGTAGTGATACCGGCACCTGCCACCCCGCAAACAGACGATCTGTCAGCAACACCACCACCTGGGTCACCAACAACCATCTCCACAATGTCCCGTGGAAGCGTTCAGCTTTCCATCTCCCAAACACTTGAGAGGAAGAGGAAGTACCCCCCTACCCACCCGCGATCCCTGGCCCTGAATGCCAGCATTTCAAAATTATTAAATTATTGGCCTTTGAAATGCTGTCATTCCGTCTGGTGGAGACGCACAGTTTTAAAAACCTTATGTCGGTGGCTGTCCCACAGTACGTCGTGCCCAGCCGCCACTACTTTTCCAGGCAAGCCATCCCTTCCCTGCACAACCAAGTGGGGGAAAATATCAGGTGTGCACTGCGCAACGCCATCTGTGCCAAGGTCCACCTAACTACGGATACGTGGACCAGTAAGCACGGTCAGGGGCGTTATATCTCCCTAACGGCACACTGGGTAAATGCAGTGGCGGATGGGCCTGAGGCGGATAGCAATTTGGCGCATGTCCTTCCACCACCGAGGATTGCAGGGCGCTTCAGTTTGCCTCCTGTTCCTAACTCCTCCTACTCCGCTTCCTCATCCTCTACCGCCTCCTCATCCGGACAGCGTAACACCTTCACCACCAACTTCAGCACGGCCAGGGGTAAACGACAGCAGGCAGTTTTACAACTTGCCTGTTTGGGGGACAAACCACACACCGCGCAGGAGTTGTGGAGGAGCATGGAACAGCAGACAAATGAGTGGTTGCTGCCAGCGAGCCTCAAGCCCGGCCTGGTGGTGTGCGATAACGGGCGAAATCTCATAGCAGCTCTGGGCCTAGCCGGTTTGACGCACATCCCTTGCCTGGCGCATGTGCTGAATTTGGTGGTGCAGAGGTTCCTTAAAAACTACCCCGATATGTCAGAGCTGCTGCAGAAAGTGCGGGCCGTTTGTGCGCACTTTCGGCGTTCTCACCCTGCTGCTGCTCGCCTGGCAGCGCTGCAGCGTAACTTCGGCCTTCCCGCTCACCGCCTCATATGTGACGTGCCCACAAGGTGGAACTCCACCTTGCACATGCTGGAAAGACTGTGCGAGCAGCAGCAGGCCATAGTGGAGTTTCAGCTGCAGCACGCACGCGTGAGTCGCTCTGCGGAACAGCACCACTTCACCACCAATAACTGGGCCTCCATGCGAGACCTGTGTGCCTTGTTGCGCTGTTTTGAGTACTCCACCAACATGGCCAGTGGCAATGACGCCGTTCTCAGCTTAACTATCCCACTTCTATGCCTCCTTGAAAAAACAATTCGGGCGATGATGGAAGAGGATGTGGCACAGGATGAGGAGGAGGAGGAGGATGAAGAGGTAACATTTCCAAGGCTTTCAGGGCAGTCATTCGCAAGGGGCTCCGAGGGTGGGTTCCTGCACACGCAAACGCCAGGGACGCAATTATCCAGCAGGGGCACAGTTCTGGAGGATGAGGAGGATGAGGAGGAGGAGGAGCTGGAGGAGGAGATGGAACCATGTTCACAGCAGGGTGGCACCCAGGCCAGCTCATGGCCATCACTGGTGCGTGGCTGGGGGGATACAGAGGACACGGACGATACACCTCCCACAGAGGACAGCCTTTCGTCGCCTCTGGGCAGCCTGGCACACATGAGCGATTACATGCTGCAGTGTCTCCACAACGACCGCCGAGTTGCCCACATTCTAACTTGTGCTGATTACTGGGTGGCCACGCTGCTGGATCCCCGTTACAAGGACAACGTACCGTCCTTAATTCACTCACTGGAGCGCGATCGCAAGATGCGCGAGTACAAGCGCACGCTGGTAGACGCCATGCTGCTGGCATTCCCATCTGACAGCGGGGCCACAGTGGAAGCACAAGGCAGAGGAGGAGGAGGAGGAGGTCGCCAACGCAACCAGGGCACCGCCAGCACCTCAGAAGGCAGGGTTAGCATGGCCGAAATGTGGAAAAGCTTTGTCAGCACGCCACAACAAACAGCAGCACCAGCAGCTCAGATGGAACGTCTTAGCAGGAGGCAGCATTTTACCAACATGGTGGAGCAGTATGTGTGCACACGCCTACATGTAGTGAATGACGGGTCTGCCCCCTTCAACTTCTGGGTCTCCAAATTGGGCACATGGCCTGAGCTTGCCCTTTACGCCTTGGAGGTGCTGGCGTGCCCTGCAGCCAGTGTATTATCTGAACGGGTATTTAGCACGGCTGGGGGCGTTATAACAGACAAGCGCAGCCGCCTGTCCAGAGACAATGTGGACAAGCTCACGTTCATTAAAATGAACCAGGCATGGATCCCACGGGACTTTTCCGTACCTTATGCAGAATAGCAATGGATACCGACCTTACCCACCCATTGTTCCATTTTTGCTCTTTCTCACTCTTTTGGGGTGTACCCTCATTTAAAATTTTTGAAAAGAAGCAGTGTTGGCTACCTCGTCCTCCTCCTCAGGGCCAGATTAATGTAGGGGCTATTGGAGCTGCAGCTCCAGGCCCCTACCTTTTATATAGGCCCCGGGTTGGCCATATTCACTGTTACCGCTCTTCTGTCACTTGTAAACACAGAAGTCTGGCTTCTATGCTCGCTTCCCCAGGCAGCACCCTCAGAACCTCCCCACACAGCGTGAAGGCCGGACAAGGAGGGACAGTTGGCGATGCATGGATGTGTTTATGGGCTTCAGAGACAGCATCCCATGTTGAATTAGGCATGCATGGCTGCACCCTTCCTCCTCTGGGTGCATGGCAAGGCACGGCCCTTAAGGCCCTTCAAAATCCTCAGCACCAAGCCCATGATGCTGTTAATCCGGCCCTGGTCCTCCTCCACCGCCGCTTCCACCTACACCGCCCATAGGTGTGCGCAGCCTATTGCATTAAGGTGTGCACCCCAAAGTTGAAATACACATGCATGTGTTTGCCAGCAGGGAGAGTAATGTATCGGGCCATGTACCTGTAGGCAAGGAGAAATAGAGCAGAGCAGGTCCCAGGGAGATCTTTCCCATCTCCTCACTGGCAATGCTATGTGCCCTAGGTGATTAGGGTGTGCCCAGGCACACCCAGCACACCCTGTGCGCACGCCTATGTCACCGCCACATCCACCACCACCTCAACCTCCCTCCTACTCCATATGGGCCTCGTCCTTCAGAGATGAAGAAGAACATTGTTTTATTTTTCTGTTTTTTTTTTGTTGTTTTAAGTTATTTCCCTATCCACATTTGTTTGCAGAGCACTTGCCATGCTCTTAATTACGTTTTGCTGCCATTTGCAGCACTCTAGCCCTTTCCTTTGGTGTTTTAGAGCCATTTTAGTGCCTTAAAGTTCGGGTCCCCATTGACTTCAATGGGGTTCGGTGTCCGGGAAAAGTTCGGTAAAAGTCCGGGACACGGACCCGGACTTTTTTTTAAAGTTCGGCCGAACCCGTCGAACACGGACATCTAGGTGTCCGCTCAACCCTACCCAGTGCATTACAGGACTGGTCTGAAAACATCTCAAAAGGTTAGAATATATAGAAAAAGCATAAAGTACTGCTTATGGGGGACCTTCTGGTGTTCCAGTGGCAGTGCAAAGTCTTCCCCCAGGCAACACGCTGCAGAGAAAGACCGATGTACTCCCTGTGAGTCCGAGCAAGAGCTCTCCAATCAGCAGTGAGCATGCAGGAAAATACACATAACACTATTACCTACACAAAAAAAACTTCATTTTAGTTAAAAAATATTAATACTGCGTCCCAATAAAAGCCCTTCTGTATATTTTCGACCAAGTGGAAATTTTTTTATGCATAAAATGGATTAGGGTTGTAAACTTTGTGCTATGTGGATCTCTGTTTTGGAGATGTCAGGCAGCAATAAAAACTTGTCAGCATTTCTTACCCATCTCCAATGTGCTAAAGATTGTTTTTTTTTGTTGGAGAGTGGTACATCGGATCAGTGGCCCTGTATTGAATGTGAGGTCATCGAGAGCCTGTCCACATTCCTGGAGCTTAGACTACTGGCTGGCCGTCAGTGTAGAGAGGAATAGTGTGGAGAGGGATTAGAACTCATGTCAGGTTTTATTGTGTCTGGCTCTATTTGTCCTGGAGACCATAATCATTGAAAGTGAAAGAAAATCACAAATTTTGATTGGTCACCAGAACAGGAATAAAGGAGAAATCTTTCAATATGGATACTAGTTCTGGTGACCTTAATGACCACCAGGGTTTCTCTCACCTCCTGTTATGGCTATGGGACAGAAAGCAAAGGAGAATCTCCCCAATGAGACAAAGAAAGTCCAATTCTACTTTAAGCATTCCTGAAAATCTTCCCTTAATTAAACAAATATTTAGTCTTACTGTAGCGCGATTCCCAGAGGAATTGTTTTGTGATTTCTCTGCACATCTGAAGATGACACACCTCGCTCACCTAGCACTTATTGAAACACTGTGAGGAGTTAATTAGATATTAGATATTATAGAGACTTTATTAGATCAAGCATAGCCTAAAAGGAAAAATGATTAGCAAGGGTACTTATACAAATAATTAATAAGACAGTAGAGTTACTCTGAGAGATATAATTAAACACCTGCATATCCCTAGCAACAGTATATAACAGTATATAAAGACATGCCTAACTTATTATAACAGTTTTATCCCACTGGGCAGTAATTGATGAACAAAAAAAAAATTGGGGTCCTTGAAGACAGCACAAGACTTCATAGCAGGCAACGGATTAACATGTGTTATGTTGGTCTCTTATCAATCCCAGGTGCCCTCTTTTGGGTCTCTGGACACATCCTCTGATTCAATATAAGTCAAGCTCAAGTCAGACAGGAATAGAAGTTGCTGCAATTTCTATCTTTCAATCCTGCTGAGACAGTCCTTCTTTTCCTTCCTTACAAGTGATAGGGACGCTCCTCAGAACAGTCTTTGTAATCCAAAGGGGCACTGGATAGTTCCCAAATAAAGGAGAGTTAGGCAACCTCCCTGGAGCAGAACTATTTCACAGAACCAGGAAATAAGGAACGTCAGTGGCCAAGAGGCCTTTTACCGCAGTAGGCACTATGCAAACTCCAGGCGTTTCCACCTAGGTTTGTGAAAAGGTCCTCCCATGCAAACCAGCATCCAGGAGTAGGTTCCACTTGTCCTCTCTTGATGGTCAGGGGTCTGCTGATGTTCACAGTAACTTGCTGCGTCCAGCAAGTGATACACTGTTCCGCAGTTGGGGCTCTCAGAATCCAGGTCCCCTCACATATATCATTGCACAGAGTATGATGGCAGCAGCAGTCTCTGATCAGCACTTTTCTCCTGGGCAGGACAGCATCAGATTGCTTCAGCAAATTCTGGTCAATCACTGCTGTTTCTCCTTCACTGCAACCTTGTGGTGCTCTCTCTCACCTGCAGAACCCTTTCACTTACTTTACTTTGCATCAGTCAAACACCTCCATAATGGAATCAGACCCAGCACAGATGGCTGCCCCCTCCATTGGAGACACCCCATAGATAAGAATTACAAAGTGGTCTCCCAAAGATGGCTCCTGAACTTTTGCATTGATTCATATGCAGCTTAACCCCGTCTACACTGCAGAAGGATAATACAGCAGCAAAAAAGGAATACACTCAGATATAAGCTACAGTTCAGGTTACATTACTATCCAGGAAAGGAACTACTGAAGTTTTAAGTGTAGATTAGATTTAAGTTGAGTGTTTTTCACTTTTTTTTTTACTGTTTGTTCCTGTTTATCTGTAGATAGTGTAGAACAAATATTGCTCAGGCACCATAACAAGAAGTGGAATACATTTTTCTCATGCAACATACCATTGTAACCTGTATAGCAGTACTGCTATGGATGAAAAACAAGACAGCAACACACTGATAATGACAGCGATCAGCTGCGTTTAATAGCTCGGTTGCTCTAAGTAGAGCTGGTGGGGTACAGCTGCAGCTGGGATTGGTGCTAAAGCCATCTAGGTGAGTATTATTTTTTATTTTTCCATATTCCCCACTTCTCTTATAAGTATGTTTAAGACATAGACCTGGAACAAGCATGCTGTGAATGAGTGTCATAATTCCTAATTTCTTTAATTGTAGCGCATGACAGTCATGGAACTAACATTCTAAAAAATAGGGTTGGCAAAAATGGCAACCTTTACTATCTCATTGCAGAGCCCCTCTAAATAATGCAATTAATAGGTTTGATCTTACCACCATAATACCTGGCTCCATTCCTGCCTTTCCTCTGCTACAACAAGGGTGTTACCAGATATACCTACTCCTCCTGTAACGTTCCCCATAATACAAAATGGATAAAATATTCAACAGAAAAAGTGTGATGCCCTTGACAGGTGGGAACATGGGAGCTCAAATGTGGAGATGTTACCACCCTATAAGATGTGCAGTTATCCATCACTCCAGCAACAGGAATAATGTGCTAGAACTGTAGAGAATCCAGAGAAGGGCAACAAAGCTAAAAAGGGGACTGGATGACCTCAGTTATGAGGAATGACTACAAGTATTAAACTTATTCTCTCTGGAGAAAAGACGCTTGAGAGGAGATATGATAGTGATATACAAATACCTCAATGGTGATTTTAGCATGGGGAGAAAACTATTCAGTCTCAGGGAGCTTACGAAGACACACAGCCACTCAATGAAATTGGAGATGTGGAACTCCCTTCCACAATCGGTGGTGTCAGCGGGAAGTGTCAGTATTTTTAATATACTCCTGGGCATTAGATGGGACATCTTACCAAATGCAATATACAGGGATATGGGAAATGGAAGAGACATGAACACACATCCACACAGGTTGAACTGGATGGGCCAACCTTACCAACTATATGACTATCCATAACAACTGAAGATTGAAATATCAGTTTTGGATAGCTTAACCCTTTATAGTGCAATCCTGGAAATGGAGGCAATTATTTCCTGAAATACTTTAGTTTTCTCTTTTAAGTAAATCATATAAACACATCTGCCTCTTACCTCAATGTTGGTTTTATGTATGATTTATGCTTTCATGAACAATAATTGTTTATGTTATGGTGACTCAGAAAACATTTATTGCAAAGGATAGCTAATAAAAACCTTGCTCTCTGTCTGGAAATGAAGTGCCAAGATTCCTGCAGTGCAAAGCTAGCTCATGATAACATGCCTGAACAATTACACAGTCATTTCCAAGTAAATAAATCATTCTGAATGTAAAAAGGAAAATTGGATAAGCTGATATAATCCAAAAATCATTCTCTCTATTTATACGTCTGCACACAGAAAACTGAATGGCCTTCCTTTATTCTTCCAGGAGAGCACAGAGATCTATAGTTCTTTGACAATCAGCTAATTGATACATTTAGCAATAGGGGTCACATACTGTACTATATAACTAAATTCAAGCGCCCAAAGCCAATTCGTATGTGCTGATGGGTGTAGGTATGATTGGCCACAATTCATGTTGATTCGCTTAAAGGTAATTTTATTATGAATTTAATTAGAATAAAGGGCTAATCTTCACAAAGTGATATTCCATTGTTAGTGAAGCCTGTTGCATTGAGTGAGCACCATGGATTTCTATATGCCAACAGTTGTATCAATCCACAGTAATGCCTTGTTTTATTCCTGTGCACCCTGGAGTTTTGGGTGTTACCTTACACCCTTGCATTTTTCAGCATGTTAGGCTGCAGTCTCTATAATATAAAATGAATAAAAGATCTGATAGGGAAAGTGGAGTCCCCTTATAATATCAACAGCAGGTGTGCAGACCTGGGAAGTCACCAATAAAGCCCCAAGAGACACAAGAGTGGTTGAACTCTCCAGCATCTACCAATATCTGACATATACATTTTGTGTGTACTGATGCTTGAAAGCCGGGGTGTCCAAACTTTCTAAACAAAGTTCTTCAGACTTTAGTGTTCATTAGAAAAGTTTCATGACACCAACTTATCCTCCAGTTGAAGCCACGTTGGATTGAAGCTGTACATGTGAGACCTGCTGGAATTGTTTATGTATATATGCTGTGTGTAGTTTTAATAAATGTGAGTCTAATGTATGAAACTGGGACTGTGGCTTATTGAAACTACTAACCAGAGTATTGCACTATTGGAGATTGTCTCTTTCTTCCTTTATGTTACCCTGTAGTATTTCTAAGCAGTGTGGAGCTGCATAGAGATTTGACGCCAGAGTCCAATCACAGCTGGTCACTTAGTAAATAGGAAGTGCCGTTGATCGGCGCGAGTAGAGTAGAGCCGATCGGTGGCTCTCCTGATGTGGGGGGGGGGGTCTGTGCTGCTAATCAGAGCATTGATTACCAGTGCTGACCCTTGGAGGATGCCACTAGAGCCACCAGGGATTGCCCACCCATGCCACCAGGGATGCCAATCAGTGCTCAGGGAGCCTGTCAGTGCCCTCCTCATCAGTGCTGCCCATCATTGCCATCTATCAGTGCCGCCCACCAGTGCCCATCATTGCCATTTATCAGTGCCGCCCACCAGTGCTGCTTATCAGTGCTGCTTATCAGTGCCGCCTATCAGTGCCCATCAGTGCTGCCTATCAGTGCTCATCAATGCTGCATATCAGTGCTACCTATCAGTGCCACATATCAATGCTGCATATTAGTGTCGCCCATCAGTGCCCATCAGTGCTGCATATTAGTGCCTCCTCATCAGTGCCACCCCATCAGTGCCTCCTCATCAGTGCCTGTCAGTGCAGCTCATCAGTGCTCATCAGTGCAGGAAAAAAGTTATTTAATTACAAAATTTTATAACATAAACAAAAAACTTTTTTTTTCAAATTTTTCGGTCTTTTTTTATTTGTTTAGCAAAAAAGAAAAAAACTTGCGGTGATCAAATACCACCAAAAGAAAGCTCTATTTGTGGGAAAAAAATTACATAAATTTGGTTTTAGTACAGTGTTGCATGACTACGCAATTGTCATTCAACATGCAATAGTGCTAAAAGCTGAAAATTGGCCTGGGCAGGAAGGGGGTGAAATTGCCCTGTATTGAAGTGGTTAAACTGCAGCCTGCACTAATCATTCCCCAATCAGTTAGTGTGAAAAGCCAAAAGTAATCATTAAAAGTGCTGCGCAGTAAGTGATAAACGAATTAAAATATCCAGTGATGTATAAATAAATTCATTCATAAAATATAAAGACACACATGATTGATCATCATAAACAAGAATAAAGAGTGATAAACAGTATCAATAAAAACAGGTAGTGAATGATTATAAAAATTTGATGAAAAGGTGACAAATGATCCCAATCACCAGTGCTGTGGAAATAAGTGTAACAATATAACAGCTTGTCAGACGTGTCACCTCCACTCTTGTGACCCCCCCTAATGGATGGGTTCTCACCTCGTTGAGTGTGACCTCGCAATCAAGCTTGGTCTAAAGGAGCTGGTATTCCCTCACAGGGTGGTGGTGGATGATCTCCTTTTCCCCCTTTCGATCGGGGCTCCCAATACTAGATATATAGCTCCAGCAGCTCTCTCACATATGGGGAAAAATATATCTCCATGATGGAGATTCCCCCTGAGGAAGACACGTAGTCCCTTGTGTCGTCACGTGTAGGGGAGGGGCCAGGCGAGTGTCAGTGATTGGTGTACTCCACAGGTGGCAGGTACACTGGATCAGATCCCACTGCAACGGGTCTGCGCTCGGTCATAAGTCATTTTATGCATATATACTACTTCTATTCCCTGCTGCTTGGATAGATTGGTGTGCTCAAGCACCAATTACATGTGAGTGATACATACGTTTTTTAATATAGCTGATTTTACTATACCTTATTTGCACCATAGAGATATGTTTTTCCCCATATGTGAGAGACCTGCTGGAGCTATATATCTAGTATTGGGAACTTGGTTTGAAAGGGGGAAAAAAGTAGATCATCCACCACCACCCTGTGGGGGTATACCAGCTCCTTTACACCAAGCTTAATTGCGAGGTCACACTAAGCGAGGTGAGAACCCACCCATTGTGGGGGGGTCACAAGAGTGGAGGTGACACGTCTGACAAGCCGTTATATTGTTACACTTATTTCCACAGCACTGATGATTGGGATCATTTGTCACCTTTTCATCAAATTTTTATAATCATTCACTACCTGTTTTTATTGATACTGTTTATCACTCTTTATTCTTGTTTTTGATGATTAATCATGTGTGTCTTTATATTTTATTAATGAATTTATTTATACATCACTGGATATTTTAATTTGTTTATCAATTACTGCGCAGCACTTTTAATGATTACTTTTGACTAATATATGCACTTGAATTGAAAAGAGACGTTGGACTTTTGCACTCGTTCTCTGCACCTTAGTAGTTGTTTATTACGGATTGCACTTTTAGTCATTTAGTGAAGTATTTTTTTGCACTGAACTTTCTTATTGTTCAGCACCTTATTGTTTTTCATATATTTATTATGTTTATATATTTTTTTATTTGTATTTTTCAATAGCAGCGCTATCACATATTTTAAACCTTACATTTGGTGACTCCATTACTTTTCATTGTTCAAGCTTTTTTGCATTAATTTTCACCTGGTGGTCCTGCCAGTAAAACCCTTCCTGTACCAGGGTCACAATGCTCACTCGCCAGTATCTTTGGAGAGACAACGTTGTCACCGTGGGTTGCTCCTCAAATTTGGATTACAAACATCCCTTCTTACCTCATCTCCGTAGCATAATCAGGAGAGTTCAACAGAAGACAACTGGAAAGGTTAATAATATTTTTTAAGATATCAGTTAAGTCCACAGGTTGTTACAAGGACACAAAGGGGATTTTTCTTTTTTATCGTTTCTTAGCCTGACAAAAAAAAATTAATGCAGCCACCGCATCTAACGACTGGTAAAAGCTGCAATACATTACATTTTTGTTCTTTGGTTTGGATATATCTTAACTCAATTCCTGGCGTAGGTCATCACAGTCAGAATGCTTCAGATATAAAAGGACATTATGTATTAAATACATTTTATGAGTTCAAATCACTATTCTAAATCTGAGCAGTGTTCTTGTGAAGTGATCACCATCAAAGAACAGTGATAACCAGCTGGTACCCAATGGGTGGGGATGTCACTCACATTTGCTACTAAAAATGATAATGATAGAGTCTGCAGTGACACAGACACTTGTAAATGGATACATGTAAAGTCATGGGAATTTACTTAGGAGCATGCAGTAGAAAAGCAGTCTTTATAATACATTCACGTTGCTACTTTGGTCACTCAATAGGTAAATAATTTATTTGTTTGGAAATTTGTTTGGAACATATTCTATTCTACTTCTACTTGTATTATACTTCTTCTTCTGGATATTTAAATATATACACCATTTAAATGCAATCCTTTCACCACACTATGCCACTTATTCTACAAGGACTTTATGGAGGCATTTTATATGATGTACTTGAATTGCCATTGGCTGGGTACCTGTCTTTGGCCTTGCTAAATGCCTTCAGTACTGAGTGTAGATGAGATGGTTTTAACCACTTAAGCCCCGGAGGATTTTCCTGCTAAATGACCAGGGGGTATTTTGCGATTCGGCACTGCATGACTTTAACAGACAATTGCGCGGTCGTGCGAAGCTGTATCTAAACGAATTTGGCGTCCTTTTTTTCCCACAAACAGAGCTTTCTTTTGGTGGTATTTGATCACCCGTACGATTTTTACTTTTTGCGCTATAAACAAAAAAAGAGCGTACATTTTGCAAAAATAACAATATTTTTCACATTTTTTTATATGAAATTCCCCCCCAAAAAAAATGTAAAAATCAAAATTTTTTAAAATTTTCGGCCAATTTGTTTTATGCTACCTATGTTTGGTAAAAAAAATCGCAAAAAGCGTATTTTGATTGGTTTGCGCAAAAGTTGTCGCGTTTACTAACAAAGGGAAAGATTTCTGTCATTTTTGGTGTTTTTTTTTTAACGTGTAATGGCGGCGATCTGCGATTTTTTTTGCGGTACTGCGACATTGGGGCGGACAGATCGGACCCTTGACTGACATTTTTGACACTTTTGGGGTTACCAGTGACATTTCTACAGTAATCAGTGCTATATATATGCACTGTTACTGTAAAAATACACTGGTAGTGAAGGGGTTAACTTTATTTGGGCGGGAGGGGCTGTGTGTGTCCCTAGGGGCGTGCTTTCTACTGTGATTGGCTGTGGCTTGAGCTGTAAGGACACTGATCAACGGATCTACATAGTAGATCCATGTGATCAGTGTTTTTACAGCGAGGAGAATGACAGGTGGCTTGTTTACACAAGCTGCCTGACATTCTCCCTCTCCCCCGCCGATCGCCGAGTGACCGGCGGACATCGGGTCCGCTGGTCACACGCGCGGGGGGGGTCCGTGACCGCGCGGGAGCGTTAGACGGGCCTCCACGGGCGCGCGCTCGCTCCCCAGAGCCTCACAGGCGAGCGACGTAGACCTACGTCACTCTGCCTGTGAGGGGCTGACTGCCGCAGTAAATATACTGTGAGCAGTCGGCAAGCGGTTAATAAAGGAATACTGGTGGCCTAACGGCAAACTATATAATGCGCAAATAGTATGACAAGTGGTAGAGGATTGAAATTATTTCATTTGATATCCACTAAGGGGGTGTTCAATGCACTTTTTCAGCATTAACTGTCTTACACGTGTCACAATAGCACATAGGCAGGAATAAGCAAAATATACAGGTCAATAAGTTACAAATTGCTCAGTTCCATCAATAAGCCACTGTGAGTGTTTTTATTTATTACAGGCTGTAAGGCGTTTATTGTCCATTTTACAATGCTAAACGTCTAGAGCACAATTTCATCAGGAATCCCGCCAGCCACTCTGTGCTCCCCCAGCGCACTGCAATGTTGTTTATGGTTTTTTGAGTTAGGAATGAAATATCCGAGAGTAAAAACAAATACTTAGCAGTGATGGCAGCAAGCTTAGCTGAGCAGAATTTATTTGATTACTGTATTTTTGATATGAAACTTTTCTAATGAACATTAAAAAGGCCAAGCCCTCCTTTTAGAAAACAAATTGATAAGATAGAAATGCCAGACATCTACTTTTCACAATCGTGAAAGTAGATGTAAACCCTAAATGGATGATATTTTGTTTACTACAGTTCTTTGTAACATAATCAACTGAAACGGTTTTTTTTATAGAATACAATTGTAGCACCCTCTATTGTGTGTTAGATGTAGGTTAGGTTTTTGTAATGTAGGTTTGTTAGCAAAGGTAAATATAGTTAGCTCAGGGCTAAGTCTGAGCTGTGAACTCAGGTCAGGGTTCAATGTCTCAGGGCTGGATGACTCATCTGGCAGCTCTCTCTTCCACTTCCCCCTGGTCTGGAAGTTTGTAGAAATCGCCAGAACTGGAAGATGGGAGTAAGGAGGGGCTGCCTGGAATATTTATGAGGGCCTCGGCCAATCCCCAGTAAAGGGCTGGCAGGGGGCAAGGTTCACCTTGTAAATAGACATGAGTCATGCCAGCAGGGGTGGAAGATGGAGATGTAGGACTGCGGAGGCTGTTGGTGGTCCTCTGAGGCAGCCCCTAGTCTATGGGGGTGACCTTGGGGCAGGGCTCGGATGCTGGAAGGATCCTGCCACAACACACAGAGGAACCCCTTCCTGAAAGCATGGGAGCAAGTGTGAGGACATTGTGAGTACAGCAGCACTACTGGGGACAACGTTGTGCCAAGTCTTCATCACTTCCCTGGGAGATCTCCTGTAGAATCAGCTGGGTGGGCTGGTGAGAGACAGTCTCTAGGACTGTGGAGGAAAGTTAGCCTGGAGAGCTAGCGAAGGGGCAGCTGCAGCCAAGTGGGTTAGCAGTGCCTGAAGTGATGGTGCAAGGACCAGTAGCCACAGAAGGGAAATTGTAAGCTGATCACTATCTTTTACTACACAAGGGGTTTTGAATTCCAACCTGCAAAGGGCTATTGCTAAATCTGTGCCAGTCAGATCCATTTCTGTGATCCAGCTGGAGTCTGCAAGCACATAAAGTGCAGGAGGAGTGTCAAGGAGTATAGGAAAATGTCCCTGAAGATGTTGCCAGATTTCTGTTGCTAGAGTCAGTGGGCATCCCATAATCTCGCATCCCCATCTAAGTTAACCCCTTGGTTAATGACTATATACTGCGGCGGTCAGCCCCTCCTGGGCAAAGTGACGTACCGGTACGTCACTCGCCCACGAGCCTCTAGGGGCGAGCGTGCGCCGCCGGAGGCGCGCTCCCGCCCCCGCTCGTTCCCTGACATCCCCGCGCGAGTGACCGGCGGCTCCGATGTCCGCCGGCGACTCGCGATCTCCCGCTGGAGAGGGAGAAAGGCAGACGGCTGATGTAAACAAAGCCGTCTGTCATTCTCCCTGATCTAACTGCAGAGACTATACGATCCTGCTATGTAGGATTGTATGTCTCTGTGGTTACATCACAAGCCACGCCCCCAAAGTTAGAATCACGCCCCTAGGGATACATTTAACCCACTAATCACCAATAAAGTTAACCCCTTCCCATCCAGTGTCATTTTTACAGTAACAGTGTATATGTATAGCACTGATTACTGTAGTAATGCCACTGGTACCCCCAAAAGTTTAAAAAATGTCAGCCAAGGGTCCGATCTGTCCGCCGCAATGTCCCAGTCCTGCAAAAAAAAAAAAAAATCGCAGATCGCCACCATTACTAGTTAAAAAAAAACAATAAAAATTACATAAATCTTTCCCCTAGTTAGTAAACGCAATAACTTTTGCGCAAACCAATCAAAATACGCTTATTGCGATTTTCTTTACCAAAAATATGTAGAAGAAAACAAATTGGCCAAAAATGTTTTTTTTTTTGGGGAATTTTATATAAAAACGTGAAAAATATTGTTTTTTTTTCGAAATTATCGCTCTTTTTTTGTTTATAGCGCAAAAAGTAAAAATCGCACAGGTGGTCAAATACCACCAAAAGAAAGATCTGTTTGAGGGATAAAAAGGACGTCAATTTAATTTGGGTAAAGCGTCGCACGACCGCGTAATTGTCCAAAGTGCCGAATTTGAGCAGCCAAATCCTCCGGGGCTTAATTGATTAATAACCTTTAAAAAAATGATAAAAACAAAGCTGGGAAGTGTTCTCTGTCTCTGGAGTGCCTGTGAAAATTTGATGTGCCTGGCTGTGCAGGGTGGGGGTCCCAATTCATCTGCAGCTCCATAGGGGGTGCGCTACCTAATTTTCATCTTTTTTTTTTTTAACTCAGTGATGCTGATCTTCTCCAGCCTCTTTCAACCACTTCCTTTCCACATTCACTCACTCCAGCGTTGCCTGCATTGTATTGTTCTCGACCAGCTTCCTGACAGTGACAATGGTGGACCATGTCTGTGCAATGTGTGTTGGCCCAACTGTTTGTAATCTTCAATAGCATAGATGCCAGCTGTCCTGGATTTGCAGTCTTGCATCTTGGTTCTCAGCCCCAGTGGTGCTGTGTCCTGGGCTTTGTTCTAGGATCAGAGTATCAACCCTATTTGAGTTCCTGAGCATCTGCAGTTACTGAGTTATTGGTAGGTCAGAGATGGCTGGTCCCTGGGCCACCCAACAAGTAAGCATTATTAGGATGAGACTACCCTGAAGGTGGGCTTGTTAAGTGTGGACCATAGGTGGGAGTGACAGTGTCCCAGGGACTGGGACTAATATGTGGGTGAATATGCATTAGGGTTGCATATGGCAGGGTGACAATGCAGAAGCACTATTGGGAGACAATTATCACTTCTTAACAGGAAGTGCTTGCGCAAGGACCATCATGGCAGGATCACCAAGTGAAAGATGCAGATATAAATTTATTTTAAAACACATTTGAAATTACATTGATATGTTAAAGCTTATAAAAAATCTGGGCAGCTAATAAACCTCTTGCAATTCCTGCACCGGCTCTACTAAGCCCTGTAACAGAATGTGTGGAATAATCACAGAGTAACTGTAACTTGTAATTTACTTAACAGGTTCAAAGTTAAAACTAATAATGCAAAACAGGGTCAGACTGGCAAACAGCATGCATACACTGCAGATTATTACAAAACAGATTATGAATGCTGCGCAGACATGGACTCCTCACAGAAATATCTCTGTGGCTCAATCAAGGTAACATAACATAGTCTCTATAAGACTCCATAGCAGCAGATAGTCTAGCTGAGGCAGGCCATACATTATACAACATTTTTTGTTTAATCGGTGGGGTGAATAAAAAAAAAAATTGCTGATACATTCAATGTGTGGATGGGGGAGTCACTCCACTGTGCCATTGTGTTCTCATGGTGGGGAGCCTTCCCCACTGTCAGAACACAATGATCAGTGTTTCCAGCTATACCCTACAGCATTAATTGATAGGGAAAAACCCAACAGGCTGGTTTACAGAAGTCGATCATTAGATCGACTTCTGGAAAAAGAGGGTGCCCATACATGGATAAAAATTGATCTGGTCCCTGTTAACCGTCCAAATTTCAATCCATGTATGGCTGGCTTAAGAATCACTACTTCAGTAAAACAATAGAGAACACAAATCAGGGTGCAATCAATAAGGGGCTGCCAACAATGACTGTTTTTTTTTTTTTTTTGCTGTGCTTGATTCTGGCTTGTACACTGGTTCTGACAGTGGAGGGTCTCACACCTGGCTGTAGATCACTTGTCCAGCTACTCCTACCACATCAGGTTGCATGAAAACAGAAGAGCTTACCTTCCCTGGGTATGTCGAGGGACACAGGGAGCTATAGGAAAAGGTGTTAAAGGGGTCTGTGTTTACATTTGAGAATCTGAGAATGGTGAGTAAACAGGCACTCTGCCACAGATCTTCAGGGGCTTTCTCTGCAGTCTTTGACCTTATTGTGTTTAGGGTGAACAGTGCCTGGGAGAAGGTCCTCTAGCACCCAAGGAGAAAGTGTGAAAGTGTGTACCTTGTGTGATGTACATCAAAACCTCTTTCAGTCAACAGAATTTCAACAGCACTTTTTAATGTGTATCACCATTTCTAGCTTAAACTAAAAAGCAAAAGTCAAGAACAAATTCCAGTTAGGCAGCTTTTTGAATCTATGACTTCATTAATGCTGCTAACACTAGTACTTATAGACTATGTGTGGCACTAGCTGGCAGGATGGTGGAAGGTGAGTCACCTTGGTTTCTCACCTACACATGATGAGGGGCTCCAGGATTTGTGTCTGTTATGGAGAAACCAATTGTTTTGTAATCTCAGATCCTAATAAATTCTGGTATGGGTCCTGGAGCTCCGAGACTGTGTAGTGATTTGTGCTGAATAAAGCTTCTATCTCTAGGTTCACATCTTATTCGTTAGCCAGAACTCAATTATTCCCATCTGTATGCAGGCATTTGTGAGATGGCTGAGGCTCAACGGCTCTCCCTCTCACTCTCTGTCTCTGCTGTGAGAGCCTGGTCACCAGAAAGGTACAAGAGCTGCCCGCTTATTTCGGGGAACCTATTAGGGGGCACCCTGTTAGTCAGGAACTGACCTGAGTTTAGTTAGTGGCTCAGAAAAAAAAATGTTTTAATTGTTTTATGCTATGAACTTGCCGTACAAAACCCTCCTGTATTAAATTGTTGCTGAGAAGAAAATGCAGGACAAATCTGCTTGGACTGTTCTTGGGTGTCTTTGTCTTGTGCATGGTTTACAACTGCCACTAGCACTTAGGTACTGTATATTCCCCTCTAAATCTTAAGGTCCATTCAGGTGTGGTGGGACTGAGTTGGGCAGCTAAGGCAAAATGCCTTGTATCCGGTGTGTCTGGTTGACAACACTGCATTACAGTGGTGTGCACTGAAAAGAAGTAATGTGTGCAGTACTTTTTTCTATTGCAGTGGGGATCACCGCAAGTAGACTGATAGAACTCTGTAACATTTCAATAAAGTTTGTGTAATACTTTAATAAAGTTTGTTAATAAAATAGTGCACAGTGCATTATGCCCATATCGGCACATCGACATTGCGCTGGTCCGGCAGGAACAACACTGCACACCAGCTGCTGAATTGCAATGCAGCGGCTGGTGTCAATAGCCCATTAAAAAGATGGACTCCTATTACTGCACAAAACAGAGGAGCATGTAAAACAGTTGATATTGACAAAAACTAAAATAGTAAAATGAACTCAAGCTCAGTGTGTCTGACCTGCATCACCTGAACGTTTGTGAATAAGATTCATAAACAAGAATAATGGAATGCAACACGGGTGTGCAGTTCCCTTTAAATCAATGGTGCAAATAAAATAATCGAAAAATAACAAATCTAACTCATAAAGTTCATATGATATAAATAAATAAGTGGAAAAAGCCCACAATTCATGTATAAAACCAGTCCCACTCCAGCAGCAAATTATTGCCTGGTAATAAAAAGTGCTCATAGTGCCATAATATTGAAAGGTGGTCCACGCTCTGGGCATACATGATGTGTGAGCTGATTGGAGGAAACTTGCAGAGCTGAACTGTGAATAGACAAGCTCTCTGCTATTCTGTTTCTGAGTCCCTTCCTTGACACACATTTTCAGCTGCTTTTATCTCCTGTGTAGGAGAGCTTGTCAGAAGTTATCATGCTGATAACAGAGGAATGGAGCAACAGAAAGACAGAGGAGTTAGGGCTTTGGAGAGAGCTAAGTAAACAGATATATGTGACCAGGTCAGATTTCATGAATGGGGTTTACTTCCACTTTAATATTTTAAGTGAGGGAAATGCAACAGTTGTCCACAGAGTTTTCCCAGTAGAGGTACCTCTAACTGTAGCAATATGGTTTCATTTAATGAAGATACAACATTTAGCAACTCACATGGTTGATGAATAAAATAGGCACATCTAAGTATGCAGGCATCCAGGGTAAAGCTGTCCACATAGACCATCTTCCGCACCGCCATTGACATCATCGTTTCCACGCTGCACTCTATGAGCGCTTCAAGCCTCGTTTTCAGATCCTTCTACTGCAGGGTAGTCTTCCTGGTCACGATTGCAGCCTGACAGCGGTGAGAGCCAGCGGTGCGGATTATGGTCTATGTGGACAGCTTTACCCCAGATGCATACTTAGATGTGCCTCTTTTAATTATCAACCATGTGACCTGCTAACTGTTGTTCCTTCATTAAATGTAACTGTATTGTAACACTTAGAGGCACCTCTCTTCTCTTTTATACTCTGTAGCTCATGCTGGATTTTGCCTCTAATCCTCTTGTGGAGACTGCCATTTGTGGATGGACATTTTATGGTTACACAACCTATTACATTGCTATAATCTTTATATATGGACTATAAACTGAAAGACTTATGAACAAATGGTTGTGGAATGAATCATCTGAGCTTCCATTTTTTTCTTGTGGGGGAAATTCGCTTTGGATTGCAAGCATGTTTCCTGAACAAATTATGCTCGCAATTCAAGGTTTTACTGTATTTGTATGGTAGACGTCCTCAGAGACTCTTGGGTATAGCCTGAGAAACATGGGGACAAGAGAACATACCTTGGAAAAGTGCAATCAATGCATTCAGATGCAGGGTAGGATAGCAAGGGCTATGGCCATAGTTTGGCGAACGTAGGCAGCAAGCCCAAGAAGTGCAGGCCAAAGTTTATATCTGCTAAAATCAAACCTTTAACCTGGGGGGCAGAGTCTTAGTACTAGTGTCCACTTCAAAAAGTAATTACCAAGGCCCCTATGAAATTAGAGAGAATATCAGTGATGTCTCCTACCAGGTACACAAGCCCAGACAGAGAATGCCCTTCCAAATAAACCATTTTAACCTAATAAAACTCTAGAATAATTTTGAGGATCCCTCAGAAGAAAGTAAGCCTAAGGGTCACCAATGAAAACTGTACTGGAGATTACGATATCAAAGACTCTGTCTACTATTCAGATTTAGAAGGATAACCATTTTTTGCAGAAAGAACGTAATTTCCATGACACTGGGATTGAGCCTCATGTCGCAGTAAACTTAAAACCTTAGGTATTTGAAGTTCAGAGAAAAGCCATTTTAGAATATATACAAACAATATGTTAAGGAACCCAGCATGAGGTTGCTGACTGACTGTTAAACTTCCACTGTATGTTGACAAAATGTTCTCTTTCCCACAGGTCTGAGCAGAGGGGAAGGGTATGTGAGTCACTGGCTGGCAGGGATGTGGACGATGTTTGTGTCACCTAGATTTCTCACCTATGTGAGTGGGGGGATCGCATAATGTCCGCTATGGAGAAATCAAACTTTTGTTTTCTCAGATCTTAATAAGTTCTAGGCTGGGACCCGGAGCCTGAAGACTTTTTAGAGTTTTGGTTTGGCTAAATCATGGATCTCTCTCTCTCTTACTTTCCCCCTAAATTACACAGCCCTGCTACACAGCACAGCACAGCCAGGCTTGTGAGTTTTCTCAACTGCAGTTAAGCAATTCAGATTTCTCCCTGACCCAAATATGTTTTTGAATAATGAAGGAGTAATAGCCCACTCGGGGAAGCCCATGGTGCCCTTTATTCACAGTTTATCTTCAGTCTTCATTTCTGGGTGCCACTCAACTCAGAAGTCTGAGGACACCTTTTAACAAAAATGGAGTATTGCGGAGTACAACTCCAGATTGAAGGTAAGTATTGTAGCCTGTTTTTTAAGCTGCTATGAGACCATTTTGTAAATTAAGAAATTAACCTGGATTTGAACTTCAAAAATACTTTTAATGATTTTTATTATTATAAAACTATATTATTTGGGATTTGTTTTCTGCCTATAGTTCAGGTTTATTCTGATAAAAGTAGCTCTGGACTGGAAGGGTTACTCACAGTCTTCTATTACAGTATTCATAGAATCCTGTCACAAAACATTGCCGAGTAATGAAAGAAAAAGCTGAGAAGTGTTCCTTACATATTCTTCTAAGGCCTCTTTCACACGGTCCGCATTCCGTTGCGGACCGCGCTCTGCTCAGTGGGGATTGATCCGCCGATCCCCGCTGAGCCGGCGGATGACAGCTCCGTCTCCGCACTGTGTGCGGAGAGGGAGGTGTCGGAGCCCCGCTGCTCTCTATGGGGAATCGGATGAGAGCAGACCGCCTGTTCGCTCTCATCCGATCCCATCCGATCCGATCCCCAGGACGGATGGAAAATAGGGTTTCCATCCGTCTGGATTTCACGGACAGGATCGGATGCGGATGGCAGCGGGTGTCAGCGGACATGTCACCGCTGACATCCGCTGCTCCATAGGGCTGAATGGGGCATCCGATCAGATCCGCTTAAAAAACTGACAGGCGGATCTGATCGGAACGCCCGTGTGAAAGAGCCCTTAGGTGTATTTAGGCTCACCCACTATCTCACTCACAGTCAACAAACCTTCAGAATACACTGAGATGAGTGAATTGAGTTAAATTGACTAAAGTATGAGAGGTGTGTTTGGCTGTCAAACCCATATGCCAGTGATCATGCTGTCAGCTGATTTAAAGTGGAACTTCACCCTAAAAAGGAAGTTCCACTTTACCACCTCCTTCCCCCCTCTTCTCCCACTTTTGCAGGTTTTTTTTTTTGGGAGGGGGGGGGGTTAGCAGGTACCCACTCCCGCTGCCTAGACAATCTGAGCAGAAGTTCTCCCCAGGTCCCAGAAGGCTGCAGAACCATTCATACAGCACAGCGCGGCTCGCGTATGTGCAGTTAGAAGCCAGTTGTGAAGCCGCAGGGAATTACAGAATTACAGCCAGCGACCCTTAGTAAACATGCTAGGGGACCTGAAGACTGGCAAAGAACTGGCCCAGGTGAGCAAAGAGCTGGATCCCTGGACAGGTAGGTGTCCATTTTAAAAAAGTCAGCAGCTGACTTTATAAGCAACATAGCCTCATCATGTACCCTGTTGTTTTCCCCATCCCCCCTACTGATGCACCCAGGGCCGCTATTAGAAATCATAGGGCCCTGTAAAGCCTACCTGGCAAGGCCCTCCTCACACCCTCTTGGACACCCAGACGAGAACTACATGGCTGCATGCACAGTGTTAACAGTGTGAGTGTCTTAAAACTTAAGCCTATGCACAGGAATGCCTATGTGCAGGAATCAGTAATAGGTAATTGTAGCACCCTCCTAGGTAGGTGCTAGGTAAACACATATGTGGCCTTGTCTGCTTATCAGGAGAGCCTGTCACATGTTTCCAGGTGGGATTCACTGGGCCTGAGGGAGTGTCCCCACTGTAGCCAATGAGGGAGCTCATTGGATAGTGGAGGAAACCCAGCCAGTAGCACACTCTGTTTTATGTCAGCTCCAGTGGGAGGGCATTCCTGCAATGCATCCTGGGATTGCACATAAATAGGAAGAGAGCATGTGACAGGGCGTCTTTTGGTGGGAACATCAGTCCCAGGAGGAGGTGATGGCTGTCTCTCCTCCTGTCAGATAGTGAAGGTGGTCCAGGCAGTCGGCCTACGGGGACCAGAGGTTGAGCTGTGCTGCAAAGAGGGATCCAGAGTGTTTAATCCCCCTGATGAAGACACGTGGTCCCTTGTGTCGTCACGCGTAGGGGAGGGGCAAGGACGGACGGAGCGCTTCGCTACTCTCTGGTGAGACTGTCAGCTGCCGGGTCATAGAAGGAACGGCGTCTCTCACTATACCACCACGATATTATTTTCCAGTTGGAGCAATTGCATATGTGGCCTTTTGAAGGTGCATAAATGCACCTATACATGTGAGTGAGATTGATTTCTTATTTTATAAATATAATTTTTAATAAGGATTTCAGTCCTATTGTGAGTTTTTCTTACATTTACATATGGCGCTGAATTGAGGGATACGGTTTACCAGCCAAAGTGGTTTTGATTGGGAGGAGCCATACAGATCCAGATGGGCACATACTGAGATCCCCTGCATATACGCTTAGTCGTATATATTTTAGGGTGAGCACCCACTCACCATGGGGTGCACGGTTGCCATTTAGCTGTGACACTCTGGTTACTCACTATTGGGAAGCACCAGCCACTTTAAGGTGGCCTGATCACTTGCATAGGATTGTTGTTTCACCACAAATATCCACGGGGACTATAATATATTGGACTTTTTTGTATTTGCACATTGAGTCACTTTGCACTTTTGGATTTATTTGTAATTTTATTGCATGTCCATTTTATCACTGTATCTATCTACATATATATATATTATTTTTGTGGTATATATTATTTTTTCACTGCTTGATAGTTATTTCAATTATTTACTATTTATTTATTTATTTATTTATTTGCGCAGCACTATTTATTTAATTTATATTGATTACACTGCTATGAGAAGTGGAGTGCTTGCAGCAATTTATTATTTTATTGTAGGGAGGTTGCTCGTGGGATATTTTTGTTATCTCTGGGATCCAGAGTGTTGCTGACTGAGTGGAGCTGCTGAGCAGAAGTCTTCAGGAAAAACAGCATCGTGAGTACTCAAGATCTGCCTGGGGGTCTGCCTAGGAAAGGGGACCACTCCAGAAGGTCAAGGGGATCCAGGAGCCAGCTAACCTGTAGTATTGACAGTGAAAGGGGGTGCCAAGTGTTCAAAGCCCTGAAGATAGGGAAGTGAAAGGGGGCACCAGTGTGGGCCCTGAAGCGTTCAGCATTGCAGCAAAAGTGTACAAGTAGCTACCTCAGGTGAGAGTACCTAGGGTCTTCCGTAGTAAAAAGGGAAGTTACAGCATCAAGCCCGTGTTAACCGGCATTCGGCCAGCGTTAACCAGCATCAAGCCAGCGCTGATCAGCGTCAAGCAGCATTTATTCAGAGTCCCAGTGAAGTTGTGTATAATTCAATTGCAGGAGTATGCCACTCATCCCTTCTCCCATCCAAGTTCCTAAATAAACCTAAAAACCCAAAGATACTGGACTGGTCCTTGTCTCAGTGCTCACACTTGGAGAAACATGTTCAAAGGTACTTTTGTTGCACCCGGTGACCCAGGGGGACCCACAGCCAGCACCTATGCTGGGAGTTGTGCTACATAAGGTACAGCATGCAGGTTTCAGGTGTATAGAATTGTACAGTACACAATGCAGGTATCAGGTATATGTAATGTACAGAGTAGGTATCAGGAGTGCATAACGCAAAAAGTGTAGGACTAAGTAGTGCATAATGTACAGAGTGCAGAGGTCAGGTGTGTGACAAGCCTATCAGTAAACCTTATGGCAACCTAAGGTGTGCATCTGTTCTGCCTCTCCGCTGGCTCTTTCCTAAAGGGGGCAATCCTTAGGCCAGGTTGACAAACTGGATGCTGCAGTACATACTGTCTTGTCCTCTGAAAGACAGCATGCTGAGCCAATAACGAACAGTGTGACAAACAATTTTATAAAGATGCAAAGCACATTTTATAAAAGAGTACCTAATTCTTGATTAAGCAGATATGATCTTCAATCTTCCTGACCAATGTTTAGCTTTATTTTTCTAAATAAAATGTAGAAGGTCCTGCTGTGCTGTGTTTTTATATGGCTGATGTTACAGAGTAAATGTAGACACTGCTCTGTCTACAAAATGCAGCCATGTCTACAGAATACTTTTTGTGAATTAACTTTAAAACCTGACTCTGTCCATGGACGAAAAGGGCACCTGAGAACCATGCTTAGGGTCGCTGATAAGCAGAGACCTTCAAATGCCATATTACCATGGCGCCATACTAAAATGCCGCATTTTGCCCATTTTTTGGTGAAATGCCATATTTCACCGATTTTGTGGAAAATGCCACATTTTGTGCCATATTTTGCCTTATTTGGGCCAATTTTCGAGAAAAAATAGAAATATTCTAATATTCTTCAAGTGGGACAGTAATGTTTGTCAGCAATGTCTTCATATAGAAATATGAAGATTTAATACCACCTAATAGTGTATTCCATGTGCTTGTCTGTGAGAGAGAGACACACAGACTGTTATCGGCAGACTTCCCTATTGTTTCTGTATTGGAGGGGAATGTTGATTGTGCCTGTCTCATTGTTAAATGTTAATGACCTCACATTGTTCTGTCTGCCTTAAGAAAAACTTATTATGGGCTGTATATGTGTATGTGGATTGGCTGCCAAGGAGGAGGGGGGATTGTCCCACAGTGTATATCTTTGTGTACACTGTATGAAAAAATCCATTATCAGGGGGGAGGACCATAGGGAAACACGTATATATATATATATATATATATATATATATATATATATATATCTATATATCAGCGCCCTTTCCCACGTCCCTTATACCAAGCTGAAGTGTATTACTGAAGTCATTGCTCTTGTTTTACATTTTCGTGTTTTCCTAATTCAATATGCCTAAAGTTGCTAGTTCAAACATAACCCTTTTCAAGAAGTGGATTAATGGTGACAGCAATTTCACCGTGGAAGATGGGAAGATATTCTGCAAGTTGTGCACGAAATCGGTAAGTTTTTATTCAGTTTTCTTTGAGAACTCTTCTTATACCTATATCATTCTCATTTCTCTCACTTTTTCCATTTTTTGAGAGAATGTCATCTTTTTCTATTACTTCCACAAGAACTGTATATTTTGAAGTTTTGGCCACTAATGTTCGTTTTGTGGTACCCAACAGCCTTGTACCCCAAGTAGCCTTGAAATGCTTCTCAAGTGTCAATATTTTCTATAGTTGAAAACTGTTTTCTGTCCTCACCTTAGTCCCCGTTCCGAAACTGATCAATTCTGGCCTGTGTAGGAAACAGACTTTTACTGGAGAATTTTTACTGGTACTGAATACAAAACTTTTCAGGAGCGTGACAGCGAACCTCGAAGGAAAGGAATCCCTGCTGAAAGAAGATTGGGATGCTGCAGACGTGCTGGCAATGAAATATGCACCTGGAACATCAGCCGACGTAGAGAGGACTTTTTCAAAATTAAAGTACATCCTCAGTGACCGTCGCCTCAATTTTTCTATGGAGAGCATAGTCGCTCACGTAAAACTATACTATAATTAAAACTAAAATTGTTGTAAATACCTGTAAATAGTAATAAAGTAGGTAATATTATTCAAGTTGCACGATTTAATATCCCTTTTACGATGGAAGGGGGGTGGAAAGTTGAAAAATAAATGCCACATTTGGCCAAAAAAAATGCCATATTGCCACATTTTTAGTGCCATATTTTGTAAAAATAAATGCCACATTTTGAAGTGTCTGCTGATAAGGCAGTACAGCCAGCCCTCCTGTACTGAGCCCAGGCCCAATCAGTTTAAAATAGGGGGGGGGGGTCCAGGCTCCTGCTGAGCAGGAGGGCCAAATGTACTGCCTTATTGCTGACACTTGTGGATCCAGTGCAGCTGAGGCTGCAGAGAAAGGGACCAATGAAACTCTATCATCAGTCCCTTACTTTGTCCTAAATGTGAGACATCAGGGGTCTAAATGTAAAAAAAAATGTAACATTCTAAAAGCTAAAAATTAAAAAAATTAATTAAGGACTTGCTTAGATGTTTTATATTGCCTCCTCACTGCCTTTTAACTCCACACTAGCACATCACAACTGGATACTTTGCACATGGTTGTGGGGCACTTACAGAGTAGCACTTTTCAATTAAATGGATATGTATCAATGAGGGTATAGTTTCTGCCATGGCTGCAAAGCACAGCATTGCAGCCATGCCATTTTAGCAAGAATATAATTTGGTATTTTTGGAGGTATGTGTGTGTGTGTGTGTGTGTGTGTGTGTGTGTGTGTGTGGGGGGGGGGGGGGGGGGTCTACCAGGAAGGCTGTATTGGGCCCTGTGATTTCTAACCCTCAGCCTTGACCAGGCCTGTGCATCCACTAATTAAATCAAATTTTCCAAAGTGTTGCTGCTCAACTGTTTTTCTGACCCTCAATACATAATTAAAGAGCTTGGAAAGTAAGGGGATAAATATATGGCTTATTCATGTGTTAGATGTTCTAGTTTGAATATTTGAATTGCTTTGCATTTCAGTGTACATAAAATAACTGCAAGCCAAGCTTTTTTTCACTCCTAAGTAGGCAAATATCTTTGTATTGAAAATCCCAGTTTGCACCACATCCAAACAGGCATGAAAATCCAGTATGTTTCCTCTCTCCATCTATCCCTTAACAAATGAAGAGTAATTTCCAGGTATAACGTGTCAAATCCCCTCCATAAGGACCAAGCATGATATTTGCACTGTCCTGCCAAAAAGTCTTGCATATTTGCAATTTACCATCCTCCTGTGCATAGATAGAAAGGGGTCATATGAAAAATACAAGAGTTAACCTTGCTATAAGCCTAGGAAAATGCAAACTTTTTCAATTACTCACATAGTCTGGATATATAATTAGTTTGATAACCTCTCTTTGAAATGTTGTTGAAATAAAGAATCAACATGATAGGATTAATAAAAAAGCAAAAAGAGCACTAGCTCTGAACCTTTTCCATTAAGACCCACTAAGGGTCCCTTCCCATGTTACTGCATTCATGTTGCTACATGGTATTTTTTATGACAACATATGTTGTGTTAAAACTTATATAAACCAAAAAAAAATGTAATGTATTGCATCTTAACAGTCCTTAAAGGTGGTGGTTGCATTCCTTTCCATTTTTCAGGCTAAGGACATTTACATTAAGTCCAGAAATACCCGTTGATGTTGCCATGAAATGCAGCATCCTTGTCTCTTCCAGGAAGCTGAATAGAAGACACAAAAATCCTTATCTCTATTCGGTAAGAAAGTCTTTTAAATCCACGATTGATTGGAGATGAACAAAGGCAGACATGTTTGAAATCTAGCTTGTTATATTTGTGTTGTATTGTTGCTTCAACGAGAACACTTTTCGTTTTTCTTCTTTTCTTGGTTTTTGCTGCCCTGTTGACCTAATAAGAACATGTTTTCTTTCTTCTTCTTGGTTTTAATACTTCTTGGTCAAGCAATGTTTGTTCTTTTTGCTCCAATAATAATGCATTAGGTGTCTGTACTTTAATATATTGATAGCTTTTTAACACATTTTAAGGAATCCTTGTATTTTCTTAGATTTTAGTTCTAGTTTAGTCTAGTGTCTAATTTCTTTCTAGTTTTTCGCCTTGGTGAAGGGGGAGTGCTGAGCTCCTGATACGAGTTGGCTGTTACAAAATAAAAATGTTTCAAAAGGCCTTCCACTGGTGTGGGACTCCCATCCTTTCAAAACTTCAATGAAGTCTAGCCTGTGACAACCATGGCTACCCCCAGAGTTGTATAAAGTACTCGAAACCCATACTTGAGTAAAAGTACCAGTGCTCAATCAAAAAGTGACTTGAGTAGAAGTGGAAGTGCTCTATCAAAAAGTGACTTGAGTAGAAGTACTAAAGTATTCAACATGTTTTGTACGTAAGTATTGCAAGTAGTTTTTTTTTTTTTAATTTTGCTACTCAAGTACTGAAAGTAAAAGTACCAATAGTTATGAAAAAAAATTGCTACTCAAGTACTGAAAGTAAAAGTACAAGTACTGTGTTATGTAGTTATTAAAGAAAGAGGTCAAAAGTTTGAACATCATATTGTTTTTTATTATTTCAAATGCAGCTTTTATTTATACATACAGTAGCATTTATTTTCGTATGCGCTGATAATACACATGTTTTGAGCTTCATAAAACCTGCCATCTACTGTTCTGGCAGTGGTAATTTTTATAATAGTAACGAGTGACTATGCAGCATAAAAAAAAAATATCAGAGTAGAAGTATTGAAATCATCGAAAAAATGTAGTAAAGTAAAAGTGGAAGTAGGAGAAAAAAATTCTACTCTAGGAAAGTACAGATACCGCCTTTCGGTACTTAAGTACAGTAGTGAAGTAGTTCTACTTAGTTACTATACATCTCTGGCTACCCCCATAGACATGGCATGTGCATTTTGGTGCACTGCAGTGAAAGTACACCAAGACCTATTGTACTGTGTATTAGGCTGCCACTCAAAATAAATTATTTCACCACACAGAATGCAGTGCAATGCTGTGTGTTGGGGCAACCCATGGTAAAATGTGCACTTAAAGCAAGTAAACTTAACAGTTTGGTTAGCAAGGGAATATTTCTGTTTTAAAATAGCTCATATTTAAAAGAGTTGGTAGTCTAGGGAGACAAGTAGCTCCTAATTTAGGAAATGATCTTTCACCTGATAGAGCTAAATACCTTCAGATCTTTTTATTACTTAATTTTGCTGCAAGCCTAACATCTAGGGAGATCTCTTCCACTTTCTAACCCCAAATGATATATAATAAAGTTAGGATATCATTTCAAGAATCAATTTTAATGAGTTTTGTTTACCCAGTACAGAATATGTTTCAGTCCCAATGACCTTAGCATGCATGATCACGTGATCAACTTTCAGCTTTATTTATTTTTTAATACTTAGACTTTGATATGGTCCACTGTTGCTTTCTCCGTCCCCATGACAGCCAAGGATAGTATATACGTATACATATGTGTAATGAGATTAGAGGCAGCCAAACAACTTATTAAAGCTGGATCCAGAAAAGACACGGTGAATGAAAATGTTGTACCAACTCCAGGAATTAGGTTAGGTATACGGAGGCAACACCCAAACAGCTGCCACATAGGGGCTTAAAACTCCAGATGGTGGGGATCTAAGCAAGATGAGTTGTAGCCACACAGAAGTGTCTGAAGCGGGGGTCTCCTTGTTCTAAAAGTGGAGAGCCTCTTTAATGAACATCTGTTGCTATTTAAATACAACAAGAATCCCTTTAGTGCTTCTCTCCGGTATCTTGCACAAATTACTCAATTTAATCCAGCCATCTGGTTCTTTTCATCACAAACTATTGCTACATTTGTTATATATAACAATGTAAATTTAAATATAGGGCTCACCCACCCCAAAGAGACCACAGAGAGATATCCAGAATAGGAGATAAGAAAAAAAAAACACCAGCAACAGGAAATTAAAAATTCCAAGCCTGTTCTGTCATAATAATATCAAATCAGAATAAATTGGAAAGTTGCAATTCTGTTCTATTTTGCTAACATCAAATAATCAATGTTCCTCTCAAAATTGCTTATTTCCCATTCCTATTCTGTCATTACAAACTGAACTTATAACATTTGCGGACTTTCTTTTAATGTGGGACACCAGGCAAAGATGGTGGCTCTTTGTACTAACAAAACCAGCACAGAAATCAAATTAAAACTAAAGTGCTTATGTATATGTCCAGGGCAGGAAATACATTTCATGTCCCCCTATGGCAGTGGTTCTCAACTCCGCTCCTCAGGACTAGGGATGATCGAGCGGTTCGGGTCGACCATCGGTTCGACCCGAACATTGACTGTTCAAAATTCAGCCGAATTTCGAAATTTTTGCTGAAAAAGTTCGGAATTCGGCAACCAGAACCGACCAAAATGCAATGGGACAGGAACTGGGCTTTAAAAGCCCATGATTGGACCAGAACCATCAGTAAAAGCCAATTGAGGGGGCAGGAGGATGCTAGGAATGTGATTGGAGTGACTAGGGTGTCCAGAGGCCAATCAGTAGTGAATACGCCCCCCAGTATATAAGATAGCCCCTGCTAAATTCCTAGCATTGTAATACAGGGACTGTGGAAGAGAGTGGAAGCAGTTCTGTTACTTCTGCTTCAAAAGTGTCATTTAGCAATTATTAGTGTGAGGAAAGGGATATCTAGTGTAGTTAGGGTACTATTTTCCACTATAGTTAGATTTAATAATCTAGTTTCTGTAGGGAAAGTGTCAGGGGACCGTAGTGTAGTGTAGGGTTAACTGACTCTGACTGCCATGTCAGGGTGACCGCCATAGAAAAAAGATCATTTGTATTAGAATTGCAGTAGAGCAGGATAGTGGCTTCGCTACTTTCACCCCTGTCCGTTTTTATTTCAGGCATTTTACTGGGCATTTTTTGGGTGTCTTTGGAGGCAGGCATGACATCTGAACTTCTGTATAGGGGTATATATACACACACACATGTATGTATATATACACATACACATATATAGGTGTGAAAGTAGCAGAACCCTATGGCTGCGCTAATGAAATTATTTGCAGGCATAGGGCTACGCTCCTATCACACCTATATGTGTATACGTGCATACATACATATATGTGTGTGTGTATATATACTCCTATACAGAAGTTCAGATGTTATGCCTGCCTCCAAAGATGCCCAAAAAATGCCCAAAAAAACACCTGCTACAAAAACGCCCAGGTGTGTTGTTGCAGGCGTTTTTTTTTGGGCATTTTTTGGGCGTCTTTGGAGGCAGGCATAACATCTGAACTTCTGTATAGGGGTATATATATATATATACACACACACACATATACGTATTTATACACATACACACATATAGGTGTGATAGGAGTATAGCCCTATGCCTGCAAATTATTTCATTCTGCTACTTTCACACCTATATGTGTGTATGTGTATATATACATACATGTGTGTGTGTATTTATACCCCTACACAGAAGTTCAGATGTCATGCCTGCCTCCAAACACGTACACAAAAAAGCCCTATAAACGCCTGCAACAAAAAGCCGGGTGTGAAAATAGCAGAGCCACTATCCTGCTCTACTGCAATTCTAATACAAACAATCTTTTTTTTTTCTGGTTCTGGACATGCTACAGAGCTGAAACTTCACAGGTACACTTTTTAGACCCCCCAGACACTAAATCCAAAGAAATCTTTTTTTTTTTTTTTTTTTTCAATAATTTTTTCAATAATTGGCTCTCTATCAAAAATGACAATTTTTAAGAACTTTTTTGTGTGATTAATAGTCCCTGGGGCATGACCTAGAACCCTAGGCACTTTTTGGGGGGGGGCATTTATTGGGTTTTAGGGCTTCAAAATTGTGTTTTTTGATTACTGAAGTTCGGGTCCCATTGTTTTCAATGGGGTTCTGAAATCCGGGCCGAACTTTCGGGAAGTTCGGGTGTTCTGGTCGAACCGAACTTTTCAAAAGTTTGATCATTCCTACTCAGGACCCAGTAACAGGCCAGGTTTGCAAGATAACTAAAATACATTACAGGTGATATAATTTGCTGCTCAGTGATTGCAGTATTCTGGTCTGCACCTCCCAAAGGCAATAGTTAAAATCTGGCCTGTTAGTGGGGCCTGGACAGGAGTTGAGAACCACTGCCCTATGGCAATTGTTTTGTGCAGTTCATTCCCACACTATTCAACTGCTTCCATACCAGGCCAATTCTGGTATTCTTCTCCTAAATGTAAAAATCATCATTTTTTGCTAGAAGATGACTCAAAACTCCCAAACATTATATACATTTTTTAAACAGAGGCCATAGGGAATAAAATGGCGGCCATTGCAATGTTTTATGCCACACGGTATTTGCACAACACTTTCATGAATTAAAAAAACAATGCAGTAAAGTTAGCCCAATTCTTTTGTATAATGTAAAAGAGGATGTTACGCCGAGTAAATAGATACCCAACATGTCACGCTTTAAAATTGCGCACACTCGTGGAATGGCCCTAAACTTCGGAACCTAAAAATCTTCACAGGCTACGCTTTTAAATTTTTTATAGATTACCAGTTTAAAATTACAGAGGATGTCCTGCACTAGAATTATTTCTCTCGCTCTAACGCTGGCGCCGATACCTCACATGTGTGGTTTGAACGTTGTTTACATATGCGGACGCGACCTACATATGCGCTTGGCTTCTCCATACGAGCAGAAAGGGATAGGGGCACTTTAATATTTTTATTTTTTATTGTTTATTTGATTTACATTTTTTTTTTTTTTTTACAGTTTACCTTTAAAACATTTATTTGATAATTTTTTTTCCTATTTCAAGGAATGTAAGAATCTCTTGTAATAGGAATAGAACATGACAGGTCTTTACAGCGGGATTTGGGGAGAAAACGATAGTGTTTACATCTGCTGTGGCTGGAAGTGACGTCATAAAATTGGGCCCCGCCTCTGAAGGTCATAGAGATGACCGGGACCATCTGATCCTCGGTCAGCTCTATGGTAAATGGCCGCCGCCTGCCGATTCATTCTCCGAGTCACCAATTGCACTGGCACCGAAGGGTGGCTGGAGGGGGGCCATCCCCTGCTGCAGCCTGTAAAAACAATCAAGGGGCTGAACAGCTGCTATGGTTATTTATACTGTGCAGGGAATCGCCGGCTGAGAAAAAAAGATGTCTGAATTATGACGGAAGCTGAAAGCATTATTCAGATATCTTCACTGAAAGCCCAGGCGGTATGGAAGTGGTTAATACTACACTACATTTAATGGGCAAAACTATGTGGACCCTTTTCCAAATGATTTAGCAGAGAACCGAAAATCTGGTCCATAATGGTTTGAAGAGTTTTGTGTGTGGAGTTGCCTGCACAAAGCCTTAAATACAGTATGTACCCTACTGAACACCTCCAGGATGGATTGGAATCCTATTGCAAGCTAAGTTTTCTGATCCAACATCAGTACCTGGCCTCACGAGTGTTTTTTGGCTGAATGGGCACATATTCTCGAAAGCCTTCCTAGAACAGTAAATACTATTAAAGCACTTAAGGTGGGGGGGGTGTAAGTTCCCTATATACATATATATATATATATATACCCTAACAATGAACTTCTATTATGTGTTCAATTTTTATCTGCTAAATATACCATTGCAAGTTTTTGTTCTATTTGTGGTATACTGTAGGTACAAAGAAAAGAAAAAAGTTGATCTATTCTGTGTTATCTCAGATTCTATTTAGCTTCCATTCTTTGTCTTGGGCCTAAAAGTCAGTTAAGCTGACCTTAGACGGATCATAATTAAACGAGTTCAGTAGGGACTTGACGAATTTTGATCTATGTGTTGCCCGACAGAAGTCGATCTAAGGATCTAATAATTTAATGATCGACTTCTGTCCAATGGGTCTGTTAGAAACTTTTCTCGCTTAGTGGCTGAAGCCGATGAACTGTGTATTCCAACAGTGGAGTCCCCGCTGTCAGAATACAATGACTCAGCAGGGAGGACTTTTCTTGCCACCTCAATTGTGTGGTAATAGACGCACATAGTGTGGTTCAGAAGTGAGCCCGCATGAGTAACCCCACAGCCGACTTCCTGGTGGGTATACTCAAAGCAAGGAGATGCCAGGAGCGTTGCCAAGGGACCCCAAAAGAGGAGGATCGCGCCTGCTTTCTAAAAAATCATTGCACAGAGCAGGTAAGTATAACATATTTGTTATTATTATTTTTTTTTCTTTAAAGAGACTTTAACATTACTTTAAGTAGTTTAGCAAAAGAAAACTGGGCAGTGCTGTGACAGCACTTGGTCCACAAAAACATGGTGTATGGTCACACAATAGGAAAATGGGAGCTTAAAAGATGAGTGCATTTCTGGCAGATCAACAAGTAATTTCAATAATCACAGGGTCTTGTAAGCGTATTTTGATTGGTTTGCGCAAAAGTTATCGCATCTACAAACTAGGTAAAATATTTATGTCATTGTTATATTTATTTATTTTTTTTTACTAGTAATGGCGGCAATCTTAAATTTTTAGTGGGACTGCGACATTGCGGTGGACACGCCCCCCAGGAGCTCTCCCGTGAACCATGACGGTTCGCGCAGCCGAGCCAGCCTGCCGCAGTATATCTGCGGCGGGCGGGCGGCAAGTGGTTAAAAAAAAATCAGCTTGATATAGAAGTGAGCCCATGTTCACATTGGTCTGGTTTGACATGCGATTTGACATGCCAAATCGCATGTTAAATCGGAGCCAATTGCCAGCAATTGCACCGTCCGAATCGGTGTGACGCCGACTTTGCAGCTCCGCACCAATTCCCAAAAGTCGTTTCTGAACTACTTTTGGTGACTTCGGGGGGCGATTTCCATAGACATTTGTGCAGGAACCTGTCTGCCTGTCTGTGAAATCGCCCCCAAATTCGGACTGTAATGCCGGCTTGAAATCGTGCTAGTTTAGCTGAACTCGCACGATTTCAAAAAGCCCTCAGTGTGAACCTGGGCTGAAAGATAAAATGCTTGTGTATAGATGTAAGAAAACATTATATAAAGTTTATTTTTATTTTTTTTGAACATATGACCTCTGTTCTCAGCTGTATAAGTGGTTTGGAGAGGTGGGGGCAGAAAAACAGAAGTACACTGATCTTCCCTGTAAATGGCTGTGCAGGGGGGCGTGTCAGCACACAGGTCTGTCCATTGGAAGACAAGCAATCTGTACTCCCAGCATAGCCTGAAAACTGACAACGCTGGGATAACAAAGAAGTAGTAGAACCGCACTCAGGTAGATGAAAGTAAAAATGATACTTTTTTATTCTTCAAATCATAGATGAACAGACAGTGCAGGGGAACAGGCAATCCAAGGTTAACGCGTTTCACGGCACATACAGCCGCTTACTCATAACGGTTATGAGTAAGCGGCTGTATGTGCCGTGAAACGCGATAACCTTGGATTGCCTGTTCCCCTGCACTGTCTGTTCATCTATGATTTGAAGAATAAAAAAGTATCATTTTTACTTTCATCTACCTGAGTGCGGTTCTACTACTTCTTTGCACTTCATCCGGATGACGGGTCTTACCAGCACCAGGTCGGACTTACACACCTGAGCGGCTCTATCTCTCCCATACCCTTGAACGCTGGGATAAACCATGCTCTCATGCCTAGCATGGTTAGTTTGAAATTGAAAAACAGGGGGACTGGCAGGATACCACAAACGAAGCAATACAAAGAGAACGGGATATTTTCTAACACAACAGGCACATATCAGGAATATGAAATGTCGAGGTAACCTTTTCTTAAACAAATTCAAACGAGGATATAGTATGCAACCGGTCAAAATTACGAGGTTTGTATACCAATGCCAGAAGCCTGGCCAACAAGATGAGAGAGCTGGAGCTGCTGATGTTTGAGGAGGACTTAGATTTTGTGGGGATAACTGAGACTTGGTTCGACAGCTCTCATGATTTGATGGCGACCATTCAGGGGTATTCCCTTTATCGCAGGGATAGAGAAGGTAAAAAAGGGGGAGGGGTATGTCTGTATATTAAGAACAGTATACAGGTAAATATGAGGGATGATATTAATAATGGATCTATGGACGAGGCAGAATCCCTATGGGTAGAACTTAAAAGGGAAGGCACTATAGGGAAGGTAATATTGGGCGTATGCTATAGGCCCCCCAACCAGAGGGAGGAGGGGGAGGAGGACCTCCCTTTACAGATAGGATTGGCAGCAAGGATGGGAAATGTCATTATAATGGGGGACATTAATTATCCAGATATAGAATGGGCAGAAGGAACCGTGCATTCAGCCAAGGCTCGGCAGTTCCTAAATGTTTTGCAGGACAATTTCATGGGTCAGATGGCGAACGCACCGACAAGAAACAATGCGGTACTTGACCTACTGATTACCAACAATACAGACCTGATCACGGATAAAGAAATACGGGCAACTTAGGAAACAGTGACCATAGGTCAATAAGTTTCAGTATTATTTACAGTAATAGAAAACACAAGGGTAATACAAGGACACTGAATTTCAAAAGAGCCAATGTCTCACAACTGCGCTCTCTGCTAGAAAATATCAAATGGGATAGAACCCTGGGAACAAAGAACACGGAGGAAAAATGGGAGTGCTTCAAGAGCATACTTAACAACAGTGTTGCTCATCTTAGTTTAAAAAAGTAATTAGTTACAGTTACAAATTACTTCTCCCAAAAAGTAATTGAGTTACTGACTCAGTTACCACATAAAAAAAGTAATTAGTTACTCAGCAAAGTAACTGTGACTTTTTTTTTAATATTCTATAATGCAATTACGTTCTATAACATCTTTAATAGCAAAGATGTTTATATTAACTGATTTAAGAATAAAAACACTATATACAGTATTTTAGAACATTTGGTATTTATTTTAACCGAACTCAATAGATTGCAGCCTGCCATAGATATGAATGATATGCATAGAAACATATAAAAAATAAATATTGAAACTAAAATTCAAGTGCAAAATTAAGACACACAAATGTAAACTTGTGTAAAAAGAAACAAAGGAAAATCTGGCCTTTAAAAGTGCAATTATCTGTATCTGTATAATTGTGTAAAAAGAAACAAAGGAAAAGCTGGCCATTAGTGCAAATCTCTGTAACTGTATATTAGGCCTACTGCACAATAAACAGAAGTTTTGTTACTGTACTGAATAGTTACGAGTTGGAGAACAGAACACTATCCAACACTGGCGTGGGCGCTTGGCACACTGGTGGTGACGTGGCACACTGGTGGTGGCGTGGGTGTGGCACACTGGTGGTGACATGGGTGTGGCACACTGGTGGTGAGGTGGGTGTGGCACACTGGTGGTGATGTGGGTGTGGCACACTGGTGGTGGGTGGCTGCCTGGCTGGTGGAGGCGTGGGCGCTTGGCACACTGGTGGTGACGTGGCACACTGGTGGTGGCATGGCACACTGGTGGTGACGTGGGTGTGGCACACTGGTGGTGACGTGGCACACTGGTGGTGGGTGGCTGCCTGGCTGGTGGTGGCGTGGCACACTGGTGGTGGCGTGGGTGCTTGGCACACTGGGGTGACGTGGGCGGCACACTGGTGGTGGGCAGCTGCATGGCTGGTGGTGACGTGGGTGCTTGGCACATTGGTGGTGACGTGGCACACTGGTGGTGGCGTGGCACACTGGTGGTGACGTGGGTGTGGCACACTGGTGGTGGGTGGCTGCCTGGCTGGTGGTGGCGTGGGCGCTTGGCACACTGGTGGTGACGTGGCACACTGGTGGTGGCATGGCACACTGGTGGTGACGTGGGTGTGGCACATTGGTGGTGACGTGGGCGTGGCACACTGGTGGTGAGTGGCTGCCTGGCTGGTGGTGGCGTGGCACACTGGTGGTGGCATGGGTGCTTGGCACACTGGGGTGACGTGGGTGGCACACTGGTGGTGGGCGGCTGCCTGGCTGGTGGTGGCGTGGGCGCTTGGCACACTGGTGGTGACGTGGCACACTGGTGGTGGCGTAGCACACTGGTGGTGACGTGGGTGTGGCACACTGGTGGTGATGTAGGTGTGGCACACTGGAGGGGGGCAGCTGCCTGGCTGGTGGTGGCGTGGCACACTGGTGGTGGCGTGGGTGCTTGGCACACTGGTGGTGGCGTGGGCACTTGGCACACTGGTGGTGACTTGGGCGGCACACTGGTGGTGGCGGGCGGCTGCCTGGCTGCTGGTGGCGTGAGCGCTTGGCACACTGATGGTGACGTGGCACACTGGTGGTGGTGTGGTGGGTGGCTGGTGGGTGGTGGTGGGGGGTCTGAGTCCTGACTGTCTGAGTTTTTATTTTTTGTTACCTGCTGTGCTGGGCTTGCTGGTGGTGGTGTGGCCTCTGGCCTGGCAGGCACACTGTTGTCCGGGTCCCTCTGGCTCCTTCCTCCTGCAGGCCTCCAGGCCTGCCTGTCTCTGTGCCTCTCTCCTCCTCTGGGCTGGCTGTGTGTGTTGGACTGGACTCGTTGGTGGACTGGTGGTGGTCTTCCTGCTGGCTGCTGCCCACTGCCCTACTGCCCTGTGGTGGTGGTGGACTGGTGGTGGAGTCTCCTCCTGGCCTGGGGCTGGGCTATATCGTTAAACTGACTGCTGGTCTGTAACACTAACTTACTGCCCTGCTGCCACTGGTTGACTACTAGAGAGAGACTAGCACTTGTTGTTGTACACTTCCTTGTATATTTTATTTGGCACTGGGCTGGCAGACTGGCACTGTGGGTGGGTGGCAATGGGCCTGGCTGGGTAGGATGATGGGATCGCCGCCGGACTCTATGCCCGCTCTCCCCTGTCCTCTTGCTGCTGTGCTGGCGCGCTGTTCTGCTGCTGCCGTGCCTGTGAGACAGCGCCGCGTGACGTCACGTGACTCACTCGATGAGTCACCTCCTCTTCTCTCTTCAGGACCGCGGACAGCGGTCATAGAGGACTCGGAGAGGGCCGGGGGAATACAATTACATCTACTGCCATCTAGTGGCGGTAGATGTAATTGCGGTAACGGCGTAACGCAGCCAGAAGTAGCGGCAGCAGAGTTACAGGGAGACAATGAGTAATCTGATAGATTACTCGTTACCCTGAAAAGTAACTGCGTTAAGTAACGCCGTTTACTTAAATGCAGTTACTTCCAACACTGCTTAACAAAGGGATTGGCCAGTGAATTTCAAAGGGAAATAAATTTAAAAGAGCAAAATTAAACCCTGGGTGGCTAAACTCCAACATAAAAATGCATATTAGTGCTAAAGAAAAGGCTTTTAAAAAATACAAGGCGGAGGGGTCATTGGCAGCATTCAAGCATTACAAAGAGTGCAATAAGAAATGTAAAGGCAAAATCAAGGCGGCTAAAATAGAACACGAGAGACATATAGCTGAAGAGAGTAAAAAGAACCCCAAGAAATTCTTTAAGTATATATACAGTGAGAAAGTGAGGCCAGAACACATTGGCCCCATAAAAGACGACGAAGGAAATTTGGCCACAGAGGACAGAGAAAAGGCAAAAGTGTTAAATAATTTCTTCTCTTCAGTCTTCACAAAAGAATCGGGGGGCTACACTAACCCAGCTTGTAATGCTAAACTAAATAATACACCTCAGGAAGTACCACCATGGCTAAGAGAAGATAGACTTAGAACTAAACTAGAGAAACTTAACATAAATAAATCACCGGGACCGGATAACTTGCACCCGAGGGTTCTTAAAGAGCTCTGCCAGGTGATTGCCAGACCATTATTCTTGATCTTTAAGGATAGTCTACAGATGGGTATGGTGCCAGCTGATTGGGAAAAAGCCAACGTGGTACCAATATTTAAAAAAGGGCCGAGATATATTCCGGGTAACTATAGGCCGGTCAGCCTAACATCAGTAGTCTGCAAGATTTTGGGGATGTTAAAGGACCACATACAAGACTTTAGTAATGAAAACGGTATGATTAGCAGTAATCAGCATGGATTCATGAAAAATCGTTCTTGCCAAACCAATCTATTAACCTTCTACAATGAAGTGAGCTGCCACCTAGAGAAAGGTAAGCCTGTGGATGTGGTGTATCTGGACTTTGCAAAGGCCTTTGACACCGTTCCCCACATATGCTTACTGTACAAACTAAGGAATGTAGGTATGGACCATAGGGTGAGTACCTGGATAGAGAACTGGCTCCAGGGGAGAGTCCAGAGGGTGGTGATAAATGGGGAGTACTCGGATTGGGCGGGGGTGGAAAGTGGGGTCCCCCAAGGTTCTGTCCTGGGACCAATCCTGTTTAATTTATTCATAAATGATCTAGAGGAGGGGATATCTAGTACAATCTCAGTATTTGCGGATGATACTAAACTAAGCATGCCAATATCTTCTATGCAGGATGTGGAAACCTTACAAGCGGACTTGAACAAAATAATGGGGTGGGCAAATACATGGCAGATGAGGTTTAATGTTGAAAAATGTAAAGTAATGCACTTGGGCATCAGAAACACGAAAGCAAGCTACTCACTGGGGGGAAACCTCTGGGTGAGTCTAGGATGGAAAAGGACCTGGGGGTACTGTGGACAACAGGCTTGGCAGTGGCATGCAATACCAAGCGGCTGCAAGCAAAGCCAACAGAATACTGGCATGTATAAAAAAGGGGATTCACTCCAGAAATAAAGAGATTATTCTCCCGCTCTACAAGACTCTGGTCCAGCCACATCTGGAGTATGCTGTCCAGTTCTGGGCACCGGTCCTCAGGAAGGATGTGCTGGAACTAGAGAGAGTCCAGAGAAGGGCAACAAAAATAATTATGGGAATGGAGGGCATCGGCTATGAGGAAAGACTACAAGCACTGAACTTATTCTCTCTGGAGAAGAGACGATTGAGGGGGGATATGATATCAATGTACAAATACTGTACTGGTGTTGACCCTAGCATAAGGAACAAACTTTTTAGGGAATGGGAATACAATAAGACACGTGGCCATTCACTAAAATTAGAGGAAAAACGGTTTAACCCTAAAATAAGGTTTTCTTCACGGTCAGAGCAGTAAGGATGTGGAATTCTCTTCCACAAGCAGTCGTATCAGCAGGGAGCATCAATAGTTTAAAAAAACTATTAGATGGGCACCTTAAAGACCACAACATACAGGGGTATTCAATGTACGGTTAACAGCAAACACACACACACATCATAGGTTGAACTGGATGGACTGATGTCTTTTTTCAACCTCACAAACTAACTATGTAACTTAAAGCTTGAAGTGATAAAAAAGACTTTCTTTTTTGTTTTTTTCAAATAACAAACATGGTATACTTACTTGCTCTGTGCAGGGGTTTTGCACAGAGCAGCCCTGATCCGCCTATTTTTGGGTCCCTTGCCATGGCCCATCCCTTCTACTTGGTGCCCCCAGAGCAAGCAGCTTGCAATGAACGAAGCAACGAACCGCAGCTCTGCCTGTCCATTCACACACAGAGCCATGAATTTGCTCTGGCTCCCTTCTCTCTCCTCATTGGCATACTGGCTGTGATTGACAGCAGCAGGAGACAATAGCTTCAGCTGCTGTCTCAACCAATGAGGAGGAAGAGTTCCTGGAGAGCCAAGGCTCTCATGCACAATACTGGAGGAAGATCAAGCTCAGGTAATAGGGGGGGGGGGGCTGCTGCACAGAGGACATGTTTTACCTTCATGCATTGAGCCTTTACAAACAGTTTAACTTTTCAGGTTACATGAGTTAGTAAAGATTGTAATATTGCTTGTATTATTTGTATTACTTGTATTGCCAAGGATATGACAGGCACCGATATATGGTAAAATCAGCAGCAGAGCACAAAAGGGACCAGTAGAAAGTATTTGAACTTTGCAGGCAGTACGGGGAAAGAGGGGAAATCTTGGCAAGAAAGGTGCCCACTAGGGCACAGCCATGGAGATTAGCAGACTGGGTTCCTTAGCATCTTATACCATTGGACAGCATAGTACATCTGGTACCACTTCTGGTTTTAATCCTTGTATGAATAGTTAGGTAGCATGATTGGTGAAGGGCCCTAGTCACAAATGTCTGCAACAACATGACTCCTCAATACAGCCCTCTACACATTATAATTGAGCATTTATTGGACAATCTTTTCAAATGTCTATTGCTGTTTGTGTTGCTGTTTTGTTGCTGTGTGATTTTCAACTTTTACAAGAAGATGTAGAATGCTCCAAGTGGTGTCCATATGTTTTTCAAGTGAATGGCTTATTCAGCAACAGTTTATTTTGGTCTCTCACTTTCTTGGCTTCAAGCTGCTTTCTATGACAATTAGGAGAGATCCTTTAATACACAAATTAAATATAGCTGCTGTAACAACAGGTCACTGTTTAAAATGGCTTAAAATAACTCTGTAAATGCAACTTAATATTATTGAAGTAATGAATGTATAAAACAAGCAGAAATTTTCTCAGATTCATCTTTTGAAAGTCTAAAAAAGTAATGACCCATCTCTAAATTCTAAGGGATCTTTCACACGGTCCGCCTCCGTAGGCAGATTTGTGCTGCTCAGTGGGGATCGATCCGCCGATCCCCGCTGAGCCGGCGGATGACAGCTCCGTCTCCGCTTGCAGTGCTGAGAGGGAGGTGTCACAGCTCCCGCTGCTCTCTATGGGGGATCAGATGAGAGCGGACCGTCTGTCCGCTCTCATCTGATCCGATCCCTGGACGGAAGGAAAAATAGGGTTTCCATCCGTCCGGATTTCACGGACAGGATCGGATACGGATGGCAGCGGGTGTCAGCGGAGGTGTCTCCGCTGACATCCGCTGCCCCATAGAGCTGCATGGAGGATCCGATCAGATCCGCCTAAAAAACTGACAGGCGGATCTGATTGGATCACCCGTGTGAAAGAGCCCTTATACAGAGTTGGTGTGCTTCCATCTGTGCTAGTATTGTTGTGATAATATTAATTGGGCACAGTAGAATTTAGGTTGGCTAAATGATCAGGCATAACTGGACTACCCACTGGCCTTAATGTAGGATGGAGGTTTGCACCAGGGCCAAATTCCCATAGACTGGAAAAAAGGTCTGTGGGTGTCAGTGTGTATCCACTGCAACTAGAAGAAAGTTGGTATCTAAGTTTGCCTAATTTTGGTTTGAGCTTTGACAGAGTTGGCCCTTTCCGTATCTGTACTACTGTGCAACCAGACTGAGTGGAGAAGGGGGATCCTCATGCACCTCCTGCCCAACACTCCTGGTGGTGGTGACAGAGAATGTGAGGGCACAGAGTGTCCAGTCCAGGAGTTTTCAGGCCAGCCTGGATCTGTGTTGCAGCAAGATATGTAAAACTGCACAGGAACAATATAATATGTGGATCAGGAGACAAAGACAGAGTCCATAAATCAGGCCAAGGTCAGTAACAGCAGGGCAGTGTGGTACCAAATCAAGAGGCAAAGACTGAGTCCAAGAAACAAGCTGAGGTCAGGAATAACCAGGCAAAAGGCGGTAGCAAAGTCCAGAATGCAAGGCAGGTCACACAGTGAGGCAAAATTAGTAGGTCAGGTCACAAGTAAACAAGAACAAGCTGAAGACCACTCTCCAACTTCCTTCTGCAGTGCTTCAGTTTATGTAGGCCACTGGGTACCAATACCAGTGCTGAGAGTGCACCCTAAATTTTTGTACTTGTGCATCTTCTCACTGATGCACATCTGGGACTTACTTTATGCACAGATGTATAGGCAGCATATTGCACACACGCATATGCCAGCATTGGTTTTCTTTTACTGACGAGAATCTGACTTTTCTTACACCAAGAGCTAGACCCCCCCACCCTCAAAGTCCCCTGTTTAAACAGGGTGCTGTTTGTAGCCACTGAGACTGCCCAATTTGACAGGAAGATGGCTAGGCTTCAAGGGCCAGGGCTGAATCCAAAACTAAGGAAAGTTGAACCCTTAGAGCCATGTCACATTAGCAATCCTTTCATACCCACCTGTTCCTTCAACATCACTACCTAACTGGCCAAAATGCTGGGGACTCTTTGTTGCAAATGTGAGAACGTAAATGGGTGGACACGTATGGTACACCCAGCAAGGAATTGATGCTCGAGGAGCAGGTGAGTCTCTCAGGTTCTCTCTGCTTGCTGACAAGTTGTCGCCAACGACAGGATTGCCAGAGTGAGATGGGCTTAAGTACAAAATGAAACTAGGTTTAGAAGGGCACATGTAAGACCTTTCTAGACTAACCAAGGTAATAACAGGCACCCTGTTGGGTCTGCTCTTAGGCAAGATTTATAAAAAGAAAATAGCTGACAGGTGTGGGTCCAGTGTTATGCAGTTTAACCAAGATTGACCCACTTCTTCATATACATGGACTAAAAACTGCTTGCTAGGAACTATAGGTACTACTGCTGCTCAACATCAAAATCAAAGCACCATGTACTATAGAGAAACTATACTAAAACTGGTGCTCACAGAATGTGATGCAACTGTGCATAGTAACCAATCAGTTTTTACCTTCAGCTTGTTCAAACATTTTTGAGGTTTCACTCTTAACTCCATTTTAGCCTTTTTGTAATATGCAAGTCGTTTTTTTTTCTAGTTGTCTAGTAAACCATTGTAATTATTGTTATTATTATTTCAAAATACACTGCTGTCATGTCTGAGAAGGAACAACCCCCCTGTTATTTTTAATTTCTTACCCTCAGATATCAAAGTAAAAAGTGAAGGATAAATTAAGTGTTATGTCTAATTTGTGAGTGAGATACTTTTCTTCATTTTAATTCCATCTAAAAATACCTTCATTCCACGTAGACCTCCACACCACTTAAAGTTCAACTACCATCTTTTTAATGTGTTTTTGAAACATCATGTTAAGCTTAAAACTTTGCATCAATGTGTTAATGTTGTGAAAATTGTTTATCTGCATAGTTTGTAAATATATATGTACATGGGGGCATCCATATTTGTTCATTTTACATGCAAGGACTGTTTCCTGCTTGTAGTGGTTTACTGTTAACTTCTTACACTGGAAAAAAATGGGTCTGGTTTGACCCACTAAAAACAATACACTCTCCTTTTATTTGATATCTTTTTTTTTCTTTTAATAACTTTATTTATTCAAGACGAGGCATACTGTTTGTCATAGAATATAGAAATTGGTAACTATGTAATGTGAATATGCCTATTAGCAAGACAATTGCTTTTGAGGCAGTGCTATTTTTTTGTGGAATGAAAGGAAAAGGGGAACAGTAATAAGCCCCCTTTTCCTCATGGGAGAGTGGCTGGGGAAATAGGTAGAATAGTTCATAAGGTAATTTTCCCTCCTTTTCTCCTCAGGTAAAGAGGGAGGGACTCCTAAGGTATCCTGAGGGAATAGAAATAGTGGGCGTGGTGTTGCAGGGGTCAGAGCACCTATAGGAATAGGTATAGGGTAGAAGTTTCTAGAGCCCTCTGAGCCCCTATATAAGGTAGAGCTCTCCTCAGAGGGGCTCATTCGCCTCAGAAGATTTAGCAGTGTGAAGTCAGGAGCTGCCATTTTTTGGAGTATAGGAGACTTCTGAGGCGAGAGGATGAGCCTATTGAGACAAATTATAGAAAGAGCAGGGGAGGACGGTGGTGAAGAGTGGTTACGAATGTGCTTAAGCTTACCAAGGAATGCGAGACAAGCAGCCGGTGGGAACTCTGCTGCGGACGTGCGGGCTGAGGTGATTCCAGCTTTGAATGCCCCGCCGACGGAAGAAGATACGGCTGAGATGGAAGAAGGTCCGGGTCAAGTGAGAAGGAGCACCGTCATTTCGGAGGGACGGACGAAGAGGAAGAGAACGCCTGCCAGGCGGCACTCACAGTCACCAGCGAGACCTCCCGCGAGAAGGCCCGGGACCGGGACACAGCGCAGGCGCGGTGACCGGGAGGCAGCGTCATCAAGCGGCGCCGGGAGCGGAAGAAATGAGGAAGGCTCCGGTCGTGGAAGACAAGCTCCGGTGCCGGAAGAGTCTCCGCGGCAAGAGATACAGGGCGGGAGCGGAAGGAGAGCTGAAGAGCCGGCGGTGGAAGGTCAAGCAATCCCGGTGGTCGGGGAGGAGCTGGAGGAGAGACTACAAACACAGCAGGATAATGAGAATGGTGAGTGGACAACGCTGCCAATTCTCTCCAATATATCTGAAATGTTATTTAAATTGTCTAGAGATGTTAGGGAGCTGCAGCAAAACAATAGATTGGTTCAGAGTAGCCAGGTTGCAGAGCCAGCTTTGTCAGCAGCAGAAGTATGGGCGCCACCTTGTGGGGGCTTAGCTAAAGACAGGAGTATGCAGGAGAGTATGGTGGATTTAGTTGAATTAGATGGTAGACAGGTGGCAAGGTCACAAAATATTACTGAAACATGTCTTAAGGAAGCTATACCTTGTGAGGTGTCACCGCTGGGCTTCCATCTATCACCGGGAATAAAAGAAAAGATTTGGAGAGGTGAGTTTATGGATATACTATCTCTTCTGCCATCAGCTAGAGAATTTATTAATAAGAGTGACAAAAAAGATGATAAGTCAGAAGAGGATAGGAAAAGGCCTGTTGCTAAGAATTTTAACAATTGGCTGCAATCCTTTTTTATTTTTGCTGCAGTTCTTTGTGAGAAGTCACCTGAAAAGAGTGTTGGACTTTTCCAACACTTGGATATTATTTTAGAAGCGTACAAGAGCTTCAGTGGTTTTGGGTGGTATAGTTACGATGAGGCTTTTAGACAGAAACTGTCAGTGCACAGGAATTTAAGATGGGGGATTAAGGACGTAGGATTGTGGCTTAACCTTTTTCTACCCCAGAAATCAGGTTATGTCAAGCAGCCTGGTCCCTCCTCGCAGCAGTCCACCACTACCTATAGAAAAGGGATCTGCTTTAACTATAATGATGGACAGTGTAAATGGCCCCATACATGCCGATATAGGCATGAATGTGCATTTTGCGGGGGAAGTCACCCGGTGTCAAAATGTTTTAAGAAACTGTCCGCTAACAACCAACAGAACCTTCAAAAAGGCAACCTCCCCAGTGAAATTACAAAAAATGTTGCCCTACCTGTTAGTTTTCCCAGACAAGGTGAGGGCTCAACTACTGTTTGAGGGCTTTGATGAAGGCTTCTTGTTGCCCTCCTTTTTAGGTTTAGGTTGTAGGCAGTTTAATAATTTAAAATCAGTTGATCAGTTCCCTAGTGTGGTCCAAGAAAAATTAGATAGAGAAATTTTGGAAGGAAGGATGGAAGGTCCTTTTATTTCACCTCCTTTTAAAAATTTTAGAGTTTCCCCATTGGGTATTGTCCCAAAGAAGGAGAAAGGTTCTTTCAGATTAATTCACCACCTTTCTTTTCCCAAAGGGGAATCCTTAAATGACCAGATAGACCCAAACTTAATATCAGTATCATATGCTTCATTTGAGGATGCTCTTGAAAAGCTTAGGGCTTTAGGTGCAGGGACTTTAATGGCTAAAGCGGACATAAAATCCGCTTTCCGTCTACTTCCCATTAACCCGGTTTGTTTTAACTCTTTGGGAATTTTCTTTAAGGACAAATTCTACTTCGACAAATGTCTCCCAATGGGGTGTTCAGTCTCATGTAAATATTTTGAAGATTTTGCTTGTTTTTTGGAATGGGTAGTGATGAAAGTCGCAGGTTCTAACTTTATGATTCACTACTTAGATGACTTCTTGTTCATGGGTAAAGCAGAATCGTTAGAATGTCTTCAATTATTAAATACGTTTTTCAATATTTGTAGTAAGTTTGGAGTCCCATTGGCGGTGGAAAAGACGGTGTATCCCACCACATGTCTGGAGTTCCTAGGAATTACAATAGACACGGCGGCGCTGGAGTTCAGATTGCCGGAAGAAAAAATTCAAAGGATTAAAGGTATGTTAATTAATCTGGTTAGGAGAAAGAAAGTGTGTTTGAAAGAGATTCAATCTCTTTTGGGCCTACTGGCTTTCGCCTCAAGAATCATGCCGGTAGGAAAGGCATTCTCCAGGAGAATGTACTTGGCAATCTCTGGGCTAAAATCCCCTTTTTCTCATATTAGGGTGACCAGCGATATTAGGGAAGACATGTTAGTTTGGCTTCAGTTTTTAGAACATTTCAATGGGAGGAGTTTATGGCAGAAGGAATTCATTATTGATGAAGAATTTTTATTATTTACTGACTCTGCTGGTTCGGTAGGCTTTGCAGCGATCTGGCGAAACCATTGGTGCGCAGATCGCTGGAGCCAAAGCTGGAGAGGAAAAGGTCTATTGAAAAATATAGTTCTTCTGGAGCTTTTTCCCATAATAGTCGCTCTGGAAGTATGGGGAAAGGAATTTAGTAATAGAAGGATATTGCTTAGTACGGATAACAAAGGAGTAATGTACGCTATCAATTGTTTAACATCCAAGTCTCCACCAGTCATTGCTCTTTTGAGATATATGATTTATTTATGTCTGAAATATAATATATGGCTTAAGGCTCGACATGTGCCTGGTAAGAGCAATGACATGGCAGATGCGCTATCTCGCCAACAGATGAGCAGATTTTTCCAACTATTACCAGAGGCGGATCCAGTGGGTACCAAATTCCCAAGGAAGTTATGGGAGTTGATATAAGTCTGGTTACAGAGAATATCAAACACTCCATAGCCCCTTCGACCATGGCAGGTTACCAGTCAGCTTGGCTGATGTGGATTTCTTTTCTGAAGGATCTAAAAGAAGATGAACATAATTTTTTTGAAGGACTTGTAATGTTGTTCTTAAATAGTTTATTCAAGAAAAATTACTCCTGGGCACACGTGAATAAAATCTTGGCCGGAGTTTCGTTTTTTCAAAAAATGAGAAATTTACCATCTTGTGTGTCGTTTTTTACAGTTAAGCAGGCGCTTAAAGGATATAGGAGGAGGAGTTATAGCAGTGATAAGCGCAGTCCAATTACACCAAAAATTCTTTTGGACCTATGTATGGCCACAGGTGAGGTTTGTTTTTCTGTTTTCGAAGCTGCCCTGTTCAAAGCAGCCTTTTCTCTAGCATTTTTTGGAGCTTTGCGGATTTCAGAGTTATTAAATATTTTTAAAAAGGAGGTAAGTCTGGAGGGTAACTTAGTGAGGATTAAGTTAAGAAGGTCAAAAACAGACCAGGTAGGTAAAGGATGTGTTATTTGTTTAAATGCTCTCAGTGGTTCTCTCATATGCCCAGTTAAGTCATTGCAACAGTATCTTGAGTTAAGACCAAGTTTTGGTGAAAAGGCTCTTTTTATTCATGCATCAGGTGCAATCTTATCTAAATATCAATTTAATAGCGTTTTCAAGAAATGTGTGGTCAAGTTAAATTTACCAGGAATGCATTTGACATCACACTCTTTTCGGATAGGGGCAGCCACTGAGGCATCTAGATTAGGATTGGAAGATTCAATAATAAAAAAGGTTGGAAGGTGGAAGTCAGATTGCTATCAATCATACATCCGACCTAATTCATTTGTTTGATTCTTTTCAGATGGAAAAAGGATCATTTGGATTGTCGGGCATTCGTATATCTTTTGGGCGTTCAAGAGGGCAAGACAGAGGGTTTACTCTGAAAATTTGGGACTGGATCCAGAGAAATTCAAAGTATACTGGTATGGTAGGAGGGGCATGGTTTGGGCTGATCTACTATTTGAGTTAAACAGGTTACAATCATTGTTTCCTTCTCCGGATGCACTTATCGTGCATTTAGGAGGAAACGATATTGGTCAAGAAAAAACTTTGGAATTGATCTTCAGAATCAGGGATGATCTTTTTAGTTTTGGGTTGTCGTCGCCAAATACTGTTATTATCTTTTCTGAAATCGTTCAAAGGCTGAGGTGGTTATTTTCACCTTATTTGAAGAGTTTGGAAAAGATAAGAAGAAGGATTAACAGGTCATTGGCTAAACTTTTGCCTAGGATAGGTGTTATGTCTTTCAGACATAGGGAATTGGAAGGGGGTACGGAAGGATTGTACAGGGATGATGGGGTACATCTTTCCGAGATAGGATTGGATGTTTTTAACGCAGACCTGTCGGATTGTGTTGATATGGCCGCGGTGCGGGGTCGTTGGTGACAGAAGGGGTTAGTTTTCCCCCTTCTGTCTTTTGGAAGTTGATGCTTGAAATGTGATGTTATTTATCCGGCCTGAGCTGTGGTGGCTAGGCTGTTGAGTGTGTTTAAATTTTTAATTATATATTTATTTATTGAAGTTAATTTAAAATAAATAATAAACGGCCGCGGCCTATATATTTTCCAAATAATACAGGTGTCTGCTTCTTATTTTATTTACTTGAGTAAAAATGCTAAGTTGTTATTGAATCCTGCCTACTGTCCCATGAAAGGAAAAGGGGAACAGTAATAAGCCCCCTTTTCCTCATGGGAGAGTGGCTGGGGAAATAGGTAGAATAGTTCATAAGGTAATTTTCCCTCCTTTTCTCCTCAGGTAAAGAGGGAGGGACTCCTAAGGTATCCTGAGGGAATAGAAATAGTGGGCGTGGTGTTGCAGGGGTCAGAGCACCTATAGGAATAGGTATAGGGTAGAAGTTTCTAGAGCCCTCTGAGCCCCTATATAAGGTAGAGCTCTCCTCAGAGGGGCTCATTCGCCTCAGAAGATTTAGCAGTGTGAATTCCCCATCCCCCCCCCCTTTTTTGTCGCGGCTGTTTAATAAAAAAAAAAAAAAAAAATAAAAAATAAAATATATATATATATATAATAGGTAAGTGGTGTCGTTTTTGCTATAGCAAAAGGGCAATTTTATATGTTTATGAGTGGAAGTTGATGCTTGAAATGTGATGTTATTTATCCGGCCTGAGCTGTGGTGGCTAGGCTGTTGAGTGTGTTTAAATTTTTAATTATATATTTATTTATTGAAGTTAATTTAAAATAAATAATAAACGGCCGCGGCCTATATATTTTCCAAATAATACAGGTGTCTGCTTCTTATTTTATTTACTTGAGTAAAAATGCTAAGTTGTTATTGAATCCTGCCTACTGTCCCATAAAGAAATCCAGTGTCCACCAGTGTTTTGACTCAGGAGTGGATCCATGTCTATTTATTCCTGTGTGTCCATTATGCTGTGCCTGAGCATTGGGTCACATGCATCCCTTGTAAAAGCTGAGTCAGGCTCTATTTAAAGCCTTGTACATACGGCCTAAATGTCGGGCGGCATCAGCCAGTTCAATAGAAACCGTCAGACATACGGCTCGTGTCTACTGCAGCCGGTCTGACAGTTGAAGGGGCATGACCAGCGTCCGCCAAAGGGGCATGACCAAAAAAGGTCTGCCGATCGTCTCCCAATCAGTGCTCTCATCCATTGGCTGAGAGCACTGACCGTAGTGTTCGGGGGGGGGGGGGGGGGGCAGTCCCCCTGTCAGAACACAATAGATCAGCAGGGGAGATCCCTGTACGAACATTGCATAGTTAGTCCAGCGGCTCCGACCTGAGCTGTCAGTTTTTTTTCACTCAGCACACTTGGGTTGTACAAAAAAAACAACAGTAGTCTGTGCCAGGCTCTAGAGAGCTGGGGTGGTCCTGGGCTAAAGGAGGGTCTGTTACTCTAAGGTTTGGTTCACACTGCCGTGACTTGGGATCCAACTTGTGAGACCCCAAGTCACATGACATGTGAAATCCCATGTGAGTCAAGGAGAGCTGCCTTAATTAGCACTACTGAAGTCGCTCTGACTTTAGAAAAGTTTCCTGTACTACTTCAAGGTGACTTCTATCTGACTGGTGTCCATAGACTTTAATGGAAGCCACCTCCAAGTCAGATCCTCATCTATATGTGATCTGGATCTGACATTACAGGAAGATTACTCAGGCATTCTCTAAAGTCACATTAAAGTAGTACTGAAGTCGCCAGCAAATGACCAGGAAGTTGCCTGGCAAAGTTGCATCGCAGGTCGCAGCAGTGTTTAACCTGAGCCTTAACAAGTATCTATTTCAGTTGATATGTGATGCACATACAGTATATCTCATGAAGTAAACAAAGAATTTAATTTACCTCCCTGACTGAGCCAAATCTTTTTTTCAGTTGTGTCTCATACACTCCCCCTCCCAGACACTGCAGCTCACATTGGGAAGGTTTCAGCAACAGAGGTAGCGCTGATTGATAAAGTACAGGTATGTGAATCAGCAGTGACAATGCTAATAGCCACCCTACCTGTAACATTTTTTCATCCCCCTATAGTGCAAATAGCCAAAGCTTACACGAGAGTGGTAACTCTGCTCTTACTTCAGGAGCATTGCAGCATTGTCCCCACATCACAGGAAACTGCATTAGGTGGATGTCACTGTCAGGATCAGCGGGCATTTGTGGGACTTTGAAGGGGGATTAAGAGAAATTAGTAATTTGAGATACACTCATAACTAAAGCTGTATTAAATCAAAAAACAAGCATTTCATATATTGCAGCTTACTAATCCTTAGATGTTGTGGTTGCTTTCGTTTTCTTTTTTTTTTTTTTTTTGGCTCTCTTTTGTTCTTTACCTGGTGATCCTGCCAGTAAGTCTGTTATTTTTTTTTTTTAACAGAACAAGCTGTTCTGCAGGTGTAGCAGTTAATGGGTTGAGACAAACCATTTACCACTGACAGGGGTGCTTACAATGATCAGCTTACATTTATTTATGTAAAACCTTTATCCCAAAAATAACAAATTAATAGGCCCATAGCAGAAATGTAAAAATTGCTTTGGTCCATAGGGATGTGTACAGATGTGAGAGTAGAATTGGTACACCTCTGGAAAAGGAATGATAAAAAATAACTCAAAAGACTTCATAATTCACTATAAATCGAAGTGCAGTGGAAAGTTTTCCTTTTCCAGTAACAGTACATCTGAAAAAAAAAAAAAAAAATAGACAATCTATTGCTTATTTGTAAAAAAAAAAAATTAAAAAATGTGTATGGCTGCTGCTCCTTCTCTTATGACCTGCCAGAACATAACAAAGTATTCATATCTAAGTATATGGAAAAATAAAAAAGACAGGATGAGAATGTGCACATTAATTAAACTGGTTGGAAGTGTGCACTCGAATCAAACTTTTTGCCTAAACAAATATCAAATAGATTCTGTATCCAAGTAAAGATCCACTGGAGAAGAAAAACTGAATTGTAGCATTGCAACAATGAGTGTGTGATTGATACAGCTTAACGATATAGTCTGTGATGATATACGATTCGTTATACAGTAAAACCTTGGATTGCGAGCATAATTCATACCGGAAAAATGTTTGTAATCCAAAGCACTCAATATATATATAGTATATCAAAGTGAATTTCCCCATAAGAAATGATGGAAACTCAGATGATTTGTTCCACAACCATTTTTTCATAAGTCCTTCATTTTGTAGTCCATATAAAAAGATTCTAGCAATGTGATAGGTTGTGTAACCATAAAATGTCCATCCACAAATGGCCGCCTCCACAACAGGATTAGAAGAAAATTTCCAGCAGGAGCTGCAGAGTATAAAAGAGAAGAGAGGCGCCTCAAAGTGTAGCAATATGGTTACATATAATGAAGGTTCAACATTTAGCAACTCAAAAAGGTTGATGATTAAAACAGGCACATCTAAGAATGCATCTGGGGTAAAGCTGTCCACATGGACTATCCTCCTCCCTGCTGGCTCTCACCGCTGTCAGTCTGCAATCATGAATGAGAAGATTACCCTGCAGTAGAGTGATTTGAAAGCGAGGCTTGAAGTGCTCATGGAGCGCAGCATGAAAGGGATGCACACAGCCCCGGCTTGGGAACATGCCTGCACAAGTGCCCCCTTAGCACACGGCTTGCTGAGGGGACACGGGAGGAAAGAGGAGCAGAGAGTGTCGCCGAGGGACTTCCACAGAGGAGGCAAGGGACCACTTTTAAAAAAAAAACAATGTAGCATTTAGTATCACTTTAACTTTACTATTCAGACATTGATCAGAACAGGATCCACAGTCAGTGACATATGCTTGGAATTTTAGAACTTTTTAGGAGGCAGGGGGACTTCATCCAACAACAACTTCCTTTTAGAGTTGAGCGAACAGCTGGATGTTCAGGTTTGGAGGGTTCGACCGAACTTGAATAAAAAGTCCGGGTTCGTGACCCGGACTTAACCCGAACTTTGTCCCGATCCCGAACCCCATTGAAGTCAATGGAGACCTGAACTTTTGAGCACTAAAATGCCTCTAAAACAAACATGGAAAGGGCTAGAGGGCTGCAAATGGCAGCAAAATCATCTTAAGAGCATGGCAAGTGCTCTGCAAACAAATGTGGATAGGGAAATAACTTAAAAAGAACATAAAAAACAGAAAAATAAAAAATAATCATCTTGAATAATGTAGGAAGAGGACGAGGCCCATATGGAGTAGGAGGTTGAGGTGGCGGAGGATATGGGGGTGTAGGTGGAAGCGGCGGTGGAGGAGGAGTAAGAGGCCCATATGGAGTAGGAGGTTGAGGTGGCGGTGGATGTGGCGGTGTAGGTGGAAGCGGCGGTGGAGGAGGACGAGGTAGCCAACAATGGTTTTTGTTTTTAATTTTATTTCTTTTTAAATTAGGGTACACCCCAAAAAGAGTGAGAAAGATCAAAATTACAACAATGGCTGGGTAAGGCCGATATACATGTCTATTCTGCACAAGGTACGGATAAGTCCTGTGGGATCCATGCCTGGTTCATTTTAATGAACGTGAGCTTGTCCACATTGGCTTGTCCACATTGTCTGTGATAACTCCCCCAGCCATGCTAAATACACGTTCAGATAATACACTGGCTGCAGGGCAGGCCAGCACTTCCAAGGCGTAAAGGGCAAGCTCAGGCCATGTGCCCAATTTGGAGACCAAGAAGTTGAAGGGGGCAGACCCGTCCTTCAGTACGTCTAGGTATGTGCACACATACTGCTCCACCATGTTAGTGCTGGGTGGTGGTGCTGCTGGTGGAGCTCCTGTTGCAAGGAGAGGACAAGGTCGATCTGTGGCAGCTACACGCACAAGTGAAACACCTTTCTCAGCTGCAAGTAGGCGACAAAACCTTACAGCAGTATTTGGCAGGGCCTAATGCGCCTCTACAAATGTTGAGGCCAGAACAAGTACAGGCGATAGTAGATCGGGTTGCTGACAGTGCCTCCAATTCCTTCACATTGTCTCCCACCCAGTCTTGTGCTGAAAGGTTAGAGTTGGCACCTGCAGCCGAAGTCCATCAATCTTTCACTTCACCCCCTTGCAAATCAGCCAAGCAGTCTGAGCCCCAAGTCATGCAGCAGTCTCTTCTTCTTTTTGATGACTCTGTTAGCATGGTTTCCCAGGGCCATCCACCTAGCCCTGCCCCAGAAGTGGAAGAGATTGAGTGCACCGATGCCCAACCACTTATGTCTCAAGATGAGTACATGGGAGGACCATCGCAGAACGTCTCAGATTATGACGAAGCACAGGTGCCAACTGCTGCGGAATTCCGAATTGTGGAGACCGACAAGGGTTGCAGGGGTGAAGACTGAAGACTGCGTGGAAGATAATGTGGAGGATGATGAGGTCCTCGACCCCACATGGAATGAACGTCATGCAGGTGACCTGAGTAGTTTGGAGGAAGAGGCGGTGGTCGCACAGAGCCACCAGCACAGCAGAAGAGGGAGCAGGGTGCAAAAGCGGAGTGGCCGGGCCCTAGACACTACACCGAGGATTGCAGTGCGCTTCAGTTTGCCTCCTGTTCCTAACTCCTCCTACTCCGCCTCCTCATCCTCTACCGCCTCCTCATCAGGTCAGCGTAACACCTTCACCACCAACTTCATCACAGCCAGGGGTAAAGGACAGCAGGCAGTTTTAAAACTTGCATGTTTTGGGGGAAAAACCACACACCGCGCAGGAGTTGTGGAGGGACATTGAACAGCAGACCGATGAGTGGTTGGTGCCAGTGAGCCTCAAGCCCGGCCTGGTGGTGTGCGATAATGGGCAAAATCTCGTAGCAGCTCTGGGCCTAGCCGGTTTGAAACACATCACTTGCCTGGCGCATGTGCTGAATTTAGTGGTGCAGAGGTTCTTTAGAAATTACTCCGATATGTCAGAGCTGCTGCAGAAAGTGCGGGCCGTCTGTGTGCACTTTCGGCATTCTCACCCTGCTGCTGCTCGCCTGTCAATGCTGCAGCGTAACTTCGGCCTTCCTGCTCACTGCCTCATATGTGACATGCCCACAAGGTGGAACTCCACCTTGCACATGCTGGCCAGACTGTGCGAGCAGCAGCAGGCCATAGTGGAGTTTTAGCTGCAGCACGCACGCATGAGTCGCTCTGCGGAACAGCACCACTTCACCACCAGTAACTGGGCCTCCATGCGAGACCTGTGTGCCTTGTTGCGCTGTAACTAGGCCGCAATGTCATCTTTTTTCCCTAAATGGGTGTTTATTGAATAGCGGAATAGAACAACAGTATCCAACGAGTGTATCTCACAGTAAAATATGCAGACTAAGCCGCAATGTAATATTTTTTCCCTAAATGGGTCTTTATTGAATAGCGGACTAGAACAACAGTATACAACGGGTGTATCTCACACGTACAGATACAGACTAGGCCGCAATTTAATATTTTTTCTCTAAATGGGTGTTTATTGAATAGTAGACTAGAACAACAGTATCCAACGAGTGTATCTCACATGTACAGATACAGACTAAGCCGCAATTTAATATCTTTCTGTCCCCTAAATGTTTTTTTTTTTTTTATCGCAATGCGCAATACAACAGTATGCAATGGGAGTATCTCACTGTAACATATGAGGACAGGGCCGCAATCAACTTTTTTTGCCCCTGAATGTTTTTTTTTATTGCAAGGCGCAATACAACAGTATGCAATGGGTGTATCTCACTGTAACATACGCAGACAGGGCCGAAATCAACTTTTTTTGCCCCTAAATGTTTTTTTTTTTATTGCAAGGCGCAATACAACAGTATGCAATGGGTATATCTCACATGCCTACACAGGTTGGATACTGTTGTTCTATTCCGCTATTGAATAAAAAATAAAAAAAAAACATTTGAATGAAAAACTGAAAAATAATTATATTTACCCTAAATACTGTAAAATAATTTTTTTCCCCTCACATTGATGCTTTTTGAAGAGCAGGTTAGAAAAGCAATGTCTGTCTGACATACAGTCTTTAAAGTTAAATATGAAGGAAAATGTTTTTATTCTTTTTTAAATGCAGATTAAGCATACACATGTGGTTGCATGAAATGTGCAGCACCGCACGCCTAACAGACTGATAAAAAATGTTTGTTTCTCCCTTCTCCTCACTTTGCTCAGGTCAGGGCATAAAGATCATTTACTGCACCCCCACACAATACAATCAATGTAGATAGCTGTCTGATTAAAGCAGATTGTTCGTATCCTATGCTTTCCCTACAAGCAATTTCTCCAGCCTGGCCCTACAGTAAACTCCTATCTCTCCCTCCGGGCAAAAACATTGTGCACTGCACCCCACACAATCAAACCAATGTAGATCGCTGTATGATAAAGAAGATTGTTCCTCCTATGCTATTAGAAGATATTCCCACAGCATGCAGCAAGTGACCTTACCGGCGCATGCGCTCTGAAGGGACGGTATACACGTGCAGTACCTTCAGAGCTTTGTGCCAGAGCTCCAGTGGGTCATCGCGGCCCCAGCCATTCATAGAGCCAGAGTCCAGGAACCTGGATGGAAACGCTAGGGAGCCATGACAGCACTGTGCTGGTAAATCTGTCATAATGTGCTAGTATGTGGTCCATGTTAGTACATCATGACCTAGGCCTGCAGGGGGCCCAATTTTTGTAATCTTTCTGGCGGTTTACTACTGCTTAACACCCTACTTTCAAAAGTACAACCTGATAGGGCTGTGCACATGCTGTGGCCACCATGCAGCATCTTTCCCTCAGGCTGCAGAGTTTGACAGGTGGCACCACAGGTCAAACGCGCCAATTGAGATCAACAATCGAACAATTGTGACTAAACACTTAGCTCACAATTGTTGTGCAGTCCTGCAATGGAAATATGCCATTAAGAATAATAAATAAAAAAAAAAAACAGGTATCAGGAGGCAGCCAGCTGAATTTTGATCCACCTATGGCCAGCCTAAATCTGTGCTGATAAACACCTGTAATTACTTTGCCACTAAGTAAGTTACCATTGCTCCCTAGCATGGTGCATTCTTCCTATCTGGAGGCTGTCAAATCATAACCTTTTGGATAAAAAAACTTCTCCATTTGTAGATCTGAAACTCATAATTCTTGCCTAGTAACTGACATGGTTTGACCAGTCAAGTATTTTCAGTCAGTAAAATTTAAGCTACATTTTACATGTTAATTTTAATACATTAGTACCTTATGCATGCCAGAGATACATGCTGTGATGATTAATTGCTAATGAACATCAGAAGCTTTAATTGGAATGTGCAGCAAGATGCATTGAAGAGATGATTGATTGGATTCAGAACTCGCTGTTAAGAGACTTCTTGCCTCATGAATAATATCAGTCTGCTAAGTTCATTGTTCACTGGGAAAAAAATGGAAAATAAAGAAGAAACCCATAGCCACGAGTAAGGCTTTCACAGTCCAAGGAACAAATCTGCCACACAAGTTACAATCTAATTGCACAACCTCATTTGGGTTTACCAATAACTATTTAGTACAAGGCCTTGCCTAAACAATCGGTTCAGTTTATAGCCTGGTAGGTCCTCATACTACATGATGATTGAGAAGTCTGCAAGAGTCTAGAATCTAGACAAATCTAGTCAAATACATTTTAAAGAGACCCCAATCACAGATCATTCCTTTGAAAAAAATAAACTTCCTATAAGATTTTTTTTGCATTTAATGTATTTTGTTTTACCTTGGCACCCCAGATGTTTTGGAACTACATGTCCCATGATGCTCAGCTACACTGTAGTGTGCATGAGCATCATGGGAAATGTAGTTCCTAAACATCTGGGGTGCCAAGGTTCGCCATCAATGCTCTATAGCCGGGGTCCTCAATAGGCGGACTCCGGGCCGCCTCCGGACCCACACGGACTTAAATCTGGACCGCCGAAGCGGTCTGCTTCCTTCTGTCTCGGGGGGGGGGGGGGCAGAATGGAGAGGATCGGGAGGATCGGAGTGGCTGTGTCTTAAACTTACAGCGCTGCATGATTACAAAAAGCCGAGTTCTTCTTCGGCGGAGAGGATGTCCTACAAAGTCCCGCCTCCTGGGCCGGCTCTTACCTATGATAGACAGAACACTGGTGACATCTATCATAGAAGCCGGTGTCCAGGAGGCGGGACTTTGTAGGACATCCTCTCCGTCGGGTAAGAACTTGTACTCGGCTTTTTGTAATCATGCAGTGTAAAACACAGCCACTCCGATCCTCCCGATCCTCTCAATTGTACCCCCCCCCCCGCTGATGACAGAAGATAGTAGACCGCTTCGGCGGTCCAGATTAATGGGGGCACGCACACTGGTCACTCTGCATTATTGGGGGCACACACACTGGTCACTCTGCATTATTGGGGGCACGCACACTGGTCACTCTGCATTATTGGGGGCACACACACTGGTCACTCTGCATTATTGGGGGCACGCACACTGGTCACTCTGCATTATTGGGGGCACGCACACTGGTCACTCTGCATTATTGGGGGCACGCACACTGGTCGCTCTGCATTAATGGGGGCACACACACTGGTCAATCTGCATTAATGGGGGCACGCACACTGGTCACTCTGCATTATTGGGGGCACGCACATGGTCGCTCTGCATTAATGGGGGCATGCACACTGGTCAATCTGCATTAATGGGGGCACGCACATGGTCGCTCTGCATTATTGGGGGCACGCACATGGTTGCTCTGCATTAATGGGGGCACGCACATGGTTGCTCTGCATTAATGGGGGCACGCACACTGGTCGCTCTGCATTAATGGGGGCACACACACTGGTCAATCTGCATTAATGGGGGCACACACACTGGTCGCTCTGCATTAATGGGGGCACACACACTGGTCAATCTGCATTAATGGGGGCACGCACACTGGTTGCTCTGCATTAATAGGGGCACACACACTGGTCGCTCTGCATTAATGGGGGCACACACACTGGTCGCTCTGCATTAATGGGGGCACGCACAATGGTCAATCTGCATTAATGGGGGCACGCACAATGGTCGCTCTGCATTAATGGGGGCACGCACAATGGTCGCTCTGCATTAATGGGGGCACGCACAATGGTCAATCTGCATTAATGGGGGCACGCACAATGGTCGCTCTGCATTAATGGGGGCACGCACAATGGTCGCTCTGCATTAATGGGGGCACGCACACAGGTCAATCTGCATTAATGGGGGCACGCACATTGGTCACTCTGCATTAATGGGGGCATGCACATGGTCGCTCTGCATTAATGGGGACACGCTCTGCATTAATAGGGGCACGCACATGGTTGCTCTGCATTAATGGGGGCACGCACATGGTCACTCTGCATTAACTCTGCACTGTCTGCTTTCTTGTTCCTCTGCAATAGTCACTTCTGACAAGTTTTCCTGACACCAAGAGAAAAAAGGTGACAGGGGAGGGATCGCCAGTGCGCAGCCTGTGATTGACAACCTCAGATCTGTTCCTGTGTGCTGTGTGAAGGGGGACATGTCCCTTCCTTCCAATCAGCTCTCACAGTTCTGCCTTCAGAAAGTTTAGGCAAGCTTAATTCCTCTCCTGTGTAGACACCAAAAGCCTTGGAACTGATGCTGGGGGTTGCCACCATTGAAGTGATGTCAGCATTCCCCCAACAGACTCACAGTAATACACTATAGCATCCCCTTTCTTTTCTTATCTGGCTGCTACATAAAAAGTTTTGAAGGAACCGAAGGTGAGGGGCGAGGAGCTGGGCCAGCCTAGACAGTAACTAGACACTCCTAAATACTGTGCTAGGGATCAAACTCCTTCTAAAGTTGTCAATTTTTAACAAATTCAAAGGCACATTAGGAGTCCAGGGAGTCTTTGCATTTTGGACCAAGTAATATATGTGGCTGCAGAGCAGCAAGGCATTGGTTGATCTCCTAGCGGGAAGTAAGTATCTGGCAAGGAGTCGGCTAACTATTTGTGGTGAAAAACTTTTCGGGAGCACTTTTCTTTGGTAGTGCACATCAATACTTTTCACTATAGGAAATAACAGTGTAGATGGTTATGAACTGAGCACTATTTTTGCAGTGACTATCATTCTGGTACAGCATACTATTTTTTATTTTTTTTTTTTTGCACATATGGACTATATTTTATTTTTAAGATAATTTTTTTTTCACATGGTAACAGTTGAATTTATGTTTTAATGCATAGTTTGTGTATTAAGGAATGAATTGATTCACATTGCAATAATTGATGAGGACAGCGCACTTCTAAATATTTATTTGTCTAGTTGGTTACACATCCTACTTGGATAGGTGTTTTTGATGCGGCAGTCCTTCATTTTTATTTGTATTTACATTTGGTTTTAAAATGTATTTTGTCGCATAGTTAATAGTAATATCCACTGGATGAGGGGATTGATTTCCATCGCTTGTAAATTATAACTATTTTTTGTTATAAAAATATTTACTTGTTCATCTGCATTCTTCTCTTCTCTACATCCATTAAAAAATGCATAATTTATTCAGTTTGCCTAAACTTTCTGAAGACAGAACTGTAAGAGCTGATTGGAAGGAAGGCACATGCCCCCCTTTACACAGAAACAGAACTGAGGTTGTCAATCACAGGCTGTGCGCTGGAGATCCCTCCCCTGTCACCTTTTTTCTCTTGGTGTCAGGAAAACTTGACAGAAGTGACTATTGCAGATAGCAGAGGAACAAGAAAGCAGACAGAAATTAGTGCTCTGGATTGAGACATAAGGCCCGTACACACGCACCGATTGTCGGCCGTAAATGTTCGGCCAACGTCCGATCGGCCGATTGTCGGCTTGTTAGTATGATGCTTCCAACAACCGACTGCGACTTTTCGGCCGAACAAAATCTGGTGTGCAAGCTATAAAATTTATGTTGGCCGTCACCAGAACGGCCGATTGTTCGTCAGTCAGTACAGATTTCGGCCGACAAAAGCCAGATGAGCAAGACTGGGCATGCTCAGAGAAGAAAAAACACACGGAAAGTTAATCATCACATGACATCACTTCTGCAGTTGGCTGTTGTTGGCCGTGTGCAATCTAGAGCACATTTCAACCAACAAAACAACACTGGACAAAAGACGGCCGATCGTTCGGCCCACAATCGGTGCATGTGTACGGGGCTTTACGCACACTATAGAGCAGTGATGGCGAACCTTGGCACCCCAGATGTTTTGGAACAACATTTCCCATGATGCTCATGCACACTACAGTGTAGTTGAGCAATGTAGTTCCAAAACATCTGGGGTGCCAAGGTTCGCCATCACTGCTACAGAGGGATATACTTTGGTCATATTTTATGTCTGAGGTTTAAAGCCACTTTAAACCACTTCAATACAGAGTACTTTCACTGCTTTCCTGCCCAGGCTAATTTCCAGCTCTCAGTGCTGTTGAATTTCAAATGACAATTGCGTGGTCATGCAACACTGTACCCATATGAAATTGTTATCATTTTTTTGAGACAGATAAAGCTTTCTTTTAGTGGTATTTAATCACCACTGGGTTTTTTATTTTTTGCTAGACAAACGAGAAAAGACCAAAAAAAAAAAAAAATGTTTTTTTTAGTTTCTCTTATAAAATGTTGCAAATAAGTAGTTATTCTTCTTCACTGATGAGGCTGCACTAATGGGCACTGATAGGCTGCACTGATATGCACTGTTGAGGCTGCACTGACTGGCACTGATAGGGGGCACTGGTGGGCACCGATGAGCTGCACTGATTTGCACCGATTGGCACTGATGGAGCTGCACTGATGATCAGAGCCTTGATTATCAGTGTAAAAAATGTACTGTGAGCCTTGCCAATTATTGGCGCTCTTTTCCTCAAGCAGACACAGCATGTGAGCAGTGTTGCCAACCGTCCGTATTTTCACGGACAGCCCGTAAAATCAGGGCACTTTTCTCCTGCCCGTAAATGCCCGTAGCAGGAGAAAAGTGCCCGTTAAAATGGTGGCTGCGGCGAGAGAATGTGACTGCGCATGCGCGGCGTGCGCCTCGGTCATCTCCGGACTTGTCATATTCTCGAGTCCTGCTCCGATTGTCCTCCCCACCTGACGTGACCGCCTCCGGCTCCGCCTGTGTGTGCCCTCTGCCCTGGGCGGGCCCGCCCAGAATCTTGAACCTCGATCTTCCCGCCACTGCCGCCGCGGCTGCTACCTACCTCCCCCAGCCTGAGGAGCCTGTTGCCGGACCGGGGACCGTGTGTGGAGAGACCCGACCAGCCCAGGACAGGACAGGACTGTCTGCAGCAGCACCACCAGCCAGCTGAGCTCCAGCCTCCAGTCCCACCACCCCGAGGACAAGCCAAGGATCCATACATCTCTGCCTGGGCTTGGGCTGGCCTGGCACAGACACCACCACCATCGGCCATTCACTGTCTCCACTCAGTCTCCAGGGAGATCTTCTTCACTTCTCCAGAGCCCGTGAGTAGTACTCCTCCTAGGGCTAGGCTCCTACTTATCTTCTCGCTCCCAGACCCAGTCCCCCCCCAGCCTCAGGCCCCACCTGCAACCTCTCTGACTGACCCCCAGGCCCCAGCCCTGGATTGAGCCCTGAAACAGGATCCATCCATGAGGAATTGAGGATTCCATCCATCCATGGCCTCTCCTCGACCTCGCTCCCAGTCCCAGTCCCCCCCAGGCCCCACCACCTGCTGCCACCTCTGACCCCCTCAGCCCTGGCCCTGGCCCTGGCCTGAGCCCAGGGCAGGGCTGCTGAAGGATCCATCCATCCAGGAAACAGGATTCAATTTCCATCCATGGCCTCTCCTCGCTCCCAGTCCCCCTCTAGTCCCCACCTGCATTCTCTGACCCCGGTCACCCCCTGGCCTGAGCCTAGGGCAGGGCTGCTGAAGAATCCATCCATCCATCCAGGATTCCATCCATGGCCTCTCATTGCTCCCAGTCCCCCCCAGGCCCCACATGCCACCTCTGACCACCTCCTGTACCATGTCCGCAGTCTCTGACCACCTCCTGTACCATGTCCGCAGTCTCTGACCACCTCCTGTACCATGTCCGCAGTCTCTGACCACCTCCTGTACCATGTCCGCAGTCTCTGACCACCTCCTGTACCATGTCCGCAGTCTCTGACCACCTCCTGTACCATGTCCGCAGTCTCTGACCACCTCCTGTACCATGTCAGCAGTCTCTGACCACCTCCTGTACCATGTCCGCAGTCTCTGACCACCTCCTGTACCATGTCCGCAGTCTCTGACCACCTCCTGTACCATGTCAGCAGTCTCTGACCACCTCCTGTACCATGTCTGCAGTCTCTGACCACCTCCTGTACCATGTCTGCAGTCTCTGACCACCTCCTGTACCATGTCCGCAGTGTCTGACCATCTCTTGTATCATGTCCGCAGTGTCTGACCATCTCTTGTATCATGTCCGCAGTGTCTGACCATCTCTTGTATCATGTCCGCAGTGTCTGACCATCTCTTGTATCATGTCCGCAGTGTCTGACCATCTCTTGTATCATGTCTGCAGTCTCTGACCATCTCTTGTATCATGTCCGCAGTCTCTGACCATCTCTTGTATCATGTCCGCAGTCTCTGACCATCTCTTGTATCATGTCCGCAGTCTCTGACCATCTCTTGTATCATGTCCGCAGTCTCTGACCACCTCCTGTACCAAGTCCGCAGTCTCTGACCATCTCTTGTCTTTTATCACGTCTGCAGGGGAGTCTGGACTCTGGAGAGGAGTCAAGAGTGAGAGCGCCGCCGGGATGGGGGTCACAGGAGAAGTCAGATGTGTGGGGCCTGCAGAGTGGAGACCAGAGCCGTCTGACTGAGCCCTGCACAGTGCACCTGAGAGGAGGTCAGTGACAGTGCCGCCAGACCAGTCTGATGGGGGGGGGGTCACTGATGTAAGGGCCAGGGGGCACTGATATAAAGATCCCTCTATATTAGTAACCCCCCCCCATATCTTAATGTATTCACTCTGTGGAAGGTGGTCTCTTGTCACCAGATTGCCCCCCACATCAGAGTTCCTGGCGTTCCCCTTTACATCAGAGTCTGCAGGATTCTCCCCTTACAGTGCCAAGGGGGAACTCTGCGGACCCTGATGTAAAAAGGAACTCTGATGTAAAGGGGAATGCAGTGGACTCTGATATAAGGCGGTTTCTGGTCACCAGAGCACCCACTTAAATCAGAGTTCCCCCTTAAATCAAGATCTGCAGCATTCCTCTTTTTGTCAGTTACACTGTAAGGGGGAATCCTGCACACTGATATATGGGGGAACGCTGTGCTGGCTGGGTTATATTAATCTGATCTTCATGTAAATGGAGAAATATGTTTTTTGACTTTTGTTTAACCTAAACACATTGCTAATAGCACCATCTACATGTTTATAGTTTAAGTATTGATATTTGCACGGTTTAACACTGAAAACAGCCTGTTTATGTGCATTTTTGCCATGTCAGTAAAAAATCGGTGCCGTCCGTAAATTTTGGACGTTCTGCCAGTAAATTTCCCTCCGGGGGGTTGGCAACACTGCATGTGAGGAAAGAACTGCTAATAGCCGACAAGTCTGTTTACCTGTGGTCAGCTGTGATTGGACACAGCTGATCACATGACAAAGGGAAACTCTGATTGGCCTTTTACCCTGATCTGTGAGTTGACAAGGGGTAAATGACACATCTTTTGTATAAATATAGGGAAAAGATTGTTTGCTTTTATCAGATAATATCAATGCATTGCAGGATATACATTATTTCTTGTAATACACCAAAACTGAAGTTAAAGTAGTTGTAAAGGCTAATCTGTGATGAAATGTGTAGGGTGGGGCCCACTAGAGTGATGTCATCCTGCATGTGGGACTGATTATTTGGGGCTGGATCTGATTTTGTTAGTCTAGAGGAATGCCGAATTATGATACATGCTCTGTAGGCTTTTTTTATGCTGTCAGTGTGCACTTTACTTTTACCAATAAAGCAATCCATACAGTTTTACACTATGGCAGTGATGGCAAACCTTGGCACCCCAGATGTTTTGGAAATACATTTGCCATGATGCTCATGCACTCTACAGTGTAGTTGAGCATCATGGGAAATGTAGTTCCAAAACATCTGGGATGCCAAGGTTCGCCATTACTGCACTATGGCATTGCTTTTTATCCTCTCTTCTTGAGTAATGCTGTGGCTGCTTTTCCCGCCCTGATTTTGTGGAGGAGATCTGTATGCCGGTTGAAGTTTAAGGGCCGGTTCACATTACTGCGAGTGCGGCGATCGCATTTAATTTGGAGCGCACTGCTCCTTCATTACATGCGATCGGATGTGCGGATGCAAATTCAGCCATACACTTTGTATGGCTGAATTCGCACTGTATCCGCACCAAATACGCACATGACCCTTTTTTCCAGCCGCATCAGGATCGGATTGCACAGTGGTTCACACTTGTGCGATCCGATCCTGTGCGAACTGTCAGATCGCACTGCGATATGCGATCAAACTGGGGGTGTCGTTAACATTTAATTGACACCCCCTGCGTATCGCATATGGCAGTGTGAACTGCCAGATGTGCGTTTGCGATGCGGGAACAGGCTGCGAATTCGCAGCCTTCCCGCATCGCACAAGTGTGAACCGGGACTAACTCCTCAAGTGTTGTTTGACCATTTCTGCATGTGATGGTCTTAGGGATCCAGTAAGCAGCTGATGTGTGTTCTTTCTGGCTTTGGGTGCATGGATATGTTCTGAACACTCGGGGGTTTTGCTTGGGTGTCGTTAGAAGAATTTTGTTCACTATTATTTACTATTCATGGATCTCATTGGATTTCTTATATGAGAATCAGCGGATATTTATTGTTTAATTTTGTTGTAATCATTTCTTCTTTCACATTTTGGGAACAAGTGGACACTTTGTAATCTTAGATAGGATTACCTTCTTTTCCACAGATTCTTTCAATTATTTCATTGCATTTTGGTGCTGCACATTTTTGTGTATATAAATGTAGCAGAATTTCCAGCATTGGTGCTGAGGATGGGTCTGCCAGGGTTTCTGCTAATACCAACAGCACATTTAAGCTTGTTGCCCAAGTGTGAGAACTGAGACAATGAATAGTCCGGCATCTTTGTTTTTTTTGTTTATTTGATATGGGGATGGCAGAAGGGAATGAGTGGGATACTCCTCTGGCTCAACTAGTTACAAAAATTGGACACTTGAGAAAAAATGCCTTCTAGCGCTGACTTGGCGTCGGCTGAAAGCCGACCAACACTTATTGACACTTGCGCACACTGACTTGCTGTCACTGAACTGAAACTGATGTCTGACACTTCTGTTAGCTCAAAAGTCCTTTGCACTGCATCCTCCAGTCCTCCCTTACTGAGGTAGCCACTTGTAGTTACTGCTGCAACTCTCAACACTTTAACACTTCAGGGCCCAACCGCTGGCTCCCCCTTTACTCTTCAGGGCATACACTGGCACCCCCTTTGCTACACTTCCACACCGGTTAGCTAGCTCCTGGATCCCTCTGACCTTCTCCGGAGTGGTCCCTTCTCATAGGCAGACCCCAAGGGCAGTTTGCAGTACTCACGACTCAGAATGCTTTCCTGAAACTCTTCCCCAACAGCTCCGCTGGTCCTCAGCACCCTAGATCCTTCTCTGCAGCTCAGCTCAACCTGGTATCCCCTTAGGCAAGCCGCCTGGGATGCCCGTTTCTTCTGACAGGAGGAGAGACAGCCGTCACCTCCTTCCCGGGACTCTGCTTTCCACCAAAGACCATCTGACATGCGTGCCCCACAGACTTATACCCCCCCCCCAGAATGCTGTGCGGCAGAATCTGCCCTTCCAGGATGGATACAAGCCCTGGTGTGCTATTGGCCAGGTTTCCTCCACTTCCCAATGAGAGCCCTCATCGGGATACAGTGGGGAGACTCCCCAGCACAACAGCCACACCTGGCAGCACATGTCTGCCTAGCTGAATCATATGGCCCTGCTGATAAGCAGGCAAGGCCCCACTATAACTTTACCTAGCACCTACCTTGGAGGGTGCTACATAAAAAACCTTTCATACTGTACCTAAAATACATGGGGTTGTTGAAGCACCAGATATATTGAAATACTATCAGGCAGCACATCTAGGGAGGAGTATTGATCGGTAAACAAGGTGACCTAAAGATATGGGCGCATATTGAACAACAGTATAGTAACGTCCCCCTTTATAGGGCTCTGTGGTGATATGCAGATATACCGACATCTCCCGACCATAGGCCCCACACCTTGAGTTTGCTCCCTGGCTTGTTGTAATCTTCCAGTCAATCCCTGTTATACTTTATCTTGGGCAACCCTAGCTTTCCTCCAGGCCTAAATAAGGGCCTGTTTCGAGAGCTCCTTGAGAGGAATTCTTTTCACGTTTCCCACTTTCTCATTTTGGATACCTGGTCTTCACTTTTGACATTGATGCTCCTGACTGGTCGTTTTGCCTTGAATTCCTGGAAGGCACTGCAGCTACATCATTTTCTTTGTGCCCTAGGATGCCCCACAATGTTTTGATGCCAGCTGATGACGTTTGAATTATATTGCTCAAACAGCGGAGTTCTTCCCCGTACTCTCTCAAATATGTACTCCCTGCTGATCTCTCCTCCGGAAAATTTTCGACTGCCTTGCCTAAGCAAATGGGAGATGGATCTCAATAGAACATTCACATCTGATCAATGTCAGAACATAATCTGGTTTACTCTGAAGTCCTCCATATGTACCCGTGTTCAGGAAACTAACCAATGGTTTACCGGATGATACCGTACCCCATCAGTTCTGTGTCATTACTTCCATGAGGCCTTGGATCGGTGCTGGAGATGCCAGGAGGATTGGGGAACGCTATTACATATTTTTGGTCCAGGTCGAAATTTAGAACATTGCGCAGAGGTACGAGAGGTGCCCAGACTCACTCAACAATTAACGGATTTATCAGGCCTGGATGATCCTGTCTTCTTCCTCCTCCATTGTTCTCATATTCCTGTAAAGACCTATTAGAAATCGGTCCTCAGTCACATACTTAATGCTGCCAAAGCTTGCATTGCTCTAAAAAAAAAGGATCCAAATCCTCCTTCCATATCGATGTGGCTCAATAAGGTTGAGGATGTTAACAAGCTGGAAGATTCTTTTCTCACTGCCCAGAATAGGCAGGAGCAATATACGAAAACATGGTCCTACTTGAACATGTTAATTTACTCTGATAAGGACAAGGCCTTTCTAGAAGCCTGTTCTGGGGATTGAATATTCTTAGCCTTTACCTTTTTCTATGTGTTTTCCAGCATAACATTCCTTAACCCCACCCCCCTTTTTTCCTCTCTTCCCCCCTCCCCCTCCATCTTATCCTGTAGTCTCTCACCTTTTTCTGTTCTCTTGACCTTCCCTTCTCCTTCTTAGAAAATTGGGTGTCCAATTGAGCTTGTAATTAGGGATGGCCTTGCAGTTCGCCCGGCGGTTGGTTCGCGGCAAATTTTGCTTGTTTGCTACCCGCAAATTTTTCGAACACATGACGTTGTTCGCGGCGGCCATATTAGTTTACATTGGGGAGAACTTTGACCAATGACACAGCCGTCAGGTGGAACGGGACAGCCAAATGAAATATTTCAGCACATGGACATGCCCCCTACCTTATAAATAGACCAAAGCAGGCAGCCATTTCACATTCTGCTTTTTGTCAGCGTAGGGAGAGGTCTGCTGTGTTCATCAGGGAGAGATTGCCAGACACAGATAGCTCTGTGAAGATCCACAAAAGTCCTTTTCAGGGCTGGTATAGTATTTGGTATAGGTCTACTACAGTCTCTTTTCAGTTTAGGGACAGGTATCCAGTCTGTGCTCCAGGGGCAGACAGAGATCGGCAGTGACACAAATCGCTCTGTTAATGTCCACAAAAGCCATTTAAAGGGCTGCAATTTATTTGGTATAGATGTACATTTTCTGTTCAGTTTAGGGACAGGTATCCAGTGTGCTCTAGGGACAGATCAGCAGTGACACAAATCGCTGTGTTAATGTCCACAAAAGTCATTTAAAGGGCTGCAATTTATTTGGTATAGGTGTACAGTTTCTGTTCAGTTTAGGGACAGGTATCCAGTGTGTTCCAGGGACAGAGATTAGCAGTGACACAAATCGCTCTGTTAATTTCCACAAAAGTCATTTAAAGGGCTGCAATTTATTTGGTATAGGTGTACATTTTCTGTTCAGTTTAGGGACAGGTATCCAGTGTGCTCTAGGAACAGATCAGCAGTGACACAAATCGCTGTGTTAATGTCCACAAAAGTCATTTAAAGGGCTGCAATTTATTTGGTATAGGTGTACAGTTTCTGTTCAGTTTAGGGACAGGTATCCAGTGTGCTCCAGGGACAGAGATCAGCAGTAACACAAATCGCTCTGTTAATTTCCACAAAAGTAATTTCAAGGGCTGCTATTTATTTGGTATAGGTGTGCAGTGCACTATATAGGGGTGCAATCCACTGTATAATATACTTTGTAATATAGAAAGCATATTATAGTGGATTTGTATTGTGCACTGTGCAGCATTGTGACTGGTGTGGTGACTGAGCGTTGCTGCAGCAATACTGCAAACAATGACAAAAGCACTTTTAATGTATTATAACTGGTGTGATAGACCAGTGGCCCCCCAATACCACATATTGAAGTGGGGTGTTATCTGAATATACTTTTACAAGTGTATTTGTGTCCTGCAACAATATTGCCTCTTTTGCTGTGTTACTCTGCTACACATAGTGCCAAACTCACTGGCCAATTTTTTGAACAACTGGTGTGATAGACCAGTGGCCCCCCAATAAAACATATTGAAGTGGGGTGTTATCTGAGTATACTTTCCTAAGTGTATTTGTGCCCTGCAACAATATTGTCTCTTTTGCTGTGTTAGGTCTGATACACACAGTGCCAAACTCACTGGCCAATTTTTTGAACAACTGGTGTGATAAACCAGTGGCCCCCCAATACCACACATTGAAGTGGGGTGTTATTTAACTTTATACTTTTCTAAGAGTGTATTTTAGTCCTGTAAACATTTGGCCTCTTTTGCTGTGTTAACTGTGCTACACACAGTGACAACAGTTACTGGCCAATTATTTGTAGAACTGGTGTGATAAAACTGTGCCCCCCCCCCAATATCACATATTGAAGTGGGGTGTTATTTAACAGTATACTTTTCTAAGATTGTATTTTAGTCCTGCAAAAATTTGGCCTCTTTTGCTGTGTTAAATGTGCTACACACAGTGACAACAGTTACTAGCCAATTATTTGTAGAACTGGTGTGATAAACCTGTGGCCCCCCAATACCACAGATTGAAGCTGGGTGTTTTATACATTTTCCAGATATACTGCGATTCTCTAGAGACTTTTGTCACATGGTAATTTAAAAAATGACAGGCAGAGGAAGAGGCAGGCCCTTCCGCAGGGGTGGTAGGGCAGGAGCAGTAGGCCGGAGCCAAAGTGTGAAGTTTCAGAAGGTGCGTTCGATTACGTCAAAGGACGCACCAGACTTGGTTGAGTGGCTCACTTAGCCTTCCTCTTCTGCACCCTCCCCATCCTCTCTATCTGCACCCTCTTCACTCTCTGCTGTCTGCACCCCCAAAGACACAACCACAAACACCACCACCACCACCACATACCCTCTGCTTGAGTCACTGGAATTATTTTCCGATCCATCACAAGACATTTGCGATGCGCAGCCATTCTTGGCATCGAATCAGGAAGAGGAGGTAGCAACAGCCGCCACTCAGCAGTCTGACAACAGTACCCAGATAAGCCCAAGGAGGTTGGTCCCTGCTGTTGCTGCCTACTCCGAGATCTCGAATGTTAGTGGTGGGGAAGGTGACGTGGATGATGACGTGTCTATGGACGTCACGTGGATGGCCACAAGAGAGGAAGAGGAGGGGAGTTCAGTGGGAGAGATGGGCCGGCAGATAGGGAGCAGAGGCAGTCAGAACTTGCATTGCACAAGAGGTACAAAGCAGACTGCAAATGTATCAAGAGCGAGCCATCAACCATGTACAGTCACATCTGGCGCTCCCAGGATGCCAGCACATGGCTCCGCAGTGTGGGCTTTTTTCAATGTGTCCGTTGCTGACAACAGTGTTGCCATCTGCAGCCTTTGCAATCAACGCATAAGTCGCAGTAAGCCCAACACTCACCTAGGGACAACCACCTTAAGAAGGCACCTGAACTCCCATCTCCTAGCTCAGTGGGAGCAACACCGTCAGAACCCATAAAGCCACACTCCAGGCTCTCACCGTCCAGCCTCTTCTCCTTCTGCTCTCTCCTCACAATTGTCCTCCACTCCACCTTCCATCATGCCCCAAAGGGCCTGGTATGGATTTTTTGGGGGGGGGGGGCATGCTGTTTTTTTTTTTTTTAATTCAGACAACAGAAGCTGATGCTGCTGCAAAAAAAAAAAAACGCTGCTGACGCAGGACGCACTAGTACCAGCAACAAAGATGGGGGAGAACTAATAATGCAGCAACAGAATCTGATACTGCTGCAAAAAAAAATAAAAAATTGCTGCTGATGCAGGACACACTCGTGCCAGCGACAAAGATGGTGGAGAACTAACAATGCAGCCACAGAACCTGATGGTGCAAAAAAAATAAAAAATCAGTATACTTCAGGGGCCCTACTACAATGACCGCACTAAACTGACTGCAATATACTGTGTAACACAAGAATCAGCCCTACACTGCACTGCTTGATATATATACTCCACTATCTGATATATCTTGCAATAGCTGAAAATTATATATATATATATTATATACAGTATATATATATATATATATATATATATATATATATATATATATATATATATGTATATATGTACCTACTACACTGGCTGATCTCTTACTAGATACAACACACAATCCACTAACTACCTGCCTAATCTCACTCCTATTTCGCCTAACACACTCTACACTAAGGTGACCAGATTTTTAAAATTAAATCCGGGGACATTTTTTTCATTAGTAGTGGCAGCAATCAGCGACTTATATCGGGACTGCGATATTGCGGTGGACAAATTGGACACTAACACTTTTGACACTTTATGGGAACCAGTTACACTAATACAGTGATCAGTGATAATAATATACACTGTCACTGTACTAATGACACAGGCAGGGAAGGGGTTAACATCTAGGGCAATCAAAGGGTTAAACATGTGTCTGACCAGTGTTTTCTCACTGTGGGGGAGGTGCTTTTACTAAGGGAAGGAATAGATCTCTGTCCCTGCTTTGCAGGTACACAGGATCAATGTCTTCTGTACTGACAGAATGGTAATATGCCTTGTTAACATAGACCGCCGTTCTTCCTGTGTACAGAAAGATTTGTGAGTCCTGGCGGGCATCAAGTCTGCCGGACCCGCTGATCGGCTCTGATACCCAGAAATGCAGGATCACGTATATCTACATGATCCTGTGCAGCGCGACAAACCTGTAGCAACAGGTCGGCAACTGGTTAAGATCATCAGCATTATAATAACTCACAGGCAGCGGGAGCTCTATCATGGCACTGGCTGACACTGTAACAGTGTGTCACATGGCTACTGGGTGCTGACTTTGTTAATTTATGACCGATAGGTTAACAAACTTAACAGCTGTGTCCTGTAACAGAGCCAGTCAGAACCATGATAGAGTACCCCCTGCCTGTGAGTTATGATACCATACATGATGCCAGAGAGACAGACACAGTGCAATGTGGTCCATTCACAGACACCCCCAAAGCACAGCTGTGATGAAGCCTTGAACACACTGGCAGCCCCCCAATGAGATTGGCTTCCCCTTTGTTCCTGCTGCTGGACACTGTCAGCTGAGTTCAGCTGCCTCTCTCTGCCTGTCACCGCCACCGTCACCGCCCACCTTACAGCCTCTCTATTCTCATTGTAAGGCAGGCGGTGATGGTGGCGGTGACAGGCGGAGCTGAGTGGAGGAAGATCACTCCACTGGGGATGGCAAGGAGATAGGCAGGCGGGCGGCTGCCCAGGACTTGAGCCAAGAGAGAAGAACTTGCAAGTGGGAGCGGAATGGGCATGCACCCGAAACTGAAGAAATAGTCCCTCCGCTTCGCCCAGCACATAATCATCAGAAAGGGGCACAGATAATGGAAAAAATACACCCCTCAAGCTAATAGGAGTGGCGGAGCGGGGGGTGTAATTCAGAAATGTTTTTTTTCATTCTGCACTGACTGTCTGTGTAATTGCTCGGGCCCCTGTTCAAGCCCAATTCGGGGACAAAATCAGGAACAGACTTGGTCTAGGGACAGTATCCTAAGTCTGGGGACTGGACCCGGAAACTGGGGACGTCACCCTACTCTACACTGCTGCCGTGTAGGCAGCAGCTTTTTTTAGTGTTGTGGGGGAGGACTTAGCCCCTGAACCGTGATTGGCTAAAGGCACCCTGCCTGTGGACAATCATGGACATTGTGATGTGATTGGCCAAAGCATACAGGTCATGTGCATGCTTTGGCCAATCAGACAATCAGTAATTTATTCACTGCACCTGCGAAGTGCATTATGCGGCGCTCATCGGCGGACGAACTTCCCGCCAAGCACCCCATTTGTTTGTTTGTTCAGCGAACACACGAATGCCTGATGTTCGAGTTGAACTTTGAACTCGAAGCCCATCCTTAATTCTGAGTGACATCTCTGAAACAGGAATTTCCTGCTCTTGGCTGCCAAATGGTCAGATCAGCTGTCAATCACCCAACACTATTGGGAGTTATTTGTTATTTGTCTATTGGGGGATATTGTTGTCACCAGTAGGGATGAACTCAACTGCCCTGGGTTCGGTTTGAGCAAGGTTTGGCGAACAAACTCAAACCTAATTGAAGCCAGTAGCAGCCAAATATGTTAACTTAAAAATTCAATTTTCTGGGCTAATAGGAAAGAAGTTTCAAAATATAATTGGTATTGGGCTCTGCCCTAGGGAACATGTACCAACAGAAACAAAAATTGTTTAGAAATTCCATCTAACCGAGAATAGTGAGTTTTTAAATGCTTAAAGTGAATCATTAAAAATGCCCAATTCATTTAAATACCATGCCTAGGGATGTCCTAATCCTGCCTGTAAAGAGGCTCATCTCTGTGATGTACAAAAATGTCTGCAGCAGCACTGACATTTACAAAGAAAAAAGATTTTAATATTGCCGAAAAATAACATTTAATTGCCAGCTTCTTTTATTAAAAAAAAACTGCACACACCCCTCCCAAGGGTCTGGTATGTATGTTGGGGGTTCTTTTGAGGGATCTTGTTTTTTTTTCCTTGTGAAAGTCACTTTTGCTGTTGCACATCCTACAGCAAAAATGAAAAAAAAAAATGTTTGTGTAGCGTCCCCCCAAAATACATGCCAGACCCTTTGAGTCTGGTATTGATTTTCAAGGGGGTATCTCATACAAAAAAACCCCAGACCCTCAAGTCTAGATATAGATTTTAGGGGAATTTCCAAACAAAAAAAAAGTTTGAGGTCCCCCTACCAGACCCTTAATCTGAATATGCAGTTTGGCTGGCCGAGGAAATAGGGGGAATGAACATGCAAATCCCCTCTCAGCCATACCAGGCCACATATCCTCAACATGAAGCCGAACCTCCTGGCAGAGCATCTTATCCCCATGTTGATAAGATTGATGAGGACAAGGGCCTCTTCCCCACAACCCTGGCAGGTAGTTGTGGGGGTCTGTGGGTGGGGAGCTTATCAGATGCCCCCATATACCCATGCTCATTAACCAAAAAATAGGATGTCATCTTAAAATGAAGACACCCAAGTCCTTTATTAAAAAAAAGTAAGAATCTCTCAAAAAGTCCCTCATTATAAGCCCATCATCAAGCATGATGCCTGCTGATTTCTAAAGCTGCTGCAGCTATGAACCAAAAGACATGTATATTAAAAAAGAATAGCGCGCAAATGCAAAAGAAATAACTACCAAATCTGAAGACAATACATAAATAAAAAGGCTGGATTCATCTCTTTTTCATGGATAGTGTAGGACCCACTGATAATGGGGTACTTTGACGCAGTAGTGGGCTTGAGCACGATATGGCCATATGGTGGGACCAAACCCCCATTTTTATTTATGGATTGTCTTCAGATTTGGTAGTTATTTCTTTTGCATTTGCGCGCTATTCTTTTTTAATATACATGTCTTTTGGTTCATAGCTGCAGCAGCTTTAGAAATACATGGGTATGCTCCCCCAAATTTTTTGCCTGTTTATTATGTATTCGGTCTGACCAGACTATCGAGGTTGAGCAACCCTCCCCACCCCCCCACACACACCTGTACTCAATCAGTGTCCACCATCAAGTGGATATAGGAGGAGTCCCCTGTAGTGCATTTGCACATCCTTCCCAGCAAGGAGTACTATCTCCAAGGGTTAGAAAGGCTGGATTCATCTCTTTTTCATGGATAGTGTAGGACCCACTGATAATGGGGTACTTTGACGCAGTAGTGGGCTTGAGCACGATATGGCCATATGGTGGGACCAAACCCCCATTTTTATTTATGGATTGTCTTCAGATTTGGTAGTTATTTCTTTTGCATTTGCGCGCTATTCTTTTTTAATATACATGCCTGCTGATTTGCCAGGGAAAAAAAAACAACCCAGTTTACATGACCAATCTTGATGCACCTGCTTCCTTAGCAACCATTGACTGCTGGAAGTTGTTATGTTCATCCACGCCTAACACCCTAAATATCTGGCTCTCAGATGAATGTCCGAACAGCCATTATTCAGTCCGAACTTATGTTCAGAGTGAGTACTAAACTTACCCCTAGTCACCATATTAAGGGAAGGGAGGAAAAACAGGCAAACATTTACTCACACCAATATAAAACCTTGCACAACCTAATTTACAAGGCATAAAGTCAGTTTAGGCCCCTTTCACACTTGTGCAACTTGGGGCTGCAAAGTCGCATGACAAATTGTACCCCATGATTTCCAATGAGTACCCTTCATATATGTTTGACTTCAAGTCGCAAGAACTTCAAAGAAGTCCCTGCACTACTTTGGCCCGACTTTAATGCGACTTGAGATCCATAGACCTCAAGATTACACAGCCATTGCTTCCAGTCCTGTCAAAATTGCGGCAAAGTTGCACGACTTTTAGGTCGCACAAGTGTAAAAGGGCCCTTAAACACAGTTAAACAATTATGTTTCTATTTGCCAAACAAACTGATCCAAAGGTGATGCACTTACAACAAGGGGCTGAGGTGAACCAATTATATACTATCCTAGCTAAATATTTGTATTTGTATATCCTGGTTCTGTTTTTTTAGATGTTGATAAATGCAAATGTGCTTTGTGGGTTGTTTTCAAATGTTTATGGGCATTATGTTTACTAGTGTTTACCTGCAGTTACATGCATTTTATTGCAAGCTACATTCATTAAACACAGAAATAGCTTTTAAAAGCAAGAATGCGCAGCAGGGAGCTTCTACAAATGCTGACACAAATGCAGGATATTAAAATAGCAGGGAGTACAGCACCATAGAAAATAGTTACCTTTAACTGTCAGCCGTTCTAAACTTTTAAGTGTAAAAGGCTTGTCTGAGGTTGTTATTTAATTTGTCAGCCAGAAAAGTATTTTGTATGTCTTTCTCTATTCCTGGCTTTACATTTTACTGAAAGAATCGACTTTGCTTTTAGGTCTAAGACAACACCTTGGAGTCTAGTCCACTCATCAACCATGCCAATGTCTATGGAGAGTGCCTTTATTAGCCATTGAGTTAAATTGAACACCATAAGTGGGTGGGGTTTAGATTTAGGAACAGGTCATATTCCCAAAGTCGCAGAACCCTTAGTGATAGTGAAACCAAGACATGAGGAACTCGCAGAAATAGCTTTTTCCAGCTGACAAAGATAATATCAAACACAATATGGAGCTTATCCTTAGGCAGAAGATTTCAATTATGTGGTTTGCTTGTACCATGAACTTTCCTCAGTTTAAGGTGAGGAACATGCCTGTGCAATGGATAAGTGGTTAGCACTTCCACCTGGCAGCACTTGGGTCGTTGGTTTGAATCCCAACCACAGTACTACCTTCCTGGACAGTGGATAAGTGGTTAGCACTTCCACCTAACAGCAGTTGGGTCATTGATTCAAATCCCAATCATGGTACTACCTTCCTGGAGTTTGCATGTTCTGCCTGTGCCTGCGTGGGTTTCCTCAAGGTACTCTGGTTTCCTTCCCATACTCCAAAGACATGGTGGTGGTTCTTTGGTTTCAGACTAAATTGGCCCTAGTATGTGTATGTATGTACCGTATATACTCGAGTATAAGCCGAGTTTTTCAGCACATTTTTTTGTGCTGAAAACGTCCCCCTCGGCTTATACTCGAGTCAAGAAAAAAATAAAAAAGTTCCCGGCCGCTCCGACGTGCTTGAGTTTTAAAAATGGCGCCGCCCGGCGCATTCATGTCATTGCGCATGCGCCGCCGCCGCCGCTCGTGTAATTTCGGCTATTCCCGGCGCCGCTCGGGAGAGGCCGGGAATAGCCGAAAGTATACGAGCGGCGGCGGCGTGTGCGCAATGACGTGTCGGGGCCGGGCGGCGCCATTTTTAAAATGAAGGCGCCTCTGGAACAGGTAAGGGAAACTGCTGCACTACCTGCCATTCTGCAGGGCTGCGGGTATACTACAAGGGATGCAGTGCTGCGGGCATGGTCCACCTGTACCATGCCCACAGCACTGCATCTCCTGTAGTATGCCCACAACCCCGGATCTTCTTGTACCATGCCAGTCACCCTGCATTATCCTGCACCATGCCAGTACCCTGCATTCTCCTGCACTATGCCAGTCACCCTGCATTCTCCTGCACCATGCCAGTACCCTGCATTCTCCTGCACCATGCCAGTACCCTGCATTCTCCTGCACCATGCCAGTCACCCTGCATTCTCCTGCACCATGCCAGTACCCTGCATTCTCTTGTACCCTGCCAGCCACCCTGCATTCTCCTGCACCATGCCAGCCACCCTGCATTCTCTTGTACCATGCCAGTCACCCTGCATTCTCCTGTACCATGCCAGTACCCTGCATTCTCCTGTACCATGCCCGCCGCCCTGCATTCTCCTGCACCATGCCCGCCGCCCTGCATTCTCACCCTAGGCTTATACTCGAGTCAATCATTTTTCCCATCTTTTTGTGGTAAAAGTAGGGGCCTCGGCTTATACTCGGGTCGGCTTATACTCGAGTATATACGGTATGTGAGTTATGGACCATAAGCTCCTTGAGGGCAGGGACTGTATTGAATGTATAATACATATGCAAAGCGCTTCGTAAATTGACAGCGCTATATAAGTACCTGTAATAATAAATACTGTAAATACACTTTTACACAAGATGCGTTATGACAACACATTCATCTTGACAAGGCTCCCATATGCAACCAGAGCACAGGAAATCCTGACCCTATTTTGGGAGAAAAACGGCATCAAATCTTTAGTTCTTCTAGGTACACTTGCACACAGATTTTGAAGGAACTCAGCAGGTAGGTTGTTCCAAACATCTTGGAGAACTAACCACAGATCTGTGAAATTAGGTTGATCCTTCTGTCTCTTCATGTAATCCAAGACTCAAAGATGTTGCGATCAGGGGTCTGTGGAAGTGATGATTTGGCCCCCACAGAAAATAATGAAGAATTTGATGAAACTACTCATCCTGCACCAAAGCTAAAAAAAAATTGGGAAGTATATAAAATGATTCTTCAGAATTTCCAATGGAACAATGTGCCAGAAAGAGACATCAGCATAGATGAGAGTCTAATGGCCTACAAGGGAAGGCTCAGCTGGGTGCAATATATTGCATCAAAGAGGGCACAATTTGGCGTAAAATCCTACATGCTGTGCGAATCGTAAACTGGCTACATTTGGAATTCAGTGATATACACTGGAAAAGGAACAAAATTACAATACAGTAATAATGGAATGGCAACATCTTCGGTTCTTTCACTAATTGAGCCATTGCTAAATCAGCGCTATTGTGTAACAACGAACAACTTTTATATATCTCCTGAACTTTATGAGGTTCTACTGCACAACAAAACTGATGCCTATGGAACCGTAAGGGCTAACCGGCGCGACATGCCACCAATGTTTGGCAAAAAGAAGCTCAAGACAGGAGAAATGGTTGCCTGACAGAAAGGCAAAAATGATGGCACTGCGATGGAAAGACAAGAAAGATGAGTGCCTAATGAGTACAGTGCATAACACCTCCACTGTTATGGTACGCACGAAAGGTGGGAAAGAAGTCATGAAGCCACAAGTAGTGATAGACTATAACAACACCATGGGAGGTGTCAACAGAGCAGATGAAGCAATGACATTCTACCCAGGTACAGAGGCGTAACTAGAACCTTCAGGTCCCCAGTGCAAGAAACCATAAAGGGCCCCCCGGACCCCTGGCCAGGGCCCTTCCTTTCAAGCCTAGGGCTCTTCCCACTTATCCTGGGGCCCTTTACTCTTGTAATGGGGCCCTTTATTACGGTCCCGCAGCGGGACCCTTTCACAAGTTCTGCAGTGGGGCTCCCTTCCTGCCATCTTGGGGCCTCCCCACGGTGGTGGACTGCCAGGGCCCGGTTACAAGTGTGACCTTTGCGATCCTGGAAGTTCACCCACTGGTGTCAGTAGTTTTTATTTTTTGGTATTTTAATTTTATTATTTTTTATCATTTTATTTATTTATTTTACAATGTCACTGACTATGACTCTGTCCATTCAGAAAAGGAAGGAGCTGGAAAATTACATATTTACCGACCCCTTCCTGGTTCTCTATTGTGACACATCCCCTGCAGCACCTGACAGGAGAGGGAAGGGAGCACAGTAGGGGGGGACCAGGGGAGCACCCAGGGGCCCAGAGACAGCAGAACACAAGTGAACTGGATAGGAGGAGTGGCGGGGGCAGCATACAGAGGAACCAATCTCCTCCATTTTCCTCCTGCAGCTACAGAAGGAAAAAGGAGGACAGTGATTTCTCTACATGCTGCCCCCGCCACCCCACCTATTCAGGTGTACAGGGGAGCTGCATAGGCCCCCTGGAGCATGGGGCCCGGTTGCAATTGCAACCCCTGCAACCCCTGTTGTTACGCCCCTGCCCAGGTATGAGGAAGCAGCAAAAAAACATACTATAAGGAGATCTTCAGACATCTTCTTGAGCAATGCTTGTGGAATGCCTACATTCTGCTAAAACAAAAGAGGACAAGCCTTTGATTCATGTGGACTTTATTTGTAAAGTTGCCAAACAATTCTTTCTGAGTCACCAAACGCCATCAATGGCTGTGAACAGATCTGGACGTCGTGCTATTGGTGTTGTCAACCCGGAACGCCTGACTAGTCGTTACTTCATGGACTACATCCCACCAACTGAGAAAAAGTCAGCACCTACAAGGATGTGCGTGGTTTGTTGCTCGAAGAGAGATGAGAGTGGAAGGAAAATAAGAAAAGAAACCAAATTCTATTGTCCCGATTGCGACGTCGGACTTTGTGCAGTCCCATGTTTCAAAATATTTCATACCCGAGATTTTTACTAAACCTTTATTACAGTGACTAGTAACATCGCACCCCTTGTTTGTACATATTTCATTGTTTTTGGTTTGATTATATTATTGAATAAACTGTATTATTATTATTTATATTATAATTTTTGATTTAGTGTTTCAAACTTTATCATACCCGGGATATCTACTAGACTCTTGTTTGGACAGATTTAAGTGGGTTATAGATAAGAATTACAGGCTTAAAATATAAAACAACATATTTCCATGCAAAACCATGTACCGCTTTTAGCACAAAAATTCTGACATAATCAGACCACCAGGGAGGTTAAACCAATGGTCTGCACTGGTGACTCAAGGGCAAAAAGGATTTGCATGACTCTCCCCGTTTTAACAAAATAAAAAATATACCCCTTATTGTTTGGATTTGTGATGGAACTAGAATGTACAGAAATCTTATGTTTCAAGAAGACTTTAGTGTTCTATGCCCTGATTTATTGGGGGGGCCTTTTGGTTTCTTTAAATTCACTTTACTGTAGCACTGTCCCTGTAGGGCTTGCTGTGTGTTGTCTTCTTGGGCTGTCTGTGTCACACACACCTTCCCACAGTCAAGGGCTGCAGACAGGGCTAGGGGTCTCTCTCACTTCCCTCCTCTTCCTACCTCTCCTTTCCTCCCCCCTTCTCCCCCTCCCTCTCCCCCTCAGTACCCAGCACACCCCTCAACTCTGCACTCAGCACAGAGAACACCCCTCAACGCTGCACACAGTATGTAGCGCACCCCTCAACCCTACACGCAGTACGTAGTGCACCCCTTAACCCTGCATGCATTACGTAGCACACCCCTCAACCCTGCACTTCGTACATAGCGCACCCCACAACCCTGCACTCTTTATGTAGCACACCCCGCAACCCTGCACTCTTTATGTAGTAAAAGAATGTAGTAAAAAAAAATGCAGATCCCTACATTCTGTAAATTACACACTCCTGACCCCTGCATTCTGTGCTTTACACACTCCTGACCCCTGCATTCTGTGCATTACACACTCCTGATACCTGCATTATGTGCTTTACACACTCCTGACCCCTAAATTCTGTGCATTACACACTCCTGACCCCTGCAATCTGTATATTACACACTCCTGACCCCTGCCACCTCCACTGTATACATGGGCAGGGGAAAGGGGTGGCAAAATTAGGTTTCGCCTAGGGTGTTAAAAATCCTTGCACCAGCCCTGCCTACCAGTTCACATATAGTCTTCTGGGCTGGCAATCGCTCTACTCCAACTTCAGCAACATGTCACTGCAGTGCCCACATTAGCCCCACGCTCGCAGCCTCACAGATACATTAAACCATCTGCTACATACCAGTCCAAGATGCTCTGTGTCCCTTCTGCTGCACAATGCCAGACTTGGCATCAATCGGTCTCCTGTGCCCAACAGGGTCAGATTCTGCGTCTCAGTCCGCTCTACAGGCTCTCTGCCAACACGTGTGATAGCCTCCGCGCTCCGGCTCACTCTGGCATCTGCCATCTTGCTCCTCCACACACGTGTCTCCTCATCAGCTACACCCGATGGCGGGAGTGATGTCTCAGCTCCCTACCTCCGTTCAGATTGGCAGCCAACGAACGGCGACTCTGACCATGTCCACAGACTAGGTGACTCTCCGGAGGTGGCTTCTCCTGCTAGGCAGATTTCTTTGGCGCAGTAACCCCTTCGCTGTTGCCATAACACTGCCCAATAAAAAAGGAGAAGAACAGGAGGCGCCTCTAAGTGTAGTAGATACGTGATTTATTGGAACGTAGTAATAAAGCAACTCACAAGATAAGAGGAATTAAAAGCCTGTAAGCTCCTGGGTGAGGCATCAGTTATCTTCTGGCAACGGCAGAGGCTGTTAGGAGGGATCCGTGCACCGTGTTGAAAAGCTGGCTGTTCGGTAAGCAGGGAAGGCCCAACTGATGCTGGCTGATGGACGAGCTGAAGAAGAGGCCTGAGGAGAAGAGAAGGTGACATCACAGATGCGCGACGCTTTTCCGAGCTTGCTGGCTGCGATGACGTATGCAGCGATGCTCCTTCTTCATTGGCGAGGACGAATGTACCAATGCGGACCTCTATCTGCATATATGTTGCCACACAGGGAGGGGCTTGTAATTAAATGCAGGAAAACTGAATAATTGAAATGGGAAGCCAATCAAACTGGGGGAGAAGGGGAAGGAAAGGGAAAATGTACCAATGAAAAACGTAAATAACTAGAAATGAATAATGATGGGACAATTGAAATGATATATGGATATAGATATATAAAGAAAAATGCAAAAAGAAAAAACTTTAACAGAAGAAAAAATAATACTAAAAAGAGGGGCAGCAACATGTCTGCAGAAGAGGTCAGCTAGCGGTTTTACATAATTATAAATTACAAAGAACATACATATATATTTAGATACCTGCAATGAATAACATAAAATGCAATAAATGATGTTATTTTAAATATATATAATTAATATTATATATATATATATACATATACTAGCCAATACTAAAAAAAAAAATTGTATTAAAATAAATTATATTAAAATATAGAGTGAAAAAAAAAAATTTGAGTATGTACATACATATGACATGAAAGCAAAATATAAATACTAAGACCATGAATGTATAAGACCATAATAAAGAACTCTATGAGAAAAACAGTCAAGTCAGTGCCAAAAAATGGCTCTATAACCATGGTATAACTCATGGTATATAACCTATAGAATAAATAATGCCAAAGGATACATATGTAAAACTCATACGCTGGGGGCTGAATATTATGTTGATGTGTAACCTGATGTTAGTTTGCATGGGACTATATGGGAATTAAATTACTGTAGCCAGCTCAATACTTTCATTGAGTCCTCCGGGTGAGAGAGTTGGGCATTTTTTTTTCTATGACTAAACTCTAAGTCCTTCGGTGGACTTGTGATGGTATTGAAGAAAATGTCTAGGGACACTGTGTTTGTCCTTGCTCTCCTCGATGAGTCGTCTATGTTCACCGAAACGCCACCTAAGGGCATGTATAGTGCAGCCAACATAAACGAGACCGCAGGGGCATGTAAGGCCATAAACAACAAATTTGGAAGAACAATTGTAAAAGTCATTGGGATGGATAGTTTTCCCATTGGCACAAAATGTTTTCTGGCCATGATTTACAAAGTGGCAAGTTTTACAAAGACTTTTGTGACATTGATACATTGCCAGTTAAGGGTATCAGGGTAAGTGTAAGAGTGGATGAGACACTAGATTTGAGTTTACTAGGGGCTATTTTGTTCTTAAGATTGGGGACTCGATGGTAGGTGAATCTGAGGTGATCCGGAATGTTATGTCTGAGATGTGGATCCTCCTGTAATATATTCCAATGTTTGGAAAGAATATTTTCCATTTTTTTATATTGAAAATTGAAGGTGGTAGTAAAGCATACCGTTTGGTCAAAGGGCTTCAGAGTGGACTTTGAAGGCTTGTCCTTAGACAATGCTTAAAGGCCTGCTCAGCCAAAGGTTCTGGGTATCCTTTGTCAAAAAACATCAGTTTTAGCGGTTCACTCTGTTCAAGATAGTCTGTATCCCTCGTACAGTTCTGTCTCAAATGGCAAAACTGGCCCTTGGGTACATTATCTTTACATTTGGGAAGGTGACAACTATCATAATGGAGGAAAAAATTGCTCACAGTTGGCTTAGTGTAATTTTTAGCATAAATGGTATCTTCCGAATGTCCTAGAAGCAGGTCAAGGAAAGCTAAAGACAAGGGGTGATGTTCAAAGGAAAAGGAAAGGCCGTATATGTTATTATTGCAGTGGTCAACAAACTGTTGGATATGATCAACTGGGCCATCCCAGATGATGAGGATGTCATCAATATATCATCGAAAATAGACAATATTCTTGAAGAAGGGATTGTTTTTCCAATCATAATGTATTTCCCAATACCCCATTGCCAAATTGGCATAAGAAGGAGCAAAATTAGCCCCCATGGCAGTGCCTTGAAGTTGGAGATAAAAAGAATCATCAAAAAAAAGAAAATAATTGTGAGTGAGACAAAAGAGGGTGGCATCCAGTACGAATTTTGCCTGTCGAGGCTTGATAAGTGGGTCTTTAGCCAAGAAAAATTCTACTGCCTGAAGTCTGAACTGGTGCAAGATAGAAGTATATAACAAATTAACATCTAAAGAGAGCCAAATATACGAGTTCTCCCATCGATGTGGGGATAAAAGCTGTTGAAGATGGGTACCATCTCTAATGTACGACTCAAGTTGTTGGGCAAGAGGTTGCAAAAAAAGATCAATATATTGGCTAAAACCTTGTCACACTTTCCATGGAGCCCATTATAGGTCTGCCCGGGGGAGTGGTAGAATTCTTATGTATCTTGGGGAGGTGATAGAAATGCATAATGGAATAGAAGTGCCTTCAAAAAAAAAGAAGCTTCTTGTTTGTTGATAATACCTTCCGTGAGAGCTGATGCAACCAATATCTCAGCCTCCTTCATAAATTCAATAGTGGGATCCCTAGAGAGTATTTTGTTAGTGGATGTATCTGATAGGAGTCTGTAGGCTTCCAGCTTATAATCAGATTTGTCCTGAACTACGATGCCACCACCTTTATCCGCAGATTTGATCACAATATCGGGTGTTTGCATTAGATGTTGGAGGGCTTTGTTTTTAATAGCAGACAAGTTATTGATCTTAGGGGAAATGGAAGAGGAGTGGTGACAGAGTTTAAGTAAATCTGAGTATACTACTCTGTAGAAGCTCTCCAAATTTGGACCTTTGGCTTGAGATGGATAAAGAACGAATTTGGGCTTTAAGGAGCAGTAAAGAATAGGAGGAGATGTAGCCATGTGCTGGGTCAACAAACTAAATGAACTATCTCCAACAAGAGGGTCATCCACAGATTGTATAATCTCGGGATCAAAACTGAAAAGCTCAGAGGGGGAAGAGACTACAGGGACATCATGTAAATCAGAATTGGTGTCAGATTTGTCCTTGAGTTGTTTTATATGAAAATACCTTTTAATTGTGAGGAGACGTATGTATTTATTGAGATCTTTAAACAACAAAAATGGATTGGGCTTACTGATGGGTGCAAAATTTAGCCCTCGACTGAGTAGGGTATGTTCAGTATGGGACAGGTTATGTTGGGATAGATTGAAAATCTTCACAGTTTTGGAGGGTATTTTAAAAGTTTTATGTCATCCTCCTCTGCATCCCCTCCTACGTTTTTCTTTTTTTGGAGAGGGTTGGAGAAGGACGATTCACTAAAAAAGGTATATGGTCTCATCAGTGCTATAAAGGAAAGTGGCTCAGCAGATGTGGACGGCATTCTACTGAAACATAAGTATGTAAATGCAGGCTTTTAGAAGCGTTGGAGTTGGACATCTGTTTATCAGAGGTATGTGAAATAGCAGGGGAGGTAGAGTTGACGACACCCGATAATAATGATGTCCTATGTGAGGTGGACACAGAGGAAGGAAGACTGGGGCCTGGATCGGATAATGGAACAGATGTAACCGTTTTAGAGCGATTGTAAGAACAGTTAAGCTCACTGAGAAGAGTGCGTTTGGGGCCAGCTACTGTCATATGTCTAGTGGCTTGAATGTCAAATGGAAATTTTAATACTGTTAGCAGAATGATGACCCAAGCCCGTAGCAATCGTGTGATTGCTCGATTTATTATCATGCTGATGTCGGTTGGTGATTGTAGTATTTTTAATATTTTTGGTTTTTGTCAGTATGTTTATGAATGAATTTGGAAGACGAGAAATGAGGTAAGGTGAGGCTCATGAGGGGGAAAGGTATATGTGGAGCATAGGACATGTGGGGTTTGGAAGATGAAGTGGACTGTGGCTGGGGGACAGGGGTTTTCCATGAAAAAATTCTATTGGAATTATAGTCCTCCAGGTTACGTCTGAATTTGAGAAGTTTGGTTTTAATCAAACAATCCTCATCACGTTTAGTACTGCGTTTAAGTGTGTGGAGCCATGGAAGTGGAATTCAGGTTAATAAAGTATATCTGTTATTAGAGGCTGGATATCTCATGTGAACTGCTCAAATTTTTTTTTGATCTGTGATGGATAAGAATTTTCATCCATTTGAGGATGCAAAATTCAGAAATAGAAGCCCATTCCTTTTGGCTTTTTGTTTTATCTTTGTGTTTTTACACATATATACCCTGGATGCTTTTGGGGTTAAAATCATGGTCCTGAGCATTTGCTCTCTTTCCTTGTGTTTGCATAACACTGCCCAGCCTGCATGATTGGTACTGCAATGCAGATTGTGTTCCCTGCCACAGACACACACATACATCTGCCTCTTCTGTCTTAACTTAAACTCCGTTTACACCTTTTTATTCACATGTCAACCGAGCATGCACTAAGGCACTTTCCTTTGCCAATCACCAAATCTGTAACAATGCCTGTGCCCTCATTTGTCAAGTTCCTTCCCACTGTCCGATATGCCTCCCTATTGGACCTGTGTGAAACATTCAGACAAGCTGAGCTGCACCTGAGCACTATGAGTAGACCCTACCAGTGGATCCTGCTCTCTGGTAGGCAGGGAGCACTCTAAATTAACCTGGCAATCTCTTTGGTAAGCACAAAGACCCAAAAACTGTACTCTCTTCTAGCACCTACTTAGGAGAGTGCTTTATTACTATAACCCTTCTGATTATACTCTCATTAGTTTGATGGAGAAACCCAAACTTCACATAAGTCAATTGAACTTTATCCTTCAAAGACTCTTCCATCTTTGTATAAAACGTAGACAGCTGTAAGTTTTTTGCAAACCAATGTGAAATCTTTGGTGCATAGAAAGCAGTATTTCCTCTATATTCATTAGCTGCCCATTGACCCCAGTATTAAACAGTTTCCAGTTTTACAGTCAACCACATTTTCTTTCCTGGTGTGAAGCCAATTTAACCTATACATACAATGTGGGTATTTGGAAATGAATGTAGGGTCTGCTTACATGTTTCATCTAATGCATACTTTATAGATGCTAGTTTACAGACTCCCCTACCATTTACTTTTTAGCAGGGTATATGAAGCTACCATGGTAACTGCAGCTCAAGTTGCCATGTTTATGTGCTGACAATTGGAGCCAGTCAATGTGTATAAGCTACAGAGATAGACCAGTGTTTAATGAAGCGGCAAGCTATAGCTGTCTTATGATATGTTTTAATAGGTTTATAATAATCATGTATGGTATTTGCTGCCTTCAGAAAAGATACGGGCTCTATAGAGTTGCACATCCACGAGGAGACAGGAGAAGTTCTGTAACAAACGTGTAGGCTCTTCAACATATGTATTTCAAACCCACACAATTAGGGTGATCTGTCTTTGCTCTTCCACTTGTCTAATATGACAGCAAACTGGATATAAAAGGTAGTTCTGACCTCAGGGCTACAATTTACCAGCAGGGTGAGAGGGAAGATCACCAAGACCCATTAAATGGATCTCCAGAAAAACCTTCATGTATTCTCTTTGGTAGAATATTAATATTAGCCTCCTGTAAGTGAAGAAACTTAGAAGAGAAGGAGCAGCACTTTAACCCAATCGGAGCTCTATTGTTCCCTGTGTGTCTAACACAGGGAACATGTTTACAGGAGAGAGTGCAGAGATGATGTCACCAGCGTGCTGATGCTTCTTTTTCTTCCAGCCCCAGGCTGGAGCTAATTCTATATTAGGTAGTATTGCTTAAATTCTGCAGGAAAACTAAAAACATCTAGGGCATTCAAAGGGTTAACTACATGGGCATCCACTGAGATAGGATTCACTGAGATCCCTCCTATCTCAGTGGATGCCCATGTGGGGAGGAAACGCGTCAGTGAGGAGGCGCCGCGCTGTCACGAACATACCCACAGTTTGCACTGCAGGCAACTGCGGACCTATATATTGTAACGGCTATTTTTGTGCAGTGATCATGTAAGTGTTTTTTTACCTTTAATTTAATAAAATCATTGGGATAATGCACTATTGGCTACCCTTCTGTTCCTTATGTGTGAGGAAACTGGAGACCAGGAAGGAATTTTAGAGCCATAAGAAATCCTCTGCATACCCAGGAATTGACAGGAGGAGGGAGCCCTGATAAAGGGAGAGATACAACGCCTTTGATTATATCCATTTGGTAAGAGGCCTCACATATCTTTGTCACGAGGTGTGGGAATAGTGTATAATCTCTCACAGTACCAGGAGTCAATACCTTTGAGGTGGCTGTTTTTCTGCCCATATAACTTCTACCCGCTGGTAAGAAGTAAATCCCTTAGGTGGTGGGACACCAGACACAGGCACCTGACACGTGTTTTTGTTTTGGAGCACCTATTTCATCGTATTTCATCCCATCATTCAGAGTTGTTCACATTTGTGTTTATGATTTAAAGTTTTGGACTACTGTATTTTCTGGCGTATAAGACTACTTTTGAACCTCAAAAAAATCCTCCAAAAATGGGGGATCGTCTTATACGCCGAGTACAATATCTCCAAGGTAACCTAAGTATAAGTATTACCAGTAGATGAAAATTAGGGGGGTCGCCTTATATGCCCAGTCGTCTTATACGCCGGAAAATACGGTATGTTTTGAACACCTTGGATGGGACTTGTTGCACATTTTTTAGGAATATTGCACTTTATCTTATATACACCAGGAGTGGTTTATGTTAAGATGTACACCTATGTATCATATGGCACATTCGTTGGAGTACACTTTTGATTTTTAGTTTTGTCACTTTGTTTGTTTTGATCATTTAGACTTGTGATCTATTGTTGTAGCGCACCAGACTATTTATTTCATATTTATTTTCCAAACCAATATTTGGATCTTTGGTTGCAGCACATTTGTTTTATCAGCGCACCCTTTACACATTTTTCTATCCCTTTATAGCAAGTAAATCTGCTCTCAGGTTTGACGTGTAGGCACCTAAGATCACCTGCAATTACCTGCAGCAGCATTAATTGCCTCTGCTGTGTCTGAATGCCAGGCCTTTCTGAATAGACAAAACACTAGCCAATAGGAATGTTTGGAAGACAAGGGTGGAAGTGAGCAAAATTTGTCACTCTCAAAAAGTGCCAGAGCACAGCAAAATCAGAATGTTCCCAAGTTGCTATGGGTATCTGCACTTTATACCTGCAAGCAGCTCTGACAGAGGCTCTTTATGAATAGATTGTCTATTCTCTGTATCCTAGGGCACTTTAATCCATAAATAGACTGTACGTAAATCTTGATTTAGGTAGGTTTTTTTTATTATTTTTTGTGTGTTTTACTTTTTCTGAAGATGATCGTTAATTATATAAAAAATAAATAAAACATATGCCAGTTAGAACAGAGGTCCTATGCTGCCCCTTGAGCATGGAAAATTGGTATTTTGTCAAAAATAGGTATGTACTGTACATTTTATTTTGGTCCTTTTTTCAAAGAACTTCATAAGGAAGGAAAATAAACATTATTGTGCCATGCATAATACTGGGCAATACAACTGGCATGCCAGACTCTGCTGGAGCGGTTTGATAGCTAGGAAGCACCAAAAGTATATTCATTCATTTTTATTATACCAGAATTTTCTGTCTTCAGAAACTCCCATCCAAAATGTTAGTTGAAACGGAGCTCCACCCCAAAGTGAAAGCTCCATTTATCTGCCTCCTCCCCCCCCACCTTTGGCACCTATTTGGGGGAGGGGAGTAGGGGTACCTGTTTTTGACAGGTACCCATCCCCACTTCCAAGAGACCTCACCGTGGCGAGATCACTCGGAAGTTCGGCCCTGCTGGGCCACTCAGAAAGCACATAGCGCTTCGCGCATGCACAGTAGGGAACCGGCTGTGAAGTCACAAGGCTTCACTGCCAGTTTCCCTTAGAAGCAATGGCAGCGGCAGCACCCGAGAGCTGATGTAAAAATCGGCTGGGGTGCTGACATCACGGGATACCTGGACAGGCAAGTGTTCTAATATTAAAAGTCAGCAGCTACACTATTTGTAGCTGCTGACTTTGAATTTTATTGAAGGAGACTCGACCTCCTCTTTAAAGTGGAACTAAACCCAAAAATTTAAGGGTTTAAAAAAACTGTTTCATTTCCGGCATGCTGGGATTGCTAACTGTCACATTTGATTTTGCTCTCAACCAAACTGTCAAATCTTCTAATGGCTGGAGTCATACCTGATCACATATGCAGCATCGTGGCAGTTACAGATCAACCAAGGCTCAGATGGCCGCTTCCTTGGCTGAAAAATATAGAAAGGTTTAGTTTTGCGTTAAATCCTAAAACAGTGTAATAATATTTACTTTTCTCTGTAAAATTGTAAAATGTATGTATGGCTTTTTAGGAGCTGCATTTAAGGTCACAAAGTCCACAAGGGTTGACCACCACTAGCTAAGATATTTACTGTATGATTATTCACGTAGCAGTTATGTAATAGTATTATAGATATTGCTGTATAATGTCAGTTTTTAAGGTTCTTGTAATGCACAGATTTTCTTCACAGCAAGGAAGCAATGCAGGTCAAATTCATAAGACATAATCTTTTCATAAATCCTAATAAGATCACAGGTGCGTCAATTAGCAAGCTGTCTGTCAAAAAGCGATAGGGAATTCTAGGCAACCGTCTGTCCAACAATTTTAATAAAGAATCCACAAAAGAAGAAATGTTAGCATTGCCACAGTCATGTTTGCCCAATATACTATGGCCTCCTTTGGGACTGTCCCTTTTCCAAAGCTATTAAGAGTTCACAAATATTAAAATTTATGTTTGTTCTTCAAATAAATGAAAATTAAGCTACCTGCTTTTACTCATTAATGATTAGGAATCTTAGGTTATGGTACTCCAAAATGTCTTTAAATAAAAGTCAAATTCTATGGTATTCAGTTAAATCTTGAAGATCATTAATGCAGCATTGACTTGCTGCAAACACCTTTGCAATGGCAGATGTTCAGTGTCATACTGATTATCAATTTTTTTCTGAAGCACTATAAAATGTGCACGTTTATTGGGCCTCACTAAATGAAAATATCTTGGAATGTAGGGATAAGTGAACTGATTCACCCTAATGGGCGGCAGCAGGTTAGTGGAATTTGCTAGATGTGAAATACTGCAAATATATTGTGATGCCTGTCCAGCTACTTCACTGGACTGGAAAAAGGGAACTGAGACACCCTTAGTAGTTGAATAAATTAATCCTGGCAACCACCCATTAGAGAGGTCATGCTAGCAAATAGTAATAACCCAAATACCCATGAACACTTATATGGCCATCCTAATACTTATAAATTGTTGACTAGTCAAGTAATTTGGAGACCAGAGAACAAGGTTCTGGCTCTGTAACTGTTGAAGTGAACTAGCTGGGGGTCTAATGACAAATATAAAACCAGATTCTTTTAAATTTCTAGGCTAATTTGAAGAAAATAATATTTTTAATGGAATCTGCAATTTAATACTCAAGCGCATTTTGTTATAGAACAACTAAAGATAAAGTAGATGTTGCTTTTACTTTTCACATACCCGCTGCTGTAAATGCCCATTCACAGCATTAGAAGCTTTCAAAGTTTAGTTAAATCCTCTAGAAATGAAGTCAGCAGTTTTTAACAGTATTCAGGGACATGGATGCTAAATGTGCCAACTGCAGGACTTTAGCTCTACACTATAAGTTGAATCTGGTAAAAATATAGATTTGGTTGTAAAACGGGTTAAAAAAAAAAAAAACACAACACCTCCATCCACAGAACTCATAATGTAGAAATCTGGCTTTTAATGACCCCTATATCATCTCATCCCTGAGCCCCCCCCCCCCCCCCATTGCACACAAGAAAAAAAAGTATTAACCCTTTTTCTATTTATTCATTTTTTTTAATGGTCTTAAGTCCTTTCCTGGTGACCTCAAAGGTCCCCTTTCTTCTCCCCTGGTGGTGGCAGGCAGTTATTCATAAGACTTCATAGGTTTTTTTTTTTTAATAAAGGGATTGTAAAAAACTGTGTTTTTTTTTATTTTTTCCACTTTTTTTTGTAAATGAGTAGGGGTACAATGTTCCCCATACTCATTTAAATAGGAGGGTCTGGTATCTTGGGGGCCCATTGTCAAAGGGGGCTTCCAGATTCTGATAAGCCCCATGCTCGCAGACCCCCACAGCCCAGGGTTGTGTGAAAGAGGCCCTTGTTCCTATCCACTTGCCCCACTGCCCCAAAGCCCCCCTCCATGTTGAGGGCATATGGCTTGGTATGGTTCAGGAAGGGGGGTACTCACTCACCCCTCCCCCTTTTCTGGCCTACCAGGCTGCATGCTCAGATAAGGGTATGGTATAGATTTTGGGGGTAACCCCATGTCATTTAAAAAAATAAAATAAATCAAATTTTGCTGGCAATATTTTTTTTTTTTATTCAGCTTAGCGGGGAAACCCATTGACTGCTGATGACTCTTCCATTGTTAAGGACACAGCAGCCTGCTTCCCAGCCCACTCCTTAACAATCAGCTATTCACTGTGCCCTGATTGGGGTCAGGTGCATTGCTTCAGCAGATCAGAGCATAGAATGCACTGTGCAGTTGGCAATGCATTGTGGTGCGCTCGGCGGGCAAACATCCCGCCGAGTACCCTGCAAATTCAGGTGTACTCCGAATCGGTGATGTTCAGGCCTGAACTGCGCACCCTACACTAGATGTCAGGTTTGATTAAAGGTACTTTATATTTTCAAATATTTTTATTGCTTTAACAAGGTATTAGTGTAGATATATTCCCTGAGTAGTTTGTTTTGCCTTACCTTGTAATGATGGGCTCACATGTTGTGTCTACAGTTTGTAGTGTCATGGCTGATTGATACTTCTATTTCCATGAATTGTTGCAGTTACCCTGTCCCTTTTCACCAGGGGGACAGGCAACATCTTGTTCCGGGTAACACAGCGTCCAATGCATGCCTATCATTTCCTCTGTATTGCATCACAAATGTGGAAGTGCAAATATGATGTTCTCTCTGTAAATGCTCTACCTGTTTGTGTCTGTGTCAGATCTAATTACTATTTAGCTTTCACATGCAACAAGCACTAGACTGAGACCCAGGAATTGTGGGATATGCAGGTTCCTCACAGGAAGTTCTTAAACTGCAGAAGGAAGTCACACATTAACATGTGCAGTTCCATGCTGCATGCCTCTTGTTTGTGCACAAAAATAAACTTCTGACACCGAAATGTGAAGATTTACTCTACTATAGGCTGTGTGTACATACCAACAAATGACACCATGAAATGCGCATCTAAGGTCTAAGGTGCAGGTAGGAAGAGTTATATTGCCTTTCAGTATTTGTTTTGAAAAGCTTATTCCCGTTTCACATTTGCATTAGCATTCTCCCCACAATATATGTTGAATGTTTCTCATAAATATGTTAAATTGTACTAAATACACGCTTATACACCTTGAAGCATTGTATATTAATTAGCTGAAAAATGTTTATGGAGGGCACACATTTGCAGATTGTTTTGTGTCTGTCTAATTTTTCTAATTAGATAAAGAGATATTAATTATACGCTAATGTCTAAGATTCTAAAACTGCTTACATAGGGAAGCAATAATATAGGCATTAGCATGAAAGCCAATTACCCCAATCAAATATAAAAACAGGCAAGACTAATACAACAGGCCGCTCTTAGGTTGGAGAATATTTCACTTACATTTTAAAAGCTACAGTATCACTGGCAAAAAAAAAAAATGGAGACATTTCCTCTCACTTCCTGTGAGTCTCTAAGAACAGTGAAGGGAATTCTCCCCAATGGGACAGAGAAACCAGAAAAAAAAATGGTTTTAATCACTTCTTTCAATACACATAGTTTGCAACATAATACAGAACATTGTCTGGTATAGGATAAAGTTGACAATTTTATGATGCCCCTAAATACAACAGAAAAATGTTAGGACCCATTCATATGTAGGCATTACAGTAATATGTGCATTCAAGTGATACTAAAGTCTTGTTTTTTTTTTTTTTTAGTTACAAATAACGGACATGGTATACTTGCCTGCTTTGTGCAGTGGTTTTGCACAGAGCATCCAAGATCCTCCTCTTCTCGAGTCCCTCTTCAGTGCTCATAGCCCCTTTCCTCCTGTTGAGTGCCCCCACAGCAAAAAGTTTGATATAGGGGTACCCGAGTTGAGCCGCAGCTCCCTGTGTCCATTCAGACATGGAGCCGCGGCCTGGCCCTGCCCCTTTTCTTTCTTCATTGGCTCACTGACTTTGATTGACAGCGGTGGGAGCCAATGGCACCATGCTGCTATCTCAGCCAATGAAGAGGGGAGTCTTGGACAGCCGAGTCTCTCATGCAACATCGCTGGATCGAGATGGACCTCAGGTAAATATTAGGGGGGCTGAGGAGGGCTACTGCACACATCCCTCCTCAGCCCCCCTAATATTTACCTAAGGTCCATCTCAATTCAGGGATGTTGCAAGAGAGAGAGGCTGTTTTTTATCTTAATGCACAGAATGCATAAAAAACATCTGCCTTTACAACCACTTTAACATACACGTTATTGAAAGGCAGGAAAATACACACGTAAGTTACTACCTTGTTTTGTATTACCATGCAGGTTCTATTTTCCGTCTGTTGTGGTGTGTTGACAGCCTATTCAAATAAGTAGCCTGCCTCAAAGTGCTTTTCTTTGCAGCAAAATTGGAATAACACTATTCACATAAAAAGTTAAAAATTGCTGCCTACCTGTGTACTTTTGTAAAAATCCACCTAGCTTTACCCCTTTATACAATGGTAAGAAAGTAGCTGGGAAGGTAATGTTTCACAAATTCAACCCTGCTTGTACTGTGTTGGCAGATCCCATTATCAACTGTAAACTAAGATATGTGCACTGTCTCGCCTAACAAAGGGTTTCAGATCTGAAGACTTGGGTTGTACTATTAAGGAGTGGATTTACTAAAACTGGAGAGTGCAAAATCTGGTGCAGCTGTGCATGGTAGCCAATCAGCTTCTAACTTTAGCTTGTTCAATTAAGCTTTAACAAATCCTGGAGGCTGACTGGTTTCTTTGCAGAGCTGCACTAGATGTTGCACTCTACAGTTTTAGTAACTCAACCCCTATATGTCAATGGTTTTTAAAACAAAACTGTTCTTCAGTCTAGTGAAAAGAAATGTTTCGAGAATAAGGCTACTTTCACACGGGCAGTGCTCCCGACGGAGTCTGTTCTGCTCAGCGGGGGATCGATCTGCTAATCCAGTGGATGATAGCTCCATCTTCGCTCTGTGTGCAGAGACGGAGCTGTCAGATCCCCGCTCTCCTCTATGGGGAGATTGGATGAGAACGGACCGCCTGTCTATTCTCATCCGATCCAATCCTCCAGACGGATGGAAAATAGGGTTTCCATCAGTCCAGATTTCACTGACAGGATCGGATCAGATAGTAGCGGGTGTCAGCGGAGATGTCTCCGCTGACATCCGCCGCTCCATAGGGCTGCATGGAGCATCCGATCCGGTCTGCCTGAAAAACTGACAGGCGATCGGATCGGAAAGCCTGTGTGAAAGGGTCCTAATACCTTCCCGTAAAAGAAGCTCAGCGCCCAAACCTATAACCAAATCTGTGAAATAAAATCAAGAGCCTGTACTCAAAATTAACTAGAGCTAAATTGCAATTAAATAAAGCAGATATAAAGTTCTTGCAAAAAATAAGCTTTCACGTAAAACTAAAACCATATATTAAGAAATATATATGATTTTAACATAATCTTTATTACTTTATTTGTTAAATGATTTGTATTTTAAAGTGCAATGTATATTAATTACACACATATATCTTACACATAAAAATCTTTCAAAATAAATTCCAGAACAAAAAAAGTTTTTTTATGTAGTATATAATTGATCATCCATCACCCACCTTCGTGGGTATCTAAATTCTTCATAGAAAAGATGAAATAAAATGTGCCGCTGCCACCAGGTAAATTGTGCGCTCACTTCACTCCTGCTAATTACAGGCTTTACAACTCCCACCAGTCCATCTGAAGTGGATGTCTTTCTCCTCTTTACTGTATCTTATGCTCCCAACTGCTTCAGTACTACTCATACGAACCACATGGAATACAAATGCAACTCAAAGTGTTCTCCATAAAATAAACTTTATTGAAATGCCCCCAATTAAAAGAACTCACAAGATAAAATCAAATATACAGCATTTTCTTTGTGACACATCAGAGGCCTCACCACACCATCCGGCTGTCGGAGGCTCTCTGACGTCACACCCCAGGCTCCTAAATGCCATAAGAAGTCCCATTTGCAGTTTGTGAGAAGCCATGTGGGGGACAAAGCAAACATGTGGAAGAAGGTGCTCTGGTCAGATGAGACCAAAATTGTAACTTTTTGGCCTAAAAGAAAAACACTATGTGTGGCAGAAAACTAACACTGCACATCACCCTGAACACACCATTCCCACCGTGAAACATGGTGATGGCAGCATTATGTTGTGGGGATGCTTTTCTTTAGCAGGGACATGGAAGCTGGTCAGAGGTGATGGGAAGATGGGTTGAGCCAAATACAGGGCAATTTTTGAAGAAAACCTGTTAGAGTGTGCAAAAGACTTGAGACTGGGGCAGAGGTTTACCTTCCAGAAGGACAACAACCTGAAACTTACAGCCAGAGCTACAATAGAATGGTTTATTTTAAAGCAAATTCATGTGTTAGAATGGCCCAGTCAAAGTCCAGACCTAAATCCAATTGAAAATCTGTGGCAAGACATGAAAATTGCTCTTCACAGACACTCTCCATCCAATCTGACAGAGCTTGAGCTATTTTGCAAAGAAGAATCGGCAAAAATGTAACTCTCTAGATGTGCAAATCTGGTAGAAACATATCAAAAAAACATTTGCAGCTGTAATTGCAGCGAAAGGTGGTTCTACAAAGCATTGACTCAGGGGGGCTGAATACAAATGCACACCACACTTTTCAGATATTTATTTGAAAAAAATTTAGAAAATTAATTTTTATCATTTTCCTTTCATTATGTGCCACTTTGTGTTGGTATATCACATAAAATCCCAATAAAATACATTTACATTTTTTGGTTGTAACATGACAAAATGTGGAAAATTTCAAGGGGTATGAAAACTTTTTCAAGGCACTGTAATATAACATTAGTTCATCTACACTAAATTTACTTTTCTGGAGTCAGGCTTCACCAGAGCTCCTGATGGTGAAGATGAATTTCACTGTGTGCTAATGCCATGTAACGGCCCCCAGGTTTGCCCCAGCAGTAAGAAAGGAAGCTGGATTCAGTTAGTGGGTGAAACAGATAAGAAACAAGCAGAAGAGCAGTTAATGAACAAGACAAGGTTCAATAATTAGTAGTAGCTTGATGGGGTTAGATGGAAGCATAGTCGATAAACAAGACAAGGTCAATACCGAGTATTTGCAAAGTTGAGGACAGCTGCAGGTACACAAAGGAGCAAGATATCGGCTGGGGAGAGCACAATAATTTGGCAAACAGGAAGTGCAGAAACATGGCTTAAATCAGGACGTTCATGGGAGGAGCTCAAGAATTCAAGGTTCACCAGAAACTAGACACAAGACAAAGATGTCAAAAGAATCAGTTAGGGAGCTATCCAGCATTTTAGGTGGTACAGCAAGAAGAGCTACAGCCAGACACCATTGAGGTCTAAGGTTCAGATATGGACCCTGACACCTTTGCTGTAATGTGGATGTAGCAATAGCTATTTTGTAAGCATTTATACATAATAAAAATACCAACTAACTTTCTTCTATTAAGGTTTAAAGTGTTTTTACAGAACGAAAGAAAAAGGTTACTAACATAGTCACACAAGACACCCCACCCTCTTCCAAATGGTGCCGAGACAATTCATTAGGTATTAATATCAAGAAGAATCAAATTTTTCCCACTGCCTCCTTTTTTTGAGTGCAGGCACATATCGTCAACTTCAGCAGAAGCTTCCTAGAAGATGTATAAAGTCTGTTAGGGCAATAATTAGACTGATGAAAAATTGAGTATATTTGCTATACATGAAGTATAAAGTTTAACGGCAAACACATAAACTGGGTAAACTTGTGAACACTTGAGGTAAATGATTATTTTATCTATTAGGTTCCAATAGGTCAATAAACCTGATCATCACTAGGGATGATTGAACTTTTGAAAAGTTTGGTTCGACCAGAACACCCGAACTTCCCGAAAGTTCGGCCCGGATTTCAGAACCCCATTGAAATCAATGGGACCCGAACTTCGGTAATCAAAAAACACAATTTTGAAGCCCTAAAACACAATAAATGCCCCTAAAAAGTGCCTAGGGTTCTGGATCATGCCATGCCCCAGGGACTATTAATCACACACAAAAAAAGTTCTTAAAAATTGTCATTTTTGCTAGAGAGACAATTATTGAAAAAATTATTGAAAAAAAAATGAGATCTTTGGATTTAGTGTCTGGGGGGTCTAAAAAGTGTACCTGTGAAGTTTCAGCTCTGTAGCATGTCCAGAACCAGAAAAAAAAAAGTTTGTTTGTATTAGAATTGCAGTAGAGCAGGATAGTGGCTTCGCTATTTTCACACCCGGCTTTTTGTTGCAGGCGTTTATAGGGCTTTTTTGTGGACGTGTTTGGAGGCAGGCATGAAATCTGAACTTCTGTGTAGGGGTATATATACACACACACATGTATGTATATATACACATACACATATATAGGTGTGAAAGTAGCAGAACCCTATGCCTGCGCTAATGAAATAATTAGCAGGCATAGGGCTACGCTCCGATCACACCTATATGTGTGTATGTGTATAAATACATATAAGTGTGTGTGTATATATACCCCTATACAGTAGTTCAGATGTTATGCCTGCCTCCAAAGACGCCCAAAAAATGCCAGAAAAAAACGCCTGCAACAACACAGCAGGCGTTTTTTTGGGCATTTTTTGGGCGTCTTTGGAGGCAGGCATAACATCAGAACTTCTGTGTAGGGGTATATATACACACACACATATATGTATTTATACACATACACATATATAGGTGTGAAAGTAGCAGAACCCTATGCCTGCGCTAATGAAATAATTTGCAGGCATAGGGCTACGCTCCTATCACACCTATATGTGTGTATGTGTATAAATACATATAAGTGTGCGTGTATATATACCCCTATACAGAAGTTCAGATGTCATGCCTGCCTCCAAAGATGCCCAAAAAATGCACAAAAAAACGCCTGCAACAAAAACACCCAGGTGTGTTGTTGCAGGTGTTTTTTTGGGCATTTATTTCCTTTTTAGAAATAGCAATAGGTCAGTACAAAAAGTACACTATAGGAAATTCAGTATCTGTTTATTTTTTAATAATTCCCAAGGTGTTTATCTTCATTTTCAATTTATTTTGAAATAGGGCTAAAAAATACCTGAGCTACAGGGGTAACCAACTTTGTATGAGTCATTGAAACAGAGTAACATTTCTAGGAAGCCTTTTAGTCTCCAAAGTCTAATATATATTTTCTCTAGAACGAATGGCTACTGAAATATATTGCATTGTAAGTTATCTGAACCACAGAGAGAGATCACCCATGTCTAGCCCATTTCTGGAGAAAAATGTTTAGACATCCTATATTTTTTTCTTTTGTAACAATTCATTCAAAGTAAAACTTCAAATTTACATTATGCAGGGGCATCACAATGCACGGATGTTTCTGCGCAACTTCTATGCATTCCAACACATTGTGTGTAGGGCAGCCTATTCTTATTAATGGGCAGCACTACATGTGAGAAACGCATGAAAGAAGTCACTGATCTTTTGACACACCAAACCGTATGCGTTTTCATGCATGTTAGCAGATGCTCGGTAGTGCCATAAAGAATTAATGGCATTGCCACACATCTGCTAAAGGGCAGTGTGTTTCTGTGCATGTGGAAAAGCATGATTTTGCCCACATTGAGGAGACTTACCCACTTTCAGAATACACTGATTGGCGTTGCAAACTATGGCTAAGTCGATTGGTAGACCGAAGTACCCCCTACATGGATCAAAACTTGTCCAGTCCCTACTGAACTGGCCAAATTTCAATCCATGTATGGCCAACTTTAGAATCACTTCTTTTACACAGAACATTTTCCTATTTTACTGGTCCAAATCTAAAACGGGTTGGTACAACTGGATCTTAAAAGGTTAAAAAAAACAGAATTCGAGCGAGTGCGCATGCGCGGCGACTCTGCATGGACGCCTGATCTCGGAGCTCCGTCCCGCTCCGGCATATAAGCGCTCGTTCTACTTACAGCACGGCACTCTCAGCTGCACCCCGGCACCCTCTGCCGAATCATCCGGGCACCCCCCTATGTCAGGGGCATCGCTCAGGCGGAACCTGGAGCGGTCCTTGGCCCCGGACCTTCTGAGGCCTACATACGCCATGATGGCGGCGCCCCCACCTCCCCCTGGAGGCCGCGGCGGGAACGCTGAATAGGAGGACATTGCAGACCCTCAAACCACTCCACAGCTACCCCGGGACCATGTTAACCTTCCTGTGAGTACTTCTCCTGCCCCCCCCTGCTCCCCAGGCCTCCACAGAATCCTATATATGCCGCACTTTGGAGGACCTCCTCCTCTCCCCTATGGCGGACATTTCCTCCAGCCCAGGCCTCACACCTGGCCTACAACTTGAAGACCCTAATTGCCCCTCTAATCTTCAGGGCACGATGGCTATGTTTTCTAAAATGCTGGCTAGGGGCCTCTCCCACACAGCTGCTTAGATTACATCCACTATTCAAGGGGACCTGCAGAACTTGAGGACCCGTATTGAAGCTATTGAGCAGAAATCTGATCATACTATTGCCAGAACCAACCACAATACAGCTAGGATTCAGGACATTCAGAACCAACTTTAGACGGCGCTATCTAAGATTGATGACTTGGAGAACAGGTCTCGGTGCTACAACTTTAGGATCCATGGGCTCCCGGAATCCATCACGGATGTCACAGCTGCAGTTCAGTCCTTTATCTCTGGTTTACTTCCTGGCATTTCAGCACATCGTCTGGAACTGGACCGTGCCCAGAGGTCTCTGCAGCCCCCACGCAAAGATGGTGCAACAAAAATTGGGTATAGTGGCGCTCCCAGACACAATAACAGAATCAATGAATGCTGCTCAGGATCTTGAAGCAATAAAACACATTTATTGAAATAGTGAAGAAAAGGGGGGGAAGGGGAATAGAAATGGGATAAAATAGATAATAACAGCTGGCACATATAATATATAGGTACGGTCATAAAGATCCAAGTGTAATATCACTATAGCCAGTTGAAAATTGTAGATACAGGGTAACATAGGATAAAGAGGGGGAAAAATGGGACTTTAAATGAGGTGTGTGAACATAATAGGTGGTTTAGCAAGATAATAGAGGCGGGTCTCACATGATGTAAAAAATGATTTAATACAACTTATAATACACAGTTACATATAAAAATATGGAATGACATCGTGGCAAGTTGGTAAATGGTACATCAAATGCATAATGATAGAGCATAGATAAATACATCATCAAAAGCAAAAGCTAATAGGGGAATCCCCAATTTAACATTCACAAGACCAACAAGATATAATACCAACAAATTAATAAGGTAATAGATTGTAATCATGGTAAGGGTAGATCCAATAGTCGTGTAGTAGAAAGATAATTGATAATATCACAGCATCATAGACTCAACATGTTTCGTGGACCCAATATGCCACTTCGTCAGGAGTGGATGCATGATAATGATCTAAAGATTGAATGAAAAATTGGAGTAATAATAGATGAAAAAATGGGGAAGGGGAGAGAAAAACCCAAAATCACCAAAAAGACTTGATGCCAACTTACATAGCAGCCAAACCCCTCCCCCCCCTTTTCTTCATTATTCACAGGGATGGAAGCATTTTTTCCTAGATGGACAAATGCTTCATTTAAAGTCCCAATAGATTCCTAATGATTGGGTTATCAATCATTTTTATACATTTATTGAAATAGGTTAAAAGGTGCTACTAAACAGACAAATGCCAGCAGATGTCCCATGGTACAACAGTCAGGTGATACCTCAAATCGGGAGGACCCAGGAGCAAGAGGACAACGTCTATCCCACTGGAGAGCCTTGATGGTGACAACACTTGAGTCAGGGGAACCCAGGGGCGAGATGGCCGCATCGATCCAACAGGGGAGCCTTGCTGGTAAAGTACCTTCAAACCGTGAGAGGACCGGGATGTGAAGAGGGGGGAGTGGAGACCTCAACCCCCGCAAACCGCTCCAGCCACGGGTGACAATCAGTCAGAGCGGCAGCGTCCGCTACTGTTCTCTCACAGCTGCAGCGGCGCCGGGTGATGACGTCACTGGGCGCCTGTGGCTGACTCGCAGGGACGCGCTCACTGGAGCCTGCCCGCCTCGCAGATGCTGATCAGAGGCTGCCTGACTGGTCCGGGGACAGCACACCGTCGTGTGGACTGTCTGCTGGCAAAACTAACATGGATGGCCACAAATCAAGAGGGATAACATGTTTCGGGCCAAGCCCTTCTTCAGATCTCCTGTGGCTCTTAAACAAGGGGCAGTTTAAATAAAAATAAAGAGGAAGAGGCGTTGCCCCCCACTCTCTGGCTCCACCCTTAAACATACCACTGATGATGGAACAGCACAGAGCAACTGCAAAATTCACATAAACACAAAGACACAGAAATACACGGAGATAATGGTTGGCCCAATCCACAAAAAACAAAACACAACACAAAAAAAAAAAAAAACAACACAAAAAACAAAAAAACAAAATCGCAGAAATACACAAGGGTAATGATTGACCTAATAAAAAAAAAAGGAAAAAGGGGGAAAAAGGGACAGGCCACTGATGAAACTGTTGGTCCCTGCCACAATGGGCCTACCTGGGGGGTCCTGGGGGGTCCTGGGGGGTCCACCAGGGATTTGTGGACCTTGGGGAGATGGTAAAAATAGGGTGTGCTACACACCGAGGGGAGAAGAAATTGACGTTCCCTCTTGGTGAGTACTTCTGCCCTACAGGCCACTTGGACCATCTCAAGGGACAGTTCCTGCGGCTACGCAGAAACTGTTCCCGTTTGAAAGACTATGAGACCCAGGGCCAAATGATGAAGGTGAGATTCTTGGAAAAGGGTTTTCCTGAGGAACTGGTCCAAAAAGCCTTTATTGAGTGCAGGAACCTATCTTCCCTTCATCCATCCGGGTCCAACTCCACAGTGAACAAAATTACTCATCAAGCCCGATTTATTACCGGGTTCAACAACAATTACAGACAAATTACTCATATCCTTAAGAAACATTGGTCCATATTACGTTCAGACCCCAGATTAGGCCCCCACCTCCCCGCAGCTCCCCAGGTGGTTTACAGGAGGGCTTGGACCATCAAAAACAACATAGCCCCCAGCAAAGTCAACAAACCCACGACTGAAAGGTCCATGGACATCAGGTCCTATTTCAGTGACAGGGTGGGCACTTTCCAATGCAAGAAGAGAGGGTGCCTCACCTGTCGTTTCATCCAACACGGCCGTGACTCCTTTTGCGATTCACTAGGCAATAGTTATTCTATACGCCAATTCATCACCTGTTCCACAGAATATGTGGTCTATATCCTACATTGCCCTTGCAATTTACTCTACGTGGGCCATACCACCCGCCACCTACGAACACGGATAGATGAGCACCGTAGGGCCATTGTACAAGGACTCAACACAAAAAATGGGAAACCACCCCACAGTGTCCCCCGCCACTTTGCCACCCATCACAAGGGCGTAGTCCAAGATTTGAAGGTGTGGGCGGTTGAGTGTGTATCCAAGGGTACCTTGACCACCAATGAGCGTCTCTCCTTGCTTTGCAAGAGAGAGACATTCTGGATCTATAAGTTGAATACCTTGTCCCCTCATGGGTTGAATGAAGAACTTGACACATATTCTGTGGTTTAATATCACTCACTCTGTTTCCCCCTTTTTCCTTTTTTTTTTGTATTAGGTCAATCATTACCCTTGTGTATTTCTGCGATTTTGTTTTTGTTTTTTTGTGTTGTGTTTTGTTTTTTGTGGATTGGGCCAACCATTATCTCCGTTTATTTCTGTGTCTTTGTGTTTATGTGAATTTTGCAGTTGCTCTGTGCTGTTCCATCATCAGTGGTATGTTTAAGGGTGGAGCCAGAGAGTGTGAGGCAACGCCTCTTCCTCTTTATTTTTATTTAAACTGCCCCTTGTTTAAGAGCCACAGGAGATCTGAAGAAGGGCTTGGCCCGAAACATGTTATCCCCCTTGATTTGTGGCCATCCATGTTAGTTTTGCCAGCAGACAGTCCACACAATGGTGTGCTGTCCCCGGACCAGTCAGGCAGCCTCTGATCAGCACCTGCGAGGCGGGCAGGCTCCAGTGAGCGCGTCCCTGCGAGTCAGCCACAGGCGCCCGGTGACGTCATCACCCGGCGCCGCTGCAGCTGTGAGAGAACAGTAGCGGACGCTGCCGCTCTGACTGATTGTCACCCGTGGCTGGAGCGGTTTGCGGGGGTTGAGGTCTCCACTCCCCCCTCTTCACATCCCGGTCCTCTCACGGTCTGAAGGTACTTTACCAGCAAGGCTCCCCTGTTGGATCGATGCGGCCATCCCGCCCCTGGGTTCCCCTGACTCAAGTGTCGTCACCATCAAGCTCTCCAGTGGGATAGACGTTGTCCTCTTGCTCCTGGGTCCTCCCGATTTGAGGTATCACCTGACTGTTGTACCATGGGACATCTGCTGGCATTTGTCTGTTTAGTAGCACCTTTTAACCTATTTCAATAAATGTGTTTTATTGCTTCAAGATCCTGAGCAGCATACATTGATTCTGTTATTGTGTCTGGGAGCGCCACTATACCCAATTTTTGTTGCACTATCTCTTTCTCAGTCAGGATCTGGGTTTGGGTAGGCTGCAGCCCGGACATGAACTTTCAGCTGATGGTGGATTCCTCTGGGCACCATTTGTCCTTACCATCCCATCTTTGAACTCTGGTCACCTGCACCACAGCGCCAGGATTTTTGTATGTACCCACGCAAAGTGTAAAAGAGGTAATTATGAAGCTCTCCAGGTCTTCCCCCCAACTCACCGTCATGGGACATATGGTCCAAATATTTGCGGACATTTCCCTGTCTACTATCTAGCGGAGGTGCTCCCTCAAGCCCCTTCTCACGGTCCTCACTCAGAAGAACATTAAATATTGGTGGTCGTTCCCCCTTCGCCTCAGCTTCGCATTTCAACAGAAGACCTATGGCTTCTCTTCCATGGTGGACGGCGAGAAGTTACTCCTCCATTTGGGCATCATCTCTCAGGAAGCCTCGCTCCCCACCTCACAGAGATCTTCATCCTCCAAGCGCCCCACACCTTCCAGCCCTCTGGTTCCCCTGTGGCAAAAGCAACAGCACAAGCGGTCTAAGGAATCTAGACCAACTTGAGTCTCTCTTTCTTTGATCCCATATGTCTTATTTTCTCTTCTTCCCCCCACTGGGAAGGTTTACCTTTTTTTCAATGCCACCCCCATTTTTGGTTGGCTGGACCCGCTATTTTTGGGGTTTTTTGAACTCTGATACCGAAGTTGCCTGTTTTCTTATTTTCTTGTTTTTATACATAATATATACCTTTTTACATATACTCTTGGTGCCCTAATGAGCCTATTATATGCTTTGTGCCTTACAATCGCTCGGAGGACACGGCGGGGAGCTCCTCTCCCCTCCGGGTTGGCTCCACTTTTACTTGAGCCTTTGCCGGAGCGGCTGTCATGCCACTCCTCTTGCCCCAGCAGAACTCACAAGATGATTATCTTGTGCCCCACTGGGGCTCCCCCGGGTCCCTTGCCCAGGCTCCCGGTCTGTTTTTCCGGATTCACCCCCGGGCGTTGTTTGCCTGGTTGTGGCTCCGGATGTGACTTTTTGTCACTGTGTTTTATTTCTGTTGATGTTGATGCAACTGTATGGTATTTGTTTTGGTCTTCACTAACAGTCATTTTTCTACTTGTGCTTTCCCCTCCCTTCCTGCCTCCTCCCCTCTTCCTTCTTCCTCCCCTTTCTTCTGACTCTGTTCTCACTCACTTCGTTCTAGGACAGGGGACAGCCGGGATCCTCCAGCTCTGGCCCTGCACCCCGGGGTCCCCTCTTCCCCCAATTTCAGCAGGTCCTTCATCTGAGATGTCCAAAGTCTTTCTACATGACCTCCTCTGACCTCCGATCACCACCGTTAAGGCTGGCTTCCCACAATGTCCAGGGCCTTAATTCCCCACTCAAGAGGCGTAAGTTATTTCAGTACTACCACACTTCACACTATGACATTTTGTTCCTACAGGAAACTCACTTCCCTGCCACATACAACCCCTCCTTTGTCCACGCTAAATACCCACTGTTCTATTTGGCAAACTCTGACTCTAAAACTAGAGGTGTGGCCATTTTTTTCTCCGGCAGAGTGAAATTTTCCCCCACCAAGACAGTCTGTGACCCTAACGGGCGCTACATTCTCCTAATTGGAGACATCGCAGGACAGACATTTACCTTCTTATCCTATTACGCCCCCAACAAGGGGCAGGCAAAAGTTTTTTTCTGCTTTGGCCGAATTGGTCTCTCAACACGCAGTGGGTACATTGCTCCTTATGGGTGACTCAAATTTAGCCTTCGACCGTAGCCTCGATAAATTAAGGCCTCTGTACTCCCCTTTTAGGCAGCCCCCCAGGCAGAGCATTAGGGTTGCCAAAACGATTTCTTCCATGGGCCTTGTCGACATATGGAGGGAACTACACCCGACCTCTAAGGACTATACTCACTATTCTGCCCCTCATCTTACCTATGCACGCATCAACCATATCTTTGTCCCTTCTTCCATTATCCCCAACGCTTTTAAATCCGAGATTCGCGATACCCCTTTATCTGACCATTCCATTGTTTCCATCTCATTCCTCATACCTTCTCACTCTAGAAGTCCATCCTATTGGAGACTTAACGAATCACTCCTATCCAATCCAGTGCACTGCATGATGATCGATAAGGGGATTAGAGATTACTTTTCGTTGAACGATGTTGATGATATCTCCCCGGTCTCCCTTTGGGCAGCCCATAAGGCTGTTATCGGTGGACACATCATCCAATTAGCATCCAAACTTAAACGAGAAATGCGGCTTGACGTGATTAACCTCGAACGCTCCTTCCAGTTGATGTGCAAAAGTAATAAACGTAACCCCATGGCGGACTCTTTACGTCAACTTGACGCAGCCTGAACCTGGCTCTTACTACGGCTGCGGAGAAACACCTGCGCTGGACTGGTGCTCGCTTCTATGTGGAACGAGACAAAATTGGATCTCGACTTCCAAACTGACCCCTAAACCCCGCTCCCATGCCTTCCCCAAGATAAGACTACTTACTGGTGTCTTGTCTCAAAATCCAGTCCCTGTTATGGCAACTTTTCAAGGTTTTTTTTCTAAATTATACGAAAAAAGCTCGGACACCCCAGAGCGATCGAACGCTTCCTCGATGCGATCCCGCTTCCTACGCTCTCGCCCCTACATAGGAATAGTCTGGAGGACCCGATTTCTGAAGCGGAAGTCCTCGCCGTAATTAAGAACTTGAAAACGTCCTCGGCCCCGGGACCTGACGGTTTCTCTCCGTTGTATTACAAAACGTTTTCTGATTCTTTAGTCCAGCACTTAACGAAATTCTTTAATTCCCTTACTTCAGACGAACCCCTAGGCCAGGAACTTAATGCAGCCTTCTTATCCGTGATCCCTAAGCCCTCAAAAGATCCTTGCGATGTCTCCAACTATAGACCCATTTGCCTTATTAATGATGTTAAAATCCTTACCCAGCTTCTTACTAATAGACTGAACGCATTTATCTCGCAATATGTCCACAAGGACCAGGTTTATCCCTGGCAGACAGGGCACAGACCAAATCCGTCGAGCCATCGATCTGATTATGGTCCTGGGCTCTGCTTGGGACGGTGGGCCTCCACAGAAAGGGTTTCTCCTCTCTCTTGACATCCAAAAAGCCTTTGACACGGTAGCGTGGCCCTACATATTCGGGGTGCTTGAGAGGTGGGATTTTGGAACCCGCTTCACGAACATTCTGAGGTCCCTGTACTCTTCTCCCTCGGCCCGGGTGCATCTACATGGCTGTTATTCCGAACCATTCCCTATAGCCAGAGGCACCCGACAAGGTTGTTCCCTTTCGCCGCTGTTATTCGTGATTGCGATCGATTCTCTAGCAATAGCCCTTAGACACAACCAAGATATATCCAGGGTCCGCTGTGGGGACAAGGAACACAAATGCGCATTATTTGCGGATGACCTGCTACTCTTTGTAACAAATCCAGTTATCTCTATACCCATTATACTTGAACAACTCAAAGTTTTCAGTGCTGCATCGGGTCTACAGGTCAATCTGTCAAAATCTTGGGCTATGAATGTCTCCCTTGATTCCTCCCAACTAGCCATTGCGCAAACCAATTTCCCCTTTTCCTGGAAAGCAGATTCTATCCCGTACTTAGGCACTCATTTAACACGCTCTATAACTTCTCTCCACTCTGCTAATTACCCTCCATTAATTAAAATTAAAAACTTAAAGCTGATCTCTCTAACTGGTCCACGCACTCGCTGTCTTGGTTGGGTAGAATTCACTCCATAAAAATTACGTTGCTTCCCCAAATCCTGTACCTGTTCCGCTCGCTCCCGATCACTGTCAAAGCCGCACATCTGGTCGAGCTCCAAAAGGCCGTCACCAAATTTATTTGGGGATCTAAGGGTCACAGATTTGCCAAATCTGTACTCTATCGTTCACGGAAAAACTGTGGGCTAGCTCTCCCTAACCTCCGTTGGTACTACCAAGTGGCCCGACTTGCTCAGTTCTCCGCCATTTACAGACGTAATGCCAAACCTGACTGGGTCCACATAGAAATGCAGGCAACTCCTCACCACATGTTGGATTTCCTGGCCTGGCGTCCCCCTAAATCCAGACCCCCGATCCTTTCCCCTACACTGTCGCACTCATTTCTCCTCCATGACTCCCTCTCTAAGCACCCCCAATCTAATATCTTCCATGAAACCGCCTACACATCTATTTCATAACCCAGATTTTCCCCCTGGTCTCAAAATTAGATCCTTTGGCTGGTGGCTTAACAAAGGTCTATTCAGCATAGGTCACTTCTTTAATTCTTTGGGCCCTTTGTCCTTCCCACACTGTGTTAGCTCCCTTAAAATGCCCTTGACGGAGAAATTTCGTCACACACAGATTTCCCATTTTCTTCACTCCATCTGGCTTACGAAACCGGACCCTCCCTGGGTCACCCCCTACGAGCAGTGGTGCTCAGAGGCTGGAGACCCTAAGGGGGGTATCTCCTTGATTAACAGCGCCCTCTCTGACACCATTGATAAACCTAAATACATGCTGGACTGGGAGAGGGACCTTGGGATGGAGCTGGACCTGGATGATTGGAGCAACCGGTTGCACTGCGCCTTTAAAGATATTATTAATGTTTCACTGATTGAAGCCAATGTTAAGCTGTTCATCCGCTGGTACTTAGTTCCTTCACGTTTAGCCTGTATGTTCCCGAACGCCTCCTCTTTATGCTTTCGGGTTTGTGAAATGACGGGGGATTTCCTTCACTTCCGGTGGTCATGCCCGAGGATCGGATCCTTCTGGTCTGCCATGTTTCATATAGCCCGGAAGGTTCTTGATCATCCGCTCGACCAGTCTCCCCAATTGGCCCTGCTCAATGGTAGGGTTCCTGGTATTACTAAATTATCCCAAAAACTTCTTCACTTTATCCTTCTGGGTGCGAAACTTACCATTGCCAGGGCTTGGAAGAGGCCTCATGTTTCGGTTAGGGAGGCTAAATTGAAAATTTCCAGGATAATGTCCCAAGAGAAATTATCCAGCATCCTTTCCGATCGAGTGGCCCAGTTTGAATCCACTTGGCAGCCCTGGGTTAAATATGTTCACATCACTATCAGATGTTAGCTATTACATGCCTGGCCTAGGACTTGATGGGCTTGTTGCCCTCCCCCCACAGGGAACCTCCAACAGTTTAACCTCTAAACAATCGCTCCTCTCCTGCTGTCCCCCCCCTTTTTTTTTCTTTCTTGTTCCCTCTCTTTCCTTTCTTTCCCTCCTATTTCTACTCCTACCCTATTTGTGTTTTTGTATATGCTCTATGTCTCCGGCGGGATTCCCCCCGCTGGATTCCTGCGCTGGGGCCGAATGTGTCGCCACCTTTTAGGGGCTCGGCCTCTGTTGCGGGAAGCCGGCTGGGGGATGTCCTGTCCGGGAGGGTACCCCTCCCCCCCCTGATCCTCTCTCAAATTTTATCAGGTTGCAGCGGGTTACCGCTAAAAGACTATCCCCTTTCCCTTCGTTCCCCATTTTGATTATGTCTGTATTTGCAAGGACTGATGTTTTCCCCATTTTGTACCCATGATCTTCATGGCAACATATGTCATACGATTATTCACTGCTCCTTTTATACCAGACTATACCTTTGCACTGTATTTGCTATCTTTATTGTTGTCGTTTGTTTTCCTCTAAAAGTTTAATTAAAAATTATTGAAAGTCAAAAAAAAAAAAACAGAATTCAGCTTAAAAAAGGAAGCCACAAATCAAATTTTTAAGTTGTATTTTAAAAAGCACCACTTTTACCTTCCAGGATCCAGGAGTGCTGACCAATTTTAACATCTATTGTATGATCTAAGGGTGGAGATGTGGTCAGAGTACTTGAGAATAAAGTAGTGCTGATGGAATAAAGTGGTAGTAATAAATGTCCCCTTGCAGGTTAATGTCATGCTGTGCTAGTATGCATTTAAACAACAGACCGGGTGGGAAGTGGTTTTAATATTGTTGTTTTAATGCATACTAGCACTAGTGGCTTTCTTATCCTAAGTTGACATCATATGACATCCTCTCAGAAAGTGCTGACCGCGATCTTTCACCGGCCGTGTCCACGGGACAGCCTATGACTGATAAGAGTACCGGCTTGATGTAATTCACTGTTTTAAGCCAACATAACGAGTATAAAAAAAAATAAAAATCCTGATCACTTCCCCAGAGTAGTATAATAGTATGGTAACATTATATTCTATGCTGATGACACCCAAATCTACCTCTCTACCCCTCAGCTCACCCCATCAGTCTCCTCCCGCATCACTGATCTACTAACAGACATATCAGCCTGGATGTCTCACCACTTCCTCAAACTGAATCTATCTAAAACCGAGCTCATAATATTTCCTCCTCCACGTGCCCCTTCCCCGGAATTCTCTGTCAAGATCAATGGAACAACTATTAGTCCTTCCACACATGCCAGGGTGCTAGGGGTAACCCTGGACTCTGCACTGTCCTTTCAGGCTCACATCCAATCCCTGTCCAAATCATGCCGCCTTAACCTCCGAAACATCGCTAGAATACGGGCCTTTTTAACCAACGACACCACCAAGCTTTTAATTCACGCCCTGGTTATCTCTCGCCTTGACTATTGCAACTCCCTCCTCATTGGATTACCCTTACATAGATTATTCCCCCTTCAATCCATAATGAATGCTGCTGCAAGACTTATCCACCTTACCAACCGTTCAGTGTCCTCCACCCCTCTCTGCCAATCCCTTCACTGGCTTCCACTCACCCAACAAATAAAATTCAAAGTGCTAACAATAGTTTACAAAGCCATCCACAACTCTGCCCCCAGCTACATCACTAACCTGATCTCAAAATATCAACCAAGCCGCTCTCTTCGGTCCTCCCAAGACCTCCTGCTCTCTAGCTCCCTTGTCACCTCTTCCCATGCTCGCCTCCAGGATTTCTCCAGAGCTTCTCCCATTCTTTGGACCCCAATCTGTCTGACTGTCCCCTAATCTATCCATCTTTAGACGATCCCTGAAAACCCTTCTCTTTAAAGAAGCCTACCCGGCTACTAACTAATAACACTTTTTTACTTGCTCCATCAGCTCATCCCCCACAGCTATTGCCTTTTGTATCAATTGACCCTCCCTTTTAGATTGTAAGCTCTAACAAGCAGGGCCCTTGATTCCTTTTGTTCCGAATTGTAGTGTAACTGTAATGTCTGCCTTCATTTTGTTAAGCGCTGCGCAAACTGTTGGCGCTATATAAATCCTGTATAATAATAATATAATAATAATAATAATATTGCTCTGGTCACAGTGTGTTTTAAAAAAAGGGAAGAAAATGTAATTAAAAAATAAAGAAAGAAATAAAAAAAAAAAATATATATATATATATTTGTTTTTGTACTGTCACCAAACATTGTTTCTGATCATTGCCACGCCAGTTATATGATGTTGTTGAACTGTACTGGTGACAGTATGGAAAACAAAATTGTGAACTTTTTTTTTTTCAATTTTAAATTTTCCCAAAAATTATGACAAATAATGTGCTTTTAAAAACTCGCCCTGGCCTCTTACTAAATACCCTGGACTGTCTATTTTCCAAAAAGGGGTAATTTGGGGGGTATTGTACTGTCCTGGTATTTTAGAGCCTCAAGAAATGATATATGTACCATTGTTTGTGGACTCTATAACTTTCACACAGACTAAATAATATACACTGATTTGGATTATTTTCACAAAGAAATGAAGCAGAGTACATTTTGGGCTTCATTTATGAAGGACAATTATTTATTTGCAAAATTTTAGAACAGAAACAAAGAAAAACATTTTTTTTTTAAATTTTTAGTCTTTTCTCATTTATTTAGCAAAAAAAGAAAAACCCCAGTGGTGATTAAATACCACCAAAAGAAATCTCTATTTGGGTGAACAAAATGATAAAAACGTAGTTTGGGTACAGAGCTGCATGACCGTGCAATTGTCATTCAAAGTGCGACAGCGCTGTAAGCTGAAAATTAGCCTGGGTAGGAAGGGGGTAAAAGTGCCCGGTATTGAAGTGATTAAAGTAATATTAAACCCAAAACCAAATTTGTAATATTTATACAGTATATATGTGTGTGTTTTTTGGGGCTAAGCAGTATATCTACACATGCTAATAGAACCAGCATGAAGGTTGCATGGCAAAAAGCTGCCAATTATTAGACTTTCTCCTCATTTAATTGTCACTATAGTAGCATTTTCTATTAGTATAATATTATTACTAACTTTATCAATGTTATTTATTTAGGGTAATTAAATCTCCCTGATCTCCACACCTATGATGAATAACGAGTTAAGGGAAGAAAATGTGAAATGCTGAACAAAACTTGCAATAAATGCTGCTTGCAATCCACTACGGAGCTGGTTGAATTTCAAAACCAGCTGTTAAAGCAGTCAGCCATAAATCACTCCACTGCTGCGCAGTTACAACATCTGACAGAAAATGATTGTGCAATTGTAGAACAAAAGAAACAAACAGGAGAAGCTTGAACGAGACACAGGGCCTGATTTACTAAGGTCATAAACTGACTAGCCAGGCCGTCCATCTCTGGCACTGCAGTGCATGTCTTAAGAATCATATGTAGTTTTAATTAAACTCTCTTATAATTCCACTTTTATAATAAAAATAATTACTATAAATTATAAAATATATAATATAAAAATAAATGTATGATGCTCAATATCTGATATATTTTTGACTAAACCTGTTAAAGTGATACTAAACACAATTTACACAACCCCTTCTCTTTTGTTTGTGGATGATGGCACTGTAATTATTTTAATTTAAAAAAAGTACCTTCTTTCCTAATCAATATACAGCTGTCACATCACCTGACCCTTTCCCGGCCTGTGTGCAGGGAAACAGTGACAGGGGGAGCTTCTATTCCTCTGGTATTGGTCACATGTTCAAAATAAAATAAAAAAACAGCCTTTGGAATACAGAGGAATAAAATAAATAATATCAATAAACTGTTGGGGACCGCCCATCTGATAAAAGTGGTCCTGGAAGCGAATTCGCCTCGGGATCACTTTTATAGGCAGCAGGAGAGGTGCTCCCCCCCCTCTTGTCACGTTCCAGTCATTTCCCCGCCGTCGGTAAAGGGGGAAACAATCCAATCCCCTGGAGCAATGGGCAGGAAGTAAGGGCATGATGGCCCCCACTCAACTTTATGCCCTTGTAATAGGAATAAACGTGAATTTAAAAAAAAAAAATGTAAAGGGACAGTGTAAAAAAAAAGCAAAAACAAAAATCTGTAAACTGGTAACCTGTAAAAAATGTAAAGAATTGCCTATGGAGATTTTTAAGTACCGTAGTTTGTCGCCATTTTACGAGCAATTTTAAAGCATGACATGTTAGGTATCTATTTACTCAGCATAACATCATCTTTCACATTATCCAAAAAACTTGGGCTAACTTTACTGTTGTCTTTTTTTTTTATTTAAAAAATTGTTTTTTTTTCCAACAAAATTGCATTTGTAAGACCACTGCGCAAAAACGGTGTGACATAAAATATTGCAACAATCTCCACTTTATTCTCCAGGGTCTCTAATTTTCTAGCAAAAAATACTGATTTTAACTTGTAAACATCAAATGTCAGAAATAGGCCTGGCCTTGAAGTGGATAAATTGTCATACAAATATATATTTGAAAAAAAAATAGTTATTATTTGTTGACAATAACATGGTGTGGACGAATTTCTGCCAGTAACAGGCAGTGTCACATCCCTCCTGCCTGTGTCAAAAGCTGGCTACACACTATACAATTTTCTTTAGAATTTTTTCCTTTAGATTTACCAAAACCATATAATATGAGGTCACAACTAAACACTTTCAATTTGTATGCAATCAGGCAGGCCCTTGCATTACATAGTTGAAGGTAAGTCTAAAGGAAATCGAAAAACAAAAATTGTATAATGTGTATCCAGCTTTAGAATAACAGGGAGGTGAAGTCTCTATCAATTAAGATGTAAAATCTAGCCCCATTATTTATAGTGCGCATGGATGAGGAGGGAGGGAGTGGGCTGTCATTTCCCACTGTGTATACCCCCACATGTGTGACTCTGTAGGCACATTAACTGTTCAGATGTGATAGGGAGAAAATACACAGGGTAGAATTACACTGAAAAGTGAGCATGTGCAGAGCTGCCAACACTGCTCTGCAAAATCCCCAACTGGAGTGGGGACACGGACAGGAGGGGGAGACAGAGAACAGAAGGATCAACCAGGTGTTTTGCTGAATACAGAAAACAAATTCCATAGTGACTGAGTGAGTATGAACAGCATGTTATTTCACCATTTATTGGAAGTTTTTAGCAATGTGGCTATGACGAGTGACGACCCTTTTTTTTTTTAAGCAGAATGTAAGAAAACATTAAATCCACAGTTGAAAAAAATATTTGTCGTTATAATTTATGTGCCAAACAGTTTGTAATGCTGTTCAGCCAGTGTGCACATATGCAACACTTCACAGCTAGGCAGGTGACAAAATATTCCCTGCATCAGCAACTCAGCTTCTTATGTCACCTTCCCGAATCATGCTTTTCATCAGGATATGAATCAGCATCATTACCTCTGTCCAACGAGCAGGAGGATGATCCTAGAAGCAGTAAAGCTCAACCAGGTAGTAACAGAGTTATCCTTCTGGCTAAGTTGTTTGTCAGAGGCTTGTAAACCACAAGACAGGCTAAACACAAAAATCCTTTGGCACCTGTGCTTCTGTTTGCCTTTGTTCTTTAATAAATATATTGCACAATCTAATAATTTTTTAAAGTTTCATGTAATTAACCATAGGTGTGCGCAGCCTATTGCATTAGGGTGTGCTCCCCAAAGCTCAAACACACGAGTGCGCATGTGTGTGTGTATACAGTATATGTGTGTGTGTGTATATATATATATAATATATATACTGTATATACACACGCACAGATACACACTCTTGTGGCAGAGATCAGTAGGAGAGGTTTCCAATCTCCCTTCCGGCACACAAAGTGCTAATGCACACAGAGGATGTGCATTAGGGTGTGCCCCGGCCCACCACCTGTGCATGACTACGTAATTAACACTTATATATACAGGATTTATTTAGCACTAACAATTTAAGATGCACTTTATAATACAGTTGTTCTCAAAAGTTTGCATCCCCTGGCAGAAATTGTGACATTTTGGCATGGATATTAAAAATATGACTGATCATGCCAAAAAACTCTCTTTTATTTAAAGATAGTGATCATATTAAGCCAATTATTATCACGTAGTTGTTTGACTCCTTTTGAAACCATAATGATAACAGAAATCCCCAAAATGACCATGATAAATAGTTTACATACTGTACTTTGGAATGTTTGGCCTTGGTACAGACACACAAGGTGACACACAGAGGTTAAAATGATAACTAAAGGTTAATTTCCCACATATGTGGCTTTTTACATTGCAATTAGTGTCTGTGTATAAATAGTCAATGGGTTTGTTAGTTCTAATGTGAATGCACTGTGCAGACTAGATTCTGAGCCATGGGGAGCAAAAAAGAACTGTCAAAAAACTTGTATAACAAGGTAAGGGAACTTCATAAAGATGGAAAATGATATAAAATGGTATCCAAAGCCTTAAATTTGCCAGTAAATACTGTTCAATCACTTATTAGGAAGTGGAAGATTTGGGGCTCTATTGATACCAAGCCAAGGTCAGGTAGATCAAGAAAGATTGCAGCCACCACTGCCAGAAGAATTGTTCTGGATACAAAGAAAACCCCACAAGTAGCCTCAGGTATACAAGCTGCTCTGGAAAAAGACAGGGTGATTGTGGATTAGGGAGCACAATACAACGATACTTGAACAAAAATAAGCGGCATGGTCGAGTTGCCAGAAAAAAGCCTTTACTGCGCCAATGCCACAAAAAGGCTACAATTTGTCCAACAAAACCTTGACACACCTCCCCGGGCTTTTTTGTGGCATTGGTGTAGTAAAGACCTCTTCCAAACAACACTGTAATGTGCAAATGTTGGAAAATGGGTGCGAATGTGTATTTGTGAATTTATTAATAACATGTTCCACTGAAATTACTGGAAAAGGAGTTGGGAATTTAAAGCAATTAAGTAAATAAACAATTTGAAAAGTATTTTAGTATTTTATAGCCCAAGAGTGTACCAGTAACTAATAAATTACAAAGTCTTCACAATACATTTATTATTAAGGTATATGTAAACCCTCACCTTGTAAAACAGCCTTTTTAGTTTAAAATAGAAATGAAAGACAAAATATTTGTGTATAGGTATACAAAAACATTATAAATACCTTTTCCCCCCTCTTTTTTAAAAAGTGAACACGTACCTTCTGTTCGCAGCTGTATATTGAGCTTGCAGAGCTAGGGGAGGAGAAACAGCAACACACTGGTCTTTGCAGCTGCGTATTGAGTTTAGAGAGCTAGGGGAGAGGAAACAGCAAGACACTGGTCTTCCCAGTGAATGGCTGTGCTGGGAGGGGGTGTTAGAACAAGTCTGATCATTGGAGAACAGGCTGACTTTCCAGCACAGCTAGAGAACTGGCCACCGGTGCTCTCTAACCTAGTGTGGTCAGTTTTTGATAGGAAAGTAGAGGAACTGGCAGGGACACCAGGTTTTTCACACAAAAGAAACAATAGCAAGAGAACAGGAGACTTTTTCATACACGTACATGGAACAGCAGGCACATTTCAGGAAAATGAAATGTTGGGTTTATTTATTTCTTAACCACTTTACCACTAGAGCATTTTGCTGTCTTACGTCTGGGCCACTTTTTGCGATTTTAACTGACAATTGCGCGGTCATGCGACGCCGTACCCAAACGAAATTTACGTCCTTTTTTTCCCACAAACAGAGCTTTCTTTTGGTGGTATTTGATCACCTGTGCGATTTTTACTTTTTGTGCTATAAACAAAAAAAGAGCGTTTATTTTGAAAAAATAACAATATTTTTAAAAATTTTTATATGAAATTCCCCTCAAAAAAGATGTAAAAACCAATTTTTTTTTTTTAATTTTTGGCCAATTTGTTTTCTGCTACCCATGTTTGGTAAAAAAAATCACAATAAGCGTATTTTGATTGGTTTGCGCAAAAGTTATTGCGTTTACTAACTAAGGGAAAGATTTATGTCATTTTTGGTGTTTTTTTTTTAATGCGTAATGGCGGCGATCTGTGATTTTTTTTGCGGGACTGCGACATTGCGGCGGACAGATCGGACCCTTGACTGACATTTTTGACACTTTTGGGGGTACCAGTGACATTACTGCAGTAATCAGTGCTATATATATGCACTGTTACTGTAAAAAGGGGTTAATTTTATTGGAGAGGGAGGGGTTAATGTATGCCTGGTGCTTACTGACGTGTGTGGGGGGGGAGGTGACTGTGTGACACAGGGACAGATCCAGGGTTCAGCTATGCTGAACCCTGCAATCTGACCCTGCCTGTCACTTAGGAGATCCGCCCGCTCTGTTTACACAGGCGGGTGGATCTCCAAACTAGATTCCCCGACGATCGGGGAAGAGCGGCGGCGATCGCCGCCGCTCCTCCCCTGGCCCGACTCCCGCTGTAACTGAAAACAGCGGGTGCGAGCCTCCGGCGGCGCGCGCGCGCCACCGAGAGAGGGGAATGTCTGGTGACGTAGACCTACTTCGCCAGACGATAACAAGCCACTGTGCTGCAGTAGCAGCATAGTGACCAGTGGTAAAGCGGTTAAAGTAGAACTATAGGCAAAACTTTTTTTTTTTTTTTTTTTAATTTTAGAAGGAAGGGTTACCCCTGTCAGATTTTTTTTTGTCATCTCTGCAAATTAGGGGATTTCTTTTAGGAAACCCCAGGTCACTAGAACTAGTGTCCCCATTAGAATATTGCCCCGCTATTGCTTTTCAGGTGGCAACCCAAAATGTGGGATTTTCTTTTACCTTTACTTTCAATGATAACAGGAAACAGGACTAATAAAGAAAGTGAATCTCCTTAACTGGGGCACAGACAGCAATAAAAACTGACAGGTGTTCTAATCCCTCTCCACTCTGTCCAAATCTAAAAAAAAAAAAAAAGTTTTTCTTTTAGTTGTACTTTAACCACTTGCCGACCAGTCACGTTGACCGTACTGCGGCAAAGTAGTTCGTTATCGTCCAGCGACGTAGTACTACGTCGCTGGACTCCTCCCCCTGTAGGCGGCGCTCGCGCTGTTTTCAGTCACAGCAGGAGTCGGGCCAGGGGAGGAGCAGCGGCGATCGCCGCTGCTCTTCCCCGATCGTCTGAGAATCAAGTTTGGAGATCCGCCCGCTTGTGTAAACAGAGCGGGCGGATCTCCTCAGTGACAAGGAGTGTCAGATTGGAGTGTTCAGCATAGCTGAACATGCGATCTGTCCCTGACTCAATCAGTCACCTCCCCCCACACACGTCAGTAAGCACCAGGCATACATTAACCCCTCCCTCGCAAACAAAATTAACCCCTTCCCTGCCAGTGTCATTTTTACAGTAACAGTGCGTATTTATAGCACTGATTACTGTAGTAATGTCACTGGTACCCCCAAAAGTGTCAAAAATGTCAGTCAAGGGTCCGATCTGTCTGCCGCAATGTCGCAGTCCTGCAAAAAAAAAAATCGCAGATTGCCGCCATTACTCGTTAAAAAAAAACACCAAAAATGACAGAAATCTTTCCCTTAGTTAGTAAACGCAATAACTTTTGCGCAAACCAATCAAAATACGCTTATTGTGATTTTTTTTACCAAACATAGGTAGCAGAAAACAAATTGGCCAAAAATTTAAAAAAATTTTGATTTTTAAATTTTTTTGGGGGGAATTTCAAATAAAAAAATGTTAAAAATATTGTTATTTTTTCAAAATAAATGCTTTTTTTTTTGTTTATAGCGCAAAAAGTAAAAATCGCACAGGTGATCAAATACCACCAAAAGAAAGCTCTGTTTGTGGGAAAAAAAGGACGTAAATTTCGTTTGGGTATAGCGTCGCACGACCGCGCAATTGTCAGTTAAAGTCGCACAGCGCCAAATCGCAAAAAGTGGCCTGGACGTAAGACAGCAAAATCCTCCGGTGGTAAAGTGGTTAAATAGAGTAAATACACGGATTTGATTTTAAATAATTCATAATCAGCACAGTACTGACTTAAAACATAAAGAAAAAAAAAACAAGATATAATTTTTATTGTACAAATACAATGTATAGCAAATGCTAAGGGAAATGTTAATACCAATACTGAAAAGGTTCTCCCAGTTCACAGGCTATGCCACCTGTGTAGTATGGGCCACAGGTGTTGGATGTGAATACCTAGAGAAGGAACCTAGAAACATTAGTGTAGCAGAGTCCTCTAATGTAAGGTGTTTCATGAACCCAAGCCTAGACCTAGGGTCGAAGAAAGGAGACCTTTGTTAGTGAGTTCTGGAACCGATGGTGAGATCAGAGCTTGGGTTTACCATCTCAACAAAGTTGCTGTTGCGAGGTCTCTGTCTGAGAACTGGCTTAACAATCTGGGTGCTAGGAGGCTGTTACCAAAATCTTTCATGAAACCTTTAAAAAACGAACTGGTATTTTGTCCATTCTAGGCAGATTAACATCAGGCATTTGACATCCCCCACCAGTGCTAATATTTATCTCCCCTGAGCTATCCTGTTGCTCTGTATGTTCAACACAGACTGAAGAAAAAGTCATGAGTAAAGGCCCGTACACACGTACCGATTGTCGGCCGAAAATGTTCGGCCGCCGAACGATCGGCCGATTTTCGGCTTGTTAGTATGATGCTTCCGACAGCCGACAGCGCACTTTCGGCCAAAAAGAATCTGTCGTGCAAGCATTAAAATTTTTGTTGGCCAACACCAGAACGGCCGATTGTTCGCCAGTCAGTACAGAATTCGGCCGACATACAGCAGATTTGCAAGACTGGGCATGCTCAGAAAAGAAAAAACACACGGAAAGTTAACCATCACATGACATCACTTCTGCAGTCGGCTGTTGTTGGCCAACAAAATTCGTGTGCAGTCTTTTGCAGTTTTCAACAGACAAGACAGCCCTCGGACAAAAGACGGCCGATCGTTCGGCCGACGATCGGTACGTGTGTACGGGGCTTTAGCCCCGGGTTGATCTGAGTCAGAGTTAATATAAAAAGGACCCTCCTCAGCCTCCATGTGGCAATGCTTAAGCCTGGAGGACCAGTTTTCATAGGGGTCGGGCTATCAAGTAAACTTGTTAACTTTGCCCTAAATCGGTAAAATAAAAAAATGTAATATCTCATCATCCCGCTTCTCGCATCTGCTTTAAAAAAATATATATAAAATGTTTGAGGGTTCTAAGCAATTTTCTAGCAAAAAATACTGATTGTTATATTGAAACGAAAAGTTCCAGAAAAGGCCCAGACTGCAGGTGGTTAAAAATGAGGCATAAACCAATAATCTGTACCCACCTTCTCCACTAGATGTGAGTTTTTCAACTACATTCCTCGGTGGTCTCTTGTAATGCCTGTTTTCTAGCCACTTCCATGCCGGGCCAATTCTGGCACTTCACTCCTACATGTAAAAATCATCATTCTTTTGCTAGAAAATTACTCAGAACCCCCAAACATTATATATGTTTTTTTTAGCAGAGACCTTGGGGAATCAAAATGGTGGTCATGCAACTTTTTATGTCACACGGTATTTGCGCAGCAATTGTTCAAACTCTTTTTTAATAAAAAAAAAAAAAACAGGTTCAATGATTTAAAAAAAAAAATAAAACAAAACAGTAAAGTTAGCCCAATTTTTTGTATAACGTGAAAGATGATGTTACACTGAGTAAATAGATATCTAACATGTCACGTTTTAAAATTGCGCACACTCATGGAATGGTGCCGAATTTCAGTACTTAAAAATCTCCATGGTCACATGGGCAACGCGTTAACAAGTTTTACAGGTAACCTGTTTGGAGTTACAGAGGAGGTCTTGAGCTAGAATTATTGCTCTCGTTCTAACATTCACGTTGATACCTCACATGTGTGGATTGAACGCCGTTTACATATGTGGGCGTGACATACGTATGCGTTCACTTCTGCGTGCACTTTAACATTTTTTTTTTTATTTATTATTTTATTTTTATTTTTTTTACACTTTCCCTTTACATTTTTTTTTATCTCTTTTATTTCTATTACAAGGAAGGTAAACATCTCTTGTAATAGGAATAGTGCATAACAGGTCCCCTTTATGGAGTGATCTGGGGTCAATAAGACCTCAGATCTCTCCTCCAGGCTGGAAAGCCTGAGATTAAAAAAAAAATGATTTTGGCTTTCCAGCGGAGATTACGCAGTATTTACAACAACTGTCAGGCCTCTGAGAGTCATAGAGACTCCCAGGGACCATCTGATCCTCGGTATTCTCTATGCCACTGGCGGATTCCTGCTCTAGCTCACCGATCGCATGGTAGAAGCACCAGAGGGCGACGGGAATGGGGGACATCCCCTTCTGCCACCTGTAAGAACAATCAAGCAGCTAAACGCCGCTATGATATTTCTTATGGTGCAGGGAATCGCCAGCTCAAAAAAATGCCCACTCAAAGCCCTGGACGTCATATGACATTCTGTGATTTGGAAGTGGTTAAACTCTCAGGCACAAGGATAAGTCTGATTAAAAGACTAAATAAACAGAACTCAGTAAACATTTTACACAGGAAGACTTAAAAACCTTATACAATTACATCATTATAGATTAGAAGTAAATGTAAATAAGATAGATAATAAATTTAATTATTTTTTGTGAATGTTATTAATATTAATAACAGATAATTACTCTACCCAAATAAACTCATTTGAATCTCTCCTGGTAGTTCTACATTAAAAAGAAGAAAAAAACCTGATGACGTCATCACGCTGAACAGAGCAAACCACTGTGATCTCTGCAAAGCACATCTGAGTCATTGTATTACACCATTGAGCTAAGTATACAGCTTGTCTACTTGTGGAATGATGCTGCATCTGTTGGCCATTGTGTGAGGGTTTCTAATTGTGCTGTAATGCTTTTAATTACGTTTAGCAATGAACACTATTTGCGGTTTCTTTTTCACTTTTTTGGGCATTTGTCATATCAAGCGTGAGCTGGTGTTAAACCTTTACATCATTGGAGCCGTATTCCAACTGAACCAGGTTTTGGAGGGATTTCTCCAATTTACCTACTAAGTGCTGACAGACCTCCTATAATTTAAGGGGTCTAAAACCAAGGTGAGCAGTTTGAGTGGCACCAGATGGAACAAGGGAGAACAGGTTTGGTGGTTTTTCACACATAAAGGACACCTGATGTTATGTGAGCACTTTGACTTTTATGGCTGGGCCCATGGACATTGCACCGCTGGATTTGTACTGTGTGGTTTAAAAGGATCCCACGGCATATAAAGCCTTTTTCTTGAGAGTGTGAATATTTTGTTAAGGGTATTTTTTTCGTAATATCACACTTGTTTTTGTATTTCCATACTTGGTTTCTACACTTGGTTTTCTATATTTGTATTTACACTTTAGGACTACTATTTACATATTTTATATAGCGCTGCACTTATCACTTTCTTCTTTTTTATGGTTTTATCAGTGTGAAACACTGTATTAAGTGCTGGCGGGTTGTGTTAGTGTATTAGGATTGCAGTACTTAGTTGCAAAGACGGTTTTTTTGTTTTTTACTACATCTACATTGCTGTACTCTTTCGATTGCCAAGCAGTGCAACACCCTCCAGTTTGGAGAACCCTCTTTTCCTCTAGTCCAGGGGTATCCAACCTGTGCAACAAAGAAAATGGCCTCTGCCCCCACCTATAACTGGCCTTCATAGCAAAGAACACATGGAAGGGCAACGCACATGAAACAAACAAAGATAAAATTCCCAGTTCAATTTGCCAACCAGTCTGCTTACCAACCAAATTGGCCTGTCTAACAGTTTGCGTCAATACAGGGGTTTAGTTAGCACACATTTGCAAACGCATGTGAAAGCTGCAGGGCCACGTCAAGGCTCCCTGTTACCTGCAGTCCTAACTCTAATGAATTTTAAAGAGTCTCCACAGTGGGAGCACATGCAAGCTAATGGATAGATAGGGGGCAGGTGAGCCTGGAGGTGGCCCATCCCTCCTGAAAGGTAATTGGGGGCATAATGGAAGCCCAGCTGATAGTATTACAGCAAAGGCACCCAGTATGTCCACTCACCAGTACACATATACAACAAAGAAAATGGCCTCTGCCCCCACCTATAACTGGCCTTCATAGCAAAGAACACATGGAAGGGCAACGCACATGAAACAAACAAAGATAAAATTCCCAGTTCAATTTGCCAACCAGTCTGCTTACCAACCAAATTGGCCTGTCTAACAGTTTGCGTCAATACAGGGGTTTAGTTAGCACACATTTGCAAACGCATGTGAAAGCTGCAGGGCCACGTCAAGGCTCCCTGTTACCTGCAGTCCTAACTCTAATGAATTTTAAAGAGTCTCCACAGTGGGAGCACATGCAAGCTAATGGATAGATAGGGGGCAGGTGAGCCTGGAGGTGGCCCATCCCTCCTGAAAGGTAATTGGGGGCATAATGGAAGCCCAGCTGATAGTATTACAGCAAAGGCACCCAGTATGTCCACTCACCAGTACACATATACAACAAAGAAAATGGCCTCTGCCCCCACCTATAACTGGCCTTCATAGCAAAGAACACATGGAAGGGCAACGCACATGAAACAAACAAAGATAAAATTCCCAGTTCAATTTGCCAACCAGTCTGCTTACCAACCAAATTGGCCTGTCTAACAGTTTGCGTCAATACAGGGGTTTAGTTAGCACACATTTGCAAACGCATGTGAAAGCTGCAGGGCCACGTCAAGGCTCCCTGTTACCTGCAGTCCTAACTCTAATGAATTTTAAAGAGTCTCCACAGTGGGAGCACATGCAAGCTAATGGATAGATAGGGGGCAGGTGAGCCTGGAGGTGGCCCATCCCTCCTGAAAGGTAATTGGGGGCATAATGGAAGCCCAGCTGATAGTATTACAGCAAAGGCACCCAGTATGTCCACTCACCAGTACACATATACAACAAAGAAAATGGCCTCTGCCCCCACCTATAACTGGCCTTCATAGCAAAGAACACATGGAAGGGCAACGCACATGAAACAAACAAAGATAAAATTCCCAGTTCAATTTGCCAACCAGTCTGCTTACCAACCAAATTGGCCTGTCTAACAGTTTGCGTCAATACAGGGGTTTAGTTAGCACACATTTGCAAACGCATGTGAAAGCTGCAGGGCCACGTCAAGGCTCCCTGTTACCTGCAGTCCTAACTCTAATGAATTTTAAAGAGTCTCCACAGTGGGAGCACATGCAAGCTAATGGATAGATAGGGGGCAGGTGAGCCTGGAGGTGGCCCATCCCTCCTGAAAGGTAATTGGGGGCATAATGGAAGCCCAGCTGATAGTATTACAGCAAAGGCACCCAGTATGTCCACTCACCAGTACACATATACAACAAAGAAAATGGCCTCTGCCCCCACCTATAACTGGCCTTCATAGCAAAGAACACATGGAAGGGCAACGCACATGAAACAAACAAAGATAAAATTCCCAGTTCAATTTGCCAACCAGTCTGCTTACCAACCAAATTGGCCTGTCTAACAGTTTGCGTCAATACAGGGGTTTAGTTAGCACACATTTGCAAACGCATGTGAAAGCTGCAGGGCCACGTCAAGGCTCCCTGTTACCTGCAGTCCTAACTCTAATGAATTTTAAAGAGTCTCCACAGTGGGAGCACATGCAAGCTAATGGATAGATAGGGGGCAGGTGAGCCTGGAGGTGGCCCATCCCTCCTGAAAGGTAATTGGGGGCATAATGGAAGCCCAGCTGATAGTATTACAGCAAAGGCACCCAGTATGTCCACTCACCAGTACACATATACAACAAAGAAAATGGCCTCTGCCCCCACCTATAACTGGCCTTCATAGCAAAGAACACATGGAAGGGCAACGCACATGAAACAAACAAAGATAAAATTCCCAGTTCAATTTGCCAACCAGTCTGCTTACCAACCAAATTGGCCTGTCTAACAGTTTGCGTCAATACAGGGGTTTAGTTAGCACACATTTGCAAACGCATGTGAAAGCTGCAGGGCCACGTCAAGGCTCCCTGTTACCTGCAGTCCTAACTCTAATGAATTTTAAAGAGTCTCCACAGTGGGAGCACATGCAAGCTAATGGATAGATAGGGGGCAGGTGAGCCTGGAGGTGGCCCATCCCTCCTGAAAGGTAATTGGGGGCATAATGGAAGCCCAGCTGATAGTATTACAGCAAAGGCACCCAGTATGTCCACTCACCAGTACACATATACAACAAAGAAAATGGCCTCTGCCCCCACCTATAACTGGCCTTCATAGCAAAGAACACATGGAAGGGCAACGCACATGAAACAAACAAAGATAAAATTCCCAGTTCAATTTGCCAACCAGTCTGCTTACCAACCAAATTGGCCTGTCTAACAGTTTGCGTCAATACAGGGGTTTAGTTAGCACACATTTGCAAACGCATGTGAAAGCTGCAGGGCCACGTCAAGGCTCCCTGTTACCTGCAGTCCTAACTCTAATGAATTTTAAAGAGTCTCCACAGTGGGAGCACATGCAAGCTAATGGATAGATAGGGGGCAGGTGAGCCTGGAGGTGGCCCATCCCTCCTGAAAGGTAATTGGGGGCATAATGGAAGCCCAGCTGATAGTATTACAGCAAAGGCACCCAGTATGTCCACTCACCAGTACACATATACAACAAAGAAAATGGCCTCTGCCCCCACCTATAACTGGCCTTCATAGCAAAGAACACATGGAAGGGCAACGCACATGAAACAAACAAAGATAAAATTCCCAGTTCAATTTGCCAACCAGTCTGCTTACCAACCAAATTGGCCTGTCTAACAGTTTGCGTCAATACAGGGGTTTAGTTAGCACACATTTGCAAACGCATGTGAAAGCTGCAGGGCCACGTCAAGGCTCCCTGTTACCTGCAGTCCTAACTCTAATGAATTTTAAAGAGTCTCCACAGTGGGAGCACATGCAAGCTAATGGATAGATAGGGGGCAGGTGAGCCTGGAGGTGGCCCATCCCTCCTGAAAGGTAATTGGGGGCATAATGGAAGCCCAGCTGATAGTTACAGCAAAGGCACCCAGTATGTCCACTCACCAGTACACATATACAACAAAGAAAATGGCCTCTGCCCCCACCTATAACTGGCCTTCATAGCAAAGAACACATGGAAGGGCAACGCACATGAAACAAACAAAGATAAAATTCCCAGTTCAATTTGCCAACCAGTCTGCTTACCAACCAAATTGGCCTGTCTAACAGTTTGCGTCAATACAGGGGTTTAGTTAGCACACATTTGCAAACGCATGTGAAAGCTGCAGGGCCACGTCAAGGCTCCCTGTTACCTGCAGTCCTAACTCTAATGAATTTTAAAGAGTCTCCACAGTGGGAGCACATGCAAGCTAATGGATAGATAGGGGGCAGGTGAGCCTGGAGGTGGCCCATCCCTCCTGAAAGGTAATTGGGGGCATAATGGAAGCCCAGCTGATAGTATTACAGCAAAGGCACCCAGTATGTCCACTCACCAGTACACATATACAACAAAGAAAATGGCCTCTGCCCCCACCTATAACTGGCCTTCATAGCAAAGAACACATGGAAGGGCAACGCACATGAAACAAACAAAGATAAAATTCCCAGTTCAATTTGCCAACCAGTCTGCTTACCAACCAAATTGGCCTGTCTAACAGTTTGCGTCAATACAGGGGTTTAGTTAGCACACATTTGCAAACGCATGTGAAAGCTGCAGGGCCACGTCAAGGCTCCCTGTTACCTGCAGTCCTAACTCTAATGAATTTTAAAGAGTCTCCACAGTGGGAGCACATGCAAGCTAATGGATAGATAGGGGGCAGGTGAGCCTGGAGGTGGCCCATCCCTCCTGAAAGGTAATTGGGGGCATAATGGAAGCCCAGCTGATAGTATTACAGCAAAGGCACCCAGTATGTCCACTCACCAGTACACATATACAACAAAGAAAATGGCCTCTGCCCCCACCTATAACTGGCCTTCATAGCAAAGAACACATGGAAGGGCAACGCACATGAAACAAACAAAGATAAAATTCCCAGTTCAATTTGCCAACCAGTCTGCTTACCAACCAAATTGGCCTGTCTAACAGTTTGCGTCAATACAGGGGTTTAGTTAGCACACATTTGCAAACGCATGTGAAAGCTGCAGGGCCACGTCAAGGCTCCCTGTTACCTGCAGTCCTAACTCTAATGAATTTTAAAGAGTCTCCACAGTGGGAGCACATGCAAGCTAATGGATAGATAGGGGGCAGGTGAGCCTGGAGGTGGCCCATCCCTCCTGAAAGGTAATTGGGGGCATAATGGAAGCCCAGCTGATAGTATTACAGCAAAGGCACCCAGTATGTCCACTCACCAGTACACATATACAACAAAGAAAATGGCCTCTGCCCCCACCTATAACTGGCCTTCATAGCAAAGAACACATGGAAGGGCAACGCACATGAAACAAACAAAGATAAAATTCCCAGTTCAATTTGCAAACCAGTCTGCTTACCAACCAAATTGGCCTGTCTAACAGTTTGCGTCAATACAGGGGTTTAGTTAGCACACATTTGCAAACGCATGTGAAAGCTGCAGGGCCACGTCAAGGCTCCCTGTTACCTGCAGTCCTAACTCTAATGAATTTTAAAGAGTCTCCACAGTGGGAGCACATGCAAGCTAATGGATAGATAGGGGGCAGGTGAGCCTGGAGGTGGCCCATCCCTCCTGAAAGGTAATTGGGGGCATAATGGAAGCCCAGCTGATAGTATTACAGCAAAGGCACCCAGTATGTCCACTCACCAGTACACATATACAACAAAGAAAATGGCCTCTGCCCCCACCTATAACTGGCCTTCATAGCAAAGAACACATGGAAGGGCAACGCACATGAAACAAACAAATCCAACCTGTGGCCCAAGACAGCTATGAATGCAGCCCAACACAAAATCGTAAAAATACCTAAAAATGATGATTTATTTATTTTTTTGTTTTGTAAATTTTTTGTAAAAGTGCCTTTCCACTTAGCAAACACATATAGCGGAAGGAAAATTTAACTGTGTCTCATTTCTGGGCTTTCTCTTTCCAATGAAAAATTTTCCACTCTTCACAATCATGCCTTATGCCTCGTACACACGCATCGATAGTTGGCTGGGAATTTTCGGCCAACGTCCGATCGGCCGATTTTCGGCTTGTTAGTATGATGCTTTCGACAACCGACTCCGACTTTTCGGCCAAACAAAATCTGGTGTGCAGGCTATAAAATTTGTGTTGCCCGTCAACAGAACGGCCGATTTTCCGTCAGTCAGTACAGATTTCGGCAGACAAAAATCTGATTAGCAAGACTGGGTATGCTCAGAGAAGAAAAAACAAACGGAAAGTAAACCAGAACATGACATCACTTCTGAAGTTGGTTTTTGTTGGCCGAGAAAATTCGTGTGCAGTCCAGAGCACATTTCAACCAACACAACAACACTGGACAAAAGACACAGATAATCGTTGCGTGTGTACGAGGCATTACTCATGTCATCAGTTTTGGCAGCACCTATATTTGTGAGCAATTATAATTTCAAGGATGAAGCACACAAAGGGAAAATTTAGAATCTGTCAAGCGTCTTGAGAATTCATAGAGAATCATAGAGAATTCATAGAGAATCACTATTCCATACATCAAACCAGATATTGATGAGTTACTTTATCAGAAACAGTGTTAAATATAGAACTAGTTTTATGTTGCCTTTTTTTTACTTTTATAATAAAAAATATTATAAATAAATAAAAAAATGAAGTTCTAGTCCAATTCTGAGCTCATCCCTTGTACTGTAACTATTTGTCTCACCCCTTCAGTCAGTGGCTATTTGCACCTGCAGTTACCATCTTCAGTTAAACAATTTTCATCAGTCATTGTGCTACAAACTCTACCTACAAATATAATTAGTTAAATGCTTTCCTCATCATTAGAATCCTCTCCTGAGAGGAAGATCACGAGCATGCTTTATAAATACAGCACAGAACATCATTCACAGAGAAAAAGTGTCTTAGTACAAAATGAGCTCTATACATGTGGATAAGTGAGCTGAATAAAAGAATAAAAAAAGTCAAACAGAAATCAGTACAAAAATATACCGGTAATCATTAGAAGAAACCAACAAGATCCATCACTGCCATACTGAGATGAATATTGTAAACAAAACAATGTTCTAATAAATCTCCCTCTAGCACTATGAAAAGAAGAAGGGGTTTTAGACTTAGTATACACTCACCAGCCACTTTACTAAGTATACCTGTTCAATTGCTCGGTAACACAAATTGCTAATCAGCCAATCACATTGCATTTAGGCAAACTGAGCATCAGAATGGGGAAGAAAAGGGATATAATGGCACTTTTCCACTGCAAGTACCGGCTCGGCTCTACTCGGCCCTGTTTGGTTTTCCACTGCATGGTACCACATGGTACGGTGTAGGAACGGTTTGGTGCGGTTTGGTATGGTTTGCTTTTCCACTAAAGTAGTACTAAAGTAAGTGGGTGGAATAACAACAATTCTCTGACCAATCAGTGGCTAGTAGTGACTGCATGCAAAGGATTGTGGGATATGGTACCGGTATGGTACCCCTTGGAACCACAATCGAGGTGGTACTGTTTTAGAGAGCCGTACAGTTCGGTTCCATGTAGTGGAAAAGCGCCGCCGTACCGTACCGTACCGTACCGTACCGAACCGTTCCTACACCGTACCATGCGGTACCAGCAGTGGAAAAGCACAAAAGCGAGCCGAACCGTTCGGTTCCATGCAGTGGAAAAGCCCCATAAGAAACTTTGAACATGGCATGTTTGTTGGTGCCAGATGGGGGGGTCTAAGTATTTCAAAAACTGCTGATCTACTGGGATCATCACAACCATCTCTATGGTTTACAGAGAACGGTCCGGAGGAAAATGCCTTGTTGAGGTCAGAGGAGAATGGGCAGACTGGTTCGAGATGATAGAATGGCAACAGTAACTCAAATAACCACTTGTTACAACCAAGGTATGCAGAATACCATCTCTGAACACACAACACATTGAACCGTGAAGCAGATGGGCTGCAGCAGCAGAAGACCACAATGGGTGCCACTCCTGTCAGCTAAGAACAGGAAACTGAGGCTACAACTCGCACAGGCTCACCACAATTGGACAATTGATGATTGGAAAAACGTTGCCTGGTCTAATGAGTCTCGATTTCAGCTGCGACATTCAGACGGTAGGGTCAGAATTTGGCACAAACAACATGAAAGCATGGATCTATCCTGCCTTGTATCAACGGTTTAGGCTGGTGGTGTAATGGTGTGAGGGATATTTTCTTGCCACGCTTTGGACGCCTTACTACCTATTGAGCATTGTTTAAACTCCACAGCCTACCTGAGTATTGTTGCTGACCATGTCCATCCCTTTATGACTACAGTGTACCCATCTTCTGATGGCTCCTTCCAGCAGGATAATGCACCATGTCACAAAGCCCAAATCATCTCACCACTGGTTTCCTGAACATGACAATGACAGTCACCAGATCTCACTCAAATAGAGCACCTTTGGGATGTGGTGGAATGGGAGATTTGCATCATGGATGTGCAGCTGACAAATCTGCAGCAACTGCGTGATGCTATCATGTCAATATGGACCAAAATCTCTGAGGAAAGTTTCCAACACCTTGTTGAATCTATGCCACAAAAAATTAAGGCAGTTCTGAAGGCAAAAGGGGGTTCAACCCCGTACTAGCAAGGTGTACCTAATAGAGTGTCCAGTCAGTGTAAATAAACATATTTATTAATATTATTATAGAAAAGATTTATATACCATCAACAGTTTGCGCAGCGCTTTACAACATGAGGGCAGACAGTACAGTTACAATTCAATTCAATACAGGAGGAATCAGAGGGCCCTGCTCATTAGAGCTTACAATCTAGAAGGGAGATCAAGTGAAACAAAAGGTGGTAACTGTGGGGGATGAGCTGATGGAGAAAATAAACAAAAATACACTTGTTAGGTGTGGGTAGGATAAGCTTCTCTGAAGAGGAGGGTTTTCAGCGATCGTCTAAAAGCTAATAGAGTAGAAGATAGTGGACAAATTGGGGTAAGGAGTTCCATAGGATTGGAGAGGCCCTGGAAAAGTCCTGGAGGCGAGCATGGGAGGAGGTGATGAGGGAGCTAGAGAGCAGGAGGTTTTGAGAGGAACGAAGAGAGCGATTAGGTTGGTATTTTGAGACTAGGCTAGTGATGTAGCTGGGGGCTCAGTTGTGGATGGCTTTGTAAGTTGTTGTTAGTATTTTGAATTTAATGTGTTGAGTGAGTGGGAGCCAGTGGAGGGATTGACAAAGAGGAGTAGCAGACACTAAGCGATTGTTAAAATGGATGAGTCTGGCAGCAGCATTCATGATGGATTGAAGGGGGGATAGCCTATGTAGATGTAGCACCCTCCTAGATAGGTGCTGGAGAGGGAGTATAGTTGTGGCTCTTTCTGCCTATCAGAGGAGCAGCAGGTAAATTCTATATTGCACTCTGCTTACCAGTGAGCAGGATCTGTGAGTCAGGACTGCTCAGTGTGCCCAGTGTGTGAGGGAGTGTCCCCACTGTGTCCAATGGGGAGGCACATTGGATAGTGGAGGAAACATGGCCAATGACACACAGGCTTTTGATACAGCCCTGGGGATTGGCACAGACTGTTTGTCTCAGTGCATTGTGGGGCAGGGTATAAAAAGCCAGGGGCACACGAGGTAGAGGTCTTTGGCGGGAAGCAGAGTCCCAGAAGGAGAGTGTCGGCTGCCTGTAATGTTCTGGTACCTTTGGGTACCCTAATTACTCTTTCATAAGTGTATGCGCCCCACCATTCTCTTTTGGTAAGGTGCGCATACACCTTTAAGACTGATGCTGTCATCACTGAGCGCCGGACTGGATGGCTATTTAGATCGCCGGCTCTCACTCACATGTGTTCGTTCAAACTGCTTTGTGCCTTGATCCTAACCTGTCTTGAAGCTCTCATGCTTGCAAGCATACCTCGCTGTTGGAACCACGCTGCGCTGATCCCTGTATCCCGCTACCGGATCATCCGCACTTGCCGAACCTCTCCTCTGCTACATTGCTATTAGTGATAAGTACCCCACAGGGGAAACCTCTATAACCTCTATACTAAAGCTTACACTATCTAGCTCTGCATACTAAGGACTATTACTACATCTGCATTACCTAAGATTGCTAGCTCTTGAGCCTACTACCACCTGTTCTTGCACTGGGTTGATCTCTCTTGTATGTCCACCTGCTACTCTGTCATCTGCTACCATACATGATTGCTAAACCTATCTGCATCCCATCTGCTACTATCTTACTTTCAAGAACATTTCCTTTCAAGTGTCTGTCATCTACCATCTCTACCCAACCTATCTCTTCAGCCTATCATCACTGTGTTACTATATACATAAGTCACTCTAGGAAACATCTTATTGAGTGTGTGTATTTACTTGCTGAATTGAGATCATCCACACATGATGAGTCATTGAGAGTTGGGAATGGTGTCTCAGCGTTTCTCTACATGACTACTGAAGTGGAATATTTCTGCAGCTGAAAATCCACATCATACGTAAAATGCAGGAGCGTTACAGATTGAACGAACCACAAATGGATTCAGCAGAAATAACCACTCAGATGACACAATTAAAACAGCAAGTAACTGCGTTAATACACGCACTTGCTGAATTAAAAGAAGACAATCAGGCTCTGTCGCAGCAGGTAATTAGACTGACACAACTTACCACTGCTCAGTCCCCTGAACTCAAAATAAATCCTCCTTTGGTATTTACAGGCGATCGCAAAAAATTTCGCGAATTTAAAAACGCATGTGAGTTACTTTTCTTGCTAAAACCCCGTACCTACCTTACTGATCACATTAAGGTTTGTACTATTATTTCTTACCTAACAGGCGATCCTCGGGCCTGGGCAGACTCTCTTTTTGAGAAAAGCGACCAGCTTCTCAACTCCTATGCCTTGTTCCTAGCAGAACTCACTAGCCTATATGATGATCCCAATAGGCAGAGTACTGCCGATCTTCAATTAAGATCCTTGAAACAAGGTGGGAGACCTGTAGAAGACTTTGTCGCAGAATTCAAGAGATGGACCCTTGATTCAGAATGGAATGATGCATCTCTGAAATCCCAATTTAGGCTTGGCCTATCAGAGGCCGTTAAAGACGAGCTCGCCCGAGCGGATCTGCCAAAAACCCTGGATGCATTGATACAACTCAGTATCACCATAGATAGAAGACTACGAGAAAGAAAGGCTGAGAAAATGGGAATGCCATTATCCAGTTCTTCTCGGATCTCGGCCGTTGACCCCGTTCCTATGGAGGTAGGAACCATACGCCCACCTCTATCAACTATGGAAAGAGCCAGAAGACGATCTGGTAATCTCTGCTTGTACTGTGCATCCCGGGATCACAAGATAAACGTCTGTCCCCTAGTCTACAAAAAGAAGGGTGAGTGTTCACATGTCCTCCTAGGGGGATCGACAACTTCAATCACTAACCCTTACCTTTCTGTTTGCTTAACATTACAGTGGGACCAGAACAGGATTACTACTAAGGCCATGATTGACACAGGATCTTGTGGAAATTATATTGACATACGTTTTGCTGCTTTAAATAAAGTTCCTATTATTTCTAAACTTAAACCTGTCTCAGTGAGTCTTATTAACGGTGTTCCTTTATCCTCTGGTCCGATCACTGATCAGACACAGGCACTCCTAGTCACTACTAACGGGTCTCATATGGAGACCACTACCTTCGATCTAATACCTTCACCCCACTTTCCCATTGTTTTGGGACTTCCCTGGTTGCACACACATCAACCAACCATAGATTGGAAGGAACGGACCCTGACCTTCCTCTCTTGCTATTGCGAGGGTACGTGTAACCTCCCGTCTTTCGGGAAGATCCGGTCTGTGGTGACAGATGAGATTGCACCACTATGTTATCAGGATCTCTCTGAGGTTTTTCTTGAGAAAAATGCTCAAGCACTACCTCCCCATCGAGACTATGATTGTAGCATTGATCTACTCCCAAATAGCAAATTGCCGTTCGGTCATGTTTATCCTCTTTCACAGGATGAACTTTCCCATCTCAAAGACTATTTGGATGAGAATTTGGAAAAAGGTTTTATTAGACCTTCCACTTCTTCCACAGCAGCAGGACTCTTTTTTGTCCGCAATAAGGACTCAAGTCTCAGGCCTATCATCGACTATAGGCAATTGAATGCTATTACAATAAAAGATCGCTATCCTCTACCGCTTATCCCTGAGCTCATTGAGCAGGTGCGTGGAGCTACCTATTTTTCAAAATTGGACCTGAAAGGAGCATACAATCTCATTCGAATCCGTGATGGACACGAGTGGAAGACTGCATTCAGAACCAGATACGGATTGTTCGAATATCTTGTAATGCCATTCGGGCTATGCAACGCCCCTGCAGTTTTTCAATGATTTATAAACGATATTTTCAGAGACTTACTAGATGTCTGTGTTGTGGTATATCTGGACGATATACTTATATATTCACGATCCCTGTCTGAACACATAAGACATGTAAGACTAGTATTATCGAGATTGCTTGCACACAACCTTTATGTGAAACTGAAAAAATGCTTGTTTCATAAAGAAGAGGTACTGTTTCTAGGCTACATCATATCCAAAACAGGAATCGAGATGGACATGAGTAAGATATCCTGCATTCAGGATTGGCCTACACCAACCACACGCAAGGCGCTACAGCGATTCCTTGGATTTTCGAATTTCTACAGGAAGTTCATTAGAAACTTCTCTGCCATTTTGAGACCCCTCACACAGCTCACTAGCATTAAAAAACCATTCAAATGGTCAGATGAAGCAAATAAAGCTTTTCACCTGTTAAAGACAAAGTTTACTTCTGCTCCCATACTACGCCATCCAGACCCATCCCTCCAATACATTCTGGAAGTAGATGCATCAAACATGGCAGTAGGAGCAATACTCTCCCAACGACCAATTCACACTTCACCACTTCATCCAGTCGCCTTTTTTTCTAAATCCCTAAGCAGTCCAGAGATAAATTACCCCGTGGGTAAAAAGGAACTGCTTGCTATAAAATTGGCTCTGGAGAATTGGCGATATCTACTCGAAGGCACCCAATTACCAATACTTATATACACGGACCATAAAAATCTCCAATATCTTCAGACTAACAAAACTCTCTCGCACCGACAGGTACGATGGTCACTATTCTTTCTAAGGTTTAACTTCCTAGTTACCTACACACCTGCAGATAAGAACAAAAAGGCGGATGCACTATCACGACTAACTGAAGAAAACTACTTTGAAATCCCTTCCGTACCTCTAATACCTCACAAACGCTTTATTGGAGTTGTCCGTTCCTTGAAGGAAGAGGTTTTGCATGGTATAAGTTTGGATACACCCCCAACACAACTAAATACTGATGCAGAAGGCTTCCTCTACTACAACGACAAACTTTACATACCACCTACCATACGCACCAAGATCTTGGAATTATCGCATGATGTCCCTATGGCAGGACATATGGGTATGACAAAGACTCTTAATCTGATTACCAGGCAATTCTGGTGGCCTGACATGAAAACATCTATACAAAAATTCGTCTCTTCATGCAATGTCTGTGCCAGGTCCAAAATTGACACTACGAGACCATCCAGTCTACTATGCAGTCTACCAATACCCCAAACTCCATGGGAAGTTGTGTCCTTGGACTTTATAGTGGAAGGGCCTCCTTCCAAAGGATTTAATACCATCTTAGTGTCAGTGGACCATCTGACAAAAATGGCACATTTCATTGCTATTCGCAGACTACCTTCGTCCAAACAAACGGCAGAACTCCTGATGAAACATGTCTTTAAGTTACATGGTATCCCAAAAACTCTTCTGTCTGACCGTGGATCACAATTTATTTCCAAGTTCTGGCAAGAACTATGTCACATACTACGGATCGAGCGGAAGCTCACTTCTCCTTACCATCCGCAGACCAACGGACAGACTGAAAGAGTCAACCAATGCATCGAGCAATATTTACGTTGTTACACTTCTTACCAACAGGATGATTGGGTGGATCTTCTCCCTCTGGCAGAATTTGCCTACAACAACGCAACCCACAGTACGACCAAGCAGAGTCCGTTCTACTTGAACTATGGGTTTCATCCCTCTATTCTTCCACCACGCATCCTTCCTTCAAATAACCCAGTAGCTTCAGACTATCTTACCCAAATAAAGGACTCTCTGGGTTTGCTTAATACTACCATTGCACACGCTCATAGTCAACAAAAGAAGTACTATGATCTTCGCAGAAGACCTTCTCCTCAGTACGCTATCGGGGACCTCGTTTGGCTCTCAACAAAAAATTTAAGACTGAAAATCCCTAGCAAAAAGCTTGGACCTCTGTTCTTGGGACCTTTCCCAATCAAGAAACTTATTGGAAAAGCTGCAGTACAGCTTACATTGCCAATAGACCTCAAAATACATCCCATTTTCCATGTGTCGCAACTGAAGCCCCATGTTCCTGACCAAGGAATAAGGCCTACTATCCCACCTCCTCCTCCTGTACAAGTTGAAGGTGGAGAAGAATACGAGATAAAAGAGATTCTGGATTCTCGTATCCACAGAGGAAGACTTCAGTACTTGGTTCGATGGAAGAACTATGGGCCCCAAGACGACACCTGGCTAAACACCTCTGACATACATGCCTCTAGATTAATCCGCAATTTTCATGCGAAGTACCCAGACAAACCAGCTCCAGAGGCCTTCAGGAGCCGGCCTTAAGGGGGGGGGGGGGGTACTGTAATGTTCTGGTACCTTTGGGTACCCTAATTACTCTTTCATAAGTGTATGCGCCCCACCATTCTCTTTTGGTAAGGTGCGCATACACCTTTAAGACTGATGCTGTCATCACTGAGCGCCGGACTGGATGGCTATTTAGATCGCCGGCTCTCACTCACATGTGTTCGTTCAAACTGCTTTGTGCCTTGATGCTAACCTGTCTTGAAGCTCTCATGCTTGCAAGCATACCTCGCTGTTGGAACCACGCTGCGCTGATCCCTGTATCCCGCTACCGGATCATCCTCTCTTGCCGAACCTCTCCTCTGCTACATTGCTATTAGTGATAAGTACCCCACAGGGGAAACCTCTATAACCTCTATACTAAAGCTTACACTATCTAGCTCTGCATACTAAGGACTATTACTACATCTGCATTATCTAAGATTGCTAGCTCTTGAACCTACTACCACCTGTTCTTGCACTGGGTTGATCTCTCTTGTATGTCCACCTGCTACTCTGTCATCTGCTACCATACATGATTGCTAAACCTATCTGCATCCCATCTGCTACTATCTTACTTTCAAGAACATTTCCTTTCAAGTGTCTGTCATCTACCATCTCTACCCAACCTATCTCTTCAGCCTATCATCACTGTGTTACTATATACATAAGTCACTCTAGGAAACATCTTATTGAGTGTGTGTATTTACTTGCTGAATTGAGATCATCCACACATGATGAGTCATTGAGAGTTGGGAATGATGTCTCAGCGTTTCTCTACATGACTACTGAAGTGGAATATTTCTGCAGCTGAAAATCCACATCATACGTAAAATGCAGGAGCGTTACAGATTGAACGAACCACAAATGGATTCAGCAGAAATAACCACTCAGATGACACAATTAAAACAGCAAGTAACTGCCTTAATACACGCACTTGCTGAATTAAAAGAAGACAATCAGGCTCTGTCGCAGCAGGTAATTAGACTGACACAACTTACCACTGCTCAGTCCCCTGAACTCAAAATAAATCCTCCTTTGGTATTTACAGGCGATCGCAAAAAATTTCGCGAATTTAAAAACGCATGTGAGTTACTTTTCTTGCTAAAACCCCGTACCTACCTTACTGATCACATTAAGGTTTGTACTATTATTTCTTACCTAACAGGCGATCCTCGGGCCTGGGCAGACTCTCTTTTTGAGAAAAGCGACCAGCTTCTCAACTCCTATGCCTTGTTCCTAGCAGAACTCACTAGCCTATATGATGATCCCAATAGGCAGAGAGATCATCCACACATGATGAGTCATTGAGAGTTGGGAATGGTGTCTCAGCGTTTCTCTACATGACTACTGAAGTGGAATATTTCTGCAGCTGAAAATCCACATCATACGTAAAACGCAGGAGCGTTACACTGCCTCCTCTTCTGCAGAAGTTGGTGATGGTCACAGGCAGTGGCCTGGTGAAAGCAGTATTGTGAATACAGAGGATCTTGCCCATGGGTCTGCCCAGAAAGGGGACCACTCTGGAGAGTGTAGTCAGTGGACGGGTGTCAGCCAATATAGAGAAAGGGGGTACTGGGGGAGTACCATGAAGAGAAATACAAACAGGAACATTTACCACAGCTTTATTCAAGTGGCAGGATGAAGTAGCGGCCTTGCCGCATCCTCAAGTTAGAAGCACTCAGAATTTGTGAATAGTTCAAGGTTGGAGTATCCCACTCATCCCTTCTCCCATCCTAATATAAAATAAAAACAACAAAGACATCTACCCCTAGACTGATCATTGACTGAGCCTAGAACGTAAAGTGCTAAGAATTCTGCATGCAGTTGCTAAGAGTAACCCAGGGGAATCCAAAAAGTGTCAATCACCAGCAGTCCTCTAGGGGGGCAGTGCTACATAGAGGTAAGCCAATGAGAAGGGAATTGCAGGAGTGAAAGCAAGAGATGACCAGGGAGTGAACTAGGAGCTTTGTTGTGTCATTAGTTATGTCTCGTACACACGCAACGATTATCGGCCGACCGATCGGCCGTCTTTTGTCCAGTGTTGTTGTGTTGGTTGAAATGTGCTCTAGACTGCACACGAATTTTCTCGGCCAACAAAAATCAACTACAGAAGTGATGTCATGTGCTGGTTTACTTTCTGTGTGTTTTTTCTTCTCTGAGCATGCCCAGTCTTGCTCATCAGATTTTTGTCTGCCGAAATCTGTACTGACTGACGGAAAATCAGCCGTTCTGTTGACGGCCAACAAAAATTTTATAGCCTGCACACCAGATTGTTTTCGGCCGAAAAGTCGGAGTCGGTTGTCGAAAGCATCATACCAACAAGCCGAAAATCGGCCGATCGGACGTCGGCCAAAAATTCACAGCCAACTATCAATGCGTGTGTACGAGGCATTAGAAAGGGGCGTATTTTGAAGATGTTGCAGAGGTTGAGGTGGCAAGATTTGGACAGTGTTTGGACGTGGGGCTGAAAGGATAGTTCAGAGTCTAGGACTACACCTAGGACCTTGGCATGAGGGGATGGGTTGATAGTTGTGCCATCGATTTTGACAGAGTGTTTAGGGGAAGGGGCACGTGGTGGAGGAAAAATTATAAGTTCGGTTTTGGATAGATTGAGCTTGAGGAAGTGGTGTGACATCCAGAATGATATATCTGCTAGAAAATTAGTGATACGTGGTGGATGTGGACATATGGTGCTGCTCACCTATATTCTGGAGGCTTCACCAAGGCATTGCTCCTTCATTGCTTTCTCAATGCTAAGATACTTTCTACAGCATTTCTACCAGCCAGGGAAGAGAAGCGTGTTAGTGCACCATTATACCTAAATGATCAAAAAACCATGCAATTTTTAAGCACTGTGATAACAAATTAAATAGTTAAGATTCTGATTATTGCAGATGTGTATTAAAGAATATTTTTGTGCATTCATGAAGGTTTTCATTTATTTAGGTCATAGATCAGGGGTATTCAGTAAATATTTCTTTCAACAGACGTCCGAATTGCATGTTTGTGCGATGTCCCAGATCCTTCCCATCACAGCTCCCTCATTTTATATCACAATCTTGTTTTTATATCAGTGTCTTCAGTCCCCCACACATCCCAATCCCCCACTTCACATCACTTTCCCCTTCACATTAGTGTCCACTGCCCCCTTCATGTCAATCCCTCAGAGCACTGCTCCCTTTCAATCACCCTCCCCCCCCCCACAGTACTGCCCTGCTTAACATCAACCCCCCCCCCCCCACACAGAACTTGCCCCCTTTACATCACATTTCACCCCCCCCACAACACAGCCCCGCTTCAAATCACCCCCCTTAGCACTGCCCTCCTTAAACCCCCCACAACACTGCTCCCCCTTTACATCTCTCCCCCACAGTACTTGCCCCCCGTTTGCACCCCCCACATCTCCCCTCCCCACCAGAACTTGCCCCGTTTCTCAATGCTAAGATACATTCCCCACCAAAACTTACCCTTCCCACAATACTGTTCCCTTTTGCATAGCCCCCCCCCCCCCCGCCACCACCACCACCACAGCACTTGCTGCCTTTACATCCCCCTCCCCCCACAGCACTGCTCCCCCTTTACATCTCTCCCCCACAGTACTTGCCCCCCGTTTACACCCCCCACATCTCCCCTCCCCACCAGAACTTGCCCCGTTCACATCACCCTCCCCACAACACTGTTCCCTTTTACATAGCCCCCCCCCCCGCCACCACCACAGCACTTGCTGCCTTTACATCCCCCTCCCCCCACAGCACTGCTCCCCCTTTACATCTCTCCCCCACAGTACTTGCCCTCCCCCCCGTTTACACCCCCCACATCTCCCCTCCCCACCAGAACTTGCCCCGCTTACATCACCCTCCCCACAACACTGTTCCCTTTTACATAACCCCCCCCCACCACCACCACCACCGCCACAGCACTTGCTGTCTTTACATCACCCTCCCCCCACCACAATAATGTGCTCTATCCCCTGGAACCCCCCCCCCCCACACACAGCACTGCCCCCCCCCCTATAAAACAATGCAAGCTTACATGTTATCACAACGCAGCATAGCAATGCATCACAATGCACTGCCATGCATTGAGTTGAATGAGGTGTATTTAAAATAATGGTATTAATAATGGTATTAAAAAGAAGAAAAAAAGAAGTACTGCAATCGTTGTTGTAACAAGACATTGCAGCGCACACAACACACCAACATGAGTCAAGTGTCTATTGGTGTAAATGGACAGATTTTTTTTTCTTTTTATTTGCGGAATCCATATGCCCAAAACCAAATGTATAGAAACTGGCATAGCACTATAAAAATCTAACACAATAAGAAGTACCTGCATAATGATTGTGTAAAATAAGGAGACCAATGAAAGTAAAATGAAGTCTGCAGCAGTTGTTATTGCACATGGTCTTCTCTCCACATTTAATAACAGCTCCGTGCTACCTGCCACCTGTCATCACTATATGGTAGCATCCTGTCTGTGCTCTGTGCTGCACTTACTTTATTAAAAACAAATAATGAGCAGTCTGCGCTGTGTATACAAATAGAATCTATTTTCTTTCTATCTGCAACCTGTTATATTGCTGAATAGTAGTTTACAAGCAAAAAAGATCATCGCTACTGACACATAAATATTTTATAGTTGTTAATAAATGCAGAACAGGAAAATGATTAATAATGTGTCTCTGGTGACATTAATTGAGTTTAAAGAGAAACTGTCAGGTTGAATATTACCTGTAGAGGAAACTTTGGCAGCTTCAGTGAGAATTGACCCCATGGCGGTCCAGGGATGGTAGTGACATAGTTAAAGTCAGTTTTATTTACTTGCTGCAGTTATGAGCTTGGGAGCCCCTCCAAGGAAAAAGGGCTGTCTGTAAGGGTGACATTCTGACTATCACTGTAAGGGAAGCATTCTTCCTACTAACTAGAACCGTAAGTGAAGTGTTCTTCCCACTAACCATAACTGTAAGGAAAGAGTTTTTCTCACTGACCATAACTGTAAAAGAAGCATTCTTCCCACTGACCATCACTGTAAGGGAAGCGTTCTTCCCACTGACCATCACTGTAAGGGGAGCGTTCTTCCCACTGACCATCACTGTAAGGGGAGCGTTCTTCCGACTGACCATCACTGTAAGGGAAGCGTTCTTCCCACTCACCATCACTGTAAGGGGAGCGTTCTTCCCACTGACCATCACTGTAAGGGGAGCGTTCTTCCCACTGACCATCACTGTAAGGGAAGCGTTCTTCCCACTGACCATCACTGTAAGGGAAGCGTTCTTCCCACTGACCATCACTGTAAGGGAAGCGTTCTTCCCACTGACCATCACTGTAAGGGAAGCGTTCTTCCCACTGACCATCACTGTAAGGGGAGCGTTCTTCCGACTGACCATCACTGTAAGGGGAGCGTTCTTCCGACTGACCATCACTGTAAGGGAAGCGTTCTTCCCACTGACCATCACTGTAAGGGGAGCGTTCTTCCCACTAACCATCACTGTAAGGGGAGCGTTCTTCCGACTGACCATCATTGTAAGGGAAGCGTTCTTCCCACTGACAATAACTGTAAGGGGATTGTTCTTCCCACTAACCATCACTGTAAGGGGATTGTCCTTCCCACCAACAATCACTGTAAGGGAAGTGTTCTTCCCGCTGACAATAACTGTAAGGGGATTGTTCTTCCCACTAACCATCAATGTAAGGGGAGCGTTCTTCCCACTAACCATCACTGTAAGGGGATTGTTCTTCCCACTAACCATCAATGTAAGGGGAGCGTTCTTCCTACTGACCATCACTGTAAGGGGATTGTTCTTCCCACTGACCATCATCTCTGTAAGGGAAGCGTTCTTCCCACTGACCATCACTGTAAGGGAAGCGTTCTTCCCACTGACCATCACTATAAGGGAAGTGTTCTTCCCACTGACCATCACTGTAAGGGGAGCGTTCTTCCCACTAACCATCACTGTAAGGGGAGTGTTCTTCCCACTAACCATCACTGTAAGGGGAGCGTTCTTCCCACTGACCATCACTGTAAGGGAAGCGTTCTTCCCACTAACCATCAATGTAAGGGGAGCGTTCTTCCCACTAACCATCACTGTAAGGGGAGCGTTCTTCCCACTGACCATCACTGTAAGGGAAGCGTTCTTCCCACTGACCATCACTGTAAGTGAAGCATTCTTCCCACTGACCATCACTGTAAGGGAAGCATTCTTCCCACTGACCATTACTGTAAGGGGTGCGTTCTTCCCACTGACCATCACTGTAAGGGAAGCGTTCTTCCCACTGACCATCACTGTAAAGGAAGTGTTCTTCCCACTGATCATCTCTGTAAGGGAAGCGTTCTTCCCACTAACCATCACTGTAAGGGGAGCGTTCTTCCCACTGACCATCAATGTAAGGGGAGCGTTCTTCCCACTAACCATCACTGTAAGGGGATTGTTCTTCGCATGGACCATCACTGTAAGGGAAGCATTCTTCCCAGACCATCTCTGTAAGGGAAGCGTTCTTCCCACTGACCATCACTGTAAGGGAAGCGTTCTTCCCACTGACCATCACTGTAAGGGAAGCATTCTTCCCACTGACCATCACTGTAAGGGGTGCGTTCTTCCCACTGACCATCACTGTAAAGGAAGTGTTCTTCCCACTGATCATCTCTGTAAGGGAAGCGTTCTTCCCACTAACCATCACTGTAAGGGGAGCGTTCTTCCCACTGACCAACAATGTAAGGGGAGCGTTCTTCCCACTAACCATCACTGTAAGGGGATTGTTCTTCCCACTGACCATCACTGTAAGGTAAGCATTCTTCCCAGACCATCTCTGTAAGGGAAGCGTTCTTCCCACTGACCATCACTGTAAGGGAAGCGTTCTTCCCACTGACCATCACTGTAAGGGAAGCATTCTTCCCACTGACCATCACTGTAAGGGGTGCGTTCTTCCCACTGACCATCACTGTAAAGGAAGTGTTCTTCCCACTGATCATCTCTGTAAGGGAAGCGTTCTTCCCACTAACCATCACTGTAAGGGGAGCGTTCTTCCCACTGACCATCAATGTAAGGGGAGCGTTCTTCCCACTAACCATCACTGTAAGGGGATTGTTCTTCCCACTGACCATCACTGTAAGGTAAGCATTCTTCCCAGACCATCTCTGTAAGGGAAGCGTTCTTCCCACTGACCATCACTGTAAGGGAAGCGTTCTTCCCACTGACCATCACTGTAAGGGAAGCATTCTTCCCAGACCATCTCTGTAAGGGAAGCGTTCTTCCCACTGACCATCACTGTAAGGGAAGCGTTCTTCCCACTGACCATCACTATAAGGGAAGTGTTCTTCCCACTGACCATCACTGTAAGGGAAGCGTTCTTCCCATTGACCATCTCTGTAACAGGAGCGTTCTTCCCACTAACCATCACTGTAAGGGGAGCGTTCTTCCCACTGACCATCAATGTAAGGGGAGCATTCTTCCCACTGACCATCAATGTAAGGGGAGAGTTCTTCCCACTAACCATCACTGTAAGGGAAGAGATCTTCCAACTAACCATCACTGTAAGGGGAGAGTTCTTCCCACTAACCATCACTGTAAGGGGATTGTTCTTCCCACTGACCATCTCTGTAAGGGAAGCGTTCTTCCCACTGACCATCACAGCAAGGGGATTGTTCTTCCCACTAACCATCACTGTAAGGGAAGCGTTCTTCCCACTGACTATCACTGTAAGGGAAGCGTTCTTCCCACTAACCATCACTGTAAGGGAAGCGTTCTTCCCACTAACCATCACTGTAAGGGAAGCATTCTTCCCACTGACCATCACTGTAAGGGGAGCGTTCTTTCCATTGACCATCACTGTAAGGGGATTGTTCTTCCCACTAACCATCACTGTAAGGGAGGCGTTCTTCCCACTGACCATCACTGTAAGGGGAGCGTTCTTCCCACTGACCATCACTGTAAGGGGATTGTTTTTCCCACTAACCATCACTGTAAGGGAAGCGTTCTTCCCACTGACCATCACTGTATAGGGGATTGTTCTTCCCACTAACCATCACTGTAAGGGGAGCGTTCTTCCCACTAACCATCACTGTAAGGGAAGCGTTCTTCCCACTAACCATCCCTGTAAGGGAATTGTTCTTCCCACTAACAATAACTGTATAGGGGATTGTTCTTCCCACTAACCATCACTGCAAGGGGAGCGTTCTTTCCACTGACCATCACTGTAAGGGGATTGTTCTTCCCAGTGGTGTATTTTGGTTTTGTGCTGCCCTAGGCAAGACTAAAATTGGGCACCCCCCCCCCCTTTCGACTCCTATGTAAATTTGCCCCACACCTTCCTTTTTAACGGATGTGACTCCCTCAAAAATTTAAGGACTCCAAGTCCCAGCATGAACCCCTGAGATCTCACGAGAGGGGGGGTGAGAGGGGGTGGGAGAGAGAGAGGGGGTGGGTGAGGGAGGGAGGGGGATGAGAGAGAGAGGGGAGAGAGAGAGAGAGAGAGAGAGAGAAGGGATGAGAGGGGGGGTGAGAGAGAGGGGGGGATGAGAGAGAAAGGGGGGGGGGTGAGAGAGAGAGGGGGGGATGAGAGAGAGAGAGGGGGATGAAAGGGAAAGAAAGGATGAGAGGGAGGGGGGAAGGTGAGAGAAGGAGAGAGAGGGGATGAGAGAGAGAGAGAGGGGGATAAGAGAGAGGGGGAAGAGAGAGAGAGAAATAGAGGGGGTGATAGAGAAAGAAAGATAGGGGGTGAGAGAGAGGGGGGGTGAGAGAGAGGGGGTGAGCGAGAGAGGTGAGAGAGAAAGGAGGGGTGAGAGAGAGAGGGGGGGTGAGTGAGTGAGAGAGAGAGGAGGGAGTGAGAGAGAGAGAGGTGGGAGAGGCGGCTCTAGCAACCAGTGGCCAAAAGAGTTTTAGGTGGAGGGGGAGCAGCTTTTTTGCTGCCCCCCTGCAAAGTGCTGCCCTAGGCCTGGGCCTTGTTGGCCTAGGCCAAAATACAGCACTGGTTCTTCCCACTGACCATCACTGTAAGGGGATTGTTCTTCCCACTAACCATCACTGTAAGGGAAGCGTTCTTCCCACTAACAATAACTGTAAGGGGATTGTTCTTCCCACTAACCATCACTGTAAGGGAAGCGTTCTTCCTACTGACTATCACTGTAAGGGAAGCGTTCTTCCCACTAACCATCACTGTAAGGGAAGCGTTCTTCCCACTGACCATCACAGTAAGGGGTGCATTCTTCCCACTAACCACCACTGTAGAGGGGCTTTTTTCATACTGGCCAACAATGTAAGGGGTATTTTTCCATACCCCCTCTAATGAATTTGTTTTAGCAGTGGTTCTTTGAGCCTTGAAAATTATTTTATAGATTCCTCTGGGATAAAAGGTTGAGAAAGGTTCTCTTTAAAAGCACATCAAGGGTCCTCAATATAAAAAAAATGTCTGTTTAATTTAGATGCCATCCTTCTGGGCTTGACATGTGCTGGGACTTATATTGCCCCTGAAACAGGAGGGATTGTTTAGTCAGTTTAATGTCAGTTGCTGCTTTTGGATCTATTCACATACCATAGACATTCCTTGGCCCAACTTCAGCCTACTGTGATGTGAAAGCCCTGGCTTTGACATAACAGTGTCTGCGATGTTTCTGATCTGAGCCAATGGAAGTCGCATCCAAATACATTGATGGTAACCAGAATAGAAGCTAGGAGCGCATGGTTCACTGCAAGTTCTCAGTTGCTGTGTAATTTTTTTCATATTTCCCCAGTACCTTTAATATTCATTTGGTCTTCGCAACATTCATCAGCAAGTTTACAAAAAATGAAGCTATACCCCTGAATTAACCCAACCCTTCTACCTATAAGGTATATGAGAAGCCATTTTGTTACCAGTTCTAGGTGATGCTCTCTCTCCACTTACCTCCACCAACCTCAAGTTTAAAGTAGATCTAAACCCAAACTGAATGACATTTATTTTGCTAAGGCTGTATATCATCAACAATTTTTACATTTTTTTGATCCTTTTTCTCTGGACATATTTTCTGATAATGGCAATGGTGGACCGTGTGTGTGCAATGTGTGTCAGTGTCTTGGCCACTTGTATTTTTCATTAGGGTTGCAATTTAAAAGTGAATTTGTAAGACAAATTGTAATTTCATACCTGGAAATACCTGAACAAAAACCCTCACAGCAGAATCAATAGGTATTCTTTTAATAAAAGCTGCAGATTAAAAAATATTAAAAACAACTTTTGATGTGACATTAACACAGTAACCACTTCCTGCCTGTCATAGGTGTGTGCAGCTTATTGCATTAGGGTGTGCACCCATATGTATTAAAACATGGATGGTGTCAGTAGGGCAGAGGTTGGTGTCAGTAGGGCAGTGGACAGTGTCAGTAAGATTTTATTTTTTCTAATTTATTTTCGTATTATTTTTTAAATTTTTTTTTTAGAAGCCCCATTTGGGGGGCTTTGGTAAAATATCAGCAGGGGGAATCTGCGCCGCACGGGTTGATTAGAAGGTGCCCAGGCACACCCAGCACACCCCCTGCACACGCCTATGTTGCCTGTTCTATAACGGAAAGACAGCTACTAAATGGGGTTAGTTATTAGATATAGAGAGCCGATAACCAGTTTGTGTTAGAAACAATGGCACTGATTTTCAGCGTCCTATCAGTGTAGTCCCAGCAGTGCCCACCAGGGCTTCCAAACTGTGCCCACCAATGCCACCTATCAGTCCTGCCAATTAGTGCCCATCAGTGCCTCCTCATCAGTATCACTTATGAGTGCTGCCTATTAGTGCTGCCTACAAGTGCCTACCAGTGCCGCCTCATCTATGCCTCCTCATCAATGCCCATCAGTGCAGCTTCATCAGCGCACATCATTGAAGGAGAAAAATTACATATTTGCAAAATTCTATAACAAACTATGATTTTAAAATGTTTAAAATAAAAAAACCCAGTGGTGATTAAATAACACCAAACGAAAGCTTTATTTGTGTGAAAAAAAATGATAGAAAAAGTGATTAGGGTACAGTGTTGCATGACTGCGCAATTGTCATTCAAAGTGTGACAGCACTGAAAGATGAAAATGTTCCTGGGCAGGAAGGAGGGAAAAGTGGCCAGTAGGCAAGTGGTTAAAGCGGAGTTCCGGGCACAAAATCAATATTTTTTTTTTGTGCCCGTCCGCTAGTTCTGCATCACCTGAAAAGGAATTGGATAGTTAGGTTTTTTTTTTTTTTTTAAAACTCACCTTGTAATTGAAGATCGTAAATACTCACCTCAGGGTACTTCCTCCCTCAGCGCCGCGGCTCCGCTGTCACTTCCTGTCTCGCGATGATTCCTGGGAGCTGAACGTCATCGCTCCCAGGAATCAATGCGACGGCACCGGCCCCGCTCGTCACTTCCGGGCGACGTCGCATTCCCCTGCTAAACAGCTTCTGGGCATGCCCAGAAGCTGTTTAGGAATGCGGCGCCGCACCGGAAGTGACGAGAGGGGCCGGTGCAGGCGCATTCTGGGAGAAGTAGACGCGGAAGAAGACGCAGAAGAGGACCGCGCCGGCTTCAGCTGCCCACAAGAGAGATGGAAACGCTGTGGAAGAAATTTTATAAGTAAGTATTTCTTCTAAAAGGTAAGTGCGAACCGGGACAGATCAGAGGCTAGCCATTGTGGAATGTACTAGCCCTGACTGTCCCGGGGGGTATGTTTGTTAAAAAATGACTTCTGTGCCCGGAACTCCGCTTTAAAGGTTATATGGGATTTGAGTGATTGGGTTAAAGCAGTTTTTATCTGGTGGTGATCTGGCCAGTAACACATCTCCTGTATTAGAGCCCCCCCCCCCCCCCCACTCTGGATGAAGAAGAACAGGAGGAACATTTGGACAGCAACATTACCAGTCTGGGGGGAGGGGAGTGTGACATGTACTAGCAGATTTAGGTACACTAACAAATTGAAGCCAAACTCCAGCTCACACTTTATAATCAATTCCAGCATACTTTTTTTCCCTTTAGATGAATAAATAAACGCTGATAATTGTAAGTACTCCTATTGGTGGTAAATTGTTTGTCTTATCCCTGTAAACTGATACACCTGGAACATAGCTTGTTTTTTTGATAAGCAACAGACTCACTGGCTTGATCATCAGATGAAAATAGAAGGAAATTCTAAAAAAATAACCTCATGCAACCATCACATCTAAGAATTGGTAAGCTGCAATTTAATGTTTGCTTTTGGGTTTAATACTGCTTTAGGATCTTCTTTAAAATCAACACACGGCTTAGAAGAACTTTCTCTTTGTCCACATAATGGAAGAATAAATAAATTGCAAAGTAAAGTGGCAAGTATAACATTTTTTATTTTTCTTATTATCTTTAGTTTATAGTTTAATAAAAGAGAAACAATGAAGAGAGAATATGGAAGCCCAGACATGTGTTATAAAAGTATTATGTCCACTATAAGATTTTCAAAGTATAGCCGTCCTGGTTTTATGAAATTGTACGTTCTCCAGCATACTTACTGGGTACAATTTTATGTACTATATAATGATAAAACTCCTATGATTTTATACCCGCCAATGAACAGTGGCTGTTACAGAGAACCTATCAGTGGGATTGATGGGCCTGTTTTGTTGTGATAATTTGATGCCCAAGAGAATCCATATCATCAGCCAACATACAAAGGGGTTCTTTATTCTAATGGTCAGACTCCTAAATACACTGTCAGTGGAAGTGTTGAAGGCCAGTATGATTATAATTGTAAGTTGGAGGCCTTTGATGGAGTGAATGATCCATTAAAATAATCAGATTTTAGTTGAAAAAGTCAAAAAGGTAAATTCTTTGTCCTCTGGATCATCAGTAAAAGTAAAGAATCCCTTAAACTTCATTGATTTTTTTTAGCCTCACAGAATATAAAATGTATATTGTACAAGGGCTGTACCAAAAATAAAGCAAAAGTGGGCAAAACTATTTTCTTGATGTAAATAAGTTGTTTGAATTTTGCATGTTGATAGAGTAGCTGTTCCTATATAAAGAAGTTTACTCTAAGCCCCCGTTCACATTAGGTCGCTCCGACTTCGGGGGCGACCTGTGAAGTCGCGTGCAGCGCGACTTCGGCACGACTTGCACGGACTTCACATAATGAAAGTCAATGCAAGTCGCCTCCAGGTCGCCCCGAAGTAGTACAGGACCCTTTTTCTAACTCGGAGCGACTTGTGTCGCTCCTATTAGAACGGCTCCTGTACTACACAGTGGGAGTGGGAGGACCGCGACTTGTCAGGCTGACAAGTCGCCTGACAAGTCGCGGCAGTGTGAATGGACTCTAAGAGTGTGGCTCCTGCGCTATCTTGGAAAAATGGGTAACCTTGATGCTGCACGTACATTAACTGATACCTTAAAACAGCTTGGGATATTCAATATGAGGGGGGGGGGGGGGGGGTACTGCGCTTCAGGGTTAAATATATTAGTGTAAATTAGTGCAGATATCTATGTGTAAATAAAATTCAATTGTTATTTTTTAAAATATAACGGAATATGTGTTGATTAGAGGTGTAAATCACTTTTATATCAAATATTCTGAATAAATAATTAAATAAATGATAAATGAATAAAGTGCTAATGTGTGTATCATGTGACTTAATTCATCATGTGAAATATATCCATCAAAAAAAATATATAAATATCAAAAAAATATTGCAACACCATAAATGATGTATATATAACTGTTTGGTGCTTAAATATCACATAAATATTACAGGATAAAAAATTATAAATCACAAGGTTCTAGAATGGCTTATTAAAGTGAATCCGTGCAAAATAAAGTATATATTACATAAAGTGCAGGTGCTTCTATCCTGTAAATATACATACATATATATATACACGTGTTTTAGTGCTGCTGTTTAACCTTGGTTGTGAAAGTCATTTTCTAAGCAATGATAAATCACAAAAGTGTCCAATTTATTAAACAATTAATCCCAGTATTGTATATATTCATTATCTTCCTCCATCTTTCCTTTCTGTGATTAGGGGATTTCCAGTGATATCACATCTAGGTGTCCTAAATTCTCACCTCAATGAGGTCAATAATACGCCTGTATCATTAAACCAGCAATGGATGTGGCTCATTTTATTCCTATCACAACGCCGTCCTATTATCTTCAGGGGGTCCACATCCTTACCAGCCTGATCACGTTCACTTTCCCTAGGGGGGCTTCCTAGAGGGGCTGTGGGTCTTTACGGGATCGCTCAGGATCTTATCCCTCTATTCCTTTTGGCTCATCAAAACAATGGGGCCATCATGGTGTAGTATGTAAAGGTATTTATTTTCAAAAATATAGCAGACTTACATTACAAACTTTTGCTGACTGTATGCAGTACAGTACTTCGGGACCTTCGTCACGTCCCGTCACTTCCGGGTTTCCTACGCGTTGCGTCACGATACTACGTGATACCACGTATAAAAACAAAACAGGAGCACCGCTCTAAGTGTAGTATAAAAACAGCTCAAACTTTATTTAAAACAAGAGCCACTCACAGGATAGGAGATGGATAACAGCATGTCAATTCCTCCAGGGATCGCAAGGCTGCAGACACAGGGGGTTATTTACATGCTGCATTAACTCTTTGTTCCTATATAGTACCTATTCTCCTTCTTCTGTTTTAATTGCATGTAAATAATGGATTCTACGCAGTAACAACGTGCCGTTATTGAGTTCTTTTTCCCATGAGAACTCTTAGGCCTCTTTCACACATACGGTCTGTTCAGATCCTCCTGTCAGTTTTTCAGGCGGATCTGAACGGATGCCCCATGCATCTCTATGGGGCAGCGGATATCAGCAGAGACATGTCCGCTGACATCCGATCCAATCCTGTCCATCAAATCCGGACGGATAGAAACCCTATTTTCCATCCGTCTATCGGATCGGATGAGAACGGACAGGCGGTCCGTTCTCATCCGATTCCCCCATAGAGGACAGTGGGGATCTGACAGAATACATTTCAGGTTTATGAATATGTTTTATAGCAGAAATTAAAAAATTGTTTTTCTTTTCAAAATTGTCAATGACTTTTTCTTTTATATAATAAAAAATAAAAAACCCAGAGGTGATCAAATACCACCAAAAGAAAGCTCTATTTGTGTGAAAAAAAATTGTATAAATGTTGTTTGTGTAGAGGGTTGCACGACTGCGCAATTGTCAGTTAAAGTAGCGCAGTGACGCATTGCAAAAAATGGCCTGGTCATCAATGAGGGTAAAACCTTCTGGAGCTCAAGTGCTTAAATGTGTGAAATGTTTACTTCTTAAATTCATACATGCAAGCTATTGTCATTGGAAAGGTAAACTGTTGCTGGTTGAAACAATTTGGGGGGGGGGGATTTTTCTGCTATTCTGAAACAAAAAATGAGCATTGAAAAAAAAAAAAAATCACCTGCAGGAATACGAAAACATTTATTCCTCACACATTAGATTTCTAAACTATAGCAAATCTGTCATAAATAAAGCAAGGTGCTACAGAGAAGAATCGAAAAAGGCAAAGACTGCTTTTACCCGATAAATTCACCTCTGTCAGCCCTGGGAAGATTACCCTTACTTCTTGTGTGGTTATCAGAATAGGGAGTAAAGTGAAATCCCCCCAATGGGGACACAGGTAACCATAAAAACCTGAAGTTATAGCCCTGTCAAAGTACACAGTATAAGAAAACAAGCTTTTCTTGGAATTTCACTTAAACTCTATTTCCACTTTTGCAGTCACAATAGTATAACTGGATAACATCTACTTTATATTTGTTACATGCCCCCATTCACAAACCGATTCACTCTCTGCAAGCAGAGCAAGGTGGCGGCTGCCCTCCGGTCCCAGCTCTGCTAGAACAGCCCGAAGGAGGCCACGGTGATGTGTAGGCAGTGCGACCTCTTCTAATGTGAGCCGTGCCTCTTCCGCCGCCACCCCACTGTCCCGGGGACCGCTGGCCAAACACCACCTGTTAGTACCCACTGAGGGCCAGGTGAGTTGGATACTGAGCTCTCAGAAAATTTAAACTTGTACTGACCATGGGTAAGCGCCACAAGATGAGGGGAGTATATGAGTTTGGGGGGGGGCACAAGGTGAGGAGGGAGGGGAAGCTGCACAAGAGTTTAGGGGGGTGCGGGGCTGCACAAGGTGAGGGGAGAAAGAGGACAAGGTGGGGGGAGGGGATTAAAAAGCTGCACAAGATGAAGTGGGAGAGGAGAACAAGGTGGGGAGTATCAGGGGGTGCACAAGATGAGGGGGAGGGGGAGATAGAGAAGCTTTGGGAGATGAGGAGAACAAGCTGCAGGGGGATGTGAAAGCTGTACAAGGAGAGTGGAGGGGGCATAGGGGAGTTGTACAAGGGGGTGAATGTGTCACTTGTTTTCAGGGACATTGCGGGGGATGCACAAGGTGGATGAGAACTTTAAGGCCTGCCTGCAACTGATTTGCCTCCACCCTTGGCTCAGGGAGATCCTTGATCACTCCCCTCCCCTGCAGCTTTCTGTTGGGCTTTGCTCCTTCCTGTCCTGCAGTGGCTCTAAAGTTCTGTGGTGGTGGCTCCTGCACCCAGGCAGGACCCTTGGACCCAGAGAGCAGGGGTGCAGCTAGCCCAAGTAAGTAGGCACTGAAAGCCGGGTGGATCAAGAGAATGGTGAGGCTGGCTGCTGAGGTACTGCTTCTCCTGGGACTTCTACAACTGACCCTCCATATCACTGTGCTCAAGGGGGCTACACCAGTCCAGCCAATGTCCGCTAAGTGAGACCAATCAATAATTGCTGTATGATTACTTGCTTGGGCTCCCCCCCCCTTCTCCTCCCCCAGCTGCTGCGGGGGATGTTTCAGAATGGAGAGGTGGGAAAAGGGCCAGTAAGTAAGTACAGTATGTAATTTACAAGCCCCTTCATTTTGTGAATGAACAAAGTGAATGATCAGTACTTATCACTCAATGTGCTCATGAATGCCTGAAGCATAGTAAACTATGGGCTTCAAATTATGAATGAACAGGAAACCGCTCAGCACAGAGCACTTCCCATACATTCCCTGTCCAGTGCAGCTGAGGCTGCAGAGAAAGGAATTGAAGAAGATTCTGTGTCCCCAGTCCCTTTCTCTGTCTCAAAAGTGACACTTCAGAGGTCTATTTAGCCCCCTAATATTTCACTAAAGTACCCCCAACTGGGCTGCAAAAAAAATAAAAATAAAATTGTAAAAAAACATAAAAAAAATAATAAAAAATAAAAACCACTGACATTGTCCACTTCCCTACAAAAAAAAAAAAAAAAAAAACTAAAGTGCCCCTGTCCTACTGTGCTCGCACGGCAAAGGCAAACACGCATGTCGGTCCCGCATGCACGCAAATATTCTATATAGAGCACTTGGACGAATCATGTCTCAGGGTCTGATGAGGTAGTCACTGTGAATGGCTGCAGCTTCCCCATCAGACCCTGAAACAAGAACGATATACCACAGCTGGGGTGGGACAAATTTAGATGGGGGGGCGCTCGATTTTAGTCTTGCCTAGGGCAGCACAAAACCAAAATACATCACTGCTTGTAAGTCTGTTTGAAGAAGGCTTTAAGGCAGACTGCAGGCTACTCTTAACAGAAGCCCAGCTTCTATATCCCTGGTGCCCAACCTGCAGCCCAAGGGCCGCATGCACCCTTTGCTATATAATGTGCTGCCCTCGGGCCTCAGTAGTTTTTGTAGTGGGAACATTCATTAGGGTAAAATAATTGTTCCCAGTTTTATATTGTCTTCTGCAGCATATCTCCAGCCAAAAATGTAGCATATCCACTCTCTCTAACCCTAATTCCCTTCATTAGTTCTGAAGTTTCTGATAGTCCTCTCAAGTATCACATACACTCACCAGTCACTTTATTAGGCACACCTGTTCAATTGCTTGGTAACACAAATTGCTTATCTGCCAATCACATGGCAGCAACTCATTGCATTTAGGCATCTAGACATGGTGAAGATGTCTTGCTGAAGTTCAAATCGTGCATCAAAATGGGGAAGAAAGGGGATATAGGTGACTTTGAACGTGGCATCGTTGTTGGTGCCAAATGGGCCGGTCTGAATATTTCAAATACTGCTAGTCTACTGGAAATTTCACGCACAACCATCTCTAGGGTATACAGAGAATGGTCCAAAAAAAAAAAAAATATCCAGTGATCAGCAGTTGTGTGGAGGAAAATGCCTTGTTGATGTCAGAGAAGAATGGGCCGACTGATTTGAGATGATAGAAAGGCAACAGTAACTCAAATAACCACTCATTACAACCAAGATATGCAGAATAGAATACCATCTCTGCATGTACAACACATTGAACCTTAAAGCAGATGGACTTCAGCAGCAGAAGACGACACCAGATGAAACTCCTGTCAGCTAAGGACAGAAAACTGAGACTACAATTCGCACAGGCTCGCCAAAATTGGACAATAGAAGATTGGAAAAATATTACTTGGCCTGATGAGTCTAGATTTCAGTTGCGACATTCAGATGGTAGGGTCAGAATTTAGCGTAAACAACATGAAAGCATGGATCCATCCTGCCTTGTATCAACATGTCAGGCTGGTGGTGTAATGGTGTGTGGGATATACTGTATTCTTGGCACACTTTGGGCCCCTTGTACCAACTGAGTATTGTTTAAACACCACAACCTACCTGAGTATTGTTGCTGACCATGTCCATCCCTTTATGACTACAGTGTACCCATCTTCTGATGGCTCCTTCCAGCAGGATAATGCCCCATGTCACAAAGCTCAAATCATCTCACCACTGGTTTCCTGAACATGACAATGAGGTCACTGTACTCCAATGGCCTCCACAGTCACCAGATCTCAATCCTTTAGAGCACCTTTGGGAGGGGGGAGAACAGGAGATTCGCATAATGGATGTGCAGCCAACAAATCTGCAGAAACTGTGTGATGCTATCATGTGAATATGGACCAACATCTCTGAGGAATGTTTCCAACACCTTTTTGAATCTATGCCAGGAAGAATTAAGGTAGCTCCGAGGGCAAAAGGGGGTCCAACACGGTACTAGCAAGGTGTACCTAATAAAGTGGCGGGTGAGTGTACATTGAACATTATGTGCAGCCCTTTGGTGATGTCGGGGGCCGATATTGATGCCCCCTTTAGATCATAAGTTGAAAACCACTGTTCTAGATCTTAACCCTTTGTTAGGGCAGATAAATCTAATTTACAACGTGTAATAAGATCCACTAGTGCAATATAGACAGTAACAATTATCGTAAGCAACCATGCCCCCCGCCCCCCATAAACATTATAGAGGAAAGCTAAGCAAGATTTTTCAGTCTGGAGTTTTCCGAAATGAGCATTTAAAAAGGTAAGCAGCAATTTTAAAATAGTTATGTGAATGGGAACACATATATAACAAATATACTGTATTTTCTGGCGTATAAGACTACTTTTGAACCTCAAAAAAATCCCCCAAAAATGGGAGGTCATCTTATACGCCGAGTATAATATCTCCAAGGTAACCTAAGTATAAGTATTACCGGTAGATCATGTAATAGGGGGGTCGTCTTATACGCCCAGTCGTCTTATACGTCGGAAAATATGGTAAGCTTGGTGTTTACCCACTTTGACTGCATAAAATGGAAACACACTTTAAATAAAAAAAAATAAAAAAATAAAAAAAACTCTTTTCTCTTGCCTACAATATCTTTATATCATTTAAGAGACTTAAAGTTACAAGAGTATGGTATGTCTTTTTCTAGTTATTTTTGTGAATTTTAGGAATATGATTATATATATTTGTGTAATATAGGTGTGTTCTTCTTTGTTCTTGTATATAAACCTCTTTGTGTATATTCTACATCTGATGTTTAAGCAATAAGCAGAACAGATGGGCATTTTATCCTCCGTGCCCTCTTTCTTTCCTCTACCTGCCTTTTGGAAATGCCTGTTTTTTTTTTTTTTTCTTTTCCAGCAGAGTCTAGTGGAAAACCATGTTGTCTAAGGTACATTTAAATGATAAAAGCTACCTTTAAAGCCCCACAAGGGGACCCATAATTAAGAGGGTAAAGGTGTGAAAAGTACTAAGTAAAAGTGCTAAGAGGGTCAGATGGCAAGATGGAGATCCAGAAAGGGATTCAGAGGTACAAATACCAATTAGCGCATTTAACAATATATATCCAGTGGTCTTGGAGAAAATTAGTGATAATTTAGTCAGCTGGAAGATAATTAGAACTGCAGTGATATAATATTAGGCCTAAGAGGCAGGAAAAAGTGGGTCTAATTAAAACAGCGGCAATATAAGATTAGGCAGAGGGGCATAAAAAATAGGGTTAAGAAAATTAGAGACTGGAAAATAAAAAAAAAAAACATCATTGTATTTTTTTCTTTGACTTCATAATGGAGAATTTCATTTAATGAAAATTTACATTCTTTAAAATAATTAAAAATAAAAACAAAAAAATAAAAAAAAAAGACGCTTAACAAACATAAATAGAAACGAAGTTCAGCCCATTACAAACCCCTATTTAAAATTCCATTCTCGCTGTGTATCATTTCCTTTTTTATGATGTGATTTTTCACAGTTTATAATTAAAGGTCAAGTACTATTTCACATTAATGGTTTTGTTTCACTTGGGACGCTGCCAAACACTTCACTTTTCTTTCATACCAATCCAATTCTCACAGCTCTGTTTTCTCTGGAAAAGTTTAGAACACGTTTGTTTGGCAATTTTGTTTCTGCTAACCTACAAAGGAAAGAAATGGGTTCTTGAAAATCTCTTGCTGATTCTTGAGATAGCTATACCAGATCTGAAAGAAATCAAGGGTCAAAAGCCGCTACAGTGAGTCAAGCGTTACCTTGCATGTGTTCAATAAATATTTGTTCAAAGCTGAAATCTAGCCAAATAGGTAAATAAATATTTAAAATGCGTATATATGTATAAGATGATTTAAAGTATATCTATGATAAAAATGTCAAATCATATATATTTTTTAATTATTTCTAACTTATTCCTATTTATCTGAACCATGTAGTCCATGGGTGTCCAACCTTTTGGCTTCTCTGGGCCACATTGAGTGTAGAAATTTTTTCTCGGGCCGCATATAAAATATATACTATAGTTAAGGTATATAAGTAATAAAATGCCACCGCGCCCCCGCACTAATTTAACACGACTAGAGGATGATCAAATTAAATGGAATCAGTATACAGAGGTTTACTTCTTCTGAGCTATAATAAAGGAACACTGTAACCACCATGACCACTTCAGTGATTTGAAGTGGTCATGGTGGTAGGAGTCAGAAACACTGCACATGCTCCCCTCCCCCCTCTGAGGCAGCCTCTGCCTACCCTTAGTTGGAAGCTGCTGTGGCAGTGCCCCCGACCTGACTTCCTTCCTCCCCAGCAAAAAAAAAATAGTCAGGGGCCAGTGGGCCGCATTGCCTGATGTTCTGGGCCGCAGGTTGGACATGCCTGATCTAGACTTTTGTAAACGTACTTTGTAAAGATTTTACATTCTACGAGTAGGTGAGCTGCGATCTAGATAGGGGGAGACCTGTGGATGTAGTGTATCTGGATTTTGCAAAAAAATTCAATACAGTTCCCCATAAAAACTTAATCTACAAGCTAAGGTCTGTTGGCATGGACCATAGGATTTGTTCTTGGATAGAAAACTGGTTACAGGGGCGCGTCCAAAGGGTATTGTTAAATAACGTGTACTAAGACTGGTCTGGATTGGTAAGTGGGGTACCCCAAGGCCCTGTCTTGGGACCAATTCTGTTTAATTTATTCAAAATAGAGGACAGGATACATAGCAGGATACATTTAGGTTTTTGCGGACAACACAAAAATAAGCAGGCCAATAACCTCACATCAGTATATAGAAATTTTACAGAAAGACCTGAGCAAAAAAATTGAGTGGGCAACTACATGACAAATGAGGTTTAATGTGGAGAAATGTAAAGTAATGCACTTGATGGACTAAAAACATAAACACAAACTACTCACTAGGGGGAGAACCTCTGGGGGAATCAAGGATGGAAAAAGATCTGGGGGTCCTAGTAGAAGACAGACTGAGCAATATCATGGAATGTCAAGCTGCAGCTACCAAAGCCGGCAGAATATTAGCATGCATAAAAAAGGGGATATACACCAGAGATAAAACTATAATCCTACCACTTTATAAAACTCTGGTACGGCAACATCTGGTGTATTCGGTTCAGTTCTGGTCACCAGTCCTCAGAAGGGATGTGCTGGAGCTACAGAGAGTCCAGAGAATGGCAACAAAATTAATACAGAGATTGGAGGACCTCAATTACGAGGAGCGACTACAAGCACTAAATTTATTCTTGGTGGAGAAGAGACTCCTGAGAGGGGACATGATAGCTATTTACAAATACCTCAATGGTGATCCCAGCATAGGTAAAAAAAAAAACTTTTTCACGGAGTGTAAGAGGACATAGGGCCACACAATGAAATTGGAGGAGAAACGTTTTTTCACTGTCAGGGCGATAAGGATGTGGAACTCTCTTCCACCATTGGTGGTGTCAGCGGGGAGTATTGATATTTTTAAAAGACTCTTGGACGTGCATCTTAACTAACACAATATACAGGGATATGGTAAATGAGTATCGACACTGACACACACACACACACCTACACAGGTTGAACTGGATGGACTATTGTCTTTATTCAACCTTACCTACTATGCAACTATGCAAGATCCCCACACATTTACTTCCTTGGATTCTGTGACACGTATTCACTATGCTCTGTGGGTAGGCACTGCTGTGTCACACATTTCACAGAGCCTGCCTTCTAGACTACAGAGGTGCTGAGAGATGGAGATACCATTGTTGTGGTATCCAAGACCTATAAGAAATCAGAAACAACAGAAGACTGCTAGCAGAGATGCACCTTGGAGCACAAACACAAGGACAAGGACTGCAACCCATCAGGTGATAGATATAGTCAGGTGTGCAACATCATCACTGTGCGACACCTAGGCAGCAGGCAGCTGATGGTGCAATCAGAGTCTAAAAGAGGCAGCAGTTTGCACATGTCCAAGATGGCTGCCAACAGGAAGGCAGGGTAAGACCTTGACAACTGGACCTTTATGGAATATAGTGATGTCACTTTCCTGCCCGAACGTTTCTGACTGTACAATGAAGAAGAAGCTACACGTACAGTAGATGAGGTCATCCTGTGCTCTCCTCCCCTCTAGATATGTTTATACTGGTATGCTGAAAGTACAATACCTAATACAGTCTGATATGCTCATCCTGCTGACCCCTCTCTCTTTCTCTTGCACTCTGCTGTGCAGTGGATTACAGGAAACTAATAGACATGAGCAATTTGTTTAGTAACAAGTCAACAATCAGCCAATCTTTGCATCTTTCAGACATTTGGATGCATCCGAGTGTCCAAAGAAAAATATAACGAATTCCAACTAACACGAAAGAAATTATAACAGAATTAACAAATTATCCAAGAACAAATTAACGTAACCTAATGAATACAACAGAATGAAATTATGTATTTTAGGAATGAAAATAAAACAAAACGATACAAAAGTTTCCGCCGTGCACAAGCCTAGAAACGAATATAAAACAGATTTGAAGTACTTATACCCTCTGCATTTAAAAATACATTTAATTACTTTTTAACAAAAGGGTAGCCGGATAAAGGAGTGCTAATTGTTCATGTGTTTAAACTGTAGCTTGTTATTTAATATTCTTATCAGTGAACTCAAGGCAAACCATTTAAAATGCAGCTGAAATAAGTATACATGAAAAATTATATCTGCCAAAGTATTTGTAGTTCTGTTCAGTCACTCTTGTGATCCAGTTACCCCTGCATAGCACTTCTTTAAACCTCAGATTTTTGCATGTGTGTATTTTGCAACTGGCCATCCCTAAAAGCCACAGTTTTTTCTATCTGCCATGCTTTTAGGGTCAGGGGTCAAGGGTCAATTTACCAGCAAAAAGCAGAAGTTGGGGCCAAACACACACACACAGATACCAAATGCATTCTCTTCCACACAGGAGCGCTAGGCTGTTAAAAAATATGTAAACCTAACATTTTATATTTCTGATATGTGCCTGTTGTACTAGGTGCTTGTACTATTCTGACGTTTTGAAAACGTCATCTGTGACGAAACGACATTAGGTCACGGCGTGCTGACGTCACTTCCTACAGCGTCCGATGGGTGCGGATGTGCGGAGCCATCCGGCCGGCGGCTATACAAGCTTTGTTCATCTGTCTGCATGTGAGTGTACTACTTTTTTATCCATTAAACATATTGCGGTTTTACACTATGGCGTTTTTTGTTTTATTTACTTGGGACCAAGCACCATTGAGCTTTCAAGGGATCCAACTATTACCCTCATTGTCTACTATTGGAGTCTGATCTGCTTATCTGTTCCTGTGGGGATTTGGCGGTCCAGCCATCCATGATATCTATATACTTGCTAGTTATCTAGTTCTGGTAAGAGGCTTGAAGGCTTTAGTGTGTGGATCTTTGTGGTGGACCGCATGCATCACATACTAGCTCATTATGAAATACTTACCTTAGAACGAAACTCCGCAGTGCAGCTCGCTCACCTCCCTCACGGCGACATGTTTGGTCACTCTTCTTCCTGCTTTTCAGAATCCGGCCATATGATTGGCTGGAGCCGCGGTGACGTCACGGCGCGGGAGCCGACTTTCAAGGCACTTGGCTCTGAAGGAACGGCACGAGTGGCCGTTCCTTCAGAATGCATGCGCCAGTGATGTCAATGGCTGCATGCAAGCTAAATATCTCCTAAACGGTACATGTTTAGGAGATATTTACAGTACCTATAGGTAAGCCTTATCATAGGCTTACCTATGGGTACAAGTTGCAGAGGAGGGTTTACTTCCTCTTTAACTTTCGATGATAATGGCAAACATAGGGTGAATCTCCCTAATGGGGACATAGACAGCAAAAAAGCTTACAGGTTTTCTTATCTATTTTTGGCCTCTATTCAAAGCTAAATAAAATGTTTTACCCACTTTAGGCTATTAATATCACCCCTAAAAGTCCCAATATTCACAAAAGACTGAACTTAACAGTCATAAATTTGTTGGATTTTTTTTTCCAATCCAAGATCATTCTACTTTTTACATTAAAATTTCTGTAGGGTCCTTTCACACGCACATGGAGAAAAGTGATCGGTCATTGACTGGTCAGTGAAATACGTCATGGATCGATAGCATTGCTCATATATATCTTGTCTATGTATGAGCGGCTTAAGCCCACAAAGCGCAATCTAAAATGAATAAATTTAAAGTCTGTTTGTCATGAAATGTACGAACTCGAAAACCTCATAACAGACAAATCCCCCAGTGCTTTCTCACCATATGTCTCCTTTATTAATGTCTGGATTGTAGTTTTGTGAAAACTTCTGTGCTGCCTCAATTTTTAGTAGCATAGATAATTTATTGCACGCCGGATGATAGACTGCCAGACGTATACACGATTTCGTTTGCAAAACTGCGCAGCCTTAGCCTCTTAATGGTGTCATTTTGGCTGAATGCTATTAACAGATTACCCCAGCCTAGGGCAATGGAGCATGTGCAGCCAAAAGATAACCTTGTGTTCATAATTTAATATTAACTATTTTCTCCATAGTCGCCTCTTTCCAGTACATTAACAACAAACCAATGTGCCCTTGTCCCCTATGGTCATTTTTTTTCCTCCCTGCCAGAAAATAAAAAATAAAACGGATTACAAGATAGCAAGTTCTTGAAGATTTTCAGTGGACTATTACAAATCTCTCAACGCCTGATCTGCAGAAATGAAAAAAAAAAAAAATAATAAAATAAAATAAACAGTCTTCAGTTCAATCAGACCTAATTCCTCCAATTTAGCTTTGCCTCTACTTCAAAGGCTGCCCCTATTAGAACTATGGCTAACACATTTAAACAGTCGTTTCTACCAGTTCTGATACGGCAAGCTAGCAGTTATGCTTAACACACCGTAAGATCAAAAACTTTTTTTTTTTAGTAAATTTTCTGACACTATTTGATAGAATAGTGTAAGCCTTTTAAGGAGAAGCCTTTATGGAATTTTCATCCTATTCCGTTCCTGCGAGCTAAATTTCTATCCTGTATTAGCTATCATATCACTGGAGTATTAGCGGGCTTGGTTTGCCAGCGGTTCAGGGCTGTGTGAAGGCCCCTATCACTCCCTAGCACTCACATACAGACGCATTATAGCTTTTATCTCATCTTCTGCAGCAAGTACATGGCCCAATTCATTCCTCCAGGCTACTTTACTAATAACCTATTCCTTATCAGGCCCTCTCCACCTCAGCCTGTGATCAAAGACCCAATTAATGGGATGGAGAAAGGTGAAGCATTGAAATAATGGAGACAGCTGTTTTTCTCTGTTAGAGAAAATCTATTTGTATTGTTATCTTGGCTCGAGGTTCCGCAGCACTACTTTAATTCAGTCTCCCTCTATTCCTGCAGCTGATAAAAAAGTCACAATGAACTGCGCGCAGAATGGTCGCTGAAATATCACTCTGTTTCAAACCTTACTGCCTGTTATCGTGTTGAAGGTGGAAACAGTCGCAGATAAGAGAGGAAATATTTAACAAAGAACCTATCAAATAAAAAAAGGTGCCGTTTTTCAGTTCTCCTTTTCATAGGACCACTTCTGGAATTTTGATGCTTAGTAAGTTCAACTCTAGATAGTCATAAATATCAACAATAGGAGCTCAGCAGTTTTCGTCCAGTCAAGCTTTTTATAAGTTAAAGTTGAACTAAAGGCAAAATAATAATATTACATGAATGATGCAGTGCTGTCACTATTTATCACAGGTATTTATATAATTCCAACAATCTATGGCAGTGCTTTCCAGGCACTACATTTACATCAGTCCCTGTCCCAAGAAGCTAATCTAAGGTCCCTATCTCACATACATCCACTTAGGTCACTCAAAACTCTTCCACAAAGTAACATCACCAAACTCGTCTCAAAATAGCACGAAAACCGTCCTCTCTGCTCCTCCCAAGACATCCTTCGCTCTAGCTCTCTTGTCTCCTCCTCCCCTTCTCATCTCCAGGACTTCCCCAGAGCCTCTCCCAACCTCTGGATCTCCCTACCTCAATCTGTCTTGCTTTCTGCTACTCTGGCCACCTTCAAACATTTTTTAAAGGTTCTGATTTTTAAAAATTAACAAACATGACATATTTAACTGATTTGTGCAATGTTTTTTTCACAGAGCAGCCCAGATCCTCCACTTCTCGGGTCTCCTGCTGGCACTCCTGGCCCCTCCCCCTGCTCACTGCCCCCCAAGCTGCTTGCTCTGGGGGCACTCATTCAAGCTCGCTTCCAAGCAGCCTCTGTGTGTCTATGAGACAATGGCTTCGCTGCTGTGTCTCAGCCAATGAGGAGGGAGCAAGCTTCTTCTCTCTTGCACATTGCTGGATCGGGTTCAGGTGAGTATAAGGGAAAATGCACACTGAAGGTTTTTTAATAGTAGATTGCTTTAGAAAAAGGCCTGGATTATTTCCTAAAAGTACATAATATAACAGGATACTAAAATGTATAGGTAAATATGATACAGGGAATATCTGATTGCCTCTTAGGGGATCAGAAGGGATTTTTTCCCCTGCTGGAGCAAATTGGATCACAGTTTTCTGGGTTTTCTTGCCTTCCTCTGGATCAACTGTGAGTATAGGATTGTGTATATAGGATTGTACAATTTTTTTTTTCCTTTTTTTGGTTGAACTAGATGGACTGTCTTTTTTCAGCAAGACTAAAGCCCCGTACACACGTACCGAATGTCGGCCGAACGATCGGCGGTCTTTTGTCCGGTGCTGTCCTGTCGGCTGAAAATTGCAAAAGACTGCATACGAATTTTGTCGGCCAACAACAGCCGGCTGCAGAAGTGATGTCATGTGATGGTTAACTTTCCGTGTGTTTTTTCTTTTCTGAGCATGCCCAGTCTTGCTAATCTGCTGTTTGTCGGCCGAATTCTGTACTGACTAGCGAACAATCGGCCGTTCTAGTGACGACCAACAAAAATTTTATAGCCTGCGCACCCGATTCTGTTCGGCAGAAAAGTCGCTGTCGGTTGTCGGAAGCATCATACTAACAAGCCGACGATCGGCCGATCGTTCGGCGGCCGAATATTTACGGCTGACAATCGGTACGTGTGTACGGGGCTTTACTATGTAACTTCATGCATAGAATGCATGCAGGTAAAAAACAATCCTTGAAAACCCATCTCTTCAGAGAAGCCTATCCTGCCTCCACCTAGCAACTGAACTTTTAATTCTTCCATTAGCTTATCCCTCACAGTTATTACCTTTTATACCACTTGCCCTACCCATTAGTTTATAATGTCTTCTGAGCAGTGATCTCTTACCCCTTTGGTATTTTATTGTATTGTAACTGCTCTGTCTCCCTTTATATTGTAAAAAGCTGCACTAACTGTGCGTGCTATATAAATCCTGTATACAAATAATAACAGGCTCCTTGTACATGGGACGTTTAGCTCCTTTCCTGTGTGTCCAGTTCCTGCATTTTTGTTTTGCCCAGGAGGCATAGGTGCAACATCCAGCCCTGCTGCATTCAGCGTGTTAAACTCTATACACAGCAGCTGGACAGGGAAAAACGCTGTACTGAGTAGCACTCACAATTTGGACAAATGCCCAGAACACAAGTATTCTGCATCCCATGCATTGCCATCCCTGAACACCTAGGGCTCTAAATGTGAATGCCACTCAGTACAGCATTCAGCCCAATGCAGCCATTGTGCATTTCAGCCTTTCATAGAATTTGACTGGCTGAAGGCAAAAGGACTGTACATTCCACCTGTGGCTCCTGGGTGGACTAGATTGGCAGGATTGGACACACATGGACTAGACACCCTAGTGTGAAGCGGGCTTTACTAGAGCCAATTTGAACGGGGACCAATTAACCTACCAGCTCAAAAATGGTTGCTGTTTCTTACATTTTGTTCTTCAATAACAAAAAAGATTCATAACCAAAATAATAGAAAGGAAGCCTCAATTTAATTGGTTATTTCAAGGCAATATAGACACTTGTCAGAGACATGGTGATAAACAAGACCCAAAGTGGTTCTGAGATAAGACAGTATAGTCCGGTTGAAAATGTTAATTGTCTTGGACTGATGATGTAGATCTCTAAGTTATGATACATCCCAGTTAAGCCTGGGCATAGATGGACTGCTCTCTCCTCCATAATAACTGGCAGTGAGAAATCTAACCAATATCCTGATTTTAATGGTGGTGGACACAAATTTCCTACCAAACTCAGACTTCGCTGACCACCAATGCAGAGGCAGTGAAAGACTATTTCCTTTCCCACGGAAAAAGGAAACGGATGACCAAACAATTGCAGAACCTTTAAAAATAATGATAATTTCTGATTCTTGTGCTTGAGTATAATAGCTGAGTATTAACCCCTGCCTAGCCTGTTATAGATCATGTTTGGCCATGTGGGAATCTGCTCACCTTAATAGACCAACTATAGTATGCGGGACACTGATTTACTACCCTTTTTAACACTGCATACATCTTTTCTGGCTGCTTGAATAGTTGATTGGGAAACTAAAACTCTAAAGAAAGCAAGCTGTAACCCATCTAAACATTGCACAATAAAGCATGAAAACCCCAATGTTCCACATACTTCTGCATTGTAATGATTTTTGGAGGTAAGTTAAAGCCAGTCATGCAGGGTCCTCTCATCAGCTTTGTATGCATCTATGCTGTAAATAAAATGTGTTTTTGCATTCAGAAATAACACAGGTCCTCAAAAGATCGCTCATAACAAAGGATGTCATGCCGTTATAACTGGACAATAGCCAGAGATGTGTACCTTGTTTAAAGGAGCTTCTCTGGACTAGGCTGTGTTTTTTGACTGTATGTATTCATAGCTGAAAATTAAATTTGTCTTTGCAGAGAGTTTTTTCCAACCTGAGAACACGGAAAGAATATTTTAGGCAGCGCAATGTCCCATCTGCTATGCAAATCAGATTCTGTACATATTGAAGTTCAAGAAAACACATTTCAACCATTTGTTTACCTGGGATAATTATTCTAATATCATTTTGGAATTTTTTTTAAAAATTGTGTTGTATACATATTTATTTTCTCAATAATTTATGGTTGTCTTCATGGTTATTATCCTAACGATAACCCGATAGCAGTCTTGATTTATCAAAACGATATGCCTAGAACTTCATATGTGCTTAGGTATACTTAAAGTTATGAAGTTCTAATAAAATTCTGCCGATTGTTGGCTTTGCAAAAGTCAGAATGGCTGTTTGTTTTTCTTAAGGCCCATTTCACACTTGTGCGACCGGAAATCGTGATTTTGGCATGACTTTGACTGGACTTGAAGCAATGGCGGTGTAATCTTGAGGTCTATGGACCTCAAATCGCATAAAAATTGGACCAAAGTAGTGCAGGGACTACTTTGAAGTCGCTGCGACTTGAAGTCACAGAACAAGTCGCACAAGTTTGAAAGGGGCCTCAGTGTTATTTTAATCCTAGTGTATGTTGCATATATTAAGTGAAACAGTGACCTTTGGCTGGCCATGGACACCCTTCTAGTGGACTAGTGTAAGTACCTGAATTAATCCTAGTAAAATTGACCTGATCAGCCTCTTACAACCCATGCACAGCAAAGCTCAGACTGGGAGAGGGAGAAGCAGCACTAGGAGCGAATCAAGTGTACTCTAGTGCTACTAGAAGGAGAGAGCAGAGTGACAGAGAGATGAGCTCAAAACTCTGCTGCTTCTCATTCTCACAGACAGGAGGAACAAGACCTGTAATTGTTTCTTACCTGCTTAAGAAAAAAATCAGGTGTTCTGCCCCTACAGACAGGGGTGTGCTGTGTGTCAAAGCTGTGTAAATCGCAAAACTGGATGTACAAAAAACAAACTCTTTAGCTGGAAGAACATCCCACATACATATTTTATCCATGTGTTTCACTGTTTGCCCAAAATTCAGCTTTAAGCCTATTATACATGTACTGAAAATTGTCTGGTTCAGCAGAAACCGGCTCACTTCTGGTATGTGTGTACTGCTGTCTGTTCAACAGAGGCTGGTCTAATGACTGGCTTATATTGAACGGTCTTACTGAAAAACCAGCATTCAATAAGTCTTTGCAGCCAATTGTTAGAATACAATAGCACAGTTGGAGAGATCCCCGCATCAACATGATTTGTGTTGATGCGGGGACGGGCCAAGTTTTTTTTTTTGTTCAACCCGCTGGTTTTGTTCAACCCGCCCTGTGCGAGCTAATCTTGTAGTCCCCAAACCCCCCCCCCCCCCGCGCGCATTTTCTTGCACTTTATTTGACTTGCTTTTTTATGATCACTAATAACTTAGCCCCCCTTACATCAGAGACCCCCCACACAGAGCCCCCTTTACATCAGAGACCCCCCACACAAAGCCCCCCTTAATTTAGAGGCCCCCTACATCAGAGAGCCCTCCCCACACAGAGCCCCCCCTCACATCAGAGACCCCCACACAAAGCCCCCCTCACTTCAGAGACCCCACACACAAAGCCCCACTTACATCAGAGACCCCCCCACACAGAGACCCCCTCACATCAGAGACCCCCCCCACACACAAAGCCCCCCTCACATCAGAGACCCCCCACACACACAAAGCCCCCCTCACATCAGAGACCCCCCACACACACAAAGCCCCCCTCACATCAGAGACCCCCCACACAAAGCCCCCCTCACATCAGAGACCCCACACACAGAGCCCCCCTCACATCAGAGACCCCACACACAGAGCCCACTTACATCAGAGACCCCCCATACAAAGCCCCCCTTACATCAGAGACCCCCCCGCACACAGAGCCCCCCTCACATCAGAGACCCCACACACAAAGCCCCCCTACACACACAAAGCCCCCCTCACATCAGAGACCCCACACACAGAGCCCCCCTCACATCACAGACCCCCCACACAAAGCCCCCTTACATCAGAGAGCCCCCCTTACATCACAGACCCCCACACAAAGCCCCCTTACATAAGACCCCCCCCCCATGGAGCCCCCCACAACCCCCCCCCCCCCATGGAGCTCCCCACATCACAGGCCCGCCACACAGAGCCCCCCTTACATCACAGACCCCCCCACACAAAGCCCCCTTACATCAGAGCCCCCCACCCACACAGAGCCCCCCACATCAGAGAGCCCCCCCTTACATCACAGACCCCCCACACAGAGCCCCCCACATCAGAGAGCCCCCCTTACATCACAGACCCCCACACAAAGCCCCCTTACATCAGACCCCCCCCATGGAGCCCCCCACATCAGAGAGCCCCCCTTACATCACAGACCCCCCACACAAAGCCCCCTTACATCAGAGCCCCCCCCCCACACAGAGCCCCCACATCAGAAAGCCCCCCTTACATCACAGACCCCCACACAAAGCCCCCTTACATCAGACCCCCCATGGAGCCCCCCACATCAGAAAGCCCCCCTTACATCACAGACCCACCCCTCACACAGAGCTTCCCACAAAAAGCCCCCCCCTTACATTTTTTAAAGGAGAGAGTCCTCACTTACCTTCTGCTCTCTGCAGCTTTTTTTTTCTTTAAATTTCCCGCCCACACATCCCCGGGAGTGTGGGCGGGGCGAGAGGAGAAGGGGCGGGGTGAGGAGGAGCTGACGATCTCTCCTCTGGCGTCAGTGCAGGGAGGGAGGAGAGATCATCAGCGTGAAAGGATCGGAGCGGAGGCTGAGCTGTGTACAGCTCGCCTCACTGCATCAGTACGGGTGACCGAGGCACAGCCGCACAGCGGGAGGTAAGTGGCGGCCCCGGCCTGTGTTAGCCCCCACACAGACCCCCCTACACACACAAAGCCCCCCTCACATCAGAGACCCCACACACAGAGCCCCCCTCACAAAGCCCCCCTTACATCACAGACCCCCCACACCCAAAGCCCCCTTACATCAGACAGCCCCCCTTACATCACAGACCCCCACACAAAGCCCCCTTACATAAGACCCCCCCCTGTGGAGCCCCCCACAACCCCCCCATGGAGCTCCCCACATCACAGGCCCCCCACACAAAGCCCCTCTTACATCACAGACCCCCCACACAAAGCCCCCTTACATCTGCGCCCCGATGACCCCCTGAAGAGCGCCTCTGCCGGCCGAGGGTGGGGTCAAAAACCCCACCCCCCCATACCCAGCACTATGTCCGGCGCCCCTAGTGGGCGAAAAATAGACACTTTTTTTTTCTAAATCTTCTTCTTTCTTCTTTTTTTTTGGGGGGGGGGCTGCCGCCACTGGTTGTTCCTAATATTTTGCTAATGCCTTGTGTATCAGTACTGCCTGGACCTACCCTGAAAACTTGTTCTGGAAATGTCTCTGTTAGTGCAAATAAAAAGTATCCGGGACAGTACTCAACTGTGTAGATCGGGGGTATCGAACTCAATTTATTCTTGGGCCACATAAGCAGTATGGTTGCCCTTAAAGGGCCTGTTGTATCAAGGGTGCATTTCATGCAGGGTTCAGGAGTGAAGAGGGCAGAGTTCAGGATTATCCTACATACAGAGTGCAGAGTTCAGGAGTGCGTTATGTACAGAATGCAGTTCCAGGGGTGCCCTATGCACAGAGGTGCAGAAAAAATTTAGGGGTGCACTATATACAGAGTGCACGGTTCAGGAGTGTGTTACGTACAGAGTGCAGAGTTCAGGAGTGTGCTGTGTACAGATTGCAGGCTTTCTGTCCCTGCCACGCCCCGGCTTGATTGCATGCAGGAATCTGGTAAATTCTGGAGCATCTGAGAGAACAGCTGTCTCTTGTAAACAAAGAAGGCTGCTGTGTTTACAAGTGACAGTGGGGAGCAGAGGATGAGAGCTGGAGGTGGTGGAATGGAGTTCAGACACAATCCGGCTGCAAAACTGGGTGCAAGGGCCACATGACAAGGCCTGGTGGGCCAGTTTAGGCCTGCATGTAAGCAGGTTGGAAAATGGTTTAATTATCTCCAGCCCAGCTCCCTAAAGACACAGCCAGCCAGCAGGATATGACCTCCAGTTGCTGCTTTGGCCAGGGCTCTCTGTCACTCTGGGAGTCCCTGTTTCTGCTGGACACATGTGTCCTAGAGCAGGGGTCTCCATACTTTTTAAACAAAAGGCCAGTTTACTGTCCTTCAGACTTTAGGGGGCCAGACTGTGGTCCGTAGGAGCAAAAAAATGACATAGCACCTGTAGTCAGTAGAAGCAGGAACTGTGCCCTATAATGGGTATTAATGATAGGAGTAATTCCTTCTCATTTGTGTCAGTGGGGGGAATTGTATGCTCTCATTGGTGTTAGTAAGAGGACCAGGGCCCCATCGTTGGTATCAGTGGAAGGAATAGTGCCGCATTATCGGTATCGGTGAAAAGAATAGTGCCCCATTGTCGGTATCAGTGGGAGGAATGCTGTCCCATCATTTAGTAGAAGAATTAGTGCCCCATCATTGCTGACAGTGGAAGGAATAGTGCCCTATTGGCTGTATCAGTGGGAGAAATAGAGCTTCATAGCTGTGGGAGGGCCAGATAAAGGCATGCAAAGGGCCGCATCTAGCCCGTGAGCCGCAATTTGGAGATCCAAACTGCGGCTCATTGGTGTCAATCAGTGGTGTCCTCATTGGTGTATATGGAAGGAATAGTGCCACATCATTGGTGTCAGTGGAAGGAATAGTGCCCCATCTTTGGTATCAGTGGAAGAGATAGTGCCCCAATGTCAGTATTATTGGGAGCAATAGTACCTCATCTTTGGTGTAACTGGAAGGAATAATGCCCCATTGTCGGTATCAGTGGGAAAAATAGTGCCCCATCGTTGGTATCAGTGGAAGGAATAGTGCCCCATCATTGGTGTCAGTGGAGGAATAGTGCTCCATCGTTAGTGTCTGTGGAAGGAATAGTGCCCCATCTTTGGTATCAGAGGAAGGAATAGTGCCCCATTGTCGATATCAGTGGAAGGAATAGTGTCCCATTGTCTGTATCTGTGGAAGGAATAGTGTCCCATTGTCTGTATCAGTGGAAGGAATAGTGCCCCATTGTCGGTATCAGTGGAAGGAATAGTGCCCCATTGTCGGTATCAGAGGGAGGAATAGCGCCCCATCATTGGTATCAGTGGGAGGAATAGTGCCCCAATGTCAGTATCAGTTGGAGGAATAGTACCTCATCTTTGGTGTCACTGGAAGGAATAATGCCCCATTGTTGGTATCTGTGGGAAGAATAGTGCCCCATCGTTGATGTCAGTGGAAGGAATAGTACCCCACCATTGGTGTCAGTGGAGGAATAGTACTCCATCGTTGGTGTCAGTGGAAGGAATAGAGCCCCATTGTCTGTATCAGTGGAAGGAATAGTGCCCCATTGTCTGTATCAGTGGAAGGAATAGTGCCCCATTGTCGGTATCAGAGGGAGGAATAGCGCCCCATCATTGGTATCAGTGGGAGGAATAGTGCCCCAATGTCAGTATCAGTTGGAGGAATAGTACCTCATCTTTGGTGTCACTGAAAGGAATAATGCCCCATTGTTGGTATCTGTGGGAAGAATAGTGCCCCATCGTTGATGTCAGTGGAAGGAATAGTACCCCATCATTGGTGTCAGTGGAGGAATAGTGCTCCATCGTTGGTGTCAGTGGAAGGAATAGAGCCCCATATTTGCTATCAGTAAAAGAAATAGTGCCCCATTGTCAGTATCAGTGGAAGGATAACTGTCCCATCAGCACTGTTAGTCGAAGGAATAGTGCCCCATCATTGCTGACAGTGGAATGAATTGTGCCCCATTGTCTGTATCAGTGGGATAAATAGAGCTTCATAGCTGTGGAAGGAATTCCCAAGGGTCAGATAAAGGCATGCAAAGGGTTGCATCCAGCCCATGAGCCACAGTTTGGAAACCCCTGTCCTAGAGCCTTTCACATGCAGGGGGATTTCTGGGACTTGCAGTCCTCCCTGAAGATACCAACTGTGGACTCTGCCAACTGTGGACTCTTTTCTGTGCAGGTATGCTGGGCAGCTACAAGCCTGTAGTTAGACTGTAGTTACATTAGGGATGTTAGGAAAGACTGTGCTATATGTTGGATGGTTATCTTGTGACGCCTATTATGTTGCATTAATCAAGTAAAGCTTTTGATATTTTGCCTTTACATAGTCTGAAGTTACTAAAGGTGTGTATTGCAAGTAACCAATACACATAGTCTACAGTTGGGTCACTAGCACATTGGGGTATGAAGACATTAGTATAAAGAGTTAATCTAGTGTGAAGCTACAGTAGTTAACAAAGGTCAGACAAGTGACCCTGTTACAGGTGCCTAGTGTAGTGCCCACCCCTCTCACACATGGGCCTTGTGCTTGACATATGTGGTGTAGATGGTCATGTCTGAACATGTCATGATGATGGACAGTTCTGGCATGGTCTACAGGGCTGTGTATATATAATACCCCTACATCCCCTCAACTAGTTCTACCTGTTTAATTTCTCAGTTCTCTGGACTTTTTACCCTTGCATGGACATAAAGTTTAGTAATTCTATGAAGGGGGCCTAATTTACAGGTTTTTTTATGGCTATAGTCTTTTTTTCTGTGATTATTCCAAGTTCACGGCAGCAGTAAAGATAGCAATGTAGATCACAGATGATCTAGAAAACCGCAAAATGGGTTGATAACTTGGTATGATACCTTGTCAAAAGAGTAATCATGGCTTTACGCTTCGTTTGGCTGTATTTCTTAGAGTCTCTTTGATACTCTCTAATTACTTTAGTGAAAATACCTATCTGCCTCTACTTCTTTCTTATTTGCCTGGAGTCTGTCGTATCACACACTTCGGTCTGCTGAAAACTTTGATTAAAGGCACCGTAGCTCTTGTCATGGGAATTTATGGGACTCTTGCTCTGTTTAATTAATGATACTTTCTGCCTTTTATATGCCATCTGCTGGCTCATTCCTTCAATGTTTTATAGCTTCCTGAGTATTATCATACTTTTGTCCAGGTTTTGGATATGATTTTTGTCATTTTTTACTCTCTTCCCCACTACAGTCTACATCTCAACGGTAGATAATATTAAAACCTAAGTTTAGATAATAAAAAAAAAAGGACCATACATACACTTAATAAGAAGTGTACCTTGTGCTAGTGGCAACTGTCCTAGCTGAAATCCTCCTACCCTCACAACCTTAATCTTATGGTGCTGCGGGGATTATTATGAATGCTGGACCTGTCATAGGCACTCATCAAGAGTAACGATTATGCTGCCCTTTCTGCCTCCCTTTGCCATTCATAGAAGTCATACTATAGCTTCTATGAATAAAAGGTGCTTTATGAATAGTGAGGCAGATCCTTTATTCATTTACTTATTCTCCATTAATGGAAAGATTTTCATTCATGCAAGCTATAGTAAGTACAGCTTCTTTTAATTGGGGAGGGGGTTGAATAGGACAAGTGACAAGTGCCTTTGACAAGTCCAGTGCTCACATGGGTCCCCGCAGCACTGGAAGGCGATGGCTGTGGGATGTGGTGGGCACTGGGCAGAGGACTTGAGATTTCAACTAGGACAGCCAATACATTACAAGCGTCCCTTGTGGTGGTAAATACTGTCCCAGCTATTTTATTTATTTTTTTTAATTCTAACCCAAAAGGCTTTAAACATCATAATCATGAATGCTAGAGCTGTCACTAATCTCTTATCTCTTAATTTTTTTTTTAAGCCTGGGTGTTTTGTGGATGATCATTTCACATTTTCAGATGACAAGATATGGTAAAGGTTAGAATTTGGCTTTTGTCTGAAAAAAATGAGATAATAGTGCAAGATAATAGTGTTGTGGTTAACATGAACATCCACATACACAAGTGGATTTTAGACTCGGTCCACACTACCGCGACTTGTCAGGCGACTTGTCGCCCTGACAAGTCGCGGTCCATTGACTGCTACAGGACCCGTTCTAATAGGAACGACACAAGTCGCTCCGACTTAGAAAAAGGGTCCTGTACTACTTCGGGGCGACCTCGGAACGACTTGCATAGACATTCATTATATGAAGTCTGTGCAAGTCGCGCCAAAGTCGCGGTGCACGGGACTTCACAAGTCGCCCCCGAAGTAGTACAGCCATAGTGTGAACCGACTTTTACTGGTTAATTAGAATTGGTTTTGCTGATCTTGAAGAACAAAAATAAATTGACTAAAATTATACAATGATAAAAGATTAACTGAAAAATAATAGATTTCATGTTGTTTTTTACATTTCTGTAATTATCATACCCTTGGCTCTCACCAAGGCAGCAAGAAGTTCCAGGTTTTCACACACAAATAGGGTTGGAACTTGACTGAAGGCACTTCTTATGTTAAAATCTTTGCTTGTTGCACTGGTGACAGCAGATAGACCAACCACAAGTTGGTAAAACATTCTCTAGAGGGGATAACAGAGCTCAGTACTGAAGAATGAAGTTTAAAATGAAAAAGGTTTTTGTGGCACCTTTGGTTGCCACCTAGGTTTGTCAGTTGGGCCAAGGCATCATGGGTACCTATGGTCTACTGTCATTAGACAAAGGCACAACACTAACAACTGTAGCACATATCCGAAGGATCCACTAGTGAATAGGGATCCCCCACCTTGCACAACCAGGCACACCGAATTTCCACAAGCTCACTTAAGACAGGAAACAGTCCAACAACTTTGTTTTGTATTTTATTGAGGGATATTGAACTTGGATGAGGATAGGGATATTATAGGAAGCCCACTTGACTGGAACAAAGTCTCTTTAAGGACACTTTAACTATATACACACTCTGTATACACTCCTCTTCCTCTAGCACAACACTTACTTGCAGAACAACTCAGACCAAGCTGGAACATTGTTTAAGGGATCTGGAAAGGCAGAAAGGCACTCAGCCAGATCCAGCAAAAGCCCTTTACAGGCAGGGACTGCGGGCCCCTTTGGTGTGTAGAAAAAGCACAGTCTCTAGCTACATTACTATGGCTACTGATCCTAGCACCACCTCTTCAGGCACTGCCAGCCTGCCTGCCTGCAGCTGCCCCTTTCACTATCCCACCTGGCTACTTTTTACAGTCCTACCAGACTGTCACTCTCACCAGCCCTCCTGACCGTCTTCTCCCTGGAGATCTCCCAGACCTGCTTGTTGGTTCTTGCTGTCCTCACTCTTTCTCCCGTGCCTCTAGACAGCACTCCTCCATGTGTCTTGAAAGGATCCCTCCAGCACTTGAGCCCCAGACCGAGGTCACCCGCTTAGACTAGGGGGCTACCCTCAAGGGCCTCCGACTGCTTCTTCAGCATTTCATCTCCAGCTTCCACCCAAACTCCACTGCCCCTGCTGGGCTGACCCAGAGTATAAAAGAGGGGCCTATCAGCCTATTTGGCCAGTGATTGGCTGGGGCCCTCTTTACTACTCCAGGCAGCTCCTCCTGAGTCCTAACCTCCTTTACATTCTTCTGAAAGCTTCTCCAAAGTTCCAGCAAGTAGGGGGAGTGTCAAGGTCTTACCTTGCCTTCCTGTTGGCAGCCATCTTGGACATATGCAGACTGCTGCCTCTTATAGACTGATTGCATCATCACTTCCTGCTGCCTGGGCGTCACACATTGATGATGTCACACACCTGACTATATCTATCACCTGCTGGGTTGCTATCATTGCCCTTGTGTTTGTGCTCCAAAGTACATCTCTGCTAGCAGTCCTTTGTTCTCTGTGTTCCTCCGTGCATGACCTGGCTTGGCTGGTGACTCTCCTGGCTTTCCACCCGGCATCAACTGACGACCCAGCTTTGGCAGACGACCCAGCTTTGGCAGACTACCCACTTCTGGATCTGCCCCCAGCTTGGATTACTAACCACTCCTGGACTTGACCCCAGCTTGTTCCTGCTCCCATTTCCTCACTGTTGCTGTGTGATTATTATTGCTTCCTCCAATAAACTGCTTCATTTTACCTGCATTCCCGTGTGGTCTGATTTCCTGGAACCCTGACAGGGAGGAACCAGAGGTGTTGCTTTATGAGTCATCCAGCCTCCCTGAGTCACTCACCCTGACCCAAATTCAACAAAGGCTTGGCAGCCAATTTGCCTACACTAAAAAAAAAATAAAAAAAAAAAATAACAACATATGAGGAAAACAGAAACTGACCACCAGTGTAAGGAGGACATGAGCCAAGCATGTGAGCAGTTTTGGACTGTGTGCTGCTATTCATGTGCCAACATTTGTGAGTTTTGTCCCAGGTTGAGGGTTCCCAATAATGGAAAGAATCATTGATGGCTTTTACATTTTTTACTGTGGTGCCTTGAGATTTTGTACATATTCAAAGGATACTGAAAGTGTAACTGTGTCTCTAAGAAGAGCAAGCCTAGCCTGCAGGTTGGGAAGCATGCTAGTGTAGAGATTGGATCTTCACTGGAACAGTACTTCTATACATATTTTTTTTTGTAGGGAAGGAAGGAGGGGAAGGAAAAAGGAAAAGGGGAAATGAAAAGAAAAGAAAAATAGTTGAAGGATAAGACTCATGCTGGAGACACCAAAATGTCATGGTTTTGTGTAAATTGATGTTTTTCTTTTGTAATGCCATATTTCTATTTGTTATATATGTAAAGAAATGTAATAAAAATTATTTAAACATAAAAAATAAAATGTATTACTGTGGATGTCTAAATACAAAGATAAAATACGTAAATGAAAGTTGTTTCCCCTGCCAAAGGATCTGTAGTTCTTAGTTTCTTCTGTATTTTTTCAATTGCTGAGATAACACAGCCCAGCCACACAGCACAGTCAGCCAGGAAACATGTTCCCTCTATTACAGTTATGTAATAAATATGTTTGTGCCTCCCATAGCCTTTGACCACACAATTAGGCCCCTTTCGCACAGGGAGGACTCAGTTTTTCTCAGCAGAGGATCGATTGGCCGATCCCCCGCTGAGCAGGCGGATGGCAGCTGTGTTTCCCCCTGTTTTCTATGGGGGAATCGGATGGGAGCGGACCGTCTGTCCGTTCTCATCCGATCCCATCCGATTCTCTGGACGGATGGAAAATAGGGTTTCCCTCCATCCAGATTTGATGGATCAGATCTGATGTCAGCAGATATGTCTCCGCTGACATCCGATGCCCCATAGAGATACATGAGGCATCCATTCAGATCTGCCAAAAAAACTGACAGGCGGCCCGCCTGTGTGAAAGGGGCCTTAGAGAGAAGCACATGAGCACAGCAGCTCAACTGATTGCCTCCTTGTGCTGCCCTTCTCCCAGTCTGAGTGCTGTTGTATAGGGGATTTAAATAGCCTGACATAAAGTCAACATCAGTTGCTTACATTAAATTCCTTTAAACACTTGGCTCCTGTCTAAATTGGCCCTAGTATGTGCATAAATCTAAGTTAGGGACCTTAGATTGTAAGCTTCTTGAGGGCAAGGACTGGTATATACAGTATGTACATGTAAAGTGCTGCGTGAATTGACTGCGATATATAACTACCTGTAATTAATAAATAAATACAGCTTAAATAGTCGTTAAATCCAAAATATTTTTGCATAGCTCATTAGCATTATATCTCTTGTGCTAAAGCTTTCTATTGTGCATACCTTTATTCTTATCTCATTCTAAAAACCTGGTGGATCCTGCATTTCCATAGCTGTCCTTATTGTCTGTGGCAAAGTATTAGAAGCCACGTTGCCACAGCCAGTGCGCCTGTGCTGAGATTTGCTATTGGGAAGCCATTCTCTGTCCTCCCCCAGCTGTCCCTGGTGACTTTATTATTTTTTTTTTCAAGCAGGCTCCATCTCATTGTGACTGAGGTTTCCTACTTGCTCCCCTCACTAAGCTCACAAGTGAAGGGAGAACATGTGACCAGGGAGAATAATAAGATAAAGTAGTATTCGGTAAAATAATATGTATGTGTTACATCTTCTGTTGCTTATATTTCTATGTTGACTTATCAGGCATGTGAATAGCTTGCTGTGGGTTTATTGACACTTTAAAGTAGAACTATAGGCAAAACTTTTTTTTTTCATTTTGGAAAGAGTGAGGGAGGGTTATAATCCCTGTAAGGTTTATTGTTGCCCTCTTTGTCCCATTGGGGAGATTTACCTTCACTTCCTGTCCCATAGCCAAAACAGGAAGTGAGAGAAAAGTTCCTGCAAATTAAGGGAATCTCTTGGGGACCCCCAGGTCACTATAAATAGTGTCCCCATTGGAAGATTTCCCCTCTATTACTTTTCTGGGGACAACCCAAAATTTGGGATTTTCTTTTACTTTTAATGATAACGATAAACAGGACATATAGAGATGATGAATCTCCCTAATGGGGACACAGACAGCATTACAAAGTGACAGGGGTTCTAAGCCATCTCTACTCCATTCAAAACTAGAAAAAAAGTTTTGCTTTTAGTTATACTTTAAGCATTTATTTTAATTAATAAATAGCTAAAATTATATTTTCCCATGTGGAAGAAGGATCCAGTACAGTATATTGGTAGCATCATTAGAATGGGAGAAAGCCCTTGGTTGAAGTGCCTACCCACATTCCAGCACTAAAAAGAAAAATTCTGGTTGGCTGTCTGTCACAAGTCACAAGTTAAAGTAGCCACCCCTACAAAAAACAAAAAACAAAAAAAAATAAATAAAAAACAAGCATGAGATCCTCCTTCAACAAGATTAGTATGAGACAACTTTGATTATTTCTTTAAGTGTATCTATGGTCAAAACGTAAAATCATACACACAGCCTACTCCTAATAATCTGGACAATTTTGAAGGTTGTAAATTTACTTTGTGAAGATCTGCACACATTTACTTCAGTGAATTCTGTGATACTGAATTACTATGCCCTGTGAGTAGGCACAGACTGAAGTTTCAGCCTCTTGCAGTCCTTGTACAGCAGAGCTGGATTGTGAGAGGAAGAAGCAGTACAAACGAGCCAATCAGTTCTTGCGCTGACAAGAAGCATGCTAATGTTCAAGTAGCACTGTGCTACTTCTTCTTTCACTGTCCAGTCACAGGCTTGGGTGGGCCCAAGATTGCCTGATTTCAGAGAAAGTGAGTTGAATGATATTGAACATCAGAGTGAGGATATTAAGTGGCAGAAAAAAAAGGACTGTGGGGAAGTCCCTGGATTGAAGGTACCGTATATACTTGAGTATAAGCCGACTTTTTCAGCACGTTTTTTATGCTGAAAAAGCCCCCCTCGGCTTATACTCAAGTGAGGGTCCCACTTACCTTTCTCCGGTGCAGTGCGCATGCCCTGCAGCCGCTTGGGAAAGCCTGTACACATACGGCTATTCCCGGGCAGACAGCGCATGTGTTGGCGCCGGGTGGCACCATTTTTAAATTAAGGCACCTCACCAAAAGGTAAGTGAGTCTCCTCCGCAGCCCCTGCATCTCCTCAGGAGATGCAGTGCTGCGGGCATGGTACAGGAGATTCTCCTTTTATACAGGAGATTCTCCATTTATTGACTCCATCTTTGGTGGTTGGACTCTCACATCATTTCTTCATTTATTTATTTGGACTCTTACCTTACAGTGATTTGTCCTATATTTATGATTGGCGCTGTACTTGTATTTATATCCTTATTGCTTTAGTTGTTTTTTGTACTGGCTGCCTATGTTTAATTACTGTCTATCAATCCAGACTGTGACTTGAGCGCGGCCTTTTTCCCTATTACATCTCCTATACCATGTCCGCAGCACTGCATCTCCTGTGCCATGCCCACAGCCCTGCATCTCCTACACCATGTGCACAGCACTGCATCTCCTGTACCATGCCCGCAGCCCTGCATCTCCTGTACCATGCCCACAGCCCTGCATCTCCTGTACCATGTCCGCAGCACTGCATCTCCTGTACCATGCCCACAGCCCTGCATCTCCTATACCATGTCCGCAGCCCTGCATCTCCTGTACCATGCCCACAGCCCTGCATCTCCTATACCATGTCCGCAGCACTGCATCTCCTGTACCATGCCCACAGCCCTGCATCTCCTGTACCATGTCCGCAGCCCCTGCACCGTGCCCGCAGCCCCATTTTTGGGTCTCGTGGTGGTCCAGTTGGGTCCAGTAGCTGCTGCATTTCCCACCCTAGGCTTATACTCAAGTCAATAAGTTTTCCCATTTTTTGTGGTAAAATGAGGTGCCTCGGCTTATACTCGAGTATATACGGTAAATGTTGCAGCAAAAGCTGATTTTGTTGTTTTCTTTTTTAAATGTGCTATTCATTTTTGTTGTGTCATTTTCGCTGGATTTCAGCTCTAATATTACCAAATCCAAAAATTGTGGGATTTCAGCTTGCAGGTTTTTTTTTTTTTTTAACTATCCCTCCACATCTTTAATGTCCATAAACTGTTTAATAAAACCTGCCAATCATTTGCTACCTTAGTGTATTTATTTTTGCTAAAAACGTGTTTACCTCACAGCACGTCCCATCACATTTTCAGTACATGGCTATTGGCAAAAAAAGAAAAAAAAATGCATACATTTAAATTAAACAAATCTTGACATTAATGGCATTTCATTTTGTGCAGCTGACTTTTATAAATTAATTGAGCAAGGAGAAAGTGAGTAGGATTTTAGACCTGAATCCAGTGGAGGCTAACAAAATCACATAAGCGATACATTGAGCCACCTGGGGCTTGACTGAATGCAGGATGGATCAGTGATAGGCTCTCCCAGATGTATGACTCAAGAAGCCCATTAGTGTCAGTCCTTGCATGCTGCTTTGCTCTCACGTCAACGGAAAGGCCAAGAAAAATGTAAGTTTTACTGTATAGCGCAGGCGGGAACATTTCCTATTAATTAAAGCAATTCTACCCCTCGGTTTCTTCATTTGTGATATCCTACTGCAATACTTCCAACTATTGTAAAGCTCAGCATTACAAATGTCTAGGGTTCTGCAAAGAAGGAGCAAAAAATAGAGCACTAAAAGTTAATGAAGTATACCTGTCACACAAACTAAAAATAGCTCAACAACTACTCAAGAACCCAAGACTTCTTCTAGGTCTGATTTAAAGTATAGTATAAAAATACCAATGAATGAGATCCAGGAAGCATTACTTATGTCTGAACTGTTCACGCAAAGTGAGCATTGCATTATATATATATATACAGTGTGTGTGTGTGTGTGTGTGTGTGTATATATATATATACACATATATATATATATATATACAGTATTTGCCTATTAAGTGCATACCTGCTAAGTAATGCATAGGTATTAGACACATGCAAGTAATTATTACCACTCACAGAGATTACATTACTCCCCCCTAAATGGCTTGTTTGTCATGTAATTCCTAGCGCCTGTGGAGTTTGTGGCTGTGTTCATAATGTCTGACACAGATCAGCCCCCTGCTTTACGAGGTGTGACAATTTAATTCTCGGAATGCCTGTGGTATTGCAATATGGTGGCAAGTCACATATTTGAATACGAGCGTGTTCTAATATGTTCTAACTTGCACTCGCCTGGGATGTTGACTAAAGGGCCATACACACTATAAGATTTTCTGAAGACTTTTTCCTTCAGATTTACCGTTTCTATGTAGTGCAAGGGCCTGCCAGATTGCATACACATTGAAAGTGTTTAGGTTTGACCTCATATTATATGGTTTTGGTAAGTCTAAAGAAAAAAGTCTTCAGAAAATCTTATAGTGTGTATGGCCCATTAGTCTTTACTGAGTAGTAGAAGTGTTTTTTTTTTATCACAAGGAGATAGTTCACACAACATGGTACAACGATCAACCAACATTGCTACTTGAAAATTCTGAAAACGTTATGAAAATCTGTTCTGAGGCAAAGACTCTGGCCTGACAAGTGGATTCTCCACCATGACAATGCCTTTGCACAGATTTTTTTTTTTACAGTATATTCCAGGAACTAAATTGTCACACCTCCTAGCCTAACACCTTAGGACTTTCTACAAAGTTACAATGTTGCAGTCTGATTATAAGAGGGGAGGAGACTAAGGAAATGCTTCTTCCTGCATGCAGCAGACTGAAGACATATGCTCAACCTAGGCAAAATCAGAGAACTCAAGGATGTCTTTTTAAAGGTTAGGTTAACCTATGGGAAAAATAAATAAATGAATGTTTTTGCAAGGAAAAAAATGTGCATTTATTTATTTATATTTTACTTCAGCTCTCTGCCAATACCTCTGTATGGACTGTCAGTTAGCATGGTGGAGGAAGTGTCAATGGACCATGAGTGCTATGATTACCACCCTTGTAGTCTATTGATAACTACAAGTCTTTCTGCCATGGTGGTAATTCACTCACAGATCCCTGAGAATAAATGATGAGGCAGTGTGGGCTGCACTGGTTTTAAATTGACAGTAACTGCGGGGCAGAAGAACCCCCCCCCCCCTCCCACTGTCACATAGGGGGGGTTTGAGGATAGGAGGGGAGGCAATTGCACCACATTACATGGTATACGCTAAATACAGGGGAACTTAGCATTTAATGATAAAAGTTGGGACATTTATGAACAATGATGCTATTGCTGTATGTTGTAACATGTTACAAATTTATTTAGGAAGACTTGTAAAGTAACTGAGAGGACTAGCTTTGAAAGAACTACCAGAACAACTGGCCATATTTAGACGGTTCACCCACCCAAATCTCCAGCTGCTACAGTTAAACCTTGGATTGAGAGAAACTTGGTTGGATTGAGAGTAACTTGGTTCGAGAGCATTTTGCAAGATAAGAAAATTTTGTTTATAAATTAAGACTTAATAAACAAGCGATGTCTTGATATACAAATAGCATCATGTCACAACAGAGTATAAAAGAGAAGAGAGGCGCCTCTAAGTGTAGCAATATGGTTACATTTAATGAAGGTACAACATTTAGGCCCTGTTCACACTGGGGCGATCCGACTTCCAGGGGCGACCTCCGAGGTCGCGGTGCAAGCAGCGCGCCGCGACCTCGGATCGGCCGGCACGGACTTCATAACATTGAAGTCTATGACGGTCGCTCCGGGTCGCTCCAAAGAAGCTCCGGACCCTTTTTCTAAGTCGGAACGACTTGTGTCGCTCCTATTAGAACGGGTCCGCAGCTTCCCTATGGAAGGCGACCTACGGTGACCTGTGAGGCAACCAGGTCGCCTCACAGGTCGCCCCAGTGTGAACGGGGACTAAGCAACTCACATGGTTGATGAATAAAACAGGCACATCTAAGTATGCAGGCATCCAGAGTAAAGCTGTTCACATAGACCGTCCTCCTCACCGCCATCGACATCATCCCTTCCACACTGCGCTCCACGAACGCTTCAAGCCTTGCTTTCAGATCGCTCTACTGAAGGGTATTCCTTCTAGTCACGATTGCAGACTTGACAGAGGTGAGAGCCGGCAGTGCGGAGGATGGTCTATGTGGACAGCTTTACCCCAGATGTCCGCATACTTAGATGTGCCTGTTTTGATTATTAACCAGCTAGAGACATCATCCTGGTACCGTTGTTTAGAGCCAGCGGTCGGCTTTCCGGCAGTAAGGACCAATGCAGCTCGGGAGCCGCTTGATCATTACCCCAGCGAGCGGGAGGGGACGTCACCCCTCCCGCCGCCTTCTGTGGCTCTGCCCGGGTCTCCCGTCCTACCGGGAGACCCGAGCAACCAGCGGGCGCATCCGCCGGCTGGATGGAGTCCCGATCTAAGCCGGATGTGCCTTCGATCGGGTCTCCGATGACGTAAATCGGAGGCGGCGTCCATGACGTCACATTTGGGTTACTCGGCTGCTAAAGGCGGCAGTTTCAAAAGGTGAATGTATTCAAAAATGCAGTTTTCGGCGTTTTGAATACATGGAAGTGTAGTGGAGGGGTTTAGGGTCTTTTAGACCCTCGATCCCTCCATAAAGAGTACCTGTCACTGCATATTGCTGTCACAAGGGATGTTTACATTGCTTGTGACAGCAATAAAAGTGATCTGATTTTTATTTTTTTTTAAAAAACCTGTGTTAAAATAAATATAAAAAAAAATAAATAGGAAAAAAAAAAATAATTTTAGCCACCCCCGTCGCCGTTAGCTAACGCACAAAAGAAAAGGTATATGGAAGTCGCGCTGCGAATGAAATCGCCATTCAAACTCCACATGTGAGGTATCATCGCGATCGTCAGAGTGTGAGCAATAATTAAGAAAAAGAACTACTCTCTAACTCTAAACTGGTAACCGTTAAAAATTTTTTAAAGCGTCGCCCATGGAGATTTTTATTGACCATAGTTTGTCGCTATTCCACGGGTGTGCGCAATTTTGAACCGTAACATGTTGGGTATCTATTTACTCGGCGTGACATCACCTTTACAATATACAAAAAATGGGCTAAAGTTTAATGTTTAGTTTTTTTTTAATGCAGTGAAATGTGATTTCTCGTAATTTTTCCAAAAAAATGTCGTTTGAAAGACCGCTGCGCAAATACCGCGTGACAAAAAATATTGCAATGACCGCCATTTTATTCTCCAGAGTCTTTGCTAAAAAAAATATATATATATATATATATATATATATATAATGTTTGGGGGTTCTAAGTAGTTTTCTAGCAAAAAATAATGATTTTAACTTGTAAACAAAAAGTGTCAAAAATAGGCTTGGGGCTTAAGTGGTTAAATGTAACCATATTGCTAAACTTAAACTCCTATCTTTTATACTCTGTAGCTCCTGCTGGATTTTGCTTCTAATCCCCTTGTGGAGGCGCCATTTGTGGATGGACATTTTATGGTTACACAACCTATCACATTGCTTTAAACTGAATGACTGTTGAATAAATGGTTGTGGAACAAATCATCTGAGTTTCCATTATTTCTTATACGAAAATATGCTTTGATATACCAGTGCTATGGATTACAAGCACGTTTCCGGAACGAATTATGCTTGCAATCCAAGGTTTTACTGTATTTGTAAACAAACCAGCCCGTGGTCTAGTAGCAACACTACGGCCTCTTTCACACGAAGCGGACCGTATTGCAATCCGCTCCGGCACTTTTCTTTTTTTACGGACACGGATGACACTTGTGTCATCCGGTCCGTATGTCCGTTTATCATCCCATCCGTTTGCAGATGATTTACGGACATAATGTATGTCTATGGATTGCGGATGTCAGCGGTTGACACCGCTGACACCCGATTTTGCGTCCTTTCCGTTTTTTTAAACGGAAGAAAAAATAGGGTTCTGTTTTGTTCCAAAAAACGGAACAGAACTGAAAGGACGCAAATCGGATGTCAGCGGATGGTCATCCGCTGACATCCGCAATCCCATTGACATACATTATGTCCGTATATCACCCGCAAACGGATGGGGTGATATACGGACATACGGAACGCCCGTGTGAAAGAGGCCTACCACTGCTAAATGACAGATCCTGGCTGGCTGCAGCTTGTAAACAAAGCGGTCGGAGATCTTGGTGACATCATTGACCATTTTTGGTCAACGACATCACTCAAGATCCCCAGTCAGTTTGTTTACAAACCAGTGTCAGCTGGGGATCTGTTATTTTGTGGCGCAGCAGAGCAACATCACTGGTAAGGTTGTTGTACCAGTGGGGTCTGGTATGAGTTTTAAGAGGAACCCCATGCTGTTTTGTTTTTTTTTTTTCAAATCCATTTTAATATCCCTTTTAAAAGGCTAACTTGTACTGTTCTTAACTTCTTGTGCAGCTTTAAGGTATCCCCAAGCATGTTATTTAAAGGATTTGTGTACTTTAGGTTGCATTAGACCCCTTGCAAGGTATGGTATTTTTCAAAAGATGTTTCCCATGGCAGTGCCCAGCTTACTCATGTCCTTTATTGACAAAAGGTTACAAATTATCTTTGAAAATGGGCAAAAAAAAAAATTTAAAATGTTCACCTCCCATAGACATCAGTGGGGGTCTGAGCTAAGTTCAGGGTTCACAAATATCCTGCCGGTTTCACCAAATGTACAATGAGCTGAACTTTGCCCTGTTCATCCCTAGAGAGGTCAACATTTATTACATAATGTGGTAATGCACTTTTTTTTTTTTTTTTTTTTTGTGCAGTGAGCCAAAATGCATGAAGAAAGCTTTTTCATCCCGAATAGGCTGACTTACCTGCTCCATTTTTTTTTCTACGCAGCACACCACAATGCTAGGATGGTTCACATTTGTGAGCTGCAGAGCTGTAGTGTATGTGTGTTATACTGTGCTGTACTTGAATTTCGATGGTCTAATTATTCATGCTGAATAGGACTGCACCACATTGTACATGTACATACGTGCTAATGAAACATATAGGTGCTAGTGGGTGCACACTGATTTTGGGGTTCACATAGCACTAAAAGCCACAGAGATACAGAACAACTTGAAAATCCAGCATTCCTGTGTGGCTCCCCTCTTCTATATCCTTCACAGATCTGAGGCATACAGAAATATATGAAATTTGGCTTCCCTTGCATACACTGCAATGTGAAAGTGCTGCCTTCTTGAGTCACTTGGTGGTGCTGTGCATATATAATTACATATGGTAGAAAAAGCCTGGTACCAAGGATGTCAAGGAGGAAAATTCATATATGTTTTCCCCCTGCTGAGAAACATGACATGATTCATGCACCAGCAACTAATTACTGTGATTGGCAAGTATGCAAAGGGCCAAATTTACATATTCAGGACCCGTGCAGATCTCTGCAGCTGCAGAAAAATGTTACTACACTATATGTGCATATATTTACATCACTTTCATGCATATGTAGCACGCCCCCTAAAGGGGCTGCTGAGAATGTTTGTTTCCTCCTCACTTCCTTGACCCTGAGGCACCTCCAACCTGCTTGACACTATGGGTTCTGACATGATGGCTCAGAAAACACAATAATGACACCTAGATTTAGGTATATCAGTTTTACTGACTTTAAATGGAAAAAGAAGCAAATGCGATTTTAACACAACAGGAATTATGGCAGTCTAGGGCCAGAGTGAGATTCTAAATCTTGAAGTCCCATAAAGCACAAGGTAACCCGAGACTTAGAATCCTTTACTGCAATAATATCAGAAACAAATAGATATAATGATTTCTAACCGAATAAACCTATAACTATTGTTGCAAGAATAATGCAATTCTGCTTATAAAAATGTGAGAGTGACAAATCAGATATCTGACTCTATATTAATTGATAATAAGACGGTCAGATCTACCTAGTTCAGCTGCATGAATAACTCTTAATGGAATATACTTCAATAACAAGTTTAACCTGACAGAGTGCACTCTATCACCTATAGGGGGCCCCCTTTGCCCCTGAATTAGGCGAGTCTCTTCCTGAGCAAGGCCTTGCTGGTCTTCGCCAGCAGTAGGAGCTCAAATCATTCCAAGAATGATATTTTTAATCCAGGGGGGAAATGGGGTACTTGTATCCAGGTTCTGACTAAAATAAACAGTGTGATCCGCTGTATGTATGTAGAGGCGGTCTCTCGGTTCACCACGCACTTAGGCAGATTCAGCAGTGTCCAATGGCAACCGCTCCACTAATTCCTAGTTCTCACTGTAATTATACTGCATCACAGGCCCTATCTCTCTGTGTCTGTGAGCTGCTGTGCCCATTACAATGGGATATCTCTCACCCGATTCCTTGAGTACTCCTCTCCAACAGTCCACCGCACTGATTGCTATCACTCGCAGGTGTTGTCACTCTCGATCAATCACTTCACAGTGACATCCGCCACCTTTCGCTAGTGCCTCCGCACTAGGCCTCAGTCTCACTCCCTTTGCTCCCTGCAGCAGGTCTCCGGCTCTGTCCACCTCACACGTGGTCCCCGAGGCAAAAGAGCGAATCTCGGCCCCCTGCCCCTTATTTATAGACCGGCGGCTCCCTGGGAGTATAGTTCCATCCATCCATTCCACACAGTCTTCATCCTCCACCGGACCACATATCCCATAATCCAATGCGCCACTCTTCAGGAGAACCTCAGAACTAACAGCAAACTTAAAGAAACAGTACATCAGCCTTAACTATGCTGGTAGCGCTTTCCTCACTTGGCTACACATATTGCAGTTGTGACTGAATCTGGAGCTCTTCTTTAAAGAAGATCTCATGCACACAGATAAATACACAGTTAAAGCCTATATAGCCCTCTCATACCTGCCAAACTATTTAATGTGAAAATAATCAATTTAACTGTTTCGCAAATAAAATTCAAACTAGAAATGTTCAATAAATGTTATACATAGTTACGTTGGCTCACCCTGGACCAATATAACTATGTACAAACCATACCTTTGAGATCCCCCTTGAAGCTGGAAATCAGTAGAGTAGACACCACTACTCTGGTGATCTCCTCTAGCTTCTGGATCCCATGTCAAACAGCTGCATTCTCAACACAGGAGGTCTGCCCAGGTGCCATTCAGAGAATGCTTGGTGGAGAGTGTGACATCACCACCCCTCTCCACCTCATCCAGACAGAGGATGCTCATTAGGAATATGCAAAGCATTCTCTGAATAGTGCCCATGCAGAGATCACCGGAGTAGCAGTGTGGTGTACCAGGGGCAAAGGCCAGGTTTGGTATATACAGTACATACGGTAGTTATATTGGTCCAAGCTGTACCTATGTAACTATGTAAAAATACATGGAATTCTTCTTTATTCAACTGCACCATTGTTGTTTTCTGCTGTGTTTTCATTTACATTCTGCTTACTAGCTCTTGTGTAGTGCATGATATGTTTGAGGCAAAAGGCTGATGCCATTGCTGGTCAGCTGGAGTTGCAATATAAGGTAAGTAAATCCTTTTGAACATCCAAAGCCATTCAGCAGAAATTGGCATTTTTTGTGTTATTACTGGAAAAGATAGAAGGTTTTTTTTAAATGTTAAATTTCTGTTTAGTCAGCCTTGTTGTCAAACTCCACTGGCGCACTATACTGTATAGCATGTCACATCTATTCAGCTTCCTGCATCACTTTCTTACATCAAGCCCCCCCGGGCTGCAAGGGTTATTACTAGCTATCTCTATGGGGAAATAGAAGGCTTATTTACTTACTTTATCGCCAGTCTGGCCAGCTCAGGTGCTGTTCTCCTCTCCCTACCAGGGCCATCTTACCAAATGGGCATGCTGGGCAGTTGCCCGGGGGCCCCACTAGCCCAGGGGGCCCCACCTGCCCAGCGACCCAGCCCCGGCTAAGCATTAGTCCCGATTCCCGTGTGCATCCCACCGGTGAACTTAGCAGGTGGCACGCGCCTGTTGGCCCTACGCTGCTGTCAGGCCACTTGGGCCATGGGGGGGAGCCCACAATTGCAGGAGTGCCTGTCCGCCTCCACGGGAACAGGCACACATAGGACAGTCGAGTCTGACTCTCGTCCATGTGTGTGTTCACCGGACCCATCCGTCGAACTTTGAAGCTGTCATTAACCTTGCACTGCTGTACCAATAAATATAGCCTAATAATTTTGATAATTTGCATTTTTTTCTTGTGGGTGATTGTGTAGGCGTGGCCCCAGTGCACTGCATTGCACGGGGCCCTTTAATGCTCTTAAGATGGCACTGCTCCCTATGGTACTCCAGACTGTGGGTAGTCCCTTGGCATCATCATGCAATGCAAAGCTATTACTCGGGAGCTGAGAGCACCTTGGAAAGGAGGCTTTTCAGGTTTGGTCAAACCAATAAAGGGACCCTGTAGGGGTGAGGGATAAGGTAAGTATTACACGTTATTCCTCTACCCTTAAAGTGATTTTAATGAAGTCTCATTTTTTTCTATTAAAATAACAAACATGTTAACTTACCTCCTCTGTGCAGCAGGTTTTACACTAGGCAGCCCAGATCCTTCTCTTCTCGGGTCCCTCTTCATTGCTTCTGGCCCCTCCCTCCTGTTGAGTGCCCCCACAGCAACAAGCAGCTATGAGGGCACCCGAGCTAGGTTGCAGCTCTGTGTATCCATTCAAACATGGAGCTCACATTTGTCGCCGCCATCTCTGTCCTGATTGGCTGAGTTTGATTGACAGCAGCGGGAACCAATGGCCCCATGGCTGTGTCTCAGCCAATCAGGAGAGGGAGTCCCGGATGGCTAAGACATTTGTGGACATCTCTAGATAGAGGTGGGGCTCAGGTAAGTATTAGGGGGGCTACTGCACACAGAAGGCTTTTTATCCTAATGCAGAGAATGCATTAAGATGAAAAACCTTCTGACTTTACAACGCCTTTAGAGGGGAGATCCATGCCTAATATTTTTATGAGCACAGAGATGGGCTTTAAGGCATCAATTCACAGGTTAGGTCCTGTCTGTGCTCTCTCACTCTTGTCAGAACCTTTATCAGTTATCAAAAGGTGGACAGTTAACCACTTACCGCATACTAACGTATGGGTACGTCGGTAAACTTTGCGGTAGTGTACCGGGATGATGCCTCTAGCTAGAGGCATCATCCCGGTACCGTGGTTTAGAGCCGACGGTTGGCATTCCGTCAGTAACGACCGATGCGGCTTGGGAGCCGCTCGATCGTTACCCGGGGGGCGGGAGGGGACGTTCCCCCCCTCCCGCCGCCTTCCGTGGCTTTTACCGGGGCTCCCCTCCCACCGGGAGCCCCGAGCACCCAGCCGGCACGTCCGCCGGCTGGATGGAGTCCCGATCAAAGCCGGAAACGCCTTTGATCGGGTCTCCGATGACGTAACCCGGAGGCGGCGTCCGTGACGTCACTTCTGGGTTACTGTGCTGCAAAAGGCGGCAGATTTAAAAAATGGCTGTATACAAAAACGCCATTTTTGGCGTTTTGCAGACAGGGAAGTGTAGTGGAGGGGTCTAGGGTCTTTTAGACCCTCGATCCCTCCATAAAGTGTACCTGTCACTACATATTGGTGTCACAAGGGATGTTTACATTGCTTGTGACAGCAATAAAAGTGATCAGATTTTTTTTTTTTAAAAAAACTGTAATAAAGTTAAAAAAATAAATAAAATAAATGGTAAAAAAAAAAAAATTTAGCCGCCCCCGTCACCGTTAGGTCGTGCACAAAAAAAACGTATACGGAAGTCGAGCTGCAAATTAAATCGCTGTTCAAACCACACATGTGAGGTATCGCCGCGATCGCCAGAGCATGAGCAATAATTTTAAAAAAAGAGCTATACTCTAACTCTAAACTGGTAACCGTTAAATAAATTTAAAGCGTAGCCTATTGAGATCTCTATTGACCGTAGTTTGTCGCCATCCCACGGGGGGGAGCAATTTTAAACCATAACATGTTGGGTATCTATTTACTCGGCGTGATATCATCTTTCACAATATATAAAAAAATGGGCTAACTTTACTGTTTAGGTATTTTTTAAATGCAGTGAAATGTGATTTTTTAAAATTTGTCCAAAAAAATGGCGTTTTAAAGACCGCTGCGCAAATACCGCGTGACAAAAAATATTGCAATGACCGACATTTTATTCTCCAGAGTCTTTGCTAAAAAAATATATATATATAATGTTTGGGGGTTCTAAGTAGTTTTCGAGGAAAAAATACTGATTTTAACTTGTGAACAAAAAGTGTCCGAAATAGGGCTGGGGCTTAAGTGGTTAAAGCCACAAGTGGAAAGATAAACCAGAGCTGAGGTTACTAGGTGGAACAAAATAGGCATACATCAGGAAACAGTGAACACAGAAACAAAAAGGTGAGAGATCATTCAGCAAGGACCTGAAGGCTGATAAGTCCTTAGAAAAGGTCACAGTTGACCACTTGGTGCTTCCTCCTGCTGGACACATAAACTCACACACATGCATACACATTCATCTGTCCACAGGCCATGTGCTTGTCCACAGACACATGGCTAGAACAGCAGGTGAGTCTCCTAAGACACAGGTGATGGAGCTAGGACCAGGTCCCTCAACTAACAGTTCCAAGCCCTCGACAGGAGCATTTTGTGGTGTGTTGAAACTTGTTGACTCCCTGCAAAAAAAAAGCAATATAATGCCCAGCAAGTGTCACTGACTGTGCCTATAGCTTTGATGTCTGAATGGTGAAGAATGTCCACTCAGGGCTACCAGCCCAGCATATATTATTAGTACTGGCTAAGGAGCAAGTTCCCCCCATGCCCCAGCGAATACATTTAGCAAAAAAATATTAATTACAGATTTTAGAATTTTAAAGACTTACTATATAGTGTCCATACAAAAAGGTATAATGGGACTTTGACATTTACCAGTCACCCACAAACAAGAGTGGCCGCCATGTAGTGCTCCGAGATATTTAATATAGTTCATCTAGCTTTTTCTTCTTTTCTTTTTTTTTTTTTTTTGGAACCCCAGTACCTCCTTACAAGGACTGCAATCACTAGTCTGTATTACATTAATAGGATGAACCCTCTGAGATGCCATAAAATGGCCGCTGTGTACTAGAAAAAGAAACACATTAACATGACCTACATTTATTGTGTGAAAAACAAGAAACCACAGAAAAAAAAGTGGTCAAATGATGGATAGTAATTAAGAACTAAATGGCTTGGAATCAAAACATATAACTATCTGGTGAATGTGTGCATTAAGATAAAAGACTAATTAACCAATTATAAAACAAAAAGATGCATCTCTGGGTTAAAGGTGGGTGTACCTGTTTAAGTGAAAAAATGAAGGTTCCAAGATGTTACAGCAAATGGATTTATGTAGAAAAGAATTCCATATGGGGTAGTAGGCAGGATTTTCTTAAGCTTACTTATAACTATTAAAAAAGACACCTTCAGACTTAAATTTGGAATGAAAGAGGCCGCGGCCGTTTATTATTTTACACATTAAAGATCGATAAATCTTTTAAACTTTAAATAACAGTAGTATAGAACAAACCCGGTCCCAACGACCCAGGTTGTCATAACTCAACTAAATACATTGACACATCCAAAAGGCAGGCGGCTCACACCCGCCTGGCACACCCCCACCACGCGGCCTCTTCCACGCAAGTGCCCAGATTGGCATTAAAAGTATCTAGGCCAATGTCTGATAGATGGGTGTCATCAAACCTGTACAATCCACTAGTACCTCCCTCCAGCTCTATATGCCGAAAGGATAAAATACCGACGACGCGCAGCAGCTTCTCCAAAGCCCTGTTTACGCGCTTACGGATTTTCTCAAGCGGTTTCAAATAACAGTGCTTGAACCAAGCAAGTCTAGGTATAATCTCTGAAAAAACAATGGTCAAAAAAGGGAATGTTGACTTTAATAATTGCAAGTCATCCCGGATAGCAAAAATCAAGTCTAATGTTCTCGCTCTGCCTACGTCATTCCCCCCAAGGTGTACAACCAAGGCATCCGGAGGGGGGAGAAACTGCAGTAGTCTAAAAATTTCCGGACGAAATTCCGACCACAGCATACCTCGCTTGCTAAACCACTGAACCCTAAAGTAATTGGGATCCAGACCGATGTTTTCGCCATAAGGACGTCTTCTGGCTCGTGCACGAGCCCAGTGCACGAAAGAATGTCCGATGATCCACACGTCCAGACATTGACCTGAAAAATTTTTTAACAAACAGTGTCAGGGCGGATGTAAGTTTGAAAAACATCCGACTTCCACCTGCCCAACTTTTTAACAACTTGATCACCGAGACCCAATCTTGCCGCTTCAGTAGCAGCACCAATACGAAATGAATGAGAAGTTAACCTTTCCTCTTCCAAACCCAATTGAACGAGACATTTTTTAAAAACAGCATTGAATTGATAGCCAGTCAATGGCCTACCATCCCGATGATTAAACAAAAATGCAGAACCGGCCGATCTGATTGTCAAAAATTTTTGTAATAAACGTACCGGACATATTGAAGAATTGAGAAACCTGTGCAAAATAACGCGCTTCCCAACACCCAATTGATCCGTCTTAGAGAAGCGTATTAAAATGCAGCATGACACGTCAGATAAAACCGCATCCGAGAGAAAAAGACCAGAGCTAAGCGTCCTACTCGTCGGCACCAGCTCCGATATCCTCAGTGCTGCAAAAAACATCAACGAAAAAGCCGCCTGAAAAAGGACCGACTCGTAAAAAGAAAAACAAACGACCGACGTAACCGCACACAATCTCTCCAAAAGTGGGACAGTAATGGGCTTCCTAGAATCGGGCAAGAATTTCGCTTTACGGTAACCCTTCAGGGCCTGACGCACTGTAAAAAAGGAAGAGCATGAAGGGAAATTTTTTAGCTTAACGAAAAAGGATACTCCTGCCAGAATTTTGTTTACATGAGACCAAGCATATTCCCTATGGAATAAAGAATTTAAAAAAGATAAAACCAAATTTTCCGAAAAACTATCGGGGGATGCACCCAAGGACTGAAGATGCGACAGCCATAATGACCATGCTGATTGGTATCCCGCCATGGTCGCCGGAGCCAAAGAACGCAAAACATTCTTTGCTACCAAGTCTAGACTATGTGCCATAGGTGGCTCGGGTAATGACAGCTCAGCTCGTCCGCTTCCGGAAACAGCGTAAAAAATCGCTCCATCTGTAAGCGAGACAAAGCATCCGCCAAACCATTATCTTTGCCGGGGACAAAAGTCGCCTTAATCCAAATATTAAGCGATAAGCATTTAGCTACTAAATACCGCAATAAGGCTATAACAGGAGGGGACTTTGAAGACAAACAATTGATAGCGAACATCACCCCCCTGTTATCAGTCCGAACCATTAATCTTCTGTTCCGAAAATGATGGCCCCAAATCTCCAGGGCCACCACAATGGGAAAGAGCTCGAGAAGAACACTGTTGCGTGTATAACCCAATTGAACCCATTTCTGGCACCAGCGATCAGCGCACCAATGCGTGCGCCAAATGGCGGCAAAGCCGACCGAACCCGCTGAATCGGTGAAGAGACAAAAATCCTTGTCAAGAACGAATTCTTCCTGCCAAAGACTTTTGCCATTGAAATCCGTTAAAAACTGGAACCACACCAGCATATCCTCCCTGACCTCCTGAGTTAACCTCACGTGAGAATTTGGCGACTTCAGACCCGCAATCGTTGCATACAGCTTCCTGGAAAATAGCTTACCCAGGGGAATAACCCTGGAAGCAAAAGCCAGCAAACCAAGCAAGGACTGCATCTCCTTAAGGCGAACCTTACGTCTCCGGATCAAAGTTAGCAGGCAAAACTTCAATTTAGACACTTTGTCTAGCGGGAGCCTAAATTCCATCTCATCGGAGTCGATTGTGATGCCTAAAAATTGAATGCAAGTAGACGGAAAAGCCGTCTTCTCATGTGCCAACGGGATCCCAAACAGCTCGCACAACTGAACAAAACCATTCAGCAAGCGCGAGCAGTCTGTAGACCCTGCCCTTCCCAAGAACAAAAAATCGTCTAAATAATGGACGATGTCAGTCGAATCGCAAAGAAGCGAAACTGCCCATTCCAAAAAAGTGGCAAAACACTCAAAATAAAAACATGACAATGAACATCCCATGGGGAGACATCTGTCAAAATAAAAATTACCCGAAAAGAAAAACCCCAGGGAATTAAAGGCGTCCGGGTGGACCGGCAGCAGACGAAACGCCGATTTGATGTCCGCCTTGGCCATCAAAACCCCTTTGCCCAGACCCCTTAATTTAACCAAGGCATCGTCAAACGAAGAGTATTGGACCGTAGCTAAATCCTCGCTTATTTCATCATTTAAGGAATCCCCGAAAGGAAACGACAAATGATGAATAAGCCTGTAAGAATTAGGCTCCTTCTTTTGGACAATGCCCAAAGGGGAGATCCTAAAATCCTCAAAGGGTGGGACAGAGAAAGGGCCAGCGAATCTACCTAATTCGATTTCTTTACTTACCTTATCGGCCACAACCAATTCCAAACCCGCCACGGATCTAAGGTTATCTACCAACTTACAACCCTTACCGTAAAATTTGGGAAGAGGGAAACCATCCCGAAAGCCCGCAATTAGTAGGGTGGCTCTCACCCTGTCTGGGTAGCGCTGGAGCCACGGGAGCATGGCGGTGAGGTTCACTGGGGTTACCGCCTTTGTGTATAAAACCCGGTGCCTGACCCCCTTGCTTCTTGAAGCATTTTGCAATGGGGTGGGCCCCAGAGCAAAAGGCGCATTCGTGCCGATACTTGCACGAACCCGGCCACTTACAGACGGATTCGTTGAAGTTAAAGCACACTCCTTTTCTAAATTGAAAACCCGGGGAGGCTGCTTGGGACTGTTGACTCGGAAAGGGCTGTCTGGAAAAAATAGACCTCTGGGGGAGAAAAAGGTCCAGCCAAAGGCTGACATCCTTAGTTCCCCATTTCATGGCAGGCTGCACCGCCAGTTTTTGGCGAAAAGCCACGTCATACTGGAACCATGACATCCCACCGAAATTCTTGTATGCTTCTAATATGATATCTGCGTGTTGGAAAAGCCCCACACTTTTGGTAGGGAATTTCTCACACATTACTGATGAAAAAATAAAGAAACCCTGCAACCAGTTATTGAAAGATTTGGAAACAGGGCGCCTTCGTTCCTCATCATCCTTCCTATCCCCTTTAGCAACAAAATCCCTAGCCGAAGGCAACAGTGACAACATATCAATAAAATGTCCCTGCCATATCCTCTCCTTAACTGATTCGGATAGGTGGAAACCTAGCGGGGACATTTCACAGGTGAGAGTTTCCCTAAGGGAAGTCTCAGGTAAATTTTGTGATTGAGCCAGGAGATAAGAAGCAGACATCTCAGAGTGCAAGCTCTGGGACCTATGAGGTTCAACCTCCAAATTGCCCATATGAGGAACCCAGACATCCCTAGGTGAAGGGGCATGTTGTGATAACCCCATATCTCCAACGGGGTTGGCAGATACTGCCGTATCAGTGGCCGGTGTACCAGTCCTGCAAGACCCAGCAACCGGACTGTTCTCAATCATAGACCTAAAATCTTTTAAAAAATTTTGAAGTAAGCCAGCAATGGCTGGCAGGGGGGTACCGTCCTGAGCGACAGCACCCCCAGTGTTCATAGCTGAGGTAACCTGTGTTCCCAGGGGCCCACTGCTCAAGGCAGATGCTGGTGACCCCTGCTGCTGTGTCCCGGGGGGCCTAGGGGCCCTAGTAGGGGCTGGAGGCCCGGGCTGCTGTGTCCCAGAGGGCCCAGAGTCTGAACGTCTGGCTGGCGTGATAGGCAAATTCCCTGGGGGCCTAGCGAGGAATGTGGGGGCTGGCATTGTGTCCATGAAGTTCCCCTCACCTGATCTCGCCGGCGCGATCCCCTCCGGATTCCTGGTCCCGCCGATCGATCCCGCCGCCTCCGACCGGGCCCTCGCTCCGGGTCCTGGAGCAGGTCTTCCCGCTGGTCTTCTCCTCGGCGAGTCTTCGCCTCCCCTCCCGGCGCGCCTGACGCCCGCCGGAGGGGAGAACCGTTGGCGCGGAGTGCGCCGCCTCTTCGCCGGCCCGATTCCTTGGCCGGTTCTTCCGGGTGTGGCGCGCCTGCGCACACCCCTCTCCGTGACGTCGTCCACGCCCGGCGTCACCGACGATGACGATCTTCCTTCCGCGCCCGCCGCGTCACCGGATCCTCTTCCGACGTCTCTTCCGGCGGCCACCGTCTGCACCGGTCCTGCGCGATCTTCACCTTCCGCAACTTCGGATGCCGCGACGAGCGGCAACTCGAAACACCGCCGGAGCCAGTCTTCACCGCCATCTTCTCCCGCCCGCTCGATCAGTCTTCTGAGGAGGCTCATCTCGGCTGAGGTAAGCGGGGGCGCCTAACTCCTCTTCTTCGTCTCTTCTCCTCTTCACAGGAAAGCTGCCGCTGACTTCTTCCTCCCCGACCGCCTGCTGGACTACCGACAGTGGACCACTGCTCCCGCCGACGATGGACTCTGGAACCGCTGGAACCGCTGGGCTGTCTTCTTTCTTCGCTGCTTGACCGACGGAGTGACGTCTCCTCTGTGAGGGGATCCTTAAATGGGTCCTCTTGAACCCCTTCAGCCAATCAACTTTGAACTCTTCATAGGCGGGAGAAACCGGCTCAGACAGGTCAGGGGCTTATTCTCCCTAGATACTAAAGTAAGCTAACTAAAACCTATAGCCAATCAGCTTAACTTAAAAACTGACAGGCTCTAAACTGCCTGACAACTAAAACTCTGCCTATTCCGTCTCCTAAACTATCCTCACCTGCCACTACCCCATGAATAAAAGGGGCCATTCGTTCCCTTTTCTCTTCATTCCACCTTTTCCATAATTGTAATACATTTCACGTCTCAATGATAGAGAGGGGAGAATCTCATGTCATTACCTTTGTCAGAGTTACAAGAATGTAAACAGTACTTGGCAGGTAAATGGACAGAAGGAGGAAAGTAGAGGACTGTGGATGGATGGACAGATGGATAGAAAGATTGATGGATGGAAGTAAGGATGGATGGATAGATAGATAGATGGAAGGCAGGATGGATGGATGGACACTCATTTATGTCTGTATACAGTGCCTTACACTGCAGTGGGGTGACATGTGGAACCATCCAGTGCACTGTGGAAAATTGTAGCCTTTCTGCAATGTTCTGCTCTGCATTGAACCGTACCATATATCACACCAGCATTGTGGTGTGACCATATAAAACATTTGGATAGATGGAAGAAATGAAGGTTCGATGGAAACCTGGACATTCATGTCTCCATACAGTGCTGCAGTGCAGTGACATGCTGTGCACTACGTTAAATTGTAGCACATCTGGAATTTTTTTCTCTGCATTGAACCGCACCATATATCACACCAGCATTGTGGTGTGACCATAGAAATCTATTGGATGGATGGAAGGAATGAATGAAGAATGAATAGATGGAAAGAATGAAGGATTGATATATTTCATTCATGTCTCCACACAGTGTGTTACGCTGCAGTGCGGTGACATGCAGTGCCATCCAGTGCACTACGGTAAATTGTAGCACATCTGCAATTTTTTGCTCTGCATTGAATCACACCATATATCACACCAGCATTGTGGTGTGACCATAGAAATCTATTGGATGGATTGAAGGAATGAATAGATGGAAAGAATGAAGGATTGATATATTTCATTCATGTCCCCACACAGTGTGTTACGCTGCAGTGTGGGGACATGCAGTGTCATCCAGTGCACTACGGTAAATTGTAGCACATCTGGAATTTTTTGCTCTGTATTGAACTGCACTGTATATCACACCAGCATTTTAGTGTGACCATAGAAAACAATTGTTTTCTATGTGCCTTTGCAGTGACTGGCATTAATCCAGTGCAGAAACATAGCAGTCACCACACTTTGTGTGAACAAGATCTCAAAAGGATAAACCGCAATAAATACAACTGTGCATCCAACAGTAAAACTATATCAACTCTGCAGTTACCTCCCTTTTAATGCTGTGCATGGACATAAATATAATGATTTAATGCTGCCTTTTACTAAGCAGCCTGGGTGCTTCATGAAGGTCAGTTTCCTGGTGGATGATAATAAATGCAATATATTAATATATGCACACAGTCTTGTGTGAGGTACGGAGAAAACCCAGTACATCATCCTGTAATCACATGTAGCAGAAATAATTTATTCAATCAATTAAAGGGCACTACCAAGGGATGATTTGACAAGCGTTGCCATGCCAACAAGCAAGGAAGACGGAATGTCTGTATTTAGTGCTCTACATTGTGATATATGTAGCAGATTTTGAAAGCTGGAATGCAATCACCATAGTCCAAAAGTGTGGAGGGAATATAACATTAACCTGGAGCTTCTATACATATTACAAGAAGAAATTCACAAAGCAGAACTATGGGCAGAAATGTGCTATATGTTGTCACTCGTCAGTCATTCCCTTACCATTTATTTCCCACATTTATATACTGACAACATTTTGAGTGGTGTTTTCTAGAATATTAAGGGCCATTCACATCAATTTCTACCCCCTGAGGAGATTACAATCTTTTACAACAATTGAATTAAAATTCAAGGCATTTCAGTCAGTAAAATTTTCTTCTAATCAAAAAAATGCTAAAAGCTAGTTCCGCATGATGTGTGCTGTTGGGTCAACCTTAAAAGCTGCTGTCCCCATAAAAAACACCCCTAAGAAAAAGGAAACATTTTGATAATGAAAAAATGAAGCATGAAAAAATAGTTCCTTTAAAAGTTCATCATACACTCGTAAAGTGACAGGTGCTCTTTAAAGTGCTCCAACTATTTTTTAGGTAAGTGCTGGTTGCTGTTGTTCCACAAACGTGCTCCCCCTCTTGTGCCTCCCTCACCAGAGAGCTCACCCCTCCTGGGGGTAACCAGAATCTATAGCAATCAATATTTGGCACAGCAGACCTGGGCTCAACATCCGAATGACAACCAGTGGCTGGAGCGGCAGGCCTAAGGTTCACATGCGGTGGTATATCTTTTTCCTTTTGCCTCCTTTTACATGTAAAAACATGAGAAACAATCTCCCATAGTGCAAAATTGTATGGTTCCTTTATTTAAAATACATACTAATGCGCTTACAGCAAGCCGGCATGTACACAGCATGAGAGAATACAGGAAGTCCGGGTAGCAGTGCGTTCCACTAACTGTACCGGAAGTGACGCAATGTCGCTGGTAGCTCCTCCCTATGCGTTTCGTCACAATGATGTCTTAAGGAGCGGCACCATATTGCTACACTTCTCGGTATTTATATGGTCTAGTAACCTAGCAACCCTGAGTCACATGATTGGTGGCCATATTTGAGACAGTACGTAATGCCTGATGAAAGTTACTTAGGCTCTTTTTTTTGTTAGTAACCTGGCAACCCCGAGTCACATGATTTTGCACGTTAAAGAGCACTAGTCACTTTTTTGATCACGGGAATATTTATTTCAATGATACTAAATTAATGTTGGTTTTTTGCTTTTACTTCCATTCACCTTTACCAAACACTGGTTATGCACCTATAGCACTTTTTTTGAGCATTAAGTACTTTATGGTACACAATTATAACCCTTCCATAGGCATATTTACATTGCTAAGCAGCACCCACCCACTATACACTTTTTGCAAAATTTTCTTTTAGCAGAGCTCTGAATCTCTTGTTTGTTCTATGAACCAGATCCTAGTATATGCTGTATGTAGTCATTTTATGTCTATCAAAAAATAAGCAATGCTAAAAAATATGCATTTCAATGAATTTAGTGTCAATTTTCAGTATATACATTCAGCCCTCGTTCACATTAGGCTGATTTGGAGCCTTTTTCCACCAATGACACCATCTGTATTGGTGTGATGCTAACTTTGCAGGGTCGCACCAATTCTCAAAAGTTGTTTCTGCACTACTTTTGACGACTTTCGAGGGGCTATTTCAATAGACATCTGTGCAGAAACCCTCACGGATGTCTGTCAAATTGCCCCAAAGTCAGACTGAAAATGCCGGTATGAAATCAGCTGAACTTGCACGATTTCAAACCTGCCCTCAGTGTGAACCTACACTAAAGATGGGAACTTGGATGGCCTTACATTTGTTCTTGTATTTGTATAAAATACAAACAAGTCTCTTTAACAAGAACAACATGTAAGTCAAATGAATACCTCTTCAATAAAACAGAAATGTAGTCGATTCACATCTACTTTTCAAGTAAAATGAAATAGAACCTTCTAAAAAAAATAACTAAAAATGTCCATTTGAAAACAGGCACAAAGCTTTGGGTATCTCTTTACCCCCTTTTATAAGATGGCCCATTCAGAGTGCCCTCTTATACCAGGTATCCCCCCAGAGTGCCCCCTAAAATCAAACGTCCCATTCAGAGTGCGCCCTTAAATCAGTGCCCCCATCAAAGTGCCCTCTTATATCAAGTGTACTTATCACAGTGACCCATTACATTAGGTGTCCCTATCAGAGTGCCCCCATTACATTAATTGTTCCCATCAGAGTGCCCTTCTATATCAGGTGTCCCCATCACAATGCCTCCCTACATCAGGTGTCCCCAACAAAGTGCCCCATTACATCAGGTATCCCCTTTAAAAAAGAGTGCAGGGTGGAAAATGGTTAGAACCCCAACCATTTGTATTGCTGTCCATTAACTCTTTGGAATGATACCCCCCCCCCCCCCCATTTCCTGTCCTTGTTACAATCATTTCCCAGGACATGAAAAGCACAGTGTTCTACAACTTTCTCAACATAGTTTTTTACTGTGTTTTTCTGCCTGCTTGTAATGCCCTTCATAAGCTCCCACGTCTCTCCTTTTTCCCTTTCACTTACATTTGTTTTATACAAACAGTTCACGTTAGTTGTAGTCATATGCACTGCTCTATGCACATTGCACATCTCATAGTACATAGCCTCTAGTCCATCTTGGGAGCGACCAAGAGAGAATGCCTACATTCCTACATACACTGGAACCCAGGGGTAGGCAACCTTTCAGAGGTTGAGATCTACCTGGACAACATGTAGGAAATCAAAGATCACCTGAAGGTCAGCGCCCTATTTAAAAAAACAAAAACTATCAAGTCCTCAATAAAAAGACCGCATAAAGAACACATAGTGTGTCACAGTAGTGTCCTCTGCCCCCCCACACATCACTCTCCCCTACAATAGTATTCTCTGCCCCCCTTCACAGCATTCTCCCCCACAATAGTATCCTCTGTCCCCCTTCACATCACCCCCCCCACAATAGTATCCTCTGCCCCCCTTCACATCACCCCCCCCCACAATAGTATCCTCTGCCCCCGTTCACATCACTCTCCTCCACAACAGTATTCTCTGCCTCCCTTCACATCACTCTCCCCCACAATAGTATTCTCTGCCTCCCTTCACATCACTCTCCCCCACAATAGTATTCTCTGCCTCCCTTCACATCACTCTCCCCCACAATAGTATCCTCTGCCCCCCTTCACATCACCCCCCCCCCCCCCCACAATAGTATCCTCTGCCCCCGTTCACATCACTCTCCCCCACAATAGTATTCTCTGCCTCCCTTCACATCACTCTCCCCCACAATAGTATTCTCTGCCCCCCTTCACATCACTCTCTCCCACAATAGTATTCTCTGCCTCCCTTCACATCACTCTTCCCCACAATAGTATTCTCTGCCTCCCTTCACATCACTCTCCCCCACAATAGTATTCTCTGCCCCCCTTCACATCACTCTCTCCCACAATAGTATTCTCTGCCTCCCTTCACATCACTCTCCCCCACAATAGTATTCTCTGCCTCCCTTCACATCACTCTCCCCCACAATAGTATTCTCTGCCTCCCTTCACATCACTCTCCCCCACAATAGTATCCTCTGCCCCCCTTCACATCACTCTCTCCCACAATAGTATCCTCTGCCCCCGTTCACATCACTCTCCCCCACAATAGTATTCTCTGCCTCCCTTCACATCACTCTCCCCCACAATAGTATTCTCTGCCTCCCTTCACATCAATCTCCCCCACAATAGTATTCTCTGCCCCCCTTCACATCACTCTCCCCCACAATAGTATCCTCTGCCTCCCTTCACATCACTCTCCCCCACAATAGTATTCTCTGCCTCCCTTCACATCACTCTCCCCCACAATAGTATCCTCTGCCTCCCTTCACATCACTCTCCCCCACAATAGTATTCTCTGCCCCCCTTCACATTACTCTCCCCCACAATAGTATCCTCTGCCCCCCTTCACATCACTCTCCCCCACAACAGTATTCTCTGCCTCCCTTCACATCACTCTCCCCCAAAATAGTATCCTCTGCCCCCCTTCACATCACCCCCCCACAATAGTATCCTCTGCCCCCGTTCACATCACTCTCCCCCACAATAGTATTCTCTGCCTTTCTTCACATCACTCTCCCCCACAATAGTATCCTCTGCCCCCCTTCACATCACTCTCCCCCACAATAGTATCCTCTGCCCCCCTTCACATCACCCCCCCCCACAATTGTATCCTCTGCCCCCCTTCACATCACCCCTCCCACAATAGTATCCTCTACCCCCCTTCACATCACTCTCCCCCACTATAGTATTCTCTGCCTCCCTTCACATCACTCTCCCCCAAAATAGTATTCTCTGCCTCCCTTGACATTACTCTCCCCCACAATAGTATACTCTGCCCCCCTTCACATCACTCTCCCCCACAATAGTATCCTCTGCCCCCTTTCACATCACTCTCCCCCACAATAGTATTCTCTGCCTCTCTTCACATCAATCTCCCCCACAATAGTATTCTCTGCCCCAGTTCACATCACCCCCCCCCCACAATTGTATCCTCTGCCCCCCTTCACATCACTCTCCCCCACAATAGTATTCTCTGCCCCTTCACATCACTCTCTCCCACAATAGTATCCTCTGCCCCTTCACATCACTCCCCCTACAGTAGTATCCTCTGCCCCCCTTAACAAAACTCCCCCCAAGGAATGTCCTCTGCCTCCCCCTCCACACACACAGTAGTATCCTTTGCCCCCCTCATAGCAGTGTCCTCTGCCCCCCTCCCTACAGTAGTATCCTCTTCCCCCCATAGCAGTGTCCTCTGCAACAGCCCCACAACTGTGTTGTGGTGCACTAGTGTTGGGTTCAAGAGGTTAAAGCAGATTAAGAGGAGGTGATGCAACGCCTCCTCACCATCTGTCTAATGTTCTATGGAGAGTGATCTGAATGTGGATTGCTCTTCAGAGAGCAAAGCTAGTGTGAATAAGCCCTAAGTCTTAAAGTCCGCTCGTGCCATTCCTTCAGAGCCCTGTAAGTGAATGGCAACTCCCGCGCGCATGTGCGGGAGTGACGCCACCGAGGCTCTGGCCAAACAGATGGCCACAGGATGCGAACCTAGAAGAAAGACAGGGTATAGATGGACGCCGTGTGAGCGGTGAGAAGGCGGCGCTGTGGGGGCTTCATTTTAACCACTTGCCCACTGCTCACTGTGCTGCTACTGCGGCAAAGTGGCTCGTTAACGTCTGGCGACGTAGACCTACGTCACCAGACCCTCGCCTCTCTCGGCGGCGCGCATGTGCCACCGGAGGTGCTCTCCTGCTGTATTCAGACACAGCGAGAGTCGGGCCAGGGGAGGAGAGGCGGTGATCGACTGAGGAAATCCGCCCGCTTGTGTAAAGAAAGCGGGTGGATCTCCTATGTGACAGACAGGGACAGATTACAGGATTCAGCATAGCTGAAGCTGCGATCTGTGTCTGTGTCACACAACCCCCTCCCCCCACACACGTCAGTAAGCATGAGGCATACATTTAACCCCTTGATCACCAATAAAGTTAACCCCTTCCCTGCCAGTGTCATTATTACAGTAACAGTGCATATTTATAGCACTGATTACTGTAGTAATATCACTGGTACCCCCAAAAGTGTAAAAAATGTCAGTGAGATGTCCGATCTGTCCGCCGCAACGTTGCAAAAATCGCAGATCGCCGCCATTAATAGTAAAAAAAAATAAACAATAAAAATGACAAATCTTTCTTATTGTGATTTTTTTTTACCAAAAATATGTAGCAGAAAACAAATTGGCCTAAAATGTTAAAACATTTTGATTTTTAATTTTTTTCAGGAATGTTATATATCAGAATGTAAAAAATATTGTTTTTTTTTTTTTAAATTGTCGCTCTTTTTTTCAAAAATTAAAAATCGCACAGGTGACCAAATACCACCAAAAGAAAGCTCTATTTGTGGGGAAAAAAAGGACATAAATTTAATTTGGGTACAGTGTCGAACGACCGCATAATTGTCCGTTAAAGTAACGCAGTGCCGAATCGCAAAATATAGCCTGGTCAGGAATGGGGTAAAATCTTTCGGTATTAAAGCAGTTAAAAATGCGCTCATTGAGAATTTTTTTGTCAAAGACATGTAGCTAAATACATTATGGCCTAAATATATGACAAAAATTGAATATATTGGATATTTTTTAACTGTCCAAGTAGAAAATGTCAATTTTTTCGCAAAATTTTCGCTCTTTTTTTATTAATATCGCAAAAAATGAAAAGCGGAGAGGTGATCAAACACCGCCAAAAGGAAGCTCTGTTTGTGGGAAAAAAAGGACGTTAATTTCGTTTGGGTACAGGGTTGCATGACCGCGCAATTGTCAGTTAAAGTCGCGCAGTGCCAAGTTGCAAAAAGTGGCCTGGACGTTAAGCAGGAAAATCCTCCAGTGGTAAAGTGGTTAAAGGAAATTATACTAGCTCATTATGCCTTTATCTTTCAGGTTTTTATTTTTTACAATCTTTTTTGGGGAGGTTTACAACCTCTTTAACAGGCAATTGAACAGGTGTACCTAATAAAGTGGCCGGTGAGTGTATATTTTTTAAACCAGAGTTTAGTGTCACTTTAATGCTTTCCCTAGCTCTCATAACCCCATAATGAGACAAATTGTAGAAGCAGAAGTGTATAAGGGAATAATATAACGTCTATGTTAAATTCATGATTTTACTGTATCTAAACAAAATTTTATTTTTTGGGTGTAAAGTCAGGGTATTCCATGAAAGTTTTTCCAGTTCATTTTTTTTTATAAGTTTTTTTTATGTTTTAGAATGTACGGCTGAATTCACAGGCAGTTCATAATACAAAGTAAATGACTGAAGAAAATGACATTGCTTTGTTCCAAATGAGTACCTGAATTGTAAATATGAAAATCAGCATCATCCAGTCTGTAGCGTGGTCAGCTAAATATGGACCATGATGAACCAGGTCAACCATGCCTAACTGTGACAGCTGAGCGAGCTGACTGCTCCACCTTTCACATCTGTCAGTAGCGCGGCTCTGCGTTGTTGGCCTTTACCTGCCTAATAAAGTTTTGCCCTCAGCAGGTAATGCTCTTTATAAATTCATGACTTGCCATCCACTATAACAGGAGGAGAAGCAGATGATTCAGCAGAACACACTATACCTTCACAAGCCTTGACTATAACCATCTGTCTTTTAAATATATATTTAATGGTAACATTATCATAGTCAAGTATAGCACTGAAAGATAAGCCATGTTGTGCTTTGACTTCTACCAGAACGCCTTTCAAAACAGAACACTGCTGTTTACTGGAGCCATATTAAAAACGCGTTCTAGGCAACTTTTAAGGTTATTATTTGTGAAGGAACTGAAATTCCCAGAATATACATTTGCCTTGTCACAGACAGTGCCAATTTATAGCAAAGGGACCCCCCTGGGTGTAAATCAAACTAAGGCCCTCAACACCGGATTGCTTCAGTTTCACCATTCATAAATAAACTCATTGCTATGTGACTAAAGGAAGTATTGGTGTCATGTAATCGAAGCCGCGGCTACTCCATATAACTAGAACCATTTTGCTGCCATGTTTTTAGGGTCCTGTATGCTATTGGAGCAATGCATGTTTAAAAGCTTCATTGATAAATACATTTTAACACTACTGTTGCAATAAATATGTACAGATCAAATACTATGCCTTTAACCACCTCTGGAAGACTTGACCTCCTTCATGACCAGGGCGTTTTTTACTATTCGGCACTGCACTACTTTAACTGGCAATTGTGGGGTCATGTAACACTGTACCCAAATTAACTTTGTATCCCCTGGTGCCTCCCCCTGTTTTTGGAACATTGGAGAATGTTGTAGAGCAAGTGGGCAGGAGTTTAGGAGGAGCTGCCTGGAATACTTATGAGGCCCTCGGCCAATCCCCAGGAGTGGGCTGGCAGGGGGCAGAGTTTACCTCATAATAGACATGGGCCATACCAGCAGGACAGTCCGGTGGAAGATAGAGATACAATGCTGAGGAGGCTGTTAGTAGCCCCTCCTAGTCTAGGGGGGTTGACCTTGGGCCTGGGCTCTGGTGCTTTAAGGATCCTGGCACACCACACGGGAGGACACCCTTCCTGGAGGCACGGGAGCAAGAGAAAGGACAGCGTGAGTAGACCAGCACTGCTGAGGACTTACAAGGGGGGAGACTGCCACTCTGCCTGAAGATAGCAGTGTGCTTAAATCATCTACCTTCCCTAGGAGATCTCCTGTGAGTCAGCTGGGCAGGCTGGTGAGAGTCAGCCGGGTGGGCTGGTAAAGAGTAAGTCTAGAGGACTGGTGTGGAGAAGTTAGCCTGGTGGGCTAGTGAAAGGGGCTGCTGCAGCCAGGAGGGCTGGCAGGGCCTAAAAAGGTGGAGCTGGGACCAGAGAGCACAGGAAGGAAGTGATGTGAAAGTACAAGCTGTGTCCCTCTACCATTCTACACTCATAGGGGGTGCAAGCTCCTGCCTGTAATGGGCTGCTGCTACATTTGACTGGAGCCTGTTAGATCATCACATAGCTGGAAACAGGCAAGTTAGTGCTGGAGGAAAAAGTTGGAGTTGTATATAGACACTGTATATAGACTGAGATGTCCCTGATGTTGTTGCTGAAGTCAAGTGGGAATCCCATAACCTCCCATCCCTATCCAAGTTATTAACCCTCAATAAATAACAAAAGAACAGTCACAGACTGTTCTCTGACTCTGGAGTGCCTGTGAAGATTCAGTGTGCCTGACTGTGCAAGAGTGGGGCACCCAGTTCATTTGAGGCTCCTTAGGGGGAGCGCTACATGTTATAAGCTATGGGGTGATGTAATTAGTCCAGCTACCATGTGATAGATGTGGGCCAATCACAGCATAGGAAACATAGCTTTTATGAATGAATTCATTCATAACAGCTTTGTTGACATTGTGATCATGTAATCGCATAGCGATCACATGATCTCCAGGCCGCTGGTACTTGGACCTGGACGTTGCATGCCCCTAACCCAAATCAGGCTGGATTGTGTACATACAGCTGCAAGAAAAAGTATGTGAACCCTTTGGAATGATATGGATTTCTGCACAAATTGGTCATAAAATGTGATCTGATCATCATCTAAGTCACAAGCGGCTCCTGATGACGTCAATGGTGACGAAACGCGTAGAGCGTAATTACGTCATTTCCGCTCCAGTGAAACACAGATCCGGTCGCTGGAACACATAGCGTCCCGGAAGTTACCACCAGCGAGGGTTTTGCGGTCCCTATTTACATTGTGCATTCGTTTACCTGCTTTTAAATGTGAGTACTATATATTTTTATACAAATAAAGAAGTACTTCAACATATGAGGCTCTTCTTCTTTATTTATAATCATGATTTTCACTTTGTCGGGATTCGAACCCGGGACCAGCCACATCCCAGGCGGTAGCCCTGCTTACTAGGCTACCGTCCTCTCTGGACATTCTTCCCTGAAGCCTATTATTTTAACCTTAGTCTTGCCAAGCCTTGCTCATCACCCTTGATTCCCCACACCTGGTACTTCCCTATATAAGTTCAGCCCCTTGCACTCAAGCTTGCTAATTATTGAGCTCCTGAGCATTGATCAAGCGTCTTCTCATCTCCGGCTCTATCTACTACCACAAATCCACTGCTGACCAGGAACTGACTACCGACTACTTTTCTGCTTTGTCCCTACCTACTGAACTGCTACCTCCGTTACCGATCCGGATTATCTGACCACGCTTACTGCTGCCTGCCCCGACCTTTGGCTCGTCTGACTTTTCTCTGATTGTCCCTTGTCTGCTTCTCCACCTCCGGACCGAACCTGCACTCTGCCTGGCTGGGTGATCCTGGGGACCGCAACCTAGTGTTAGCTTGCAGCGCAGTCTATCCCCACCATCAGGGGCTCTAGTGAAAACCAGCTAGCACTTAGTTTCTGCACCTCAGCTGAACCCGTGTCCTCAGCAGAGTACTACCTGGTGTCCATCCGGCATCCAGCACTGCTACCACCGTAGCCAACCCGGATTGTCTGACCACGCCTCTGCCAGACTTCCTTCACCTACTACCGGCCTGCGGTCCTTGCCACTGGGCTCCACTCCTACCTCCGGCCAGCAGTCTTCTGACTCAGGTGAGCCTGTAGGATTGTTACACACTTATTAATTTACATTGGCACATTTGAGAGATTGCATTTGGATCACTTTTTATTATATTTATTTATTTATTTCAATTAATTTATCATCGCCAATTGAACAATTGGATGCACTCAGCACAGAGTCACCTTGTTTCCTCTCACAATTTTATCCCATCTATTTTCCGATATTATTGTATTTTATTTGTCACATGTTGCCCACCTATTATTTTATTACAGTATTTTCTATATATTTAATATAATATTACAGTCACTATCACCTTACTACACTTTATGCACTTGCTATATTATTGATTGTTACTATTGTATTACCATCATTATTTGATGCTAACTGTGTTTACTATATTACCACCTACCACACATTTTCTCAGTGGTGCAACACACCCAATTATCACCACTACAAATATACCATATACTGTTAGGCAGCGCCGCCCACCTCACTATTCCTACATACATTTGAATATAGACTTTTAGACTATATTTTGAGGTAGGCTGCAGCCAATAATTATATCCACCAGCGCAGAATTTCCAATTCTCAATGTTTCCTATTTGTGATTACCAGGAACTGGTATACCTAATCTATCCATCGTGCTTTTCTTGCCCTGTTTGTTTAGTTGCAGTTACACCTATGGGTACTTTTATGCCATCTAGTTGAATAATACACCCTAAACAGTTTTGCTACCTTATTGATTTGATGCCCAATGTATTTAACAACTGGTGCTAAAAATGGTCCCACTTGCCTTCTATTCTCAAGCTTGTAACCAAATTTAACCAAAATGAAACTAGTATTGCTTTTTTTCTCCCATGCTCGCCCAGTGGGCATTGGTCTAGCGCCCCTGTGTGTAATCTGGCCTCCTTGTCATCATCAAGCACCTGGGGATTTCTTTCCCTCAATATAATCCTGAAGAAGTAAGAAGTAAATTTGCAAAACATGTCAAGACTGGCTGGCTACATGTAATATCATCACCATTGCGCAAGTTGACATCACCTTCAAGATTATAGTGCAGCCTTTTAAGAGGGATTTAAAATTTTATGATGTTGTTTTAACAATTTCTTTTGTAAAAAAAAAAATCATATGCTTTATTGATTGTAATGTCCTTGCTGGTAGCAAGAAAAATCCTATTGCCATACAATCCCTTCCAATATAAATACGTTTTATTAGGATGTAGGCACCTTAGTTATGATTGGTCTTTTTGAACACAGATTTTCTAATTTTCTCATACCTGTTACCCCTGGCACACAAACACTGCTTCCTCCCACTGGTTTGAATGTCCTTTAGTGACAAACAAGCCTTTGGGAGGAACCACAGGGTGCAGAGGGGGGATCAAGTGTTCTACCCACACAAAAGTGTCAGATACAGTCTGTTTTACAGACTGCTATGTATTTAGAAGTGCAGAACACTGCAGCAAAGGTAAATCAGGCCTCCTGCCCTGCTAAACAGGGCTGTGCTGTGTGAAAAAGCTGTAACAATCTCTGGACTGGAAGATTAGAATTCAAATCATTTGGTAGGTAAAACAGTTCCTATATTGTGCCTTTCAACCATGTTTAGCGGTTTGCCTAGATTTTGGCTTTAACCTTGAAATAATATCAGTTCCAGAAATCACTAATTACCTAATTAACACAAATTTAAAGTGTTTGTTTCCCGAACATCTCATATTCCTGATACGTGCCTGCTGTACCATGTACTTGTATGAGAAAGTATTCTGTTCTCTTTGTATTGCTTCCTTTTTGTGAAATCCCTGGCATTCCTGCTAGTCCGTCTATTCTTCTATTACAAACTGACCACACTAAGCTGGAGCATATACTATGGTCAGTTCTCTAGCTTTGCTGGGAACTCCGCCCGCTCTCCTCCAATGATCAGACATGTCATGACACCCCCACCCAGCCACTCGTTGGGAAACTCAGTGTGCTGCTGCTTCTCCCCCCAGCTCTTATGCAGCTGAGAACAGAGGGAATTAAAAAAAATGGAAAAAAGTTTTTATAATGGGTTTGTTTTTTTCTATATCTATACAAAAATGTTTTTCATTTCTATTTTAAACTGAATGGGTTGTTTTACAATATTATAGTTTACAAACACTTTAACCTTAGTTAGATTTTAACATTTTTAACCATTTTTATGTCTATTTTTTAGCTTTTCTTCATTCTTTGATACTTTTTCTTTGGCCTCATTAAAAATAAACAAAACACATTGGGGTATATTTATAAAGCAGTAAATCTGGCATTCACCACGTATTCATTACAGATGAATCTCCATGGTGCAAGTGCTTTCAATGACAGTAATTGATTGACCAGTAGTAAATGTTTTCTGAAAATCACATTTACTGCTCTATAAATGTTACTTTATTTTATTTCTATATAACTTAATCATTCTTTTGTACCGGAAAAGTAATTTTAGGGACATTAAAGTCAGGATTAAATTTGCAGTTTTGTAAGAGAGACAGAAGAAAACATTTTGTTGCTCATAAGACCAGTAAAAACCTACCTTGCGCACTCCCCCCACCACCCCAAACCCCTGCAGCCTTAATCTTCTTGTGCTTCAGGGGGTAAAATGAGCCAAATGAGCCAAGGGACACTCATCAAGACTACCGACTGCTGACTGAGGAAGTCCTTCCATGACGTAACGTGTAAAGCAGGGGGGCCTTGAGTGACATCATAATGCAGATGGGAGGAGCTATTTGAGAACCTGTCGGGAGCACAGGAGCTTTAAGAGGTTGATTAATCACTGTGGGTGCTGTTTGTTACCATATAAATGTGCTTGTGGTTTTCTTTGGAGATGTAAGCACAATTTTAACATGTTTAATAAACAGTATGCAAAACACTAGATGTCCCTGTTTTTCTTCTACCTGGAGGAAAAAAATCAACTATCTCAGTCAGGAGGCATGAGCAGGGAGGAGGAAGTGTGGCAGAGGAAAGTGACTGTGGAATTTTCCTTTGTTACGGTGGCTTGGTTGCTGGGTACTGACGCTACCCTCAGCAGGTTTTCTATTACCTCCTGTAATCCAAGCGATTAATTGATGAAGGTAACTATCCAGCTGTCAACACATAGGTGAAGGTGTTGAAGAATATAGACGGTGGTTCCTTTTTTTGTGGAGAAGCGTTTATGATGACCACTGTTTTCATTTAATTATTTGAAATAGTTTATTAATGACACACATTTTCATTTGCAGAGTTTGGGCACGTTTTGGTAATGAAGATTTTTCACAGTAATCTGCATAAGAAGGACACTTTTTTTCCTTTTGTTATCGTATAGACTTTATTAAACACCCTAGTTTTTTTCCTAGAGCATGGCTTGTGGAATTTACTATTATTTACTGTATTATTTACCATATAAACCACTTTTTTGTCAGTATCTTATATGCAATTTATTATATAAGCACAAAATGTTTTATATATATATATATATATATATATATATATATATATATATATATATATATATATATATATATATATATATATATATATATTTATTGGTCATTATTTGCTTGAAAAGGCACATACCGTATTTATTCGAGTATAACACGCACACGTGTATAACGCGCACCCCTGATTTTCGATTAAAAATCGGTATAAAATTTTGTTTCACACCAAGCATTGTAATTGACAAAAAAACTTTGTTGAACACGTGTGGCCATGATAAAAATAATTTATTGACAACGTAAACTGGTATAAACACAATACCGAAATAAAATTATGCTTACCGTAACGTGTGGGCGAGGCGAGGAAATTAAGCGGCGACCATACAGCGGATAATAAGAATTCTCACCCCCAGTTCGGGCCGCCCACAAAAAGACGAGGGGACTTTTTTTTCTTCGCCCTCGCGTACAGTGAGCGGCTGCAGCTCGGAAATGGCGCAGTGCAAACTCACAATTCACCTGCGCTATCAATGGACCGGCCGCCACTGCCACCCCACCCCAGCCCTCGTTTATAACGCGCACCCAAACTTTGATTTCTTTTTTTGGTAGGAAATTTTGCACGTTATACTGGAATAAATACGGTAGATGTTTGTGAAATAAGAGAGAGCGCTCTGACTATGTCTGCTGACTATGCTTGCCCTTTCTGTTCCCCTCCTCTATTCATAGAAGCTGTACTATAGCTTTCATAAATAAAAAATGATCTATGAATGAAGGAGGCAGACATTTCATTCATCTGTCCGTCCTCCATGCATTGATTGCTTTTCATTGATTGAAGCTATGGGGAGGGAAATGGCCAGCATAGGGCAGGCACTATTGATGAGTGCTTATGACGGGTCCCTTGGCTCATATTAATACCTCACAGCACTTGAATATTACAGGGAGGAGCTTAGTGACATCATCACGCCACCCAGCAGGAGCTGCCTGGATACAAATGACTGGCGATGCTGTGGTCTTACCTTTAAGGGGACATATACCTATATATGTATATGATCATTTGTTTTTAAGGTGGTGCACTTCTGAGGATTAGTGTATTTTAATGAGTTTGAAGTGGGTGAAAAGGGCTTCAAATTTCAACTATAACAGCAGCCAGCTGCAAAAGGGACACTTCTTATTGAATGTAAGCTCTGTTCCTTATGCTGATTTTTAAAAAAAATTGAACTAAAATTATCATTTACACTCTCAGTGCATCTGTTGATAAATATCATCTGATTTTCCATTGTAACAAAAACATAATACCTGAATTACTGCTGCTTCAGTATACCAGGTCTGCAATTCAATCCTCCTGCCTCCCAAGCCTTATTATTGCTCCATCACTGGCCAATAGAGAGGCTAAAGATAGGAAAGTACCCAGAAAACATCTGGAAATACTGGTCTCCTTAAATTGGTGAACTGTACCTACAAAACAGCATTTGCTGAAACATTTTCATTTTTTTTTCAGAGTTGCTTCATAAATGAGCACACATATTGGCTTGAATGTTTCCTGTGTCCCCATAATATATCATAAGACTGGTTTTAATCTTTCACAAAAGGTCTTGCGAAGGCTATTGCTTCACCAAGCTTGACAAAGTTCAAAATGTATGTTGGCACAATGTATTTTTCAAGGCTGCTATTTAGAAATCCTTATGATCTAATAAAAATCCTATTCTGACTGATCCACTCATCCCTGGTCCTGGTTTTCAAACTGCAGTTTGCAGGATGTGAAAGAATGTAGAACATATAACAAAGAAAACATAGAAATACAGTACTCCGAAGGGTTAAGCAGAATCATGAACAAAAGTCTTACACTGTAAATAAAAGGATTAGACAAATGTTCACTACATACTAGATATTGTTTGTCACAAAAGGGAAAAATACATTAGACTTGAATAGTTCTGGTATGCAAGCGCATATTTTCAATATAAATGAAAATTAGAACAAAAATACAAACCCAATTCCAAAAACGTTGGGACACTGTACAAATTGTGAGTAAAAAGGGAATGGACTAATTTACAAATCTCATAAACTTATATTTTATTCACAATATAATATAGATAACATATCAAATGTTGAAGTGAGACATTTTGAAATGTCTTGCCAAAAATTGACTCATTTTGGATTTCATGAGAGCTACACATTCCAAAAAAGTTGGGACAGGTATAAGAGGCTGGAAAAGTTAAATGTACATATAAGGAACAGCTGGAGGACCAATTTGCAACTTATTAGGTCAATTGGCAACATGATTGGGTATAAAAAGAGCCTCTCAGAGTGGCAGTGTCTCTCAGAAGTCAAAATGGGCAGAGGATCACCAATTCCCCCAATGCTGCGGCAAAAAATAGTGGAGCAATATCAGAAAGGAGTTTCTCAGAGAAAAATTGCAAAGAGTTTGAAGTTATCATCATCTACAGTGCATAATATCATCCAAAGATTGAGAGAATCTGGAACAATCTCTGTGCGTAAGGGTCAAGGCCGGAAAACCATACTGGATGCCCGTGATCTTCGGGCTCCTAGACGGCACTGCATCACATACAGGAATGCTACTGTAATGGAAATCACAACATGGGCTCAGGAATACTTCCAGAAAACATTGTTGGTGAACACAATCCACCGCGCCATTCGCAGTTGCCGTCTAAAACTCTATAGGCCAAAAAAGAAGCCATATCTAAACATGATCCAGGGGCCAAGGCTCATTTAAAATGGACTGTAGCAAAGTAGAAAACTGTTCTGTGGTCAGACGAATCAAAATTTTAAGTTCTTTTTGGAAAACTGGGATGCCATGTCATCCGGACTAAGGAGGACCAGGACAACCCAAGTTGTTATCAGAGCTCAGTTCAGAAGCCTGCATCTCTAATGGTTTAGGGTTTCATGAGTGTGTGTGGCATGGGCAGCTTTCACATCTGGAAAGGCACCATCAATGCTGAAAGGTATATCCAAGTTCTAGAACAACATATGCTCCCATCCAGATGTTGTCTCTTTCAGGGAAGACCATGCATTTTTCAACATGACAATGCCAGACCACATACTGCATCAATTACAACATCATGGCTGCATAGAAGAAGGACCTGGGTACTAAAATGGCCAGCCTGCAGTCCAGATCTTTCACCCATAGAAAACATTTGGCGCATTATAAAGAGGAAGATGCGACAAAGAAGACCTAAGACAGTTGAGCAACTAGAAGCCTTTATTAGACAAGAATGGGACAACATTCCTATTCCTAAACTTGAGCAATAGCATATTTTCTCTTCCATGCCAAAATAGAGGCTGTCCTTCAGGACACGGTCCCGAAGTTTGAAAAATTATGGACTCCTTGGATCACCCATTTTTTGCCCCCTGGTCTTGACATCGCTTTGCTGCGCCTATGATTGTACCCTGGGCCATGAATCCATACTTATTCAACCTGCGGTTCTCAGGTCGGTCCTCCCCTGGGGGAAACGTGCACCCCACGTCTTCCCCCCCTTCACTTGACCTTTCCCCCTTCTCCCCCCCCTTTCTTTTATTATTTTTTTTTTCTATCCCTCCCCCTCTACCTTCTGCTTCTCCCTTCCCACCTTTTAGGCGGCCCTTGATTATTCCCACCCACCCATGTATCATGGTCTCCCAGACTCCTCGGGCTCTTTTGCATTGTCCCCCGTTGGGGTGCCAAGGGGCTTTATTTGTGTTGTCATTTCGCGTCTCTTATGGGGGACGACGCTACAATTTAATCTCACCAATGACTTGCACTCTTCCTCCTGCTTGTTAATCTACATCCCTGTTATACGATGTTACTATTAACGATTTTGTTCCACTCTGTATTTTTACACCACAGTTGAATGATTCATTGTTACTGATTTCATATCGTTGGTACCTACTGCCATATGTTGTGCTCAATGTCGCACTTGATTGTTCACCCTTTATTCTAAATAAAATTTTTGAACAAGGAAAATTATATATTTTCTCAGTTTAAACATTTGATATGTCATCTATGTTGTATTCTGAATAAAATATTGAAATTTGAAACTTCCACATCATTTCATTCTGTTTTATTCATAATTTGTACAGTGTCCCAACTTTTTTGGAATCGGGTTTGTACATTATTAATCTTTTCTGACCAGTGGCCATTGATACCTAGATGCCCAGGCCATATTTAGCAGCGGCAGGCAGTGTTAGTTAAAGTGCTACTAAACCCACAACAGCAAAATCAGTCTGTATATGCAGAATAGCATGCTTATTATACTCACTGTGGAACCTAAGTGGTTAATCCTCTGCACTGTGTGAAAAGGTTGCTCTTGAAGGCACAGATCCTCCTTCTCTTCTTCCACTGACTCCAAAACATTTTGCCACTTACACACTTCTCTTTTAACTAACGTAAAAACATTCTATACATTATTTACCTGATGATGATTAATATTTTTAACACTGTATTTGTATCGGACAAGTACAGTGTTAAACAGAAGAACACTTCCAACTTCAGGTTACAGTGGCTTCTGCAGTCCCATCTGTAGGCTGAAGCTTTATTGTTTCAAAAAAAACCCCACCATGCATGTGATCACTATATTGATCACCCTAATTGGTTCCCATCTTTAGTGGAGGTTGAAACTGTCAGTGACAGTAGTGATTAAGATTATTTCTATTATTTTATGGTCTCGTATAATGTGTCTTAAGTCATTATGCCTAATTCAGAAAACGTTACCAAAGGATAGAGATCTTTATTTTCAGCCATGTGTCTGTAATCTGTAAATGGTCACGAGATGGAAAAACTGTCATTTAAAAAAAAAAAAAAAATACAAATATTTATCCTTGTGTTTGCAATGTGAGCCTTAAGCATGTTCCTAGTCTCCAACAGCTCCTATAGCACATCCACTGTCTCTGGACATCTTTTAGCACATGTGCAGTCTCTGACCGTCTTTTGTAGTATGCCTGTAGTGTCTGAACATCTACTGTTGTATTTCTGCAGTCTCTGATAGCTTTCTGTGACAAGATTACATTTACTGAATATTATGTGCATCTATTTGGTGGTGTCAGGAGCCCCACTTGTGGCCCCAATTTTTAGGTAATTTGACCATTACTGGTTTAGATCTTCTCTTAGGATTAATTACTGTGAATGTCCCCTGTGGGGAGATTTTTTACTCCTTACTTGGTGACAGGGTGTCATCAGGAGAATAAATTAGCACCAATCTATCCAAAGGGAACATGTACTAATTGAGAAAAAAGAACAATCATATTTGTGAGTGTATTTTTCTGTATTTTAGTTTATTTAATTTAGTGTTCTTTGCATTTGATCTGGTTTTATTTTATTTTTTCTAGTTTTTTTTTTCTGTGAAATAAATTTAAAGTAATGAGGGTAATTTCTATATCCTTCAGGAGCCTTTTAAATCCAAATGCATAAAAAACACCTTAATTTCACTTTCTCCGTTGACTCCAATTTCTTAAAAATGTTAACATTTTCCAGCAATCTCTGAATTTATGCCATTATATCAGAAAATTAAAATTCTTGATTTACCCATCTTTAATGCAAAAATAAGCAAAGCATGAAAAAGATCATAGAGAGGACTAAATTATAAAATAAATATATATCTATTTTTTTACATTATATCATTAATGTCTTCCTATGAAGAATTCTGGTCACTATGTTTTGTAGTGTATGAAAGTGTGAATGCAGTTCTATTTATTGCAAAAAAATTTCACATATTGTTTGCACAATATGTAGTCCTAATTATATACAAAGGAAAACATTTTTTCTGGGCTTGGTAGGGTCAAAGTAGCAATAATGTAATGGCTACTAATGAAAATTATGAATGCTAATGCAAATGCTTCTAAAGAACTCAAATTAGGAACCATCAGAGTCATTATTCTAAGGTAGGAAAATTGAAAGATCAGGGCAAGGGGAAACATAAAGGATCAGTGAGTAGAAATCAGAGCACAAATACAAGTATGTATTCTTCTTGGAAAATGTTTTTTGCATGCTTCAAATGCCATAATATGCTTTGTATTACAGGCTAAACACACCTTTTATACAGGAAGTATTCATCTTCCATTTTGCTAACCACTTCCCTAGTTCTAATTGTAAAATTAAATATTTTGTATTTTTGCTTTTGTTAATCCTGATTTTCTGTGTCACTAAAAGTGCTTAAAGTTTTCCTGTGTCAAATGGTAAATGTGTAATTTCTTTATAAAAGGGTGGACTTGGTTTCCTGTGTTAAAGTGTTACTAAACCCAGGAGTCTGGTCTCCCTTAGAACACAGAACATGGAAATGCAATTATTTTAGTAAATATAAACTGCTAAATACCTTTTGTCATCAGCAGTATATAGCAGTCTTGTGACTTCTATCAATGTCTGGTTAAAGCTTGAAGGAGGAGCTTTTATTCTACTCTTACTGTCCTATGAGGCTGCAGGACCCTTGACCCTCTGTTTGGACAGTGCTGATTGGCCGTGTGCTGATCACATGCACCCTCCCAAGAACAAAAGAAAAATTCTCTAGCAATACACACCAAACTGAGCATGTGCAGAGTGACTAAAAAAGGCTCTGTTCTATCAGGAGATAGACTGGGGACAGTGGAAGAAGGGGAGGATCAGAGATTAGATAAACAGATTTCTCAGTTACAATTTACCACCAGCAACTTAAAGTGTTATTAAACCCAGGACCCTGCATTCACTATATCTGCTCTCTCACAGTAAACAGTACATGGAAATACAATTATTTTTGTAAATATAAACTGCTAAATACCTTTTTCTCATCAGCAGTATATAGCAGTCTTTTGACTTCTATCAGTGTCTGGTAAAGCTTGGAGGAGGAGTTATCATACTGCACTGGCTGTCCTATCAGGATGCAGGACCCCTGACACTCTGTCTGGACAGTCCTGATTGGCCCTGTGCTGATCACATACACCCTCCCAAGACAAAAAAATCTCTAGCAATACACACCAAACTGAGCATGTGCAGCCTGACTCCACTAACTCTGTCTTATCCGGACATGTTTTGCGGAGAATGCAAGAAGGGAAGGATCTGTGCATACAAGACCGAACAGCTTTTTTACACAACGCATAGGATTAACCCCTTAAGTTCCACAGTGATTATAACAAGCATGCTTTGCTGCATATACAGACTGATTTTTCTGTTGTAGGTTTAGTAAGTACAACAGCACTTCCATTACACAAAAACTTCCCAAGAGTCCCATTTCCCTATTCCTCGTGAACTAATATCACCAGAACCCCCCTCCCCACCCACCACTATCACCACTATGGTTCATATTTACCTCTCTGTCGCAATGCTTAGATTCCAGGTACAGAGAATGGCCCCTAATAGCTCTGGCATTGTTATTTCTGGTCAACATAAATGGAGTTGTACTCCTACAGTAGAAAGATTAGGAATACAGCCACATTCAACTCTGGGGGGAGTTATAGCACTACCATGACGGCATGCTGAGATGCACACAGGCCCCAGGATATTATGAGCTTCAAAGTGGATCTTCCATTACAATGCTGGGCCCCTGCCTCTGAAAAAAATCACTACATATTGGTAACTGATAAAAAAAAAACTTGTAAGAAAAAAAAAGTTAGATTTTATACTCACCTTACACCTGTCTACCCCCCCCCCCCCTCTCCATGGCATCTAGGCACAGGTGAGATCACTCTACTTCCAGCAGGACCCTGGGAACTAGTTGTGGCAAGCTCAATATTGTTTAAAAAAGATTTGGATGCTTTACTAAATACACAAAATGTAACAATTATAAATAATAACACCAGAGATTGTTGATTCCAGGGAAAACTGAATGACCTTCTGGGGACCAGGAAATAATTTATTTCCCCCACTCCCCCCCCCCCCCCCCCCCACTGAAGCAAATTGGAACGTCCTTTATTGGGAGTTTTTGCCTTCCTCTGGATCTATTGTGGGTATAGGATTCTGTATATGAAGTTTTCTATTTATTTATTTTATTGACGTATTTTTCTATTAGTTAAACTAGATGGACTTGTGTCTTTCTTCGGCCTGTCTAACTACGTAGCTATGTGATGAACGGGATAACAAATCTCATGATAAGTTGTTGTTGCACTGGCCTTGAGTGTCTTCTCACAAGATTTGGGGTACTCCTCATGTACTCGGAATACCTAGGAAACTTGTTGGAAAGATAATGGTGTTACGTCATGCAATACAGAAGATGAAGGTTAGGAAAGTGTATAGTCAAACTTTTTTCTTACAGGTACATGCTTCAACTACCTCTTTGCAGTGATTTTTGCAGGGGGAGGGGGCCTGAATCTAACAAGCAATTTTTTACTGCAAGGTTCATTTTAAACAATGTCTACAATTCTATCATGCTTATGTTTCCATTTTCTGTAACATTTTCCATAAGCTTCGCACAATGTCACATTATAGAAAACTCATTGGTAGTATCTTTGTAGTATCCGCCAACCTCACCTGTTTTTTCATGGTATGTCTCCCCTGTCTTCATTCTCATTCAATGTCCCAGCCGTATCTTTTGCAGATCGTCTGCTTTGGAATATGTTGCTATAGCAACCTCACACTTCCCGGGGTTTTCAAGCCAGACTAGAGACATTGGGCATTAATTGTTTTTCAAGTGTTGAAGAACAGAACTATTCCTATGAGTGAGAAGAGAACAGTTTAAATTGAACTAGACAGTTAACATATTTTTTTATTACTCAAGTTAATAACTTATGCTGTTAATTTCTAGAAAGAAAAGTTCGTTTTGTAAAAAGGACATGCTGCTGTTTAATGTAAATTTGCCCCCAATAATAAAATCATGGCAGTTGAGTTTCTGGGGGTGTCATTTCCTTTTGAGTTCCTTTTGAGTTGGCTGACCTCTGGATCAATGAAATAAAAATATTTAGTAAGCAAATAGTTTATCCAAAAAAAGTACAAGCTGTTTGGTTATTTATATATGTATATGAATATTTGCCCAGGTCTGGAAGAAACAACAATAAAAGGTCCAGTTAACATCTAGTTGATATTAATTGTTTTCTGTCTCATGCCCTGGTGAAGGCAGTGGTTCTAGACACCCAAAATGTGTTGGCTACTCTTTTGATTGTTCTTCTGACCCGAACTGAAATAAATTCCTATCTAGACCATTTAGAAGGGGTACCATGCCTCAATTTTCATTTTTTTTGGTACATATCACAACAAACCAAGGAATCTGTCAAGATCCTCTGGGTATAGAAGACACCTGCCCAGGAACCAGATCACCTACATCAACATCATTGCATTAAGATTGGATAGTAATACCAAATAGACAACCTTGTGGGTTCAGCAATATCTTTCCACTTTCCTTTTTTTATAATAATGTACAATATTTACAGTGCTGTTAAAAAGTTTTTGCCCCTTTCATGGCTTTTTTTGTAAATATTTGTTATACTTAAAAAATTCAGATCCGTTTCTTGGTAATTTCTTTCTGCAATAAAATTGTATGTGCTTTGACACTGGAACACTTTAGGGGGATTTACTAAACCTGGAGCCCACAGAATGTAGTTAAAGTGGAGCACCGGCCTATTTTGCAACTTTAGTGATTCCTGGAGTGCTCGCTATGCTGATCAACAATTGGGCATTTTAAATTTTTTCGGGGGTCCCTTACCTTATTTTCAGGGCATTTTTGATTGTACTTCCTCCTTCTCCCCCCTCTGTGGCCACGGCCACCGACATCACTTCCGCCTCTGCATTGCATCCTGGGAGCTGTTTGTTATCACTCCCAGGAGGCTGGAATCAGGAAGAACTCCCAGAACACTCCCTGGATTTAGGAAGAAGGACACAGCAGATTACACTGCGGCTTCAGATGCCCACATCCAAGAAGGCCACGCCCAGACAGCGTTTTTAAAAGTAAGATTTTGACTAAAATCCAATACTGTACACCTTGTAAGTATGAGAATAGCGGTTCTGTAAAGGGCGATGGATTAGTATTATAGGGGTATTTTTAGTTAAAAAAAGGTATTTGAGGCTGGAATTCCACTTTAACCACTTAAGCCCCGGAAGATTTTACCCCCTTCCTGACCAGGGGGTATTTTCCGATTCTGCACTGCGTGACTTTAACGGACAATTGCGCGGTCATGCGGCGCTATACCTAAACGAATTTGACGTCCTTTTTTTCCCACAAACAGAGCTTTCTTTTGGTGGTATTTGATCACCTGTGCGATTTTTTGATCATGCGCTATAAACAAAAAAAGAGCGTCAATTTTGCAAAAATAACAATATTTTTCAAATTTTTTTATATGAAATTCCCCCCAAAAAAATGTAAAAATCTAAATTTTTTAACATTTTCGGCCAATTTGTTTTATGCTACATATGTTTGGTAAAAAAAATCGCAAAAAGCGTATTTTGATTGGTTTGCGCAAAAGTTATCACGTTTACTAACAAAGGGAAAGATTTTTGTCATTTTTGTTGTTTTTTTTTTTAACGCGTAATGGCGGCCATCTGCGATTTTTTTTGCTGTACTGCGACATTGCGGCAGACAGATCGGACCCTTGACTGACATTTTTGACACTTTTGGGGTTACCAGTGACATTACTGCAGTAATCAGTGCTATACATATGCACTGTTACTGCAAAATTACACTGGTAGTGAAGGGGTTAACTTTATTTGAGAGGGAGGGGCTGTGTGTGTCCCTAGGGGCGTGATTCTAACTGTGATTGGCTGTCTGTTGAGCTGTAGAAACAGTGATCAACGGTTCTACATAGTAGAACCGTGTGATCACAGTTTCTACACAGGGGAGAATGGCAGGCGGCTTGTTTACACAAGCTGCCTGACTTTCTCCCTCTGCATCGGCGATCGCAGAGTGAGCGGCGGACATCGGGTCCGCCGGTCACACGCGCGGGGGGGTCCGTGACCACGCGGGAGCGGGAGCGCGCCTCCGGCGGCGCGCGCTCGCTCCCTAGACCCTCACAGGCTAGCGACGTAGACCTACGTCACTTTGCCTGTGAGGGGCTGACTGCCAACGTAGATAGTCGTGCGGCAGTCAGCAAGTGGTTAAGCTGTGTATAGTAAACAATCAGCTTCTAGGTTTTAGCCCTTGCTCACATAGAGGATGGGTTTGAAATCCCACCTGAAAAAAGCTGTGGCAAAGACACAGCAGACAAATCAAACCACAGCCTTAGTGGGGTGTGGGTTAGTCATTACGCACGCTATCTCTACCCCCCCCCCAAATAAAACCACAACCCCCAACAAATGCAAGACAAAATGATGGCCTCTTCGTTATAGGCAAACCAGCCCACGCTAATACATGTCTTTTATGACGTAGGGTTTGGATCGATACCACCACACCCAGGAAAGGAAACATCCATAAGTGTAATTAATTCAGTCTCTTTATGGTTTAAGTCCTCATACCTGTGCGTGAGCAACACACACACTCTTGGCAAATGAAAGAATGAATCAGCATATGTATCTGTGCAGTGTAAACAGTAAAAAGACACATTTCCTAGGCTATGGCCATGATCAGTGATAACAAAAACAAAACTATTCAGCCTCATGCACACTAGACATTATCAAAACGTCAGTGGAAAGCTGTAGTTGTGTAAGGCGTTTTTCAGCTTTTTTGCAGTAGCATTTTTCAGCGTTTTTCTGCATTTTTTTGCTTTTATCAGAGTTAGAGCATTTTTTCCAGCTGAAAAACACCTCCTAAAACCCCCTAGTTCTGGGATTTTTTTTACAGCGAGAAAACACCCCTGCCAAAAACTGCTAACAGCCTGTGTGTGTGTATGGACACATAGGATAACGTGCTGGGGAGTTTACTGGCTGCAGAAAAAAATGTCTGCCGCAAAAAACAGCAGCTGTGAAAACATCCAGTGTGCAGGAAGCCTTCAAGTTGCAAGTTGTAGGGCATGTAGAGGGTACGAAGCAGAAAATGTCAAGTTTGTGAGGGCTGCTTCTCTCAAATTGCTGACCAAACACACTCATCATTCATCATCAGCATACAACATTCAAATAGAATGTATAGATTTCTTTGGTTTTCCATTATATGAAACCGTTAGAAATATAATACATTGTGAAAATGAAACACCAGACAAATCTTTAGCTAAGTAGTGGAAGGTTTGTGATTCAAACCAAGGACCCTGATGCTGCAAGGCCCCATCTCTGTGGTGTTAAACAGCCCTAAGTCCTTGGGATACCTAAAGTTAATCAATGCACATGTATCCTGCAAGTCCTGAGTGCCATTGACCACCCTGTTTCTGTGATATGCCATCTGGGTCCAAGGCTGGGTATGTCTGATTACTGTCAGCATGCTCCTATAGGACCATCTCTAATTTTGAGCCTTTTTTGTTGGTAAGAGGATGCAATTGGTGCTGGTGTGCAATTATCAAGGCTGCTTCTTGTCCTTCCCAGTGGAACACATATGGCAGGATTTGCAATGGTGGTGGAACCCTCCTACACCAAAAATGTACATTTCTTGGGTCATTTACCTATAGGTGGTGGAATTACATCAGTCAGGAGTTCTGTTTCTTGATTTGTTCTGATATATATATTTTTTTCTATTATTGGTGTGTGAGCATAGAATAGTGGTGTTACCCTCTGAATTTTGGTAATGAAATTTTGATTTGGATTAATGATGTTGGTACACATATTACATTATTGTGGTGAAAAAGCTTATCATTTGAAAATAATAACACACAAAATTGTTATTCATTTTATTTATTCATCAGCAATGGTATTGTGTGTGGTTTGTGAAGACAGCTGTGGAAGTTTCGGTTTAGATTTATGTGAGATGGAGAGCAACAAGTGCATTATCTACCATTTACTTATCAGATGTCAAACTGCAAAGTGTTTGAGCATGCTCAGTGTAACCAGAGATATGTCTCAAATGGCAAAGTGGCTGAGCATGCTCAGTGTAACCAGAGATATGTCTCAAATGGCAAAGTGGCTGAGCATGCTCAGTGTAACCAGAGATGTGTCTCAAATGGCAAAGTGGCTGAGCATGCTCAGTGTAACCAGAGATATGTCTCAAATGGCAAAGTGGCTGAGCATGCTCAGTGTAACCAGAGATATGTCTCAAATGGCAAAGTGGCTGAGCATGCTCAGTGTAACCAGAGATATGTCTCAAATGGCAAAGTGGCTGAGCATGCTCAGTGTAACCAGAGATATGTCTCAAATGGCAAAGTGGCTGAGCATGCTCAGTGTAACCAGAGATATGGCTCAAATGGCAAAGTGGCTGAGCATGCTCAGTGTAACCAGAGATATGGCTCAAACTGCAAAGTGTCTGAAGATGCTCAGTGTAACAAGAGATATATCCCAAGAGATAAAAGTCCCTGGGCATAATGAAAAGATTACAGATTACTAGCATTGTTCAAAATAAAAATGAATAAGAAGCAAAATAAAAAGCCAGCAAGGACAATTGTCTTTATGAATTCAACAATTCATGCCAAAATTAAAATGTATGCTTTTGTGTAAATAACAGTTGTACAATTTGAATCAATGGATGACACTTGCTTTTATATACCTTACTCCCATTTTTACGGCCATGTATGCATTTTTAACATTCACAAATTTCACCATAGCATCTGCTTAAGATTGACAAGGCGTAGGATTGTAACTATTTTTACGATCTGGGCATGCGCACATGTGCTGCCTCAAAATCGAAGGCCGTGGGAGAATTTATCTCTTCTCAGACTATCCTTAAAATTTCTTTTTTTAACATCAATTTTTAAAAATGTTTCAAAGCAGATCATCTCCAAACAATATACCTCATCTTTAAGAACCATTTCAGCAATGCTATCATGCTTGAAACATTATTTCCATGTCAATAGTGGTACTTTTAGCAGAACTACTAATTTAGTTGCTCGCTGACGTATATATTGACTATAGTAAATTTGCATTTGTGACTATGTTCACCCGCACGCTATATCGAATTCAGTTTAGGAGTAAACCTATGGCGGTTCCGCTGTAGAAACTAAAAGCATGAACGTACGCCAGCTAGGCGTTATAGTGAATTAGGCCCTGTGTCTCAGCGTGACTCATGTTGGTTGCATCGCAATGACTGATATTCATAAAAATCTATTTTGACATCATCAACATGGGAGTGCGTTTTCCTTAATGCATGTTAAAAGTCACAGTGACATGTAACTGGGAGCACTCCCTTTGAGAACACTGGGGCTCTACTGAATGGCCATGTTGTTTATTATAGCAGTAGTATAATTGTGGATGGCAGTTGCTGCAGTGTACTTTGTTGGAGTGCAGAGCCATAAAAGAATTGTAATCATTTTGCGTATTCTCTGAGCCTTTTGGCTGTAACCAGCACAATATGTGCCTGTTGACGACCTTGTCATCTTTTCATAGCATGAAAAATACAAGCATTCTCCTCGGCAGCTCTATGCAAGCTCAGTTTAAACTTTTAGATTTGAAAAGGTGAAACAATGATGTTTCTAAGGCATATACCAGTGTATCAATAATATCTCCTGTTACTGGATGTAATTATTTTTATTTACTGTATTTTCTGGCGTATAAGACTACTTTTGAACCTCAAAAAAATCCCCCAAAAATGGGGGGTCGTCTTATACGCCAAGTATAATATCTCCAAGGTAACCTAAGTAAAAGTATTACCGGTTGATGAAAATTAGGGGGGTCGTCTTATACGCCCAGTCGTCTTATACGCCGGAAAATACGGTATATGAAAGGACAGAATTTATCAGTCTGTTTCTTCATGTCTCTTGAGATCAGTATACATAATATTTTTAAAAGGTAAAAAACATAATGTTGGCATATTTTATGTTGGCACATCCAAATTTCTATTAAAAAAAATGTTTATGTCAAAAGATTCATTGTAAGTTAATGGGGTTGTAAATTCAGAAGGTTTATTTTATCCTAATGCATTCAAAAGCCTTCTGTGTGCAGTAGCCCCCCTAATACTTACATGAGCCCCCTCTCAATCCATAGATGTCCAGCCTTCTGGGACTCCCTCTCCTGATTGGCTGATGCACAGCAGCGGCGCCATTGGCTTCGGCTGCTGTCAATCAAACTCAGCCAATCAGGAGAGAGAGGGGGCAGGCCGAATGGCAACTGCTTGCTGTGGGTAGACTCAACAAGAGAGAGGGTCCAGGAGCACCGAAGAGGGACCAGAGAAGAGGTAGATCTGGGCTGGGCTGTGCAAAACCATTTCACAGAGCAAACAAACAAGTATGACATGTTTGTTATTTTTATAGAAAAAAAAAAAACAAATGAGACTTTACAATCACTTTAAAAGTACAATATATTGCTATAATGCACATACTGTATACAGCAATGGGCAGCATAAAATAAATTATACACTACACAGCATTTAACCACTTTAAGACCAGAAGATTTTCCTGCTTAATGACCAGGCCCTATTTTGGGATTCGGCACTGCGTTATGTTAAGGGGAAATTGCGCGGTCTTGCGACGCTGTACCCAAATAAAATGGACGTCCTTTTTTTCTCACAAATAGAGCTTTCTTTTGGTGGTATTTGATCACTTGTGCGATTTTTATTTTTTGCTCTATAAACAAAAAAAGAGCGACAATTTTGAAAAAAAAAACAATATTTTTCACATTCTGCTATATAAAATTCCCCCCCAAAAAAAGTAAAAATCTTAATTTTTTTACATTTTAGGCCAATTTGTTTTCTGCTACATATTTGTGGTATAAAAAATCGCAATAAGCGTATTTTAATTGGTTTGTGCAAAAGTTATTGCGTCTACTAACTACAGGAAAGATTTATGTAATTTTTTTTTTTTTTTTTACTAGTAATTGCGGCGATCTGCGATTTTTAGCAGGACTGTGACATTGCCGTGGACAGATCGGACCCCTAACTGACACTTTTGGTGGTACCAGTGACATTACTACAGTAATCAGTGCTAAAAATATGCACTGTTACTTTAATAATGCCATTGGCAGGGAAGGGGTTAACAGTGTTGGTAATCAAGGGGTTAAATGTGACCCTAGGGGAGTGATTCTAACTGTGGAGGGACGTGGCTTGTGAGATGACCATAGAGACATGGGATCCTATATATAGCAGGATCACATAGTCTCTGTGGAGAAGGACGGACGGCTGTGTTTACATCAGCCGTCCGTCCTCTGTCAGCGGGGGGGGGGGGGGGAGATCGGCAGTGTCAGGCAGCAATCGGAGTCGCCTGCCACACGCACTGGCTCCCCGGTTGACGATCCAGGGTGGGAGCTCGCCGGCGGCGGCGCACGCTCGCCCCCTAGCCTCCTGAGAGCGAGCGACGTAGAGCTACATTGCTTTTCCCAGGAGCGGCTGCCTGCCTCAGTAAATCTGTGGCAGGCAGTCGTCAAGTGGTTAAACATGTAGTATCATTCTATATATACAGTACAGTAGATATTTAATCTGGAAATCAACAACAAGGCCTAGCATTCAGTCACAAAATGTAACAAGAAGTAGGTACAGAGGAGTACAGACCAGGTTGGATAGATGAGGTTCCACTACCCCATCATCTCTTGGTCTAAACTTAGCCATTCATTTTCTTGTGTATGTTTGGTGAACCTGATCCAGTGGGGACATAACTTCAGATTATGGGGCCCCATAACAAAGGTTTTACTGAGCATCCCCCACTCCGACTGCCTCTTTCTGTGTCAGCTGTGGCAATGCTATTTTGGATCTTAACATCAAGTATGTCCATATAGGAAATAGGTAGCAAAATAGCTGTCAACAAAGTCAGTACACTACTAGGGCCCAGTGCTGTGGTTAGAAGCTGTCAGGTGATTTGGGAACAGTGATGCAGGGAATCCATTTTTTGCATTTATTTTCCAGCTAACCTATTTGAATCAACATACATGTTTTTTGGATCCACCATCTTTACTATCTTGGACGCACTTCTCCTGGCCATAGGCCCACTCATGACATCTCTGACCAGAAGCTCATTGTTAAATAAAAGGATGTCTACTCTTAGATGCACTTTACTGCAACTCTTCTCACATATACAGTACATCTCCAACACAGCATCACATCTTCATAGAATAACTGACAGAGTCCTTAGTACAGAACACCAGCAACATCTTGAGAGTGTATTCATATCAGTTTGGAACACTATATACAACAAGGTTAGCCTTCCATGTTTCTGTAATAAACACCTCAAAACATTCAGATCACCACATATGGCGCTTTTCCACTGCATGGAACCGAACGGTTCGGCTCGCTTTTGTGCTTTTCCACTGCTGGTACCGCATGGTATGGTGTAGGAACAGTTTGGTACGGTACGGTACGGTATGGTACGGTACGGCGGCGCTTTTCCACTGCATGGAACCGAACGATACGGCTCTCAAAAACAGTACCTACTCAATTGTGGTTCCAAGAGGTACCATACCGGTACCATATCCCACAATCCTTTGCATGCAGTCACTACTAGCCATTGATTGTTCAGAGAATCCCACCCACCCCGTTGTTATCCCACCCACTTAACTTTAGTACTACTTTAGTGGAAAAGCAAACCATTCCGTACCGTACCGAACCGTTCCAACACCGTACCATGCGGTATAAGCAGTGGAAAAGCAAACCAGGCTAAGCAGGGCCAAGCAGGGCCGAGTAGAGCTGAGCCAGTACTTGCAGTGGAAAAGTGCCAATTGTTCCTCAGTTCAAGGCCACAAGACCTCTATCCACCAAACCACTAACCTGCAGCTGAGGGTCAGGGGTGGCAAGGCACCTCCACCTACTTCTGAGAAAATGTTCCTCTGTTCCACTTGTTGGTGCTTCCCAGCCAGATACTTCCACTCTCATTTCTAACTGAACTACATGGTACTGAACATGGGTGAACTGTTCCCGTGCCCCATTCTACCTGGGCCCGACCACAGCTGGCATTTATATGGACACTGTCTCCACCCATTACATCACTACAGGAAGGGTTTCTCTAAAAGGAAAGCTAACACCTGCTTATTATCTTCGGCTAACTGAACCTGCCTACAGGCCTTTTTATCCTATTAGATACATTTCTCTCTCTGCTCTTACCTGCATGCTGATATTCTTTGTAAACATCACCTGACAATTCAGTGCCATCTTTAATTTTATTTTATTTTTTTGCTGCATGGCAATGGACTATGTATGGGCAGTTGCATTGTATTCATCTGATACTTCCATGTAGCTGCTTTGTAGCAGTTTAAACCTCAGTTGACCTTTCAGTCCTATAATTGTCTTTGTGACTGCTATTAAATCATCCGCATTTGGATTTTTATTGATCCACAGTACAATACGTTTTTTTCAGTTCAATACCGAATAAACACTTTTTTACTTGATGGGTTCAGTAAGACAAATTTCTTCATTGACCTGCTTTACAACTCTGTTGTATGTGTTAATTATTATTTCCTCTTCTTTTCTTTTTTTTATTGGGTCTTTGAGTGAGACATCAGTGTCCACATTTTCCATTAGGCTATCAATACCCTCCACATTGTCAGAAGAAGCCAGGAATGAGAACGCATTTCTACATTTTTGATTAGTAGCAAGAAGGTGGTTACGCATAGAAAATTTTTGTACCTAGATTGCTTTAATGCTTCTAGGGCAGGTCCTTACAATTAAAAAGAAATGAAAAATAAATATACATAAAAAATGTAAATCTGTAAATAAAAAATACTGTTTAAAACACCTGCTACCTCAGCATGCAGAACCTTTGTGTCTCACTTTTAACCTGCTTGACCTTGTTTATTAATAAAGGAGATTTCCAGAATTCATTGGTAGCTATGGCAATAGGGAGGATAAATATGTAATGTTATGGTGCGCACTACTACACTGTAAAAGAAAAAGTAAGAAAAGGTGTGTGCTAATCCAAGAAGACCATTGCATGGACATGTTTCCGATCATAAACTCATTGCAAGACATGTATTTGCAATAGTGTGCACACTAAGCAATATGTGCGTAAATGCACGTGAATGCTCGACACTCGTATTGGCGCCAAACGGCCTCTTTAGGCTGGGATGTGACAGGGTCATTTTCAACAACAACCTCTCAATCTGAATCTCTTTTGGTTTCTATGTCCCCATTAGGGAGTTTTGCTCTCTCTAACTGATTACCAATGACACCAGGAATGAAAGTGAGGGTACCACCAGAACAGGAATAAAGGGGTCATTCTGCAGTCCTTGTTCCTGCGACCACTGTCTAAGAGGAGCTTTTCCTTATGTTGGAAGATATATTTTCAGTTCTTTTTGAGCCTGCAGGACAAATCCCCCTAATGGGGTACAGACGTAAAAAAATAAAATAAAAAAAATAAATCAGCTTTAACCCTTCAGTACTGTATTCAAGATGAAAAAAGCAGCCACTTTGTCTATAGCTACGCCACTATTGTACTGTGTACATAAAATGTCGCTGTAATTATTATTATTATTATATAGTATTTATATAGCGCCGACAGTTTACACAGCGCTTTACAACTTGAGGGTTATTCTGGCTCACCCACACCTAAAGGCTGGATTCACCAGGTTGAAAGACTGACATTGTCCTGAATGCCAGACTATCTTGGTGGAAACATCATGTCCACAGTTTGATCCATCTCAGGTGGCAGGATTGCTCTCCAAAAAATATCCGGCTGTTGTTTAGTTACATCATCTCACAAAAGCGAGTACACCCCGTACATTTTAGTAAATATTTTATTATATCTTTTCATGTGACAACACTGAAGAAATTACACTATGCTACAATGTAAAGTAGTGAGTGTACAGCTTGTATAACAGTGTAAATTTGCTGTCCCCTCAAAACAACTCAACACACAGCCATTAATGTCTAAACCGCTGGCAACAAAAGTGAGCACACCCCTAAGTGAAAGTGTCCAAACTGGGCCCAGTTAGCCATTTTCTCTCCTGGTGTCATGTAAATTGTTAGTGTTTCAAGGTCTCAGGTGTGAATGGGGAGCAGGTGTGTTAAATTTGGTGTTATCTCTCTCACTCTCTCATACTGGTCACTGGAACTTCAACATGGCACCTCATGGCTAAGAACTCTCTGAGGATCTGAAAAAAAGATGGCCTAGGCTATAAGAAGATTGCCAAGACTCTGAAACTGAGCTTCAGCACAGTGGTCAAGACCATACAGCGGTTTACCAGGACAGGTTCCACTCAGAACAGACCTCACCATGGTCAAGGTTGAGTGCACGTGCTCAGCGTCATATCCAGAGGTTGTCTTTTGGAAATAGACGTATGAGTGCTGCCAGCATTGCTGCAGAGGTTGAAGGGGTGGGGAGGGTGGAGATCAGCCTGTCAGTGCTCAGACCATACGCTGCACACTGCATCAAATTGGTCTGCATGACTGTCGTCCCAGAAGGAAGCCTCTTCTAAAGATGATGCATAAGAAAGCCCGCAAACAGTTTGCTGTAGACAAGCTGACTAGGGACATGGATTACTGGAACCATGTCCTGTGGTCTGATGTGACCAAGATAAACTTATTTGGTTCAGATGGTGTCAAGCGTGTGTGGCAGCAACCAGGTGAGGAGTACAAAGACAAGTGTGTCTTTCCTACAGTCAAGCATGGTGGTGGGAGTGTCATGGTCTGGGGCTGCATGAGTGCTGCCAGCACTGGGGAGCTACAGTTCATTGAGGGAACCATGAATGCCAACATGTACTGTGACATACTGAAGCAGAGCATGATCCCTCCCTTCGGAGACTGGGCCACAGAGCAGTATTCCAACATGATAACGACCCCAAACACACCTCCAAGACGACCACTGCCTTGCTAAAGAAGCTGAGAGTAAAGGTGATGGACTGGCCAAGCATGTCTCCAGACCTAAACCCTATTGAGCATCTGTGGAGCATCCTCAAATGGAAGGTGGAAGAGCACAAGGTCTCTAACATCCACCAGCTTCGTGATGTCGTCATGGAGGAGTGGAAGAGGTCTCCAGTGGCAACCTGTGAAGCTCTGGTGAACTCCATGCCCAAGAGGGTTAAGGCAGTGCTGGAAAATAATGGTGATCACACAAAATATTGACACTTTGGGCCCAATTTGGAAATTTTTTGCTAGGGGTGTACTCACTTTTTTTGCCAGTGGTTTAGACATTAATGGCTGTGTGTTGAGTTATTTTAAGGGAACAGAAAATTTACACTGTTCTACAAGCTGTACACTCACTACTTTACATTGTAGCAAAGTGTAATTTCTTCAGTGTTGTCACATTACAAAGATAAAATAAAATATTTACAAAAATGTGAGGGGTGTACTCACTTTTGTGAGATACTGTATATTGTTCTTTACCATCATTAAACCTGCACTTTTAATAAACTCTGTATGCTTACAATAATATACATTGAGTTTTGTATGTCAGATTTGCGCTGTTCTTGTCCTCTACACCGTTTTAGGATAAGATTGTTATTATACTTCCAACATATTTGTACTCCTGAGTTGCACTTGGTCCTGAATTATGCTGTCTTTAGCCTTGTAGGCCAATATATTGTCTGTTTTTAAATTCTACTGAAATTCAATAAAAATATTGAAAGAGAAAATGTCGCTGTGATTTTGCTATGTAGCATATACTTTGTTGCATATTTCTACATTGTAGTTATATATGGTACCTTATCATATATTAGGAAATATTCTTTATATAAAAACATTTTGAAAAGTTCACAGATTTTGTTGTGCAGATTATTATTGGTAATAATGGGACTATTAGCTTAGGTCAGGTCCTGATGTGTTAATTCATATCTAATGTGCACCTGGTGATGCCCCTTACTGATGTTTCTGCAGTGAACAAGTGGGTTAGCACAAATGGTCAAAGTTGTGCACATGGCTGTGTGATGGAGGGGAACCAATGCCTATAAAGACAATGTAAATGTTTCTAAGTGACTATCACAATCCAAATTTTTTGAAAAGGACCAAAGCTGCTACCTTGCCTAGGTCGTCATTCTCCGTTAATCCATCTTTGGTCAGAACTATGAATATGTGTGTTACATAGTACATGCATAGGTCCAAAAGTGAACCTTCCAACCTTCTAAAATGTAATGTTAGACCAATTAATCTTAACTGTAAGCCAAAAATATTTGAGCCAACCATTCTTATCTTTAATAGATATGTATACAGTCAGAATAAGAAATGGCACACCAAGATTCCCACTTTGCCTGTTTATCCACACCATTCATTGACTATTGCAGTGATGGCGAACCTTGGCACCCCAGATGTTTTGGAACTATATTTCCCATCATGCTCAACGACACTGCTTAGTCCATGAGGAAATGTGGTTCCAAAACATCTAGGGTGCCAAGGTTCACCATCGTTGATCTATAGCAACCCCCAATCCCTCAATTTGGACAGCCTTGTGACACTGATATATCCAAAATCCGCCTGCTTGTCTGCAATGTTATGCACCATTTATTCATCCCCCCAATTATCATCTTGCAGCAGGCTCACACATTTCCAGCGATGTAAGATAAAATATAAATATGTTTATGGAGATAAAAATAGATAAGTCAGCTGGAACACTCACAAGCCTTAAACAGATTACTAGATATATTAAGAGCAAGTATAAATTACATCAAAGCTTTTGCCTTGATAAAGGTCTCTTAACAAGGCAGAAATGTCAATGTAATTTATACCTGCTATAATAAATCTGTTACACTGTTTTATGCTTGCCACTGCTGCAGGAAACATGTCAATAGATTATTAATTGCTTCAATTATTGTTTCCAATATGATTCTTTTAATTAAAAGAGTGCGAATGACGATGGCTTCCAGTGAGAGAGAAGAAATTCTTCTTTATATAAGATAAATGTATGAGGAGTAATAATATCTTTTCTTTTATACCGAATAACAAACCAGTCACAGATGGGGGGGGGGGGGTGATTTTATTTATTTATTTTATTTTAATCCACATATGTTGCTGATAAACAGCTTTTGAACTGCGTGTGTATGTGATCTTATAATTGTCAACATGGTCAAATAATTTCCAAGGTCATTTTGCTGTACAGTCATTACCATCTAAGCTCATCACATCATATGCCGCACTGTGTAGAGGGTCACAAGCCGTTGTATATTCACTCATGTGTTAAAACTAGAACAGAGATCTTTTTTGCAATTTTTAATGCTTTAATACAAACTAACATAAAATAATAAGAAAAAAATGAAGGGCTTGTTCACACTTTAGCTCTACATTGCTGTACATTAACCACCTGCCGACCGCCCAACAGCAGTTTTACTGCTACAGGAAAGTGGCTGTGCGCAGGATCATGTATATACTGTATATATATATATTTATACACACGTGATCCTGCACTTCCGGATAGCCGTCGGCACCTGCCAATCATTCGTTATACAGGCAGAACGACAGTCAACCTATGAAAACAAGGCAGATTACCGTTCTGTCAGTACAGAAGGCATGGATCTTCCGTTTCTGCAAATCAGGGACATGGATCCATGCCTTCGCTTAGTAAATGCACCTCCCACACATTGCAAAAAAACACTGGCTAGGCACACAGGTAACCCTTTGATCACTCCTGATGTAAACCCCTTTCCAGCCAGTGCCATTAGTACAGTGACAGTGCATATTTTTTATCACTGATTGATGTATCAGTGTCACTGGTTCCCAAAAAAGCGTGAAAAGTGTCAGTTAAGCCCCGTACACATGTACTGATCGTCCAGGGCTGTCGTGTCTGTTGAAAACTGCAAAAGACTGCACACAAATTTTGTCGGCCAACAACAGCCGACTGCAGAAGTGATGTCATGTGATGGTTAACTTTCCTTGTCTTTTTCCTTTTCTGAGCATGCCCAGTCTTGCTAATCTGCTGTCTGTCGGACGAAATCTGTACTGACTGGCGAACAATCGGCTGTTCTGTTGACAGCCAACAAATATTTTAAAGTCTGCACGACAGATTCTGTTCGGCCGAAAATGCGCTGTCGGGAAGCATCATACTAACAAGCCTACAATCGGCCGATCGGTCAGCGGCCGAATATTTACGTCCGACATTCGGTACGTGTGTACGGGGCTTAAAGCACCGTACACACGTACTGATTGTCGGCCGAACGATCGGCCGTCTTTTGTCCAGGGCTGTCGTGTCTGTTGAAAACTGCAAAAGACTGCACACGAACTTTGTCGGCCAACAACAGCCGACTGCAGAAGTGATGTCATGTGATGGTTAACTTTCCTTGTCTTTTTTCTTTTCTGAGCATGCCCAGTCTTGCTAATCTGCTGTCTGTCGGCCGAAATCTGTACTGACTGGCGAACAATCGGCCGTTCTGTTGACAGCCAACAAATATTTTAAAGTCTGCACGACAGATTCTGTTCGGCCGAAAATGCGCTGTCGGCTGTCGGAAGCATCATACTAACAAGCCTACAATCGGCCGATCGGTCGGCGGCCGAATATTTACGGCCGACAATCGGTACGTGTGTACGGGGCTTTAGTGTCTGATTTGTCCGCCGCAATATCGTAGTCCCTCTATAAGTCACTGATCGCCGCCATAACTAGTAAACAAATAATTACATAAATATATCCCATAGTTTGTAGGCGGGTGCGGTGCTCTTTTTTTTTTTTAGGAAAGCAAATCTCCCTAAAGGAACACAGACAGAAAAAAATAAAGTGGCAGGGGTTTTCACTTAGTTGTTTACAACAGTTCTATCACTTCTGGTAGAACTGTGTGCAGATTAGTTAGCTGTCACCCCCCTGCTGCCCTACTTTCTTCAATTGCAATATCAAAGGAGCCATACAGAACATAGTTGTACGAACAGCACCAACATCCAATCAGATGCAGCCACTGGTGCCAGTTGTTAGAATACAACATCTGCAAGATTCATCCATCTGCACTTTATAGCATGGATGGAGAAACCTGTCAGATTTTTTTTTTTCGTTCGGACCACAGGCTGAACGAAAGAAAAAAAATCTAACTGTGTATGGCCAGATTTAGTTTAGGGATGCCCGGGCACATTTAGGTCCTGGCTGCTGTGCTCTTCCTCCTAATGAGAGAGTGATGCCCCTTACTGAGGAAGAAATACCAGTAAGGGGCATCACCAGGTGCACATTAGAGATGAATTAACAGATCAGGATCTGACCTGTTCAGTTCGCAGAACAGAAGACATGGTCCAACTCGAACAGCGAATCTCATTGAAGTCTATGCATTAAGGTAAAAAAATGTTTTGTATTGCTCTGTCCTCTTCCTTCTCTGTGTGAAGGGAAGAAGGGGGAGAAGAGATCCACTGCTGTGCACTGCTGCATCTCTTTTCCCCTCTCTGCCTCTTCACACAGGGACTCAAACAGCAGCAGGAGCCATTGGCTCCTGCTGCTGTCAATAAAAAGCTGAGGGGGGGAAATGGGGGGCGGGGCTAAGCCCTGCTTTGTGTGTCTATTGAGCGCCGCTCTATAGACACACAGCTCGATAGCGAACAGGCACTATGTGCTGTGCTCCCATATCGTCGGCGGGGGACCGAGAAGAGGAGGATCAGAGCTGCTCTGTGCAATACCATTACACAGAGCAGGTGAGTATATCATGTTTGTTATTTTAATTTAAAAAAAAAAGTTTAACCTATGGTAACAGTTAGGGATGGGCTGAACACTCCCTCTTCGGTTCAAAGCAGAACTCCCGAACAGGGGATATGTTCTAACCTGAACAGCAAACCTCATTGAAGTCTATGGGAGACGAACAGGAAATAATTATGTAAAACAGCAACATGGGGACCCACCCCTTTATGTTAAGGGCGAGCGCCCCCCCTTCTGAACCATACCAGGCCACATGCCTTCAACATGGGAAAGTGGGTGCTTTGGGGCTGTGGGGGCTCTGCCCCTCAACCCCAAAACACCTTGTCCCCATGTTGATGGGGACGGCCTCTTCCCGACAACCCTGGGCTGTGGTTGTTGGGGTCTGTGGACGGAATCTGGAAGCCCTCTTTAACAAGTCAGCAGTGCACAGTGCTGGATCTCTTCTCCCCTTTCTTCCCCTTCAAACAGAGAAGGAGGAGGACAAAGCAATATAAAATGTGTTTTTACCTTAATGCAAGGAATGTATTAAGATAAAAAACACTGTAAGCTTTAGTATCACTTTAAGAAGGGGAAAAGTGCAGACTGAGAATATGTTGGTGGTTTAAGTGCCAAATGTAAAAGCACAGAACTAGGGAAGCTCCCATGGCTCCCCCCCCCCCTTTTTTTCCTGCTCTGGGGGGGGGGGGGGCATGCTGTTTTTTCTTTATTTTTTTATTGCCACTTTTTTTCCATTCAGCGGTCAGAGGGAAACCAATTGACAATTGATGCTTCCCGGCCCAGCTCCTTAACCACTTGCCGACCGCCGCAAGTACATATACTGCGGCAGTCAGCCCCTCCTGGGCAAAGTGACGTACCAGTAGGTCACTCGCCCACGAGCCTCTAGGGGGCGAGCACGTGCCGCCGGAGGCGCGCTCCCACCCCTGCTCGTTTCCTGACATCCCCGCGCTAGTGACCGGCGGCTCCGATGTCCCCCGGCCACTCGCGATCTCCTGCTGGAGAGGGAGAAAGGCAGGCGGCTTTGTTTACAATGTAAACAAAGCCGCCTGTCATTCTCCCAGGTGTAACTGCAGAGACTACACGATCCTGCTATGTAGGATCGTATGTCTCTGTGGTTACATCACAAGCCACGCCCCTTGACAGTTATAATCATGCCCCTAGGGACACACTTAACCCCTTGATCACTAATAAAGTTAACCCCTTCCCTGCCAGTGTAATTTTTATAGTAACAGTGCATATTTATAGCACTGATTACTGTAGTAATGTCACTGGTACCCCCAAAAGTGTCAAAAATGTCAGTCAGGGTTCCGATCTGTTCACCGCAATGTCGCAGATCGCCGCCATTACTAGTTAAAAAAAAAAATGACATTAATCTTTCTTGTAGTTAGTAAGCGCAATAACTTTTGCGCAAACCAATCAAAATCCGCTTATTGCAATTTTCTTTTACCAAAAATATGTAGCAGAAAACAAATTGGCCTAAAATGTTAAAAAATTTTGATTTTTACATATTTTTTGAGAATTTCATATAAAAAAATGTGAAAAATATTGTTATTTTTTCAAAATTGTCGCTCTTTTTTTGTTTATAGCGCAAAAAGTAAAAATCGCACAGGTGATCAAATACCACCAAAAGAAATCTCTGTTTGTGGGAAAAAAGGACGTCAATTTCATTTGGGTACAGCGTCGTGCGACCGCACAATTGTCCGTTAAAATCACGCAGTGCCGAATCGCAAAATAGACCCTGGTCTTTGAGCAGCCAACAACCAGCTTAAAAACACCCAATCAGTGCCCAGAATGCATTGTGCAGCGAACTCATGCTCCGACCGAACCGTTCGCCCATCCCTAGTAACACTTTAAAGCCCACCCTTGGGCAAGAAAACCCTTATTTTTACATAACTATTTTCCCAATTTCCAGAGCAACAACCTTTTTATGAAGTCCAAGTCATTTCGCCACCCAAATTCACCCAGGCAGTATTTCCTGATGAATTTTGGAGGAGGGAGGAGCCAGATGTAAATTTAAAACCAGCCAAGTTGAGCTTAAGGCACTTTTCTTCTTTTTTTTTTTGGGGGGGGGGGGTACCTGTGGCAGAGACCCAAACAGAACAGGGGCTTTTGGAGGGGAATAGGGGCAAGCCTCCTACCCACTGATTATTGCCCATGGTGGAGACTGGAGATTTTGTCCCGATCAGAGCATGGAAAGGAGCTCAGTTCAGCCTCTGATCCCATTGAGAGGGCAGATCATTCTCTAATGATGGACAATAACATGGTGAATGCTGAGAGTGAGGCTCTGAATATGGAAAAAAAAAGCTTCCCTTCTGGAGTGGATGGAAAAATTTAATATTAATCTTGTACAGATTATTGGTCAGAGAGAATATGGTGGCCCTCCTGCAGATTGAGTGGGAGAAGCCCATCCACGACAGAAATATTTATCAACACTCTCCCTTGAAGAAATCTATGAAGATCAGTGTTGCTCATCTTAGTTTAAAAAAGTAATTAGTTACAGTTACAAATTACCTCTCCCAAAAAGTAATTGAGTTACTGACTCAGTTACCACATTGAAAAAGTAATTAGTTACTCAGCAGAGTAACTTTTTTTTTAATATTCCAAAATCCAATTATGTTCTATTACATCTTTAATAGCAAAGATGTTTATATTAACTGATTGAAGAATAAAAACACTATATTCAGTATTTTAGAACATTTGGTATTCATTTGAACCCAACACCGGCTGCTGCTGGTGGTGGCTGCCTGACTGGTGGTGGTGTGGCGCACTGGTGGTGGCGTGTGTGGCACGCTGGTGGTGGCGTGGATGGCACTGGCACACTGGTGGTGGCGTGGCACACTGTCCATAGCGTGGCACACTGGTGGTGACATGGCACACTGGTGGTAGCATGGCACACTGGTGGTGACATGGCACACTGGTGGTGACGTGGCACAGTGGTGGTGGGGGTCTGAGTCCTCCTGAGTCCTAACTGAAGTAACTGTATTTTTTTTTGGTACCTGCTGGCTGATGCTGTCTCTGGACTGGCTGGCTTGCTGCTGGTGGTGGTGTCTGGTGTGGCACACTGGTGGTGGTGGTGGTGGTGGTGGTGGTGGTGGTGGGGGTCTGAGTCCTGACTACTGACTGTCTGGGACTGAGTCTGTGAGGTTTTTTTTTTCTGGTACGGTACCTGCTGTGCTGGCTGCTGGTGGTGGTGTGGCCTGGCAGGCAATGGCACATTGTCTGGGTCCATCTGGCTCCGTCCTCATCCAGGCCTCAGGCCTGTCTGTCTGTGCCTGCCTCTCTCTTCTGGGCTGGTGTGCATTGGTGGACTGGTGGACTTCCTGCTGCCCTGGTGGAATCCTGGTCCAACTCCTGGTCCTGGAATATATTATTTGATATTAATTTTGTGTTTTTTAAATATTTATATCACCAGGCTGGCAATGGGTTGCCGGACTCACCACCGCATGTTCTATGCCCTCCTCCTGGGCCTGGCATGCTGTGCTCTCTGCCGGCTCTCTCACAGTCTCTCGTGTGTGTCTCGTCTGAGTCTGACGGTCTGAGTCTCCTCCTCTTCTCTCTCCAGTACCGCGGACAGTGGTCATAGAGGTGAGGGGGAATTACAATTACATCTACTGCCATCTAGTGGCGGTAGATGTAATTGTGGTAACACAGCCGAAAGAAGCTGCAACGGCATTACAGGGAGGGGACGGGTAATCAGTTAGATTACTCGTTACCCTCAAAAGTAACTGCGTTAAGTAACGCCGTTTACTTAAACGCAGTTACTACCATCACTGATGAAGATAAATGAATTCCACTTTTTCAGAATGCTGGAATATTGTATGAGCTTTGTCTCATAGACTGTTGTAGACTGGTGAGGGACAATCTGAGGTGGGGTGGGATCCTTGAAACATCAAAGCATTGTCTGGGTGGGTACTGAGTCACCTAAGCTTCTCTAGGTGACTAGTTAGCTTTCTGTTTGATTAGGTCACTGTTAGCTGTTGGTTGTTCCTTAGATGTGCTAATGAGACTACTGTTTACAGTTTGCATCATTAGGGTAATGAGATCCGGCTCTTACCTTTTCCTGTGTGGTATATATTTTGTGTGAATTCACAATAAAGTGAGTTCCAGTTTGCACCTAAGCTAGTGTCGTCTAGTTTTTGGGTGCAATGCTCAGCTACAATACCTGGTTCCTGGGTCCAGAGTAAAGGAAACTGTACACTAACAGAAGCACCCAAGCTGGGTGCTGGATGGTCTGTTACAGTACCTATTCCTGGTAGGTGCCCAGTCCCACTTCCGGAGAATTTGCCTAAGTGATTTCACTGGACGTTCTCCCCCCTACTCACAACCTTTTGGGACACATCACAGGTCCTGTGAGGTTGCGGGTCCATTCACAAAGCACAGTTCGACTCTTGCACGCACTGTGGGAGATTGGCTGTGGCGCTGCAAGGAGTCACAAACTGCTTCCCACAGTAAATATTCCAGATCCCCGTACAGGCAGTTGTCCTTTTTTTTATAAAAGTCTGCAGCTCCAGTACTTCCTGTCTATATGAACTTCATGGATGGCCACATTTTTTTAGGGGGATATGCAATGTTTTACCATGATAGTGACAACATTGCAAGGGTGTGGCAGCTCTGCTCCATGCGACAGATCCCATCAATGGAGTTTTTCAGAGATATAAGAAAACAGGGAGTGATTTAAAGCCATTCTACATTTTCAAATGTATTCTATGAGGATGTGAGCTGCAATCTAGATAGGGTAAGGCCTGTGGATGTGGTGTATCTGGATTTTGCAAAAACATTCAATACAGTTCCCCACAAACCTTTAATCTACAAACTGAGATCTGTAAGTATGAACCATAGAGTTTGTTCTTGGATAGAAAAACTGGTTACGGGGGCGTGTCCAAAGGGTGGTGCTAAATAACGTGTACTCTGATTGCGATAGTGGAGTAGCCCAAGGCTCTGTCCTGGGACCAATTCTGTTTTATCTATTCATAATTGACATAGAGGTTGGTGTTAATAGCTCAATGTCAGTTTTTGCTGACGACACAAAAATAAGTAGGGCAATAACTTCACATCAGGATATATATACTTTACAAGAAGAGCTGAATAAAATAATGGGGTGGGAAACTACATGGCAAATGAGGATTCATTTTGAAAAATGTAAAGTAATGCACTTGGGGGGCTAAAAATATAAATGCAAATTACTCACTAGGGGGAGACCCTCTGGAGGAATTCAGGATGGAGAAAGATCTGGGGGTCCTAGTAGAAGACAGACTGAGCAATAGCATGCAATGTCAAGCTGCAGCAAGTAAAGCCAGTAGACTGGCATGCATAAAATAGGGAATTTACTCAAGAGATAAAACTATAATCCTGCCACTTTGTAAAACTCTGGTTCGGCCACATCTGGAGTATTCAATCCAGCTCTGGCCACCGATCCTCCAGGAAGGATGTGCTAGAGCTGGAGAGAGTCCAGAGGAAAAACAACAAAATAAATAAGGGGACTGGAGGACCTCAATTATGAGGAATAGCTACAAGCACTAAACTTATTCTCACTGGAGAAGAGATGCCTAAAAGGAGATAGAATAGCAATATACAATTACCTCAATGGTGATCCCAGCGTAGGAAGAAAACTATTCAGTCTCATGTAGTGTCAGAAGACATGAGACTGAAAGAGAAGCGGTTTAGGCTTACGATGCATAGGGGGTTTTTCACTGCCAGGGCAAAAAAGGATGTAGAACTCTCTTCCACAATTAGTGGCGTCAGCAGGGAGTATTTATAAAACAGCCCTGACCCATCGAGACATTGGAGCCACTAAATTTCAAAAGGTATGTTGTGGTATCTGGCACCAAGCTGTCAGTAGCAGATCCTTTACGCTCTTTAGGGTCGGGCTTCCATGAATTGGACTTGTCTTTTCAGCACATCCCACAGATGCTTGCTTGGATTGAGATCTGAAGAATCTGGAGGCCAATTTAACACCTCAAACTAATTATGTTCCTCAAACCATTCTTGAGCCATTCTTGCAGTGTGGCAGGGTGCATTGTTCTGCTGGAAGAGGCCACTGCCATCAGGGAATACCATTTCCAAAAGGGGTGTACTTGGTCAGCAACAATGTTCAAGTAGGTGGTAAATACCATCCACATGTGTGGCAGGACCAAGGTTTACAAGCAGATTGTTGCCCAAAACATCACTCTGCCTCTGCCAGCTTGCCTTCTTCCCATACTGCATTCTGTTACCATCTCTTGCCAGATAAGTGACACACATGAACCCGGCCACTTACATAATGTAAAAGAAAATGTGATTCATCAGACTAGACCACCTTCTTTTTTACTTTCTTCTCCATGCTCACATGGCTATTGTAGGAGCTTTTGGCCATGGAAACGGGTCAGCAAAAGCACCCTGACCAGTCTACAGTTACACCACAAATTGAAATACCTATTTTTCAACAAATCAGCTTCAGGGACAACATGTTTACTTGCTACCTAAAATATCCAATCAACTTACAAATGTCATTGTAATTAGATAATCTTATTCCCCTAACCTGTCAGTGATTGACTGATCAATGTACATCTTATGCAGGCCACAAACACAAGGTGCAGATAGGAAGGTTTATAATGCCTTTAACCAACCAGCATAACAGAGAGATCTTTTAAAGTATATAGAAGCAGGTGTTATCTCTGGAGTACTATATGTCCTTGCTGAAAACATAATAAATATATAATAGACAGTAAAAATTTTAAGGTAAAATCTTTCTTTAATAAAACTTTAGATCTTTAGGAAAGAGGTCTTAATATTTCAGAAAGCTTAAAGTGTTGGGATATGCAGGGTGCAATCTCTGATCCATGTAATACTAAAGTATCACTGAATTATTAATTCCATAATACTGCGTAGCTGGGAAGATGAACACTCTCTAAAAAAAGAAGTATTGTACAGGACATTACCTTCATGAATAAAACCACAAGCACTCAGCCTAAGAACATGAGCCAGAGTACAACTCAAGGTAGTCTTTAATTTAATAACGGCAGGAGGTAAAAGTACATTTTAATTGAATATTTGATAGCAGTGGAATTAGTAAGGGAAGATATTTTATAAGTGGCTGGAGCCGACTTAACCCCGTCAGTCTTTCTTTTTCAAACAGTCTGAAGCAAGAGCTGTCTGCATTGTCCCATAGCCACCAGATTTAAAGGTGTGCCGCATAAATCAGAACATGAAAAGGTAAGCTCAGGTTGTATGATACAAACCAATAATGGTGGTTTCTATGCACTTAGCTGCTGTTGGGTAAAAGGTGTTTTGCCCTTGGTGGTGCTTGCTCATATCTACAACAGCTTTTGGTGCCCTTGCTGTACCTAAATGCTGGATGGTTCCTGGTAGTGTTGGAGCTTGCCTGCTCCTTTCATCCATTTATGCATTCCTATTGGCCCATCGCTATCATGCTCTGCCTTACTGGCCAGAAGCAATGTATGGGTAGGTAATGACTAAGCCTTGGCAGTACCAAGAAATACCCAAATTTTCTACCAGGTTTTACCGGATCTGTCCAAACAAGTGGAGAATACAGAATCAATTGGAGGGTCATTAATTAGCAATCTAGTATGATACCACTGAGTATATTTGAAACACTTCATTATAGATTTTGGGTATCAACTGGTAGGATTTGGACAAAGGATTCCCAAATGTTAAAATTTTTTTGAACCCATGATTCTTTGATTAGAGAGGCCTCCACCCAGTATATGCAAAAAACATAAGATAGTTTAGCTATAAACAAAGAAATAGTGGGGGTTCTGGATAGATCCGCCCATGAAGGATGGTTTTCTGTGCTGCAAGTGTTATAAGAGTGAGGAGTCACTTGCAGCCTCTTGAGATCCTAGTATCTGGAATATCAGTTAGGCCAAAAAGTGCCCATTCAGGGGTCAGAGGTAGGTAGTTTGCTGCCAAAAACATATAGTAACCTCAGGGCACAACCAGAAAGCATGGAGTAAATCTGCTTCTCGATGACCACTCTTCGGGTAGCAAGATGATAGGGATGTGGAGATATGTATGAATGGTGGATAAGCCTAAGCATCATTTTGCGATGCATTGTCGCTTTGATTGTGCCCCAAGACAAATACAATGTTTTTAGAAGTGTGTAATTAGATAGTTACAGGAAATCCTTGGTTCATTTGTTTAGGGCAGTTGTTGGGGCAGTGTAGTCCAGCAATTGCCAGAAAAAATTATATAAGGTAGACACAGCTTTTTTACTTGAGTTAGAATACCCTAAGGGTGTAGCCAATGAGTCCTCCTAGCCTCTTGGAGAGAACTGTGTTCTACCACTTTTTTATCTTTGTTGTTGGTGGTTTGTATGCATGAGTGTAAGAGTCCATTCAAATGCAACATTTCAGGTAGAAATGGTTTACAATGAGGGAAAAAGGTATTTGATCCCCTGCTGATTTTGTACCTTTGCCCACTGACAAAGAAATGATCATTCTATAATTTTAATGGTAGTTTTTTTTAACAGTGAGAGACAGAATAACAACAAAAAAATCCAGAAAAGTGCATTTCAAAAAAGTTATACATTTATTTGCATTTTATTGAGTGAAATAAGTATTTGACCTCTTCGCAAAACATGACTTAGTACTTGGTGGCAAAACTCTTGTTGGCAATCATAATGGCCAGACGTTTCTTGTAGTTGGCCACCAGGTTTGTACACATCTCAGGGATTTTGTCCCACTCCTCTTTGCAGATCCTCTAAAAGTCATTAAGGTTTGGGAGCTGATGTTTGGTAACTCAAACCTTTCAGCTCCCTCCACATATGTTCTATGGGATTAAGGTCTGGAGACTCCAGGACCTTCATGTGCTTCTTCTTGAGCCACTCCTTTGTTGTCTTGCCTGTGTATTTTGGGTCATTGTCATGCTGGAATACCCATCCACGACCCATTTTCCATGCCCTGGCTGAGGAAAGGAGGTTCTCACCCAAGATTTGACAGTACATGGCCCTGTCCATTATCACTTTGATGCGTTCAAGTTGTCCTGTCCCCTCAGCATAAAAAAACCCAAAGCATAATGTTTCCAACTTCATGTTTGATGGTGGGAATGGTGTTCTTGGGGTCATAGGCAGCATTCCTCCTCCCCCAAACATGGCAAGTTGAGTTGATGCCAAAGAGCTTGATTTTGGTCTTATCTGACCACAACACTTTTACCCAGTTCTCCTCTGAATCATTCAGATGTTCATTAGCAAACTTCAGATGGGCCTGTATATGTGCTTTCTTGAGCAGAGGGACCTTGCGGGCGCTGCAGGATTTCAGTCCTTCACTGTGTAGTGTGTTAACAATTGTTTTCTTGGTGACTATGGTCCCAGCTGCCTTGAGATAATTGACAAAATTCTTCCGTATAGTTCTGGGCTGATTCCTCACGGTTCTCATGATCATTGAAACTCCACCAGGTGAGATCTTGCATGGAGCCCCAGACTAAAAGAGATTGGCGGTTATTTTTTTTTTTTGTCCATTTGCAAATAATAGCACCAACTGTTGTCCCCCTCTCACCAAGCTGCTTGGCGATGGTCTTGTAGCCCATAAAGGCCTTGTGTAGGTCTACAATCGTGTCCCTGACATCCTTGGACCGCTCTTTTGGTTCTGGCCATGGTGGGGAGATTGGAATCTGAATGATTGATTGTTTCTGTAGACAGGTGTCTTTTATACAGGTAACAAGCTGAGATTAGGAGCACTCTCTTAAAGGGAATGCTCCTAATCTCAGCTTGTTACCTGTATAGAAGACACCTGGGAGCCAGAAATTTTGTGGATTAATAGGGGATCAAATACCTTTTTCACTCAATAATATGCAAATCAAATTATAACTTTTTGGAATGCATTTTTCTGGATATTTTTGTTATTATTCTTTCTCTCATTGTTAAAATAAACCTACAATTAAAATTATAGACTGATCATTTCTTTGTCAGTGGGCAAACTTACAAAATCAGCAGGGGATTAAATACTTTTTTCCCTCACTGTATGTCTGGAGGTCAGTTTAAGACATTGTTGAGATGCATGCACTCACTCAGAAGAAAAGCAATGCATGACAAAAGCCAAAAATGTTGGTGCATACGGCTCCATAAGATTCAATTAAAAAGTCCAACACTGCATTCCAGATTCTTCAAAATAGCTTCACAGACATGTCGTGACATGAGCAAAATACAAATGTCTATCTGTACCCACTCCCATGCCCAGTCGCATTAAATGGGCTGGGTCCATGAATTAAACAAGCCTGAGCTTTTTTCACTCCTGGATCAACACCTGTATTTTTTAGAAGCAGCATCAGTTGTAATAGTGGGTGACCAGCTTAGATGCTGGGGAATTGTAAAAACCAGTGTAGTATTTTAAATATAATGGGACATATATAACAGGAGCTCATTGAACGGACACACATTTTACTATAAACCTGCAACACATATTAATATACAGGGTACACCATCAAGCTTATTATGTGTATTGGTGCACTGGAGTGGAATGGATGGTGACTAGCACCCCATTGCACCTGCAATGCAGTGTACCTCAACAATGCATTGCTGTACAATGAGGTCCACTACCTAAAATTCTGCAAGAGCAATTTTTGGTCCAGCCTGAACGCAAAGTACAGTATTGCACATAAAACATATTTGTTAAATCTCCCCCATTGGACTTAACTGATGTGAATGGGGTCTGGATACATATGTACATTGAGCACATGTTAGTGCACAGGGTACTCCAAGGATATACGTGTACATAGCTTTGACACATTATTGTACAGGGTACACTAATGACATGTGTACTTTTGTTTTTAACACTAAAATGTAAGCAGATTTGAACCCAGAAACCCACAGCAAAATTTGCCATTTAAGTGGAATTCCAGCTAATTCATTCTTTTTAGTGTTGGGTAGAGCTGGAAAGAGTTAGATCCACTACCATGTTTTAATTTCTCTCTAATGCAGCCTTGGAAACTTTTCCCTTTACTTTTTGTGCTGGTGACAATACTGTCACTGAAAGTAAATCTGACATACAGTCAGTCCATAAATATTGGGACATTGACACAATTCTAATCTTTTTGGCTCTATAAACCACCACAATAGATTTGAAATGAAAAAAAAAGATTTGCATGCTAAATCGGATTCAGGTCAGGTGATTGACTTGGCCATTGCATAACATTCCACTTCTTTCCCTTAAAAAACTCTTTGGTTGCTTTTGCAGTATGCTTCAGGTCATTGTCCATCTGCACTGTGAAGCGTCGTCCAATGAGTTCTAAAGCATTTGGCTGAATATGAGCAGATAATATTGCCCAAAACACTTCAGAATTCATCCTGCTGCTTTTGTCAGCAGTCACATCATCAATAAATACAAGAGAACCAGTTCCATTGGCAGCCATACATGCTCACGCCATGACACTACCACCACCATGCTTCACTGATGAGGTGGTATGCTTTGGATCATGAGCAGTTCCTTTCCTTCTCCATACTCTTCTCTTCCCATCACTCTGGTACAAGTTGATCTTGGTCTCATCTGTCCATAGGATGTTGTTCCAGAACTGTGAAGGCTTTTTTAGATGTTGTTTGGCAAACTCTAATCTGGCCTTCCTGTTTTTAGGCTCACCAATGTAACGCTCCTGCGTTTTTATTATAGGCTGGATTTGCAGCTGCAAAATCTCCACTCAGTAGTCATGTAGAGATGTGTTGAATACCAGATCCAACTCTCCAGGACTCATCACCGTGGGCCTGTCAGCTTCAACATACAGATATATACACACTCAATGAGATGTTCCTGGAGTGATAGGATGTATATGATAGTATGAAGGTGATGTGCTGAAGGGACAGGTGTGAACAGTGACAAGGATGGTAATCACTTGATAGGTTTGTATAGGAGAGTTCAAGATGGTATTTAGGAATGCAGATAGGTTAGTATCGAGTATGCTAACAGGTGGTGAGGACAGCAGATGACAAATACAGGATAGACTAACCCAGGGCAAGGATAGATAGTAGTAGACAGGAGAGCTAGCAATCTATGCAGCAGTGCAGATGATAGATGGTAGTAGGCTCAAGAGCTAGCAATCTATGTAACAGTGCAGATGATAGGATAGTATGGATAGGTAGTAACAGTCCTTAATGTGCATAGGTAGATAGTGCAATAAGGTTATGGAGGGTTCCCCTGCGGGGTACTTATCACTTGTAATGTTAGTAGTTTAGAGAGGTCCAGTAGATGAGGAATGATCCGGTAGCGAGATACAGGGATCAGTAGCGAGGTTCCGGTCTGCTCCAGGTAAAGGGAATAGCTGGAGGTTCCGATCGAGAGACAGGCTTGAAAGCATGTGGATAACAAGGCAGGAAAGCAGGGTGAGATAGCCATAAGTAGAAGCAGTATTCCAAGAGTGATCGGGTAGCGAGATACAAGATCAGTGAGTGAAACAAGTCCAGGTAGCGAGATACATGAGCAAGTAACATCAGGTATGGCTGCTTCAGACATGGCTTGATCGAACCAACCATGCGGTTGAACGAACAATGTGAGTGAGACCGCCGGCGGTTGAAATAGCCGCTCTGTGGCGCTCAGCAGTGACATCATCGTTCTTAAAGGTATATGCATACCACCTGAAGAGAAAGGTGGGACGCATTACAGAGAAAGTGGTGATTAAGGGTACCGGAGGTACCAGAATCTTACAACCAATGGTTTACATCTTGTGGTGAACCCTCTGTATTCACTCTGGTGAAGTCTTCTCTTGATTGTTGACTTTGACACACATACACCTACCTCCTGGAGAGTGTTCTTGATCTGGCCAACTGTTGTGAAGGATGTTTTCTTCAACAGGGAAAGAATTCTTTGATCATCCACCAAAGTCGTTTTCCATGGTCCTCCGGGTTTTTGGTGTTGCTATCTCTCTGATGGGTTTGTTTTGTTTTTTCAGCCTAATGATGGCTTGCTTCACTGATAGTGACAGCTCTTTGGATCTCATATTGAGAGTTGACAGCAACATATTCCAAATGCAAATAGCACACTTGAAATGAACTCTGGACCTTTTATCTGCTCCTTGTAAATGGGATAATGAGGGAATAACACACACCTGGCCATGGAACAGCTGAGCAGCCAATTGTCACATTACTTTTGGTCCCTTAAAAAGTGGGAGGCACATATACAAACTGTTGTAATTCCTACACCGTTCACCTGATTTGGATGTAAATACCCTCAAATTAAAGCTGAAAGTCTGCAGTTAAAGAACATCTTGTTTGTTTCATTTTAAATCCATTGAGGTGGTGTATAGAGCCAAAAAGATTAGAATTGTGTTGATGTTCCAATATTTATGGACCTGACTGTATTAGGTCAGGCATGGGCAGCTCCAAAAATTATGTGATTCTGGTGGGGACATTAAGGTGGTCATTGGCATAAGATGCTTTTTGACCTTATCCAAACAATCTTGTGGGGGGCAATACCAATTGCTGATATTAGGTCATTTCATTCTCTGTAGTTTCCCCCAGACACAGCTCATTTCTTAGATGTCTGGTTATTTGACCCTCTTGCCTTCATAAACAGAAACATATATGCAAAAGCAATCAGATCTATGAACTAAATTTGGAATTATATGACCTTAATAACCAGCTTTACTTCATGAGCTAATGGAGCACACATTCTAATGTTAATGATTCAGTGTAATAATCCTTGTAAAGCACCTTTAGGTATCATGCATACAGCAAAATGGGGTGTTCAAAACCCTCCTCCAGGCTTTGCAGTCCATGTCATTGTTACTTACAGCATATCAGGCTTATTCAATAGCAAGGCACATATAAAGTTTAGAAATCTAGAGCTTTGACCCAGAATGTATTTTTTTGATGTTATAGGACTAGATGATTAGGAAATGGGTTGCCGGGGAAATGCATTTTTCCTGGCAGTGCTTTCAATTCTGTATCTAACAACTCCAAGTAGAACATTTTCTTTCAAGTAGGGCTGGGTTAAAACCCAAGTCAGGGTTTTTGGTATCCAATTAGGGAGCTTTTCCTTCACTTCCTTTCCCATAGCTACAACAGGAAATCCCTCCAAAGTATGGGAAATACTTGGGTTATCACCTAAAAGCTGTTTTCCAGGAAAGTGTGCGTTGGGAATATTTCTCTGGTCTCATTATCATCAGGGACACCAGAACTAGTCCCTCCGTTAAAAGATTTTCCTTCTATTTCTGTACTGGTGACCACTCAAAATTTGGGATTTTCTTTCACTTTAGTGAGAATCGCCACCAGGACAAATATAGAGGGTGAATCTCCCTAACATGGACACAGAAAGCCATGGAAACTTGACAGATCCAACTCCACTCTATCTAAAGCTAAAAAAAAAAAATAAAAAAGGTTGAGCCTTCAAGTTAATGCAGTTTACAGAGGCTGAGGAGTGACATGTTAAGAATGATTATTATTTCTTGAAAGCCAAACTATCTTGTACAAAAAGATTGAGGGAATCATACAATATGGCAAGATTGTTAACTGGATACTTGAGCTAATTATATAACAACATTTGCAAGCTTTTACCATAATAGAGCACTGATTTGAGTGAAAATTGACCACATTGTTTGAAGTAAAGGGATCATGTAAAATATGTTTAATCATTTATATTTGTATACAGTATAAATTTGTTTCTGCATAGTGTTTTTGGTACTTTTTATGTATATATGCACTAAAATGTTACTCACCAGCCACTTTATTCGGTCTGACCAGACTTCTGAGGTTGAGCACCCCCCCCCCCCACACACACACACACACACACACACACACACACACACACCTGTACTCTATCAATGTCCACTATCAAGTAGATATAGGAGGAGTCCCTTGTAGTGCATTAGCACATCTCTCCCAGCAAGGAGTGTTGTCTCCAAGGGTTAGAGAGGCTGGAATCATCCTTTTTTATGGATAGTGTAGGACCCACTGACAATGGGGTACTTTGACGTAGTGGTGGGCTTGAGCATGATATGGCCATATGGTGGGACCAAATCCCCATTTTTATTTATGGATTGTCTTCATATTTGATAGTCATTTCTTTTGCATGTGTGCGCTATTCTTTTTTAATATGCATGTCGCTTGGTTCATAGCTGCACCAGCTTTAGAAATACATGTTCAGGGTTTGCTCCCCCAACTTTTTGCTTGTTTATTAAGTATTCGGTCTGACCAGACTTCTGAGGTTGCGCACCCCCCACACACACACCTGTACTCTATCAGTGTCCACTATCAAGTAGATATAGGAGGAGTCCCTTGTAGTGCATTAGCACATCTCTCCCAGCAAGGATTGTTGTCTCCAAGGGTTAGAGAGGCTGGATTTATCCTTTTTTATGGATAGTGTAGGACCCACTGATAATGGGGTACTTTGACGTAGTGGTGGGCTTGAGCACGATATGGCCATATGGTGGGACCAAATCCCCATTTTTATTTATGGATTGTCTTCATATTTGATAGTCATTTCTTTTACATGTGTGCGCTATTCTTTTTTAATATGCATGTCGCTTGGTTCATAGCTGCACCAGCTTTAGAAATACATGTTTAGGGTTTGCTCCCCCAACTTTTTGCTACTTTATTAGGTATACCTGTTCAATTGCTTGGTAACACAAATTGCTAATCAGCCAACGACACAGCAGCAACATTTAAGCATCTAGACGATTTAAAATGACTTTGGGATTTTCACACACAACCATCTCTAGGGCTTACATAGAATGGTCCAAAAAAGAGAAAATGTCCAGTGAGCGGTGGTTGTGTGTAGGAAAATGCCTTGTTGATGTCAGAGGAAAATGGGCAGGTTTGAGATGATAGAAAGGCAACAGTAACTCAAATAGCCACTCGTTACAACCAAGGTATGCAGAATACCATCTCTGAACACACAACACATCTAAACAGATGGGCTAGAGCAGCAGACGACCACACAGGGTGCCACTCCTGTCAGACAACAGAAAACTGAGGCTACAATTCCCACAGGCTCACCAAAATTGGACAGTAGAAGATTGGAAAAAGGTTGCCAGGTCAGATAGTCTCGGTTTCAGACTTTAAGATGCAACATTCAGAATTCGGATAAACAACTTGAAAGCATGGTTTCATCCTGCCTTGCATCAACGGTTCAGGCTGGTGGTGGTGTAATGGTGTGGGGGATATTTTCTTGGCACACTACCAACTGAGTATCGTTTAAAAGCCATGGTCTACCTAAGTACTGTTAATGACCATGTCCATCCCTTTATGACTACATTGCACCCATTTTCTGATTATACAAAAAACAGAAAAGCTCCTCCAAATACTTCATTATACAGACAAAACAGCAGTGACAACTGGCAACTCATGACATGAGAGTAGATAAAAAGCCCATCAGATAGGATGGAAGGATCTCCTACAGGTCAAGAGTGCAGCCACGATGATCCGACTATGCAGAGACCTCGGTCAGGACAGGAAGAGATGCGGGCAGTATCCTGATTGTTCCGGGTTCTGTGTTGAGCCGCAGGGTGGAACCCAGAGCAGGAAGAGCGTGTGACGTCACCAAGGATCCAGGACACGACGCGTTTCTGAGCATGCGCGTGGCTCGTACTGAGCATGTACCATAGGAGAGTGAGGGCCACATATAAATTCTAGAAGTAATTGATCAATGGGTGGGGAAAAAGGCACAAACAAGCTGATGGTGTGCAGGAAATATGTGGGGAAGAACAAGACCAATATGTGAAAGAGCTAGAATACTAGAAACAATGGCTAAAACTTATACTTGTAAAACAGTACATAGTACAATAGTAATTATTAAAGCTGTACAAAATAGGAGAATATGAAATCAAAAAAATGAAACTGAAATAATCAGTGAAAATAAGATAAAAAAATGGATTTTTGTAAAATCTTACCGTAAAATCCTTTTCTCTTAGCTCATTGACAGACGTAGTCCTCGGTGATACAGCACCTTCGGGTTTATGTTGCCTCCACAGGAGTAGGACTAGACAGGAAATAAAATGCTCTGGCCACACATTAGGGGCAGTCCCAGAGGGTATATCCTCTCTCTCTCTGCCTCAGCAAATCAGTTATGTCATAAAGCAGTCTTTAGAGAATTTAACCCAACCCAACTCAAAAAAACAGAGGGGCGGGTACTACGTCTGTCAATGAGCTAAGAGAAAAGGATTTTACGGTAAGATTTTACAAAAATCCATTTTTCTCTATCGCTCATTGACAGACGTAGTCCTCGGTGATACAGCACCTTCGGGAAGTCCCAGAGCAGTATCACAAATGAGGGGTGGCAAAATGGAAATCAAATCCAATCTAGAAGGCCCAACCGGTGCCAACTAGAAGTTTACAATGCTCATCCTAAATGATGAGACTCAACAAAAAAATTTTCAAACAGAAAAAAAACCCTCGAGGTAGACCACCGGTCTCCTCAAATAGCGGCCTGCAAAACCTTGCGGCCAAATGAGGCATCCGCCGATGCCATCACATCAATTTTATAAAATTTTGTAAAGGTATGTACCGACGACCAGGTGGCCGCCTTACATACCTGGACCACTGACGCCTGATGGCGAAAGGCCCAGGAAGTACTGAGCGCTCGAGTGGAGTGCGCCCTAACAGGGAACGGAGGACTCTGACCCTTAATAGAATAAGCCTGTACCACCGTCTGTCTAATCCATTTGGCAATAGTCGCGGCAGATGCAGGCAACCCCTTTCTGGGGCCATCCGTGATCACAAAAAGTGAATCCGTCTTACGGAACGATTCCGTAGCTTTCAGGTATACCCTGATTGCCCGAACCACATCCAAGGAATGCAACGCATGTTCCCGATGATGATTGGGCTGAGGACACAAGGAAGGTAGTACAATATCTTCATTCAGATGAAAATCTGAAACCACCTTTGGAAGAAAGGATGGCTTAGGATGAAGCACTACCTTATCCCTATGAATCACTAAGTATGGGGACTGGCATGATAAAGCAGCCAGTTCTGACACCATGCGTGCAGAAGTGATAGCCACCAAGAAGGCCACCTTCTGGGATAATGTAAGCAAGGGAATCTCCCTGATGTTTTCAAAAGGAGGTTTCTGTAGAACCGACAAAACCAAATTAAGATCCCAGGGCGGTAAGGGCGCGCGGACTGGTGGAGCCAGGTGCCGCACCCCCTGGATGAAATTCCGCACCAAGGACTTGGTAGCTAAAGGTTTCTAAAAGAAGATTGCTAATGCTGAAACTTGAGCCTTGATGGTGCTCAAGGCTAGCTTCTGCTCAACCCCTTTCTGCAGAAAGGCCAATATTCGAGTCACCGAATAGGTACGTGGAGGAAATCCTAAAGATTCGCACCGTGCGATATAAGTCTTCCATGTGTGATAATAGACTCTGCTGGAAGTCGCTTTCCTTGCTTTAATAAGGGTAGGAATGACTGAAGCTGACAACCCTCTGTCCTTCAGTACTTGGGTCTCAATGGCCAGGCCATTAAAACCAGCGACTGTAAAGCACAATGGTAGATTGGTCCTCGAGACCGCAGTTCCCACGGAACGTCCGCGACTAGCAAGTCCAAGTCGGCCAGGCCGGCTTGGCGAGGCCAGTCTAGAATTTCTAGGACCACTGGCACTGACGGGATTTGAACCAGGCGTCCCTAGAGCTATCTGGCCCCGACCATCCGAGAAAGTCTGGTCGTTCTCTGTTCCCACACATTTATCCGACACCTGATTCCTATCAGGAACGGTGATCTCTCCTGGTTGAATCTCAGGGACCGAAGTCACCCGGCTAGAGGCTTCTTGGTCTGTCTGGTCAACCAGATCCGATTCCTGTGGGGAATTGAGACTAATCTTAGGAAAAGGTAAAGTAAAAGATCTGTTCAGGGAACGGTGACTACCGCTCCCTGTAGCACTTAAATGTTGGAAGGGAAGAATCGCACCGGTAGTAGTAGTCGATGCTCGATCTAATGTCCTGAATACCGGTGAAAACGTCCCCCCACCCTCAAACCGGGTGGGGGCGCACCTTCAGGCTGTGTAATCCTTTGCTTCGGGTTTGGCTGAGTCGGTCCTCTGTTTGTCCGACCAGCCTTTCTTGAACCCTCCTGGAGGAGTCTTGCCTTTCCCGCTTGTTCCAGCCGGGCGTGCGAACCCTTTATGGGCGGTAAAGAAAGGTCCTCGCTTGTTGCGAGGTCCCTTAGCTTTAGCAGCCTGTGGCAAGAAAGTGCTCTTGCCCCCAGTGGCATCTTTAATGATTTCATCTAGGGTGGCCCCAAATAGGCGATTCCCCTGAAAAGGGAGATTCGTCAAGGTCTTTTTGGAACCTAGGTCAGCTGACCAGCATTTTAACCACAGCACACGTCTGAGGATTACCGCTGACATAGATGCATGCCCTAATAGGGGAGTAGTGTCCAAGGCTGCGTCACAGATAAACTGTAGCCCTTGTATAATCTGTTCCATCAAATCAGATGTTTCCTGGGGAATATCTTTTCCCCTAAGGTCTTGGCGTACCAATCTCGCCCATTCCGTAAGTGTCTGGGAAACTAGACCAATAACAATTACTGGTCTAAATGCTGACCCTATCAGAGAGAAGATAGTGCGGGACTCTGCTTCCATCTTCCGATCCACCGGATCCTTAAAGGACGAAGTGTCCTCCACTGGGATAACCGTGGCTTTATTCAGCCTGGAAATAGGTGGATCCACCACTGGTGGTACCGTCCATTTTTTTATGAGGGATTCCTCAAACGGATAGCGTCTAGCAATACGCTTGGAAATAGTAAAGGTACGTTTAGAATGCTCCCATTCTCCTTTAATTTTATTACCAAAACACTTGGGTACAGGAAAAACCTTCACCGTTTTGATGGGCTTGTTAGTACCAAAGGGAATCTCTGTTTCAGTTGCCTCTGCCGGTAAAACCTCAAGTCTTAAGGTTTCCCGCACCGCCACAACTAGTGCGTCCACCAATGCTTCTTCCTTAATTATGGCGGAAGAATGCACGTCCTCCTCACTGTCTGAGGGAGCTTTACCTGAGATAACAGCCCTTGCAGAGGGACCTGCAGCTGCAGTGACCATCTCTGAATCTGAGTCAGAGGTGTCAGATATTATAGGGGTAGGCGGGGGTCGCTTTCTTGACCCCCGTCCCTGACAGGCCGCCTCCACCCGAGCCACCATAGACTCCAAAACTGCTGTAAATGCATCCATGCTCTGTGCACCGGCGGGTCCCGAGGCCCCCTCGAGGGAAACAGGTGGGGGTACTTGTGTGGCAGGGTCCATGATTATTCCAGTAACTACCCGGAAACTTCAATCCAACTTAAATAAAAAACTTTTTTTTTTTTTCCAGACCCCCAGCGCCACAAAAGCCCCTCAGAGAGAGAGAGATAGACCCCCAGGCTCACCACTTGATGCTCAGAGTTCACTTGCAACAGGTTACAGCGCTGTGTCCACAAACAGGAAGTCTTTTGGCTGGCTGCCCAGGAAGAAAGGAGGCGGCTCCGCCCCTCTGCACGCCTTCCGGCGCCTCCCCTAGCTCCACGAGGTGTTGGAGTCACCTCAAACATGGCCGCCCCCATGCTGCAGACACAAGGCTACGCCAAAATGGCGGCCTCGTGCAATCTACGGTGGTTTGCACAGCATAGCGGCGTCCTGCAGTAACTAGGCATCGCAAAACCTTTCTCTCATGGAGATCAGCTTGACCGGTGGTACCGAACCCTGGCGGAACCGCATGGCCGTCGGGAGACCTGCTTCAGCTGGAGGAATGACCTGGCAAGCCGCATCCCTGTCCTGTGACTTCTGACAGGTAGGATACTTCTTGTAACACAGTAAGCTTCCAGTGCTGCCACATATTACAATCATTTAAACATACTTTGTAATTAGATTGTCAGCTCCCAAACCAAGCCTGCTGGCTTTTTGTACACAAAAATCACACTCAATTAGGGGGATCTGTGACATGTTATAGGATAGAGGGGAACCCATCCTTACCATTACAGAGAGGGGCCCGCGTTCACCACAAGACCCGTCAGGGGGAAAAGGAGAACATACTACTCACCATACCGGAACCTGGCGGGCGCCATTCCTGACAGTACCCCTCTCCCCGAAGTTGGAGGGCTGTCGACCAATACGGACGCCGTGACTCATGGTCCTTGGCGTTTCAGCGAGACGTTTAACAGGGTCAGTCCCTCCAGTGGGACAATGTCGCGGCCGACCCAGCGCGGGGCTACTTGAAGATCTCACAGGAATACTGGAGAAAAAAAGCTGTCTAAAAAATCTTTTCTAAGAAAAAAATCCTGCCAGGACCGAAGATCCCAGCAAGGTATCTAGGTCCTTACTCCTGACTAGACAGAAAAAAACTGATTTGCTGAGGCAGAGAGAGAGAGGATATACCCTCTGGGACTGCCCCTAAGGTGTGGCCAGAGCATTTTATTTCCTGTCTAGTCCTACTCCTGTGGAGGCAACATAAACCCGAAGGTGCTGTATCACCGAGGACTACGTCTGTCAATGAGCGATAGAGAAATAATAATATTAGTATAAAAATAGTAGTAACCATAAATATAGAAAATAAAAAAGAATAACAAATATATAAATCAAAAGATATATAAAGACAGAAATAATAATAATAATAAAAATAGCAGTGAAAAAATCTAAGAAAATAAACTAAATCATAATGGATACTAAAATCAGTACAGGTATAAGGATGATACTAAACAACATAGAAGTGAGTGTACCCATTATCGCTGATAAAAAATAACAAGGGTCTTCTAAAATGACATATGTTGGTTATATATGTATGTCCTGGATCCTTGGTGACATCAAACGCTCCTCCAGCACTGCGTTCCACCTGCGGCTCAACACAGAACCCGGAACGATCAGGACGCTGCCGGCATCTCTTCCTGTCCTGACCTTGGTCTCTGCATAGTTGGATCAGCGTGGCTGCACTTTTCACCTGTAGGAGATCCGTCCATCCTATCTGATGGGCCTTTTATCTACTCTCATGTCATGAGTTTCCAGTTGTCACTGCTGTTTTCTCTGTAAAATAAAGTAATACACTTAGAGGCGCTTTTCTGTTTTTTTGTATATTCACTTCCAGAGTTGGCCTGCACTCCTGAGAAGAGCTACCCAAGAGTTTTATACTTTAATTATCATTAGTGGACATTCTGAGAGATATATAAAGATTTCTAACTAACTTTTTATAGACTCCAACTACGCTGAATATTATTAACTTGTAGCACCCTACAAGTAGGTGCTAGGTAAAGTATAGTGGGCCCTGGCTGCCTTACAGCAGGGCCATGATTTTCAGCTGGGCTGTCATGTCTCCCAGGTGTAGCTGTTGAGACTGGGGGAGTCTCCCCACTGTGCTCCATGACAGGGATCTCATTTGATGGTGGAGGAAACCCAGCCAATGGTGCACACAGGCCTGTATCTAGCCCAGAAAGGCAGATTCTGCCACACAGCATTCTGGGAGTGGGTATAAGCTTGAGGGGAGCGCATGATGCAGCATCTTTAGTGGGAAGCAGAGTCCCAGGAGGGAGAGTACGGCTGTCTCTCCTCCTGTCAGCAGGATCGGGTGTCCCAGGCGGCTTGACTGAGTTGACAGAGGGCTGAGCTGAGCTGCAGAGAGGATCCAGTGTGCCGAGGACCAGTGGGGCTGAGAGGGGTCCAGTTTCAGGAAAGCATTCCCAGTTCGTGAGTACTGCAAACTGCCCCCTGGGGGTCTGCCTAGAGAGAGGGGACCATTCCGGTGAAGGTCGTGGGGATCCAGGAGCTAGCCAGCCAGTGCAGGAGTAAAAGTAAAGGGGGTGCCAGTGATGACCCTGAAGAAGTGTAGAGGGGGTGCTTAGTGAGAGGACCCTGAAGTGCAAGGGGGGGGGCAGCGGTTGGACCCTGAAGTTTGAAAGTGTAAAGTGTACAGTGTTGAGAGTTGCAGCAGAGCAAGCAGTTACAAGAGCTACCTCAGTCAGGAAGGACTGGAGGGAGCTGGATGCAGGACTTTTGAGCTAACCAGAGCATCAGGAGTCAAGTCTAAGCACAGTACAGGACTTTTAAGGCTGATCAGAGTGTGAGAAGTCAAGTTCAAGTACAGTTCAGCAAGTCAGTGTTATTTCAAGCACCAGCAAGCGTTGGTCGGCACCTAGCCAGCGTCAAGACTGCGCTGAAACGCATTTTTCCACAACGTGTCCCATTTGTACCTAGTTGAGCCAGAGGAGTATCCCACTCATTCCTTCTCCTATCCCCAATATCAAATAAGCAAAACAAACCAAAGATGGCGGAATGGTCATTGTCTCCAATCTCACACTTGGATATTCAGCTTAAATGGGCTGCAGGTGTCACCGGTGGCCATGGCAGACCCACATCAGGCCCAATACCTGGAAAATCTGCTACAAATTATTTGTGTAACACTAGATCTCGCTTGTTATCTACTTTTTATTGTGTACCCATTTTCTGATGGCTACTTTGAGCTTTGTGACATGGCGCATTATCCTGCTAAATACTTTCAAACCGATTTCTTGAACATGACAATGAGGTCACTGTACTCTAATGGCCTCCACAGTCACCAGATCCTAATCCAATAGAGCACCTTTGGGATGTGGTGGAACAGGAGATTCATATCATGGATGTGCAGCTGATAAATCTGCAGCAACAGGAACACTTTAAAAACACATCAGATCTCAAAAGGGGAAAAAAATATTGTGCTAGATATCTATAATGATATAGACTGGATAATGTGGTAGGAACGAAAGGATGCCACATTGCTTAATGGAAATGAAAATGATCAACCTATAGAGGGCTAAATTCAAAGAAACCACAAAAATCAAAGTGAAAAATTGATGCAGCATGCTAGTCCATTTTACTGAAATTTCATTGCAGCAACTCAAGATGGTACTCAGTAATTTGTATGGCCCCCATGTGCTTGTATGCATGCCTGACAATGTCGGGACATGCTCCTAATGAGACAACAGAGGGTGTCCTGGGGTATTTCCTCCCAGATCTGGACAAGGTCATCAGTGAGTTCCGGAACAGACTGAGGTGCAATCTGGCAGTGTTGGATGGCCTGAAACAGAATGTCCCAGAGTTGCTCTATTGGATTTAAGTCAGGCGAGTGTGGGAGCCATTTAATGGTATCAATTCCTTAATCCTCCAGGAACTGGCTGCATACTCTCGCCACATGAGGCCGGGCATTGTCGTGCACCAAGAGGAACCCAGGACCCACTGCACCAGCGTGGGGTCAGAGGATTTCATCTCGATACCTAATAGCAGTCAAGGTGCCATTGTCTAGCCTGTAGCGGTCTGTGTGTCCCCCTATGGATATGCCTCCCCCAGACCATCACTGACCCACCATCAAACCAGTCACGATGAACAATGTTACAGACAGCATGGCTTCTCCAGACCCTTTTTCGTCTGCCACATGTTCTCTGGGTGAACCTGCTCTCATCAGTGAAAAGCACAGTGGCACCAGTGCCAAACCTGCCAATTCTGGTATTCAGTGACAAATGCCAATCGAGCTCTACAGTGCCGGGCAGTGGGCACAGGGCCCACTAGAGTATGTTAGGCCCTCAGGCCACCCTCATAAAGTCTGTTTCTGATTGTTTGGTCAGAGACATTCACAGCAGTGGCCTGCGGGAGGTAATTTTGTAGGGTTCTGGCAGTGCTCATCCTGTTCCTTCCTTGCACAAAGGAGCATATACTGGTCTTGCTGATGGGTTAAGGTCCTTCTACAGCCCTGCCCAGCTCTCCTACAGTATCTGACTGTCTCCTGGAATCTCCTCCAAGCTCTTGAGAATGTGCTGGGAGACAAAGCCTTCTGGCAATGGCACGTATTGATGTGTCATCCTGGAGCAGTTGGACAGCCTGTGCAACATCTATATGGTCCAGCTATTGCCTCATGCTACCAGTAGTGAAACTGATCCTAACCAAATGCAAAACTAGTGAAAAAGAGTCAGAAAAGAGAAGTAGAGAAAAAAAATGTCTGTGTCCTCCACCTGTAAAACCATTCCTGTTTTGGAGGTTGTCTCGTTGTTGCCCATCTGGTGCATCTGTTGTTAATTTCATTAACACCAAAGCAGCTGAAACTGATTAACAACCCCCTCTGCTACTTAACTGACCAGATCAATATCGCAGGAGTTTAATTGACTTGATGCTATACTCTGATTAAAAAGTGTTCCTTTATTTTTTCGGTGCAGTGTGTATTATATATATATATATATATATATATATATATATATATACACACACACATACACACACACACACACACAGTATATCACAAAAGTCAGTACACCCCTCACATTTTTGTAAATATTTTAATATATTTTTTTATGTGACAACACTGAAGAAATGACACTTTGCTACAATGTAAAACAGTGAGTGTACAGCTTGTATAACAGTGTACATTTGCTGTCCCCTCAAAATAACTAAAAAACACAGTCAATGTCTAAACCGCCGGCAACAAAAGTGAGTACACCCCTAAGTGAAAATGTCCAAATTGGGTCCAATTAGCCATTTTCCCTCCCCGGGTGTCATGTGACTCGTTAGTGTTACAAGGTCTCAGGTGTGAATGGGGAGCAGGTGTGTTAAATTTGGTGGTATCGCTCTTACTCTCATACTGGTCACTAGAAGTTCAACATGGCACCTCATGGCAAAGAACTCTCTGAGGCTCTAAAAAAAAGAATTGTTGCTCTACATAAAGATGGTCTAGGCTATAAGAAGATTGCCAAGTCCTACAAGATTGCACCGGGGCCAAGACCATTCAATGGTTTAACAGGACAAGGGCCACTCAGAACAGGCCTCGCCATGGTAAACCAGAGAAGTTGAGTGCATGGGCTCAGCGTCATATCCTGAGGTTTTCTTTTGGAAATAGACGTATGAATGCTACCAGCATTGCTGCAGAGGTTGAAGGGCTGGGGGGGGATCAGCCTGTCAGTACTCAGACCATACACTGCACACTGCAACAAATTGTACTGCGTGGCTGTCGTCCAAGAAGGAAGCCTCTTCTAAAGATGATGCACAAGAAAGCCCGCAGTTTGCTGAAGACAAGCAGACTAAGGACATGGATTACTGGAACCATGTTCTGTGGTCTGATGAGATCAAGAAAAACTTAGTTGGTTCAGATGGTGTCAAGCATGTGTGGCAGCATCCAGGTGAGGAGTACAAAGACAAGTGTGTCTTGCCTACAGTCAAGCATGGTGGTGGGAGTGTCATGGTCTGGGGCTGCATGAGTGCTGCCAACACTGGGAAGCTACAGTTCATTGAGGGAACCATGAATGCCAACAGTGATATACTGAAGCAGAGCATGATCCCCTCCCTTCGAAGACTGGGCCACAGGGCAGTATTCCAACATGATAATGACCCCAAACACACCTCCAAGATGACCACTGCCTTGCTAAAGAAGATGAGGGTAAAGGTGATGGTCTGGCCAAGCATGTCTCCAGACCTAAATCCTATTGAGCATCTGTGGGGCATCCTCAAACGGAAGGTGGAGGAGCGCAAGGTCTCTAACATCCACCAGCTCCGTGATGTCGTCATGGAGGAGTGGAAGAGGACTCCAGTGACAACCTGTTAAGCTCTGGAGAACTCCATGCCCAAGAGGGTTAAGGCAGTGCTGGAAAATACTGGTGGCCACACAAAATATTGACACTTTGGGCCCAATTTGGACATTTCCACTTAGGGGTGTACACACTTTTGTTGCCAGCGGTTTAAACATTAATGGCTGTGTGTTGAGGTATTTTGAGGCAGCACATTTACACTGTTATACAAGCTGTACACACACTACTTTACATTGTAGCAAAGTGTCATTTCTTCAGTGTTGTCACAAGAAAAGATAGAATAAAATATTTACAAAAATGTGAAGGGTGCACTCACTTTTGTGAGGTACTGTGTATATATTATATTATATACATATACATACACACACACACACACATACAAACTCGACTGTCATTCTTTACTAGGCCCAATAATTTTCATAATGAAAAGAATAAAAAAAAAAAAAAAAAAAAGCATTATCACGTTATTCAAATGAATATCTGGACACTTTTTTTATCATAAATATTGAATTTCATGAATTTGTCATGGTCTGGTACTGAATCGCTGGTGTGGGTATATTTTGCATTTTAGCATCATTATTTTTGATGTAATATTGCTTTGAGTGTTTCTGCACTCAAGATTGTGTTTCTGGATAGCAGCACTTCTATAGAATATAAAAAACAACAATTGTTTTTCACGTTTTTATTACACAGTAAAGAATACAACAATACCTGAATCATACTTTAAAGATTCACAGGTTGACAGACCATACAATACAGTCCAACTAAAGGAAAAGAATAAACAAGAACCCACATTTCAGACATAGTAGACCTAAAAGCTCAAGAATATGCCGACGAAAGCATGATGTCTATCCCCTTTGCACCCAGTGTTAGTCTACCATCCACTTGTGGTACATGTCTGAATTAAGTATTGCACAACAACTTTTGATTTTTTTTTTATTTTCACAATAACGTTGCAGAACCCAAAATAAAATAATAATTTTTTTCTTTGAAAAAGTACTTCAGATCTGCATTTCAACAGTCTCCAATTTGTTTTACTGTCCTTTGAAGAGTTCGGACAACACGGAGTCACTTTTGCCCACCCCACCCCAACTTTAAGTATTCCAGACTTCGGCATGCTTTGCATTAGTAAACCAGCCTTGAATTTTAAATCCCCAAGACATGCACCTACACAAAATTAAAGCTTAAAAATCTGAAAAAATTTTAAAGTAAGAAAACAAGACAACAGGCAACCCCATCACACAGCCCTGTGACAGGGTTAAAGAGACAGATTGGGAGGAAGTAGAAAGAAGGGGCAAGAGCGAGGGTGCCCTAAACCTATCAGCGACCACCATTTAGATATTTCCAATAAAGCTAGCTTTTTTTTTTCTTAGCTTTTAATGTGTTATACTTACAAATTATATTCTCACATAGCCTGCATATAAATGACAAGCAAAAAAGGAAAGTAACTTTTTTTCTTTAAGTTAATGAGGTCTGCTTTGTTACCAAGAAGTGATATGGTTTGCAGCTGTATGAGCTTTGCTTTTGGTATCCTGTTTTTGTGCCCATTTGGTTTGTCTAGACCAGTTTTGATAGCTACTGGTGCAATATACATGCTGTCAGAGGTAGAGTGAAACTTTTTGCCACTGAGGAGTTTGTAGCAAAACAGGAGCAAAAAAAAAAAGGAGGGGGAAGAGGAGGAGAAAGAGAGAGTTTAGAGTTGGGAGGAGGGGAGGAAGTATCTGGTGTTACTCAGGGTGCCCTGAATTAAAAAAATGAGACATACTGTTACTAACCCATGTTCAACACAGAAAAAAAACAAGCTGCTCCATTACTAAACAGCTTACATTGATTGACAGATGACTTAAAGATGTAAGTATTTTTGGGGTTTGGCCATTCCTTCCTACTCTAAATGCACAAGAGCTCTAATAGAAAGGATTATCCAGTGTCACGTACAGACAAGAGTTCACGGATAAATTTGCTGAATCTAGAAATGTATAGCCGTAGCTGTGTTTCTAAGTGCAAGGCATCTACTAAAGGTTCAATGGCAAGGTCAATGGGAGTTTCACAGAATCAGGTCACAGAGCAACATCACAGTGGGTTTTGGGATGCTAGGATGGAATACACCAGCGCTGCATTTAAAAGCACCATAGTAATGAATGTGGGAAAGTGTTTGATGCTGGGTCCAAGTGTGGCAAAGTTACCAGAGACAACACTCACACCTCGGTTTGCTGACAATAGCTTGTTCTTGTTCATAAGAAAAGGTTGAAGACTGCCTTCCTCCCTGCCAGTACCATCCAGGCAGCTCCTCAATATTGCTGTCCCTAAGCAGCAGTGGCGGCCCATCCATTGTGGGTGCAGGGGCGCCCCCCATCCATGCATCCGGCCCACTAATCTACATGCAGGGCGCCGGATGCATGGATTCCAATGGGTTTTTTTTTTTAAGCACCTGATTAGAGCCAGAGGCTCTAATAGGCTTCAAAAAAGGGTGGGCTCAGGACGCAGAGCACTGCGCCCTGAGCCCACCCAGTTATGTGACTATAGCGAATGAATATTTGCTATTGCCACACTGATTCTCATCCTGGCCAATCAGGAAGCAGGTCCTGAGACCTGTTTCCCAATTGGCCAAAAGGAGAAGGCATGCTATTGGCCAAGAAGGAAGGAGACGGCTGCCGAGAAGGGACATGAAGGAGCCTGAAGGGGAAGCCGCTGCCGCCGCCTGTCATTCCAGAGGAACAAGGTAAGTAAACGGGTGGGCGGGAGATGTGGTGGTGCAGGCTGGAATGATATGGGGGGGGAAGGTCCGTTTGACAACCCCCCCGCCCAAATGATGGAGCATCAGCCGCCACTGCTACACAGTTTATGTGTTTTTGTTGGTGGTATAGTGTAATGCTTACTCACAGTTCATCCACTTGGGCTCTATACACCTAGAATCAAACTGTTGGTGTAATACTGTAAGAAGACTTTTTTTCAACTCTTCTAGTGGTCAGTTGCGATTATATTTGTTCTCTTAAAACCATCTCAGTGTGGATTGTGTAGCTACGGTGTCTGATCTTGTTAGTGTTATCTTAAGGCTAGCCATTCCACAGAGATGGGATGGAGGGGGAACAAGACAGTTGGTCTAGCAGGGGCAAGAAATATAAATCCAGATCTGTGTAGGACAATGTGACATCAAGGAACTCTGCATTGGTATGCAAATGCATTTAGAAAAACAACGCCAATGCAGCACCATAGACAGGGTTCAAAGAACATTATGGCATTTTAATTTTAAACACAATGCCACTTTAAAATGCTGATACAATTTCAAGCACTGCAGCAACTGGGAATAGTTCAGATTCCTAATAACTATACATATAAGAACATTATATTTGGATGTGTTATGTTAATAAAGCTGTAGCATCGGTAATAAATACTATGACAAAACATATTGGCGTGCTATGGAAATACTGTACATCTGAAAGCCCTATGACATCAAATCTGGGATCAACCTGACACAAAAGCGCTTGCTTAGGGACTATGCTGGCATTGTACTTCAGTCCTCTTGTAGCGTTCTATGGATACTTGACTAAACAGGGGTATTAAATCCTAATTACAGTCACTAAATGCCCTTTTTATTTTATGACCTATAGTAGATGACCAGAAGGACTACAATTTTTGAAAAAAAATATATTCTAAAAAAAATTCTGAATTGTAGCAAGACATCCAGATATAAAAGTTAATAAAGACCCTTGCTCATACTCTGCAGAGAAGCCGTTATGCCCCTTACACTTCCATGCACAGTCCTTGTGTAGCTAAATTACAGAAATCTAAGCTCAATGCAAATGTCTCCACTGTTGCTAGGAAAGGATCGTTTAGGCTAGAGGGAGAGATTTGGTGGTAGTAAACTTGTGTTTTATACTTTGCCCAGGGGTCTGTTACTGTGTGTTTTTGTACAGTGATATGACAGTACAAACCATGCCACAACTTCATTTCAGTGTGGCTATTTTTTTTTGGTTTTGCTCTTTGGGGAAATAAAGTTTAGGCTTAAAGTAGGTCCAGACCCTGACTGGACGACCCTTAGTTTCCTAAAACAATATATATTTACAAAAATGTTTTGTATTTAGTAAAATATTGTTTTCACCTTTTTTTCATTTTTTTGCCTCTCAATGCTTCCTGTCTGCATGCATTAATTTCAGCATCACCTACACATCACTGCTTTGGTCCAGCTTCTTGATAGTGGACCATGCCTGCACAATGGGTCAGCAGTGCCACTTGTAGTCAATATCAGGGGTACATGTGGCAGAGTGCAAATGCAGGAGCACAACTTGGAAACAGTGGTCACCCCATAATAGGAAGTGCCTAAACAAGGACCTTCATGTCTTGCTCACAAGGAATTTTTTTTTAATAAAAACTGCAACTTTTAAATGGCATTAATGGGTTAAAGCTTTTAGTTGGTTAATTGGTTTAGGTCTGCTTTAAGTTTGATTTAAATATTTCCTATTTAAGCTAAAACAGTAATCATTATCTGTAAATTCTTGTCTGGACACTGGACAACAAAAGGATCATTGAATTTACACTAAACCATATTTGACAAGTTTAATCATCTGATCTTTTTGAAGATTAGTATTGGTACTTTCAAAAATAAAAAAAAATAATAATAATAATAATTTTGGTCCTTAAGATCAGTCTTTGGCTGACTTCCCTTTATGCAGAACACTTTATGAACTGACATTCAGCAGTTAAAGCAGTCAATCTACACCTCAGCATTTGGAAATCTAATTTGTCATTGTAAAAATTAGAAATACAATGTTTTACAGCAATACACATGCACTGCCTTTTTAACACTTTAGTGACATTTTGTTTTTGTTTTTTTTTTTTGTAAAAAAAAAAAAAAAAATCTCTATTTGTGGATCTTAAATTATTCAAAAACGAGAAAAAATGCAAAAAAAAAAAAATACAAAATCACTATGGATTTATGCAAACAGATCGATGATGTGGTTCTCGAGTATTTAAAAAGGAGATTGCCAAAATAATGCATGCCTAGGGAATCATTATGACAGTGCAAAAATACATTTATGTACATCCCTCCTACAAAAACACTGATAGGTTAGCATTCCGTGAAGCATGCTAGTTTTAGGACATAAAAAAAATCATATAACAGAGTGAATTAGCAGCTCCGGTAGATAGCGTAAATTTTTTCTTTTTCTGAAGATGAAATAAAAAGGGCTGTAACTACTAGAGAAGTATCACTTACATATACAGTTATAAAAGCAGCATAGAAAGAGACAGTTTATCTCACCAGCTAAGAATAAAGAGATTAAATGTGGGCATGGTTAAAACTACAATGCATATTCACATTTGTCCATCACATTTACAAGAAAAAACACCATTGGGGAACCTCACAGGACAGGAGTGTTTTAAACACCGAGAGAACTACTAGGTTTTTTTAAGTGAAAGAGTATGGGATGAAAAATTCTATTTTTTTTTTTTTTTTTGAAATGCGGGCTGGAGCTGAAGCCACTATGTATACATTTTTTTTAATTGTTTTGTTGTTTTGATTAAAAAAAATATTAGAATAGACCCGATTGTCTCTGTGGAACTTTGCAAAAATGATTAAACTTTGAAAAGTTTTTTTTTATTTATTTTTGGGGCAACTGCTTGGTGTCATGATTGCCAGCTTGCTACTTAATGATACGATGAGACCGTCCCTTTTTAAAGGAAGCCTTTCCATGATGGTATTTCGCTGCTGCTGTAATCACACAACCCGCTGCAAATCATCTTATATATTGTTGACCTGGATATTATTGTACTTAAGAAGAACATCTGCGTTCCTTTCCAATCTGTTGCACATCTGCAGGTTTTGTAGCGGGTCTTCAAATATCAGTCCGTTTCCCTTGGATGCCATTCCGTATCTTGGTAACTTGTCTACTGCCATATCCGACTCTCATGCCCTAAAGGAGGTTTTGTCACCATTTCCTTTCTCCTTCATCACTAGAAAGAACAATGTAATTTTGTTTTTCACGTTAGCATTTTCCATTTTTTTTTTTTGCTCTCAACAGCAGTTAGCAATCTCTTGGTTCGCTGTTTGGTAAAGCATCTGTTAATGAGGTCATCTAGTTTAAAATCCCAGCTACTGAAAAATACCAGGGAAGAGGTCAATTTTAACATTGTGTTATATTTTGTACTCTCAGTTCTCTAATGAAAAGATATCTTTGATTTTTTTAAGAAGTTATTGTGACCCGTTACTGGCCTTCACGTTTTTTATTACTACCTCAAGGTAAAAGTAGTTCATTGTTATTGTAGCACTGAATTAGGATAGTTCTTCTTTACATCTTTGAATATCTGAGTATGAGGACTTGGTTTCATTGAGTTTTTAAAGTTTTTTAAAGAATTAAGTTTATCAGTATTTTTTATTTATTTTTTTAACGGGCAGCTGTCTCTAGGGTGGATGGTGTGCCGGGAGTGGTAGACCGTGGTGTGGCTGCTGGTGGTGTGTCGATGGGGCTTCCTGCACCACTGCTGGGTGTAACCGAGGAACTGACTGCTGGTGTCTCCCCTTGCTGTTGGGCTTGAAGAGTCTGTCCACAGATGTGATGGTGTTTCTCCCAGTCTTTGTGCTGACAAAAAGATCCGCAATACCGGGCGGTGTTGCAGCCGCTGCAAGTTTCGCTCGCCTTCCGTCCACAGTTCCAGCAACTCTGAAGAATGGAAACAAGCAAATATTCTGTTAGAATATTTAATAGCCTAACTATATTCATTGCCTCAAAGAGTAACATTAAACGAACTGTAAATTACAAGCACAGGTGGAAAAAGTACGAAATGTGTTCTGAACACATGGTGAGACATTTGTGCAAATCCACTGAATTTGCCTTATTATAGTGAAATTGCAAAATGCTATGTAAACAATCTGCTCTGGTTTTTCAGCAGCAGATGACAGAAAATGCTACCAGCAAAAGCATGTTCATGTTCAAGAAGAAGAAGAAAAAAAAATTCATTGCAAGTTTTTTCTTTCAAGTGACTTAATTTTAGGTCTATAAAATACATTTGATATTTTATCATCATTCGATCATCTGCCTAACTTCACTGAAAGTTTTCAAAGAAGCTATCATAAAAGTAGCTAAAAATGAAAGATGGAAAAGTATTGCTCTGCTTTTTGTATAAAAATGCATTTTTATTTTAAAAAGAATGAATTAAAGACAGGTTCTAAGGGTCAACATAATGAGTATATTTCAGGAACGTTTTAGTAATCACAAAATTTAGTTAAATCCGATGGCAGAAAATAAAAGAATGCTTTGATGTCCAGTGAAGGCTAATTAAGAAATTCCAAAAACAGGAAGACCACCAATTCTGATATAAAAGTCCTTTTGAGTCATTTAGTACCTATATTAGCCGAACGAGAATGTAAACCTATTAAAAATACTTCTAGTGCATGCAAACCTGTAAACTCAAAGCTATTTTTTGCTTACTAATAATAATAACCTGGTGATTCTGCTGAAATCTTTCCCCTTGCAGCACTTCCTGTGTTGGACTGACAACATTAATAGTGGGCTGCGAATCCCAAGGTAGCATTGCCAGCACACCATACTCTCAACCACACTAGAAACAACAGGTTGTTGTGCCAACATACTGCATGCCTTCAGTCCTGTAGTCAGCTTGTGACTGCAGAACCCTGATTGACAATGGCTCATGTCCAGATTCATGCGGTCCAAATTTGTCAGATGCTGTGGTTTAATTATTAAATCCTCCAAATTTTTTCATTATTTCTTTTTACCAGGGGATACAAAGGCCAGGGGCTCCCAGAAAAAGTCCGCTTTAATGGTTACCTATTGCTTGGGGAATTAGCTACTTAAAAAAAAAAAAAAGATCAGCATTTGAATATCAAATGTATATTTTAACATTGCTATACAGATGAAACGAGCGAGTTAAATTTATAAAATGAAAGAATACTGTAAATCTTGCTAAAATGCTAGACATTTAAAAAAGTGTAATCCAAACATGAATATAATTTGATTTCCTTAAATAGAGCATCTGTATCTGCCTATAAAACTATAGTATATTCAGACTTTGGAAAGTACAGGAAAGTTGGCCATGTGGAAATATGGGATCTGTCCAAAACATACTGGCTCCATCAGATTAAAATCATATGTGGCTCCACTCAAAAGCATGGAATATACAGAATCAACCAGATAATTACATATGCATGTGCAGGGATTTTTTTTTTATTTTCTAAAATTGTTCCCATCTTTAGAAAACACTTCCAAATATCTCAGAAAAGAAAAAAACTTTCCAAACACAGAAACAGATGTTTTTTGGTAGTTAAACGTTCAGGTTGTAGACTGGATGTCTGGCATCACCTGGTTTTAATTCAATCCTTCTGGTTCCAGGTTTGCGTTGTCTAAACTTAGCTGCGTTTCGGAGATGTCAAAACCTATTACTGCACACTACAAATGGATTCAGGATATGTTTACTTTTACTACAGTGTAGCGTTTAAGAGGACAAAGACACAACAATGGGCCTTTTCTATTGATTTACTGGCAAGACTATAGCATACAATGTGTACTTTTGCAAAACATTATATTCGAATGTGGATTTACAAGTTGTACTTTATATTCAAAAGGTATTCAATTAGAAGGTAGTTGTATCATAGTTGTATCATCTAGTAAAAGTAATCAGGTCTCCTCCCCACTTCCAAGGATATTAGGCCTGAGTCAGACACATATGTATAATCCACCAAGGATATACATTTTACACTTGTATTGCGTATGTTTAACACCTTCATAGCCTCTGTTAGGTCAGGTGAACCTCGGTCAACAGAAATGACCCCAATGAGTGCCTACAGACAAAGAAAATCATACATGGTACATTCGTTTTCTGTGCCCAAATGCCAGTGCTGGTGATGTGAAGTGAGTGGTTTTTGATGCCAAGCAAAGATGAAAAACAGTTCTACACTTTCATATATGCTCTTATCTATAATCCTAACCAAATCCTTAGGACGAATAACTAATCCTAAAACTTAAACCGGAACTTAACTCCCAAAAACGTATCCCTAAACATTTCCCCGTAAAATACGGAAGGAAATCTTAAGAGGCCTGTGCCAAATGCAATTTGACCACCTTCTATAACCAATATTTCTGTAAATGGAGGAGCAGAAGATTAATCTTCAGTGTCATATGCATCTTAAAGCAAATGCACAAGGGTTCAGTAAACAGGAGAGGCCCTGTGAATCTAGCTGGTGGACTTTCCAGAGAGGAAAGTAGACAGGGCACCTATTTTCCAGTGAGGGTTCACCCAACACAGACTTTACTGCTGGGGTAAACATAGAAGGAGAACAATAACTCTTGCCATAGATTAAACATAGGAAAAATCATTTCTACTAAATTCAAGTTATCGTATAATTAAATCAGGGTCTGTGCCCAAAAAACAAACACAGTTGTGATCAGAAGACTCAATTTACATGTTGTCAATTTGTGAGGAGTGGAGTATTTATGTCGCAGAACAAAGACCCAATTGAATGTGTACAAATACGTTCATCGCTATTTGACTTGTTAACATCAAGAAGCCAAGCCAATTATGTGCTGGTCACATTTGATTTCTGCAACGGTGTGGTTTGCTTCCATTCAACTCTTCCTGAGAAACTTTCAGATGTTGCAAATCAGTTCCTTTTGTCTTTGGGAACTCATCTGCTGTGCATTAAAATGAAACTCTCGGCATCTAGAGATCCAGCAAGGGTCTTTCATCCCTACAGAAATCTGCAACAAATTAAATTCTAGCTCTATTAAGTCACAGCAACACTTTGGTGCTTGAGCGGTGTGTCAGTTTATTCCTTGTACTGTTTTAAAATTGGAGTTTGTAACCTATCCTTGAATGCCTAAAATTACAAAACAAGATAATCTTAATTCAGAGTGCTCAGTAGCTGAGGACTATGCAGTATACAATACATGGCAGATTTTTGAGAGAGAATATTAATCCAAAATGATGTAATGATGCAATGTGGTGGTTTACTAATAACTGCTACCTTTGGTAAATCTGGTCCTAATTTTGTTTTTTGCTTCCCCCCCCCCCCCCTCTGCACTTGCACATAGTATCTCTAGCAATCAAAAAACATACTGGCTTAATACACAAGTAGAAAATGTATATTGTGCCTGTCTCTTGTTTTTTTTTTTTGTGTGTTTTTTGTATGCTGAGCTCAATATTAGATCTATTAGACCACGATTGCTTTTTTTAAACTATAAAATCCTAACTCTACAAAAAATAAAGAACCAAATTGTATAAAACCAGCCATATTCAAGCTATGGCTTTCATACATAATGTGGCAATATAGCCACAAAGCCAAAATCTTCAATACACAAGTATTCTAGTGGAGATACTTTTACAAAACGTATCCATAGGCTGCTACTTTCTGATGATGTCAGCAACAAATGGCGGGGAACCATGATACATGACAAGGATTTAACAGCACTGAAGATCAAAACTATATTCTTTATGAATGCATTTGAAGTCAGCGCTATTGACAAATTCCTTAATTTGTACTACTTATATACTGTACTCTTTTCTTTTGTGCCGATTGGGGGTCATCAACATATGTCAAGATTTTGTTCTCTAGAGAACAGTAATTTCTCAAATTTGCCAAAAAAAAAAAAACGCAAGTATCATGGATATAAACTTTACCATTTTGTGGTAGTTGTGTGCAATAAAGAGATAAAAATACTCTTGTTGCACTCTTGCACTTTGACTCTTACCTCATGCACACTGGATGTTTTCCTTTCTCGCCTTTCCTCCTGGCAGCGGTGTTTTGGCACAAAAAAATACTTGGCGCTTGTAAGCGCTTGGGCATTATTTATTTTCATTGGCAAGCATAATACATTTTTTCTGGCCACTGAAATGAATTAAAGCTCAAGTGCCCAGCGTTAACAAACATCTAGAAGCGTCAAGTTTTTCACCCAAAATGCCGCTGCTCCTGGATGCGCTGGCAGTGGGCCCCTTTTTTTTGCCTCTTCACGCCCCTGCCTCTAAACGCTTATGTGTGCATGGGCACATAGGCTAACATGCGGGGCATTTAGAGAGAAAAAATAAAAAATGAAACAAAAAAAACTCTAGACGCCCCATGGAGCAGCATTAACAACATCCAGTGCGCATGAGGCCTTAACTACTTAACCTCCCTGGCAGTATGATTCTTTTGGATTTTAGGTGCTGAAAGCGGTACCATTATTTTGCATGAAATTCTTGTGAATGAGCAGCCCAAACCAACTGTATACATTATATATATATATATATATATATATATATATGTATATATATATATATATATATATATATATATATATATATATATATAATGTATACAGTTGGTTTGGGCTGCTCATTCACAAGAATTACGTGTATATATATATATATATACTGTATATATATATATATATATATATATATATATATATATATATATATATATATATATATTTACATAAAAAGTACAGTAAAACTGCAGGAAAGGGCACTGGGGGGCAATGTAATGTGATTTTTTTTTATTTTGAATGGTATCAGTGTGTTTGGTGTGTTTTACATTTGAATTTGCCGCCGGTTCCACCCCCCTGCAAACGTCACGTCGCCGGAGACGGAAGCCGAGGCTCGCAGACGATCGGGAGGAAGCTCCGCCGCCGTAAGCCGCCCGCATTCTTCGCTGGATCCCGGAGAAAAGGTAAGTAAAACCTCTACCAGGATCCAGCGATCTTCCTAGCGGTACCCCGAGTGTGGCTCGGGGTTACCGCTTTTGGCTCTAAAATCTAACCCCGAGTCACGCTCGGGAATACCGCTAGGAAGGTTAAGGACCGAGCCCATTTTGTTTCACAAGTTAAAATCAGTATTTTTTGCTAGAAAACTACTTAGAACCCCCAAACATTATATATATTTTTTAGCAAAGACTCTGGAGAATAAAATGGCGGTCATTGCAATATCTTTCAAATGCTATTTTTTTGGAAAAATTACATTACACTGCATTTAAAAAAAAAAAAAACGAAACAGTAAAGTTAGCCCATTTTTTTGTATATTGTGAAAGATTGCATTACGCTGAGTAAATAGATACCCAACATGTTACGGTTTAAAATTGCGCACACCCACGGAATGGCGACAAACTACGGTCAATAAAAGGCGATGCTTTAAAAAATTTTAACGGTTACCAGTTTAGAATTAGAGTGTAGCTCTTTTTTTTAAACAATTGCTCTCGCTCTGGCGATCGCTCACATGTGTGGTTTGAACAGAGATTTCATTTGCGGCATGACTTCCCGTATATGTTTTCTTTCGTGCGAGGGTGGCTAAAAATGTTTTTTTTTTTTAAATTGATTTATTTATAAATTTTTTTTTAATTTTAGCACAGGTTTTAAAAAAAAAAAAATCTGATCACTTTTATTCCTGTCACACGCAATGTAAACATCCCTTGTGACAGCAATAGGCAGTGACAGGTACTCTTTATGGAGGGATCGGGGGTCTAAAAGATCCCAAACCCCTCCACTACACTTCCATGTATTCAAAATACCGAAAACTGCATTTTTGAATACATTCACTTTTTAAGTCCGGATGTGACGTCATGGACGCCGCCTCCGGGTTACGTCATCGGAGACCCAATCGAAGCTGCATACGGCTTTGATCGGGACTCCAATGAGACAGTGGATGTGCCAGCTGGTTGCTCGGGTCTCTCGGTGGGACGGGAGACCCGGGCAGAGCTGCGGAAGGCGGCGGGAGGGGGGGGTCAACTCCCGCTCGCTGGGGTAATGATCGAGCTGGTCCTGAGCCACATCGGTCATTACCACTGGAAAGCTGACCGCCGGCTCTAAAAAAATACCGGCGTGATGCCTCTACCTAGAGGCATCACCCCGATACAACAACTTAAAGTCTACGTGGCTGGTCGGTAAGTGGTTAATTTTGACTGAGAAATAATCAGACTTTTCCTTTTAATGTAGAACAAAGTTATATTTATATGGCTAAGTCTTATACGGAGTCAAAAAGGTTGAAAAAGCTGTCAAGTGCTGGCTACACAATACAATATAATGGTAGCCAATTGCAGTGTTTTATAACCTAATCTCACTAAAAAAAAACACCTACACAGAACTAGCTTTCAGAATAAAGCTACTTCATGTAAAATATAACAAAACACTTTTCTTAGAAGTGTTTTTTTCATGAGATGAAACAACAAAGAATCCTGCAAAAACATGCAGGTACACAGACAGAGATGAAAGGAAGAATCAACTCATACATAGCCAACATGTCTATTATATACAAGTAATGTGTTATGGATTACAATAATTACAGGCAGCGTCTGCAGCCGAAGAGAGGGGCATGCTCATTATCTCTTATCCTGCCTGTTTATTTTGTCAGGGAAAAAAAAAAAAAAAAACAGACCACCAAATTGTAGAAAACCAGGGTCAGAATAGTAATGAGAAGGTCATTCATTAAACGCAGAAGTGGCGTATTTATATTGTTACTGTTGGGAAAAAAAAATCCCATATACACAAGACTTCTTCAAATTCCTTCAAATTCTCCGAGGACCAAAAGCACTAAGAATGAATATTTATAAACTCCCATGCACAAAGGTGTGCAGAGAAATTGAACAAAATTTAATTTTTTTTCTTTTCAACATACACCGATTAGCCATAGCTTTATGACCACTGACAGGTTAAGTGAATAACATAGATTATCTCATTACAAGGGCCTCTTTAAGTGGTTTTAAAGGCTCAAGGTTTTTTTGCCTTCATTCATTCTATGCAAGAAAGTAAAAAACCTTCTGTGTGCAGCGCAGAGCCCCCTTAATACTCACATGAGCTCCCTCCCGATCCAGCGATGTGTGCGAGAGTGGAGCTTTTCCTGGGTCTCTCATTCCTCATTGGCTGAGACAGCAGTGGGAGCCATTGCCTGCCTGCTACTGTCAATCACAGCCAATGAGGATAGAGTGTGTCTTGTGTATGCATAGTGTGGGGCTCGGGAGTGAGCACGCACCAGTGCCCCGAAAGTACACTGACACTGACTGAGGAGCCATGAGCGCTGGATGGGGGACCCAAAAAGAGGATCAGGACTGCGCTGTGAAAAAAAACACTGCACATAGCAGGTAAGTATGACATGTTTGTTATTTTTTTTTAATAAACCTTTAGCCCCGTTCACACTATGGCGACCTGTAAGGCGACCTGGTCGCCTCACAGGTCGCCGTAGGTCGCCTCCCATAGGGAAGCTGCGGACCCGTTCTAATAGGAGCGACACAAGTCGCTCCGACTTAGAAAAAGGGTCCGGAGCTTCTTTGGGGCGACCAGGAGGCGACCGCCATAGACTTCAATGTTATGAAGTCCGTGGCGGCCGCTCCGAGGTCGCGGTGCGAAGTAGCGTCGCTTGCATGTGAACGGGGGCTTAATGTCCCTTTAAAATCAGTGGGATATATTGGGCAGCCAATAAACATGTTGTCCTTGAAGTTATTGAAAACAGCATTGCAGTTTGGTGTGTATGAGGCTGCGTAGCTGCAAACAAGTCAGGATGTTGACCCGTGTCCACAGCAAAAAGAGCCTACAATGGGGATGTGAGCATCAGAACTGGACCACAGAGCAATGGAAGAAGGTGTCCTGGTCTGATAAATTCTGTTCTTTTACATCCTGTTTACAGTGCATGTGTGTCGTTTACCTGGGGAAGAGATGGCACCAGGATGCAGTACAAAAAAAGGCAAGCTGGCAGAGGAAGTGTGATGCTTTGGCCAATGCTCTACTGGGAAATGTTGCCATTTATTTTGATGTTACTTGACACGTACCACTTACCCTAAGCATTGTTGCTGACCAAGTATACTGCTTCATGGAAATGATATTACCTAAAGGCAATCTCCCTTTTAGCAGGATAATGATCCCTGCCACACTGCATAAATTTGTTCAGGAATAGACTGAGAAATACAACTAATTCCAAGTGTGGACTTGGCCTCCAAATCCTCCAGATCTCAATCAAGCATCTGTGGAATGTGCTGGAAAAACAAGTCTGATCCATGGAGGCCCCACCTCGCAACTTACAGGACTTAAAGGATCTGCTAATGACATCTTGGTGCCAGACATACCTTCAAAGGTCTAGTGGTGTCCATGCTTCAAAGGGTCAGCGCTATTTTGGCAGCAACAGGAGAACCTACTCAATATTAGGTGGGTGGTCATAAATTAATGGTGTATGATCTATATTGGATTTTTAATTTAAAAAAAAAAAACCTCTCTAACATTACAATCAATAATTATTATACACAACAGATAAAGCTGTCAGCACTTGACTAGTTCAGATCACCTAATAGTTCTTGACTTTAGGAAATCAGATCTATATAAGATTTGGCTATTTATTGTGATGGTCAGATCTGACAGAAATGGCGAGATGAAATACTAAATAAAAAAAGAGAACATAATTACTTTTGTATGATGCTCAAGTCTTAATGTTACTTGTCTAATAGGCATCTTAGATGCATCCTTTCACTACTTGGCGACTGCGCTATAGCCGAATGACGGCTACAGCGCGGACCTGAATTGCCGGGAAGGTGTACAATGACGTCCTCTCAGCAATGAGCGGCCTATGTGCTCCCTGCAGAGCACCCGGCTTGCTCTGTGATCAGCGATTTCAAGAGACTCGCCTGATCACAGATCAGAGATAGGGGGCGATCCCACTCCCTTGCCACTTGATCAGCTGTCAGCTAATGACAGCTGATCATGTAAAGTAAACAGCAGCCAGCGATCAGCAGTTTTTTTCTCCTCACACTGTCAATGTGAGGGAAAAAAAACAACTCTTTCCGGCTGCTATCAGAGGGACATCGGTCCCGAAGAGGAGAGGGATAATTTGTGCCCCCAGTGCCACCTACCAGTGCCCACAAGTGCCACCCACCAATGCCCAGTAGTGTCACCTACCAGTGCTCACCAGCACCACCTATCAGTGCCCCATCATAAGTGTCCCCTACCAGTGCCTATCATTGCCCATCAGTGCCACCTATTAGTGCCCATCAGTGCCCATGAGTGCTGCCTATTTGTGCCCTTCAGCGCCACCTTCCAGTGCCCTTCAGTGCCGCCCATCAGTGCCACCCATCAGTGCTGCTTTATCAGTGCCACCTTATCAGTGCCCGTCAGTGCCACCTTCTTCTCCTATACAGATGGCAGTTCTTGAATGCCCGAGGGTGTAGGGAAATAACTGAAAACATGGAAAAATATGGGTAGCCATATACTCACAGTATAAACACATATTGCCATTATATTTACGTGAAATAATAATAATAAAAAAAAAATGACGGGGTTGATTTACTAAACCAATTATAATGCAAGTGAAAATTCACTTTGCAAATAATCATCACGTGTAAGAAAAAATATGCAATGATTTTGTTCATTTTGTTCTGGATGTACATGCTTGGGATGACTTTAGTAAGCGCAACTTCCCCATATTCACTAAGATAAGTGAAAATTCAAGTTAATATGTCCTATTACATGAGTAGATCAACCCTTCTCTGTTACACAATTTGGCTCTTAATTAACCACTTCTGGACTGGAAGGATTTGCCCCCTTAATGACAAGGCCATTTTTTTGAGATTTGGCACTGCGTTATTTTAACGGACAATTGCCCGCTCGTACGACGATGTACCTAAATAAAATTGATGTCCTTTTTTCCCCACAAATAGAGCTTTCTTTTGGTGGCATTTGATCACTTGTGGTATTTTTATTTTTTGCGCTATAAACAAAAAAAAGCGACAATTCTGAAAAGAAAAAAATATATATTTTTTAACATTCCCAAAACAAAAAATTAAAAAATCTAATTTTTTTAACATTTTAGTCCAATTTGTTGTCTGCTACATATTTTTGGTAAAAAAAAAAAAAAACGCAATAAGCGTATTTTGATTGGTTTGTGCAAAGTTATCGCGTCTACAAGGGGAAAGATTTATATATTTTTTATTGTTTTTTTTTTTTTTTTTACTAGCCTTGGCGGCGATCTGCGATTTTTAACGGGGCTGCGAGATTGCGGCGGACAGATCAGACCTCTAATTTACATTTTTGACACTTTTGGGGGGGGGGGGGGGACCAGTGACATTACTACAGTAATCAGTGCTAAAAATATGCACAGTTACTGTAATAATGACACTGACAGGGAAGGGGTTAAAACAGTGGGTGATCAAGGGGCTAGCTGCCGGCACATGACCGACACAATGCTATGTCGGTTCGCGCAGGAGGGCCAGCCTGCCGCAGTAATATCTGGTCCGGAACAGGTTAAATGCTGAGTTTTTTTATAACCCAAAGATGCAATTCACATCCTGCTATTTAATATTCCTGTCAACTTAAAAATTAAAACGCACGCAGAAAATTTGAAAGGGTCTTACCTCACTTGAGTCTTCCTGCTGATTAATAACCGACAGCGCATCCTCTGCAGCTTGCCTCTTTGCTTCTGCCACTGTTCTTTCCATTTTTGCTCGTTCTGAAGTAATCATTTCATGGGCTTTTCTTTCTGCTTCAGATACTGCTTTCTGTAATTCTGTCATAGCCTGTCTTTTCACCTCGTTTACTGCTTCTTCTGTAAAATAAATACAAGATTTCTAAAAATATGCACATAGTGACTAAGATCCAGAAGGAAGAGTAGAAGAAGAAAGAAAGAACCTTATCTTGGCTATTCACATGTATTTAAAGGAAACGGTGAAAGCTTGCCTGCTTTTTGACAGTTAAAGGTAATCTCACCCTTGAGGACAGTTTACCAGAATAAACTAAAACAAAAAAAACGAACAATGGATTAAATGTAAATTTCTTTATGTCCCTCTTTACAAAAACGACTAGGTCCAAACCGTAATAGAGACCCATTACATATTCAAATATTAAAATAAGTTAGTTATTTTTATTGCAACTATAGCCTATACACAGCTATAGCTTTTATTTATAGATTTTCTTTATTATGTTAAGGCCCTAAAAAGTGAGCAAATATAAATATTTTAATTTTAAATATTTTAATTTTAAGATTAATTATTTAAGATTATTAAGATTAAGATTTAATTTTAATACAGTAAATATGAAAAGTTGCATATTAATAGCATATTTCCACTTGCAGTAAGCAGGTGCACATTTTTACCCACTACTATGCTGTGTGTGAACAGTCTATGAAAGTTGATACCTACCATTGAGGTCTGCTCATAAGAATGAGTTAAAGTGCTGGGATTTTATTAGAAAGTGTAGAATTTAAAAAAATTTAATGTAGGCATTTTGTCTTACATGTTTACATGCCTTACATGTTTATTTTAATAACAATTATGAAAAAAAAAATGATCAGTTCATGGAAAATCACCCAAAACATTATAGATTCACTGTGTTGAAAAAATATTTTAAGGAAATACAGGTTTGCAAGTGTTTTTTTTTACATTACAAGATTACTTTAATAATAAATGTGAGCATTGTTCATTAGATATTGCTCTACTTACGGTAATCTCTTGCAAACACTTATCTTTCAGTATGGTAGCCCCAAGTGTCACCAAAAATCTATACCCTTGGAAAATATTTACATATCCTCCTTCACACCTCCTTTTTTTTAAACCAGGTAAACATGAACTACAAGGACTTAATAGTAAAGATTAAGCTTATAAGTCAAAAGTAAATATACCTAATCATTACAATTATATAAGAAAGTCCATAGTTTTAATTTCAAAGCACCATTTGTTTTGTTGGCATTTTTTTTTCTTTAAGGTATATATTAAACCTGCATATGAGTAGGACATAAAAGTATTTACTTTGATTGAACTGATTAGAATATTCTGGATTTAGGTTTTTTCCATTTTTTTTTTCGTTTTTAAAGTGTGACAATGTGGATTTATGTGGAATTTGTGATTTGCAATTTATTTTTCCTATATCATTACAGAAATGTAATAAAATGCAGTTTAATCAATGAAATGATCAATAGTTAATAATCCTGATATTTGACTGGTTAGAAAATTTCTCCACTGCTTAAGTCACTTAATTTTTCCTTATTCCCTGCATAATTGTATTTAAAAATTTGTAAATAGAAAAACATTTTTCCATAAATGTACAATCACAACACAATGGAAAAAAGAAAGATTAACAAATAATCAATTGTTATTACTCACAAGTTCAATATAACAGGCAGATTCTTTATATATATATATATATATATATATATATATATATATATATATATATATATATATATATATATATATATATTTACTGTCTGCAATGTGTCTAATATATTTGCTGAATATGACAGGATTTTGCAATTGCTGATACTAATTAAAACATGCACAGGGTATTTTCCCTATCTGTTTTATACTACATATTATACACAGAGAGCAGCATCCTTTCTCGGCTGCCCCCAAATGTAATTTTTTAGGCTTGATTTCTATTTTTTTCTGGAATGATTACACAAAATTCTTTTTGAGCTAAAGTAGCACAATACACTATGCTAACGCCAAAAAAATTATAACATTAAAAAAATATTTTTCTCTGCCTGTTTTTTTTTTTTTTTTTGGACAATTACTATATTTTGTCTAAATTTAAACAAATGTCATTATCAGTGAAAAAATCCCCCACTTGTTTCATTTTATCTAACTTTCATCTCTATTCAAACCAAAATGACAATGAATAATTAAAAATTTAATAAGAAGTAATTATTAACTTGGCAAACGTGCCAATTAACACTCTATTAAAACTAATTATGACATGTTTCATTCAAGTGTTTTCACCTAATTGTTTCACTCACTTAAAAAGCACCTTAATTAAATGTTCTGTTTAATTAAGAACATAGATTTCTAATAGAATCATATTACCAGATATTAAAAATTAAGAGCAAATGAATACGCTTCAGGAAGCATTCTGTAAGGAGACTCTTTGCTAACCACTCAAGAAATTAATTTTCCCACAAACCATTAGTGAAACTTTAGAACATTTCTTATTTTTCCACAAATTTTTAAATATTAGGCACAAAGCAGTTATAAGGGGAGACACCACTTAAATATTTAAGTCTCCAAAAACAAGACCCAAAAAATTGCAGTCATGCTTTTTGTCCTTTTGATACCTCATTTTTTTTTTTTCCTTTTGTCGCAGGGAGGGGGTATTGTGGAGGAGGTGATGGTACTTAATATCACAGATGTGAACAATACAGCCTGGGCCTAATTTACTTTGAATATTCAAGGTGAATTAAAATTCTATCTAAGTGGCAATACAGGACAATAATTTTTGCTTACGATCAAAGCTACAGCTTGACTAATTGTATATGCTAATCAGGCAATTTATATTTAAATTATGCATTCCTATTCTGGTCCCACAGGCACGCACAGATCTGCTAGGAGAATTGATAGGATGTTCATAAGGTGCTTGCATATTTATTATTAAATGCAAACAAACCATGTTTACTCAAAAGGAAATATACATAGAATATTGCACGAGCGATGGGTTATTATTAAGACTTTCTCCCAGAATTTGTAATAAATATAGTTTTAGAAAAAAAATATATAGCTTTTTGTATTTAAGAACATTTTTAAATTTTCTTAAATGAAAAAACATTTTGTCAAATTCGCTAGAAGACACAACATTATAGAAACTTTTTTTATCAAGTTTTTTTAAGCTAACAGTTCATTTATAGGTGAAAAGAGGGTGGTAAACGGGCAATAAAAAATATATGTGAGATTATAAATGTAAGTATTGCTAATGCACCTTTTCATTGTTAAAAAACCTTCCCATCTAGTCAATAACCATCATGTATATATATTCTACATAAGTCAAACAAAGCTAAACATTAATGGATATGTATTTGTACTTAGAACAATAAAAAGTACAGACAATATTATCATAAAATAACTGTTCATAGCAAAAAAAAAAGAAAAAAAATCAAAGCAAAGGTTTTACGGAGGAACAAATTAAAGCATTTTGTTTGTAATGGAGGAAGGGTCTTCCTGATACAATAGCCAAACTATTAATATTTATATGGTCTTACCAATTATGCCATATAGAAGCAGGCATGCATTTTAAAAATGTTTTGTAGTACAATGAATTATCTTTATTACAGAATGATTGCAATATGTGAACATTATTTGTAAGCCTTGCATTTGTTTAACATGTTTATATAACATGCAAAAATTGCAGTACGCACTGAATCATGATTATCACATCAGAAACTAAGCCGCTCCTAGATCAGCTGTTAAAGCTCAATTTAATATTGTATTAGGAGTATATTTATATATTTCTGTAGCTAACACTATCTATTGCTATATCTATCTCACTTCCTATCTATGCAAACATGACCATTGAGACACAGTATTGCCTTGAGCCCTATTGGTGCATAGGATTTAAGGTAGTGCAGTAGTTCAAATCAAAAATTACGGTGCATTATTGTGATAAACCCAGTAATTATGGGGGCAGAGAGGGCCTGTGTGTTACTACATGGGGGGATGCAAAGGGACTACATTATACTGAAAAAACTGCAAAGTATCTGCAGCACACTATTTGGAGGATTAAAGCACTTGTACCATACAATGCCCATGGCTAGGGTTTAACAGCTTCCCGACCACCCGCCGCCTTTTTACTGCGGCAGGGCGACCCTCATGCGCAAACCGACGTAGGCCTACTTCGGTCGCGCGCCTGCATCTAGGGGGCGAGGTCGCGCCCCCACTCAGCACGGGGAAGCCGATGCATGGGTCAGGTGGCTCCGATTGCCGCCGGACACCCGCGATAGTTCCCTGCTGAGAGAGAAGGACGGACAGCTGTTGTAAACACAGCTGACTGTTCTTCTCTCTGGAATGATCACAGAGCGCCTGTGATCCTTCTATATAGGATCACAGGTCTCTATGATCATTTCACAAGCCATGCCCCCCCCACAGTTAGAATCACTCCCCTAGGCTTACATTTAACCCCTTGATCACCCACAATGTTAACCCCTTCCCTGCCAGTGACTTTATTACAGTAACAGTGCATATTCTTAGCACTGATTACTGTAGTAATGTCACTGGTCCACCCAAAAGTGTCAAAAATGTCAATTAGGGGTCCGATTTGTCCAACGCAATGTCGCAATCCCACTAAAAACCGCAAATCGCCATTACTAGTAGAAAAAAAAAACCAATAAAAATGACATAAATCTTTCCCGTAGTTAGTAGACGCAATAACTTTTGCGCAAACCAATCAAAATACGCTTATTGCGATTTTTTTTTTACCAAAAGTATGTAGCAGAAAACAAATTGTCCTAAAATGTTAAAAAAATTAGATTTTTACATTTTTTTAGGGAATATTATATAGCAGAATGTGAAAAATATTGTTTTTTTTTTTTCAGAATTGTCGTTTTTTTTTTTGGTTATAGTGCAAAAAATAAAAAATCGCACAGGTGATCAAGCACCACCAAAAAAAAAAGCTCTATTTGTGGGAAAAAAAGGACATCAATTTTATTTAGGCACAGCGTCACACGACCGCGCAATTGTTCGTTAAAATTACGCAGTGCCGAATCGCAAAATATGGCCTGGTCATTAAGGGGGAAAATCTTCCGGTCCAGAAGTGGTTAAAAATGCAGCAACTATGGGGAAGAGCAGAATGATGAGCCCTGAGTTGGTGCTCATACTGTAAAAGAGCATAGTATGAAACCATGTCCAGTTAAAAAAATCCCTTGTATTTGACACAAATGTCAAATGCTCCAAAAGCAGAACGAAAAAAGCAGAACGAAACATAGTCTGCAAAATCGGTTTTAGTCGCCTAATATACAAATGCTTTGTATATGAAGGGACTAAAACAAAGATTAAACCACTGAATGAAAATATTTTTACGCCTTGTAATTGATAAGGCTACAACAACTGACATGAAATCACCAAAGTATTAAATAGGATTAATATTGGAAAATAATAAAGGACAAATGAGCAGTTCAAAAGAAATGTGATCAGTCTATATGCTTCAACTTAAACTTTATTCTTCAATTAACATATGTCTTGCGACCCATTAAGTGCTCATCTCAACAATGGGGTCCCATGTATTAAAGCCTGCTTTGGTTAATACAGAATAATGACACAGGAAACCGGAAAGATCAATACTTCCTCCTGGGGATGGAGCTTTTCTACAAAGGCATTCCAAACAAACAATATTATCATTTAAAGCAGTTATTGGAGATTATTGCAATTTTGCTGTTACTAATTGTTTTTTTTTTTTTGGGATTCCTCGCATCAGTGAGTTAGCAAATGCACACATCTGCCAGACACTAGGTCTGTGTTTTTAAACAATCCTTACCCGCTTTCTTCCAAATCTCCTCTGGCACATATCCAGAAGCCGGCCTATGAAGGAATTCCCGATGTGACTCTGTAGAGGAGGAAAAGTGAAAAAGGAACATTTGTGAGTATTGCTCATTTTTAAGTACTTCAGACTGACAGTAAAACCCACTCTGTTATCATGCTGCAAGTATTGTCTCCAGCACACAGAAATCTCATTGTCACAGCTGTTTCATGCCTTCTGTAGGAATGTCTGCAGTGTACACCATGACATTCTTTGACAGATCACAAATATTCTGAAGGAAAGAATGTAAATTGATGTTTATACACTAGGCAACACAGAAAATAGCTGCGTCTGCATTTAAATTTATCAAAGCCAACGTCACGCTTGGCAATCTGAGCTTAAAGGGACATCCTATGCATTTTTTAAAGAGTTAATATGAAAATTTTTATACAGTTATTATGTAGGACAACCATGTAAATCCTGTTCAGAGGTACAAGCAGCACCCAACCAAAATTGGCTCAGTGAAGTTATCAGCTTATGGAGTTTATTTTGCAACAAATTTCCTTGGGCCAAATAAAGAAATATACTCATCAGTATATCTTATGCCAGGCTGCCTTCCTTTGTATATATGAGTGAAATGTCTAATTTCTAGATTGTAAGCTCTAACGAGCAGGGCCCTCTAATTCCTCCTGTATTGAATTGTATTGTCTTCCCTCACATTGTAAAGTGCTGCGCAAACTGTTGGCGCTATATAAATCCTGTATAATAATAATAATAATCGAATCCGATGAAGTAAACAGCAAGGTGGTCTTTTTTTTTTTTTTTATTGGACCACTGCCCTCCTAAAAGTCTTACTAAACCCGCAAAAGTAAAATCAGTCTGTATATATGCAGTAAAGCATGCTTGTTATACTCCCTTTGGAACCTAAGGGGTTAATCCTCGACATTGTGTATAAAGGCTGTTTGATCCTGTCTCTCTGATCCCCCTCTTCTTTAACTGACTCCAATCCATCTCCTGATAGATCACAGCATTAGGAGTCAGGCTGCACAGGCTCAGTTTGGTGTGTATTGCTAGAGAGGTTTTTTTTTTTTCATGTGACAGCACAAGGGCCAATCAGCACTGTCCAGACAGAGGATCAGGGGAGAATAACAAGGGGGCAACACATTGGGACCCACGCACATGGGATAGGGGATGCTAAGTAATTCTATTTAAAAAAAAGTGTGTTTATTTTATGTACAATTTATGGGTCTTTGTCCTTTTAAGAGCATTCCAGGCCTGTCAGGTGTATAGTAGCGAGAAAGTTGAGGGTACAGGTGCCCTTCTGGACCCCCTCTATATAAGGGGGGGACCAGTCAGGGGGTCCCAAAGTAGACTGGGACCGTTAGCGAGTTCCCCTCCCTCCCACCCGTCGCAGGCACTTATATGTGGTTTGTCACCCTTGAATCAAGGGGGGATTTGGTTATAAATATTTTGAACTATATTTTGCTTGAGTCCTTTGACTAAGCAATATTTCCTTTTGATTCAATATTATTATTTGATGTTTATTTGAGTTAATAAAGATTTTGGTATTTATATTTTAAACCAATCAAGTGCTGCGGCCATTTCTATGCCATGAAAACATATTGGTGTCTGTGTCTTTTTATGTTATTTATAGTATAGTGATGCATCCTTCTATCCCATGAAAACTCCTCCTACAAGCTTTAAAAAAAGACACTAATAGACACCACAAGGCTGCTATATACTGCTAATGAGAAAAGGTATTTAGCAGTTTATATTTACTAAAACTATTGCATTTCCATGTTCTGAGTACTGTGGGAAACCAGATATAGTAAATGCAGGCTCCCGGGTTTAGTAACACTTTAAGTGAGATTGTGTTATGGGGATGAAAAAAAAAGGTAATGAAGGTTTTACATTTACATTCTATACTATCACATTCTTAAGTAAACCATCCCATTCCTAAAATAATATATGTACCACCCTAAATGTAATGTTCCTCACATGCCTGCACCTATGCCATTCAGCTATTATTGTAATGTTTACCTGAAATTGATTTTTTATGCAGTTTTCACATTTTTTACCAGCTTGTTATTCAATATTTTCATGATTGCATTTCATAGTTTACAGTATTGAAGATTCTCCCTCTAGTGGTTATTTGTATGTCAAACAAGTATGTTGAACATTCATTGCTGAATGAATGTCGAGATAAAAAATGAGTTCCACCTAGGTACTGTATTGGTTTGCAGTCAGTCCGAACAAACTGATTAGGGCTGATTTACTAAAAGGAGTAATGATTGTTCACTTAGCTTGGAAAATGGAGCAAAGTCATCTAAATCTGAATATCCAATCATGTGTTGCGCAAAAAAAACAGGATTATGTTTGCACAGGATGGGATTACTGAAGTGAACACAGTTTACCCTATTTGCAAAGCTATGTGGCCATTCACTTTGTGCATCAATTTAAGCAGTCTATACCCATTATAGTAAATCAACACCTAGACTTAAAATTGAGAGAAAGACTAGGCAGGGATAGGCTGCATAAATAACGAGCATGGTTGCCATGTATATACAATATATTATTAAATATAACTACTAGAGGACAATGATATTTACAACATCTTTAGTACAGGGAATATAGGTCTTAAAATACCAAAAATAGACTATAGATTTCCTATAATAATTTTTGGAAAAGTTCTGAAACATTGTAATGAGAATTTAAATGGAAGTAACGCCTAATGACTGAATAACAATCAGTATCATCGAATACAACATCATTAAAGATGAACTCTATCAAGCAGCTAAATACACAACTTAGATATATCGGAAATGTTTTACAAAGATAAAGTATTTGTAGCTTTGTCCAACCGAATAATGTGTTTCAAGCAGTCCTGCAAGGCAGCTTGGTCAAAATCACTGGGTCCGATTGGAGTGCTGATTGGAAGGTGATTCATCACTCTTCTCCCCACCTCTCACCAAATTACGATTAACACATGTGCAATGCAGAAGAGTCTGACTGGTTCGAAGTGCTGACACTCCCTCAGTTAACCACTTAAGCCCCGGAAGATTTTATCCCCTTCCTGACCAGGGGGTATTTTGCGATTCGGCACTGCGTGACTTTAACGGACAACTGCGCGGTCGTGCAACGCTGTACCTAAACGAATTTGACGTCCTTTTTTTCCCACAAACAGAGCTTTCTTTTGGTGGTATTTGATCACCTGTGCGATTTTTTGATCACGCGCTATAAACAAAAAAAGAGCGACAATTTTGCAAAAATAACAATATTGTTCACATTTTTTTATATGAAATTCCCCCCAAAAAAAATGTAAAAATCAAAATTTTTTAACATTTTCGGCCAATTTGTTTTATGCTACATATGTTTGGTAAAAAAAAAAAATTGCAAAAAGCGTATTTTGATTGGTTTGCGCAAAAGTTATCGCGTTTACTAACAAAGGGAAAGATTTTTGTCATTTTTGTTGTTTTTTTTTTTAACGTGTAATGGCGGCGATCTGCGATTTTTTTTGCGGGACTGCGACATTGGGGCGGACAGATCGGACCCTTGACTGACATTTTTGACACTTTTGGGGTTACCAGTGACATTTCTACAGTAATCAGTGCTATACATATGCACGGTTACTGTAAAATAACACTGGTAGTGAAGGGGTTAACTTTTTTTTTTTAGAGGGAGGGGTGGTGTGTGTCCCTAGGGGCATGATTCTAACTGTGATTGGCTGTGGCTTGAGCTGTAGGAACAGTGATCAACGGTTATAACTTACAGGTAACCTTACCTATAACTTACAGGTAACACAAAGAACAAGCAGAAAATTTAACCTGGCCATAGAGGTTTCGATATTCAGTTGGTTTAGCAGGAACCGGCCGAATTTTGATCCATTTATGGCCGTTCCTGTTCCAGATAAGTTGACCTAAACTTCTCTAGTACTCGCTTGTTAGAAAATGTTCCTTTGATTAACACTGTAACCAATTGGTTACAGCGCTGATCAGTGTATTCCGACAGTGGAGGAGTCCCTTCTGTCACAATACAATAGTACAGTGGGGAGGATTCCTCCATCCACATCACCTGTATAGATGAGGGAACTCTGGCTGATTAAAAAAACTGATCCATGTATGGCCAACAACAAACAAAAGGTCTCTGCTAATAAATGCTTTAGCATTATCCCTTATTTAGTGGTAGAAATCCATCCACCCTTTTTCTGTTTCAAGTATTTTATTGAATAATGCAAGTGAGTAACAACGTTTGACATACAGAATAATGCGAAGTAGTGTAAACAAAGCTTGGTAACAGAGCATGACCAATAACTGTAACTACAGCAAATCGTGAGGGTTAGTAGACAAGGGGCAGTAAAATGGTCACGAGAGAGTAGGGATTGGCATTGCCAACCCATCGGCACCCCATATAGGGAGCACACTGTGCCTAGGTGGGGAGGCAAAACCAACCAATTGTTTTACTAAAAGGGAACAGTACCCAAGTCTACCGTACCGTGTGGGAAGAGGCAGGGGGATGAGAGGAACCTCACTGGTATCAACCAAACAGGAGAAACATGAGCTACAGTCAGCGAGAATGAGAGAATAAGTCGAACAGGTAACCTGTAAACTGTAGTTAAAATGACACGGTAGAACCAAACTCAGACGTTGTAGGTGCTACAACATATGTATGCAGAAGGAAGGAAGTAGGGCGGGGGGGGAACAGGGAGAAGGGGGTAACAAGAGGGGACAAGGATAAAAGGGGAGAGGGGTAGATAGAGGGGGAAGAGGAAGGATCGCCGGGGGGGGGGCCAGTACATAAGGAGTGGAGGTATTGGTTCCCCCCAGGTATGGTTCAGGGCAGCAATAGGGAGCTATCAAAATTGGGGAGAAGAAAATTGTCAACCCAAGGTTGCCAGATTCTACCATCCACCCTTTTTAAAGCATAGGAAAAAACAAGAAAGGAACAAGAAAAGGAAAACAAAAAGGAAAAAAAATTAATGTTAAAAAGTTAATCTGAAAAAAAAAAAAAAAAAAAATTACCTCAGTAACAAAAATTGGCTTTAGGCAATTGCCACCCCATGATCAACATATTATAATGTCAACCCTTTAGCCACAATATATACCAATAAAAAAAACAAAAACAAAAAAAAAAACGGCCATCTCTCTAAGCAAGAAAAAAAAAAAAAGAAAGAAAACAGGGTTTTTAAGACTAAATTGCCATCTATAGTAGATGATGATGACAACGTATTCCACTTCCTGAAGCGCAGTCTGCCAGCATAGACCGAGAACTATTGTTACAGTGGCTTGTGCAGCCCCATTATCTGATTGCTTTCCAGTAGTCATACTGGCAAGTGTACAATCCTGTGATGTAATAAAGCACTCTGTAACTGTGTTTGTTCCTCACTGTACTTTGAACTGACGATGTCTTTATCAATAAAGGGTTTACCTCATAAACCGCTCTTCCGTGAGAATGAAATGACATGCTGTAACCATAGAAATATTTCAGAGCAGAGGGAGAAAACGCGTCCAAGAACAGATTAGGCAAGCTGTTGAACAGCTGTGAAAAATATATGACAAAACTATGTGGTATTACAAATTAGGCACTAAAAATACTTTGTTATGATTTTCATCAGATTCAAATTATATCTGATTATTTGCAGTGTTATTCTATCTGGGAGGCTGCTAGCCAAAATACTGGGAGTTAAAAATTAAGCTACAGGGAAAAAGACATACAATCATCTAAAGAGACGGCGTGACGGCCTAACCAAGAGTTCTCCACAAACAAGCGTTTATTACCATAAGTGCAAGCTATCAGTCTACTGACTAGACCCACATAAATAGGGATAATGGCTATAGAAGTCTATCCAACGCTGCCTGTTGTGGACAGATTGTCTCCAATATCACTGGACTTTTAACAATTTATAAAGGTTGTTAAATTTTTTTTTTAGACGCATGTTCAGTTCAATGCAAAACAACCTTACTGAGGTATTTAATGCTAAAGAAAAATCTTCTATTTATAGTTTAGTTGTATATTAACAGGTGGTGGCCATATGTGCTCATTTTATACATACATGCTGTGTTTTTTGATTTCGCTTTTCACAAAGATATCATACTCTGTAATTGGCTTATGCTGTATTCACTTTCTTAAAGCAGTCATTCAGCAAGGATGCGCTCTATACTATATGACAGTGGTCCTCAACCCTGGCCTACAGGGCCCACTAACAGGCCAGGTTTGCAAGATAACTGAAATACATCCCAGGTGATATAATTTGCTGCTCAGTGATTGCAGTACTCTAGTCTGCATCTACCCTAGGTAATACTTAAAATCTGGCCTGTTAGTGGGCCCTGAGGACCGGAGTTGAGGACCACTGCTATATGACATGCAATTAGAGGGCAACTTAAGAGTTGAGAACTTGCAAACCTTTTTTTTTGTAGAGGGAGAATTTGCAAATCATTTTTGAAAGGCCATCATGAAAATAAGTCCCAGCAAGCACGTAAAAATATAAAAGCAAAATAAATAATGGCTTTCAGGTGAACTTTACTATCCAAAGTCATTTATTTTTTAGATTTGGATTGAATAGGGAAGCATTAGAAACTGTTAGGTTTTTATTGTGGTTTGTGCCTCCCCTAAGAGATTCGCCCTTTCTAAATACCTGGGTGACCATTGCCACTGGGACTAAAATGAGTGAAAGTCTAAGGCCCCTTTCACACGGCTCCGTTCTGTCAACGGAGCCGTTCTGCTTAGCAGGAGATCGATCTGCCGTTCCCCGTTGAGCAGGAGGATGGCAGCTCCGTCTCCGCTCTGTGTGCAGAGACAGAGGTGTCAGATCCCTGCTGTCCCCTATGGGGGAATCGGATGAGAACGGACCACCGATCTGCCAGACGGATGGAAAATAGGGTTTCCATCTGTCAGGATTTGATGGACAGGATCGGATGTCCGCTGACATCCGCTGGCCCATAGAGATGCATGGGGTCAGTTTTTCAGGCGGATCTGAACGGTCCGCATATGTGAAAGGGGCCTAAAGCTGGACACAGACGGATCAAAATTTGGCCGGTTCAGCAGGGATTGGCTAAATTTCAATCTATGTGTTGCTCCGTTTGTTTTTCTTTTTCTCTTGAAGCCCACTGGCTCAATAAAAAAAGAAAAATGATCAATCTATGCCCAGCCTAACATTTTTAGTACAGGCTTTAAAGTGGTTCTTCATCCTTTATAGAATCCAGCAGCTACAAAATACTGTACCTGCTGACTTTTACTAAAAGGACACTCATCTGTCCAGGGGACCAGTGCCATGCTCACTTGAATCACTTGTTCACTAGTCTTAGAGTCCCTGGCGCTGGCATGTGGCGATCTGACCTGACAGGTACTCATTGCCCCCCCGAAAATAAGTGATAAAAAGTAGAGGGGGGGGGGTGGGCATAAAGCAGAACTTTCCCTTTAGAGTGAAGTTCTGTTTTAAGCAGATATCTGGAGATAATTGTAGCAGTGCCAATAGTGTAATAGAGGGGTGCTTTTACTTTAAGGAGATCTCCTCTCACTTCCTGTTGTGTCTCAAGACAGGAAGTGCAGGAAAATCTCCCCATTGGGATACCTACAAAATGTATGAGGATTTTAAATCTTCACTACTCCATCCAAAAAAACAAAAAAAAAAAATGCTTTTGCTTTAGACATACTTTAACTTGGGCCCTTGTAACCTCTTCAATGGATTTTTGGAGGGGGCACCTGGATATGAATAATGGGTTTTCTTTTAATATAAAACACTCTCTCTCTAAGACAAAACATCTTTCACATATGTCAAATATTATGTAATGACATCCGGTTTGATTCATATTTTTGGACTAGGCTTCTTTATGTAACAAACTTTGAGTATAGTTGCTTGTGGTATAGTGATATGACACGACCCCTGCTACAAGGAGGAAAATGCTTTTCCCCTGGAAGAGCACTGACGTAATTCTCAATGGTATCATTTCATGCTTTTATGAAGAGAAGAAAAGCATCCATTTCTGTGTTCTCAAAATATAGGGATTTAAGCAAAATATATACTGTGAAATAAAAACAGGAGCAGCTACATGGTTTGTTTTTATTCAAAACTCCACATCTAGGCTTGGTCAATAAATTTTAGTGGGTCGTCCTAACAGGAGAATCAGTTGCCAAAACAAGGGCAATAAAAACAAAAGCTCTCAGTGTAAAAGCAATTCTCATGTTTGTGTTTTGGCAGACACTTCAGTGGAAAGTATAACATAAGTGATGAATAATATAAGTTAAAGATGAGATAAACATGGTAAAATAATTCTAACCAAATGCATATGATGTGTTGTGTGTGTAAAAATTTAGATAAACAGCCAAGATCAATAAAAACTGCAGATTCTTTTCTGAAATCGGAATTGGCTTAGGGAACCCATCTCCTGCGTAGAGGTGTGTTTGGAATACATCGACAGCTTAAAGAAATATGGTGACTGCCACTGACTTTTTCATTTTTCGAAAAAAAGCAAATTCCCTGGCTAACATGCTAAGCTTAAAGTTTCAATGGTCAATCAGTAACCAAGAACAAATAGGTAGATCAGTATTGTGGCTACCCTCTGAATTCACTTGAAGTATGCTAGTTTCAAATTATTGGCTTAGAGAACGTCGTAAAACTAGCATTTTCAGAAGGAGGTCAGCAATGGCATATCCCTTGGATATCTAACGGGTTTCAATTTTTCTTCGACTGGCATTTTAAATCACTCCTGCAGTCAGTTAGTAGTAGCATTTACTGGGCTAAGCCCATTAATGGTGGTACCCAACAATGATACATATCGATTAAAGGTACAAAGGCATTATCACATGGGACTTTTAGCGCTACTCCTGGATCATGTGGATTTTGTGGCATCCCTTACTTCACTAAAGTGTGTCAAACTAAAAACAAAAATGTTATATATTGCAGATTACCAGCCCCTAGATGTGGTGGCTGCATTCATTTTCACTTAGACAAAGAACTTTTTTTTTTAGCAATAACCACATAAATACAGAAAAATGGAAGATTCCAGCAAGAAATGTACTTTGTTTTGTTGTGCCACATCCCTAAGGGCTCCGTGCTGTTGCATGGGCTTCAGTCACCTATACTGCCTTGGGCCACAGGATGCAAGTTCTTCCTAGGTGTTTTCCCTAGGGCAATCAATATTCTAAGCTTCTCTGAGGTGCCCCAGACCTGACAGCGGGGACCCGAGACAGGTGTTTTTATTTATGAGCAAACAAAAACTTATCACTGACACAGATGCTGTAAGTTCTCAGATTTTTGACTAACTGAACTGTATTGTACTATTTTGAATTATGTATATTAATTACTGTATCATTCTGTTCTAGAAACTGTATGTAGCAATAATTTATACCCCTAAAGAAGAAGCACAAAAAGCTTTGAAACGCGTTGGGTACTGTAATGCTACAATATACTGCAATCCTTCTGTGTATTGATAAAATATGATCAACTGTTTGCCATTTATCGAGTGTTTTTTGTTATTTTTTCATGTTTTTATTATGTATTAATAAAATGTATCAAATCTTTTTACACAATGTTTTTGGACATCCTTCGTGTCTTAAAAGCCCCAAACCCTTAGGGGAAGTCTTCTTTTCTATCATGAATACAGAAAGGAGCACCTAAGGTCAGATAAGAGTCCAAAATAATATTAATTGTTGATTAAAAAAAAATAAAGTCATAAAACAGCCTATGCATTCCAGGGACAACACCACTTCCCCTTCCTCAGGGCTACAATAATAAGCAAAAAACAGTCATAAAGATGCACAAGATGCTCATTGTTCATCATTAGGACTATGGGTTTTGTGAATTCTTGTAGCCCTGATGAAGCAGTGGTGATGTTACCCTGAAAAATGTTGGCTGTTTTTATATGATTTTTTTCTTAGACTCTTAGCTAAATTTGACCTGGTGCTTTTTTCTGTATTTCTATGGTTTGAATTACTGTTGGGTGACCATCAAGGGAGGCCTTGCTGTGTGGGAGTGGTCTTGCCAGAGCATTTGAGCTTCTTGAAGTTTTCCTCCACAATCATGGCTCCCATTAAAAACAAAATGGAGAGTACAGAATGTGTGGTATTCGCAGGATCATTAGGTGAAAAAAATAAAGGAAAGAAGCCACTACAACAAAGAACTGGAAAGCTGCAATATATTACATTTGTTTTTGGTTTAGAGATACACAACACCTTTTACAGTTTGGTCACCCTCTCCACACAAGGCCATGCTTTTGGGTGGCTGTGGAGAAAATACAAACATGCACAAGGGTACAAAGACCCATGAGTTAATCTAATGTACCTAAGGGGACAGCATCTGGATTCACTGGACTCTGTTGTCTGGAATGGCTGGTGCTGCTGCTCCCTTTTTTTAAATCCTCTGCATCACTGTACCGCCTGATCCAGTAATTGAGCTCTTCCCGATCTGCTTCTTGACATCGCCGTAGCACAGTGAGGGATCGTCTTGTTTTTTCTACCATATCCATTATGCAGTTTAGTAGCTAAGAGGAAAAAGAAGAAGAAAATGATATAATTCACATTATAAACACTGCAATAAAGCATTCTGCATATAGGTGTTTTTTAGGTCTGTTATCTTAACACAGCAAACCCGGTAAAAAGTCCAATCAATCTAACAGCAAAAAGTTATTTGCTAACGTTATCCAACAAACTTGTTCTATGGTTAAAAAGGCCACTTAATTATTCTCTAATGTAGACTATAGCTGGCAAGTAATTCACAATGAAGCCTTTTGATTCTGTACGGTACCACCCTTTCTGAAAACAGAATGATGTAACCCCTAGGGCTGCATTTTCATATGTTCAAGATGAGAGTTGTCTTTAACATAAGAGTAGCAGCATCTACTGAGATCAAGCTTTTTGGTGGATGTAAAGAAATACCCAAAATTTAAGTGTAAGTTTCCCATTATATAGGCAAAGAGAAGTCTTATTTAAAAAAAATAAAATATATAGTATATGAGTATGTGATTTTTATTATCAATGTGTATTACAGTTTAAAAAGTTTTTTGTTTAGGCTTTATGTAGATGAATAAGTCCCGGTTCACACATATGTGACGCGGGAACCCTGCAAATCCACTGTGGGTTCCCGCATCGCATTCAACTCGCAGGCAGTTCTGACTGCCATATGCGAATTGCTGGGAGTTTCAATACAAAATGAATTACAGCCCCAGATCAGTTTGCATATCGCAGTGCGAACTGTCTGCTCAAACATGAATCGGATTGCATAGGTGTGAACACCCATGTGATCGGATTCTGGTGCGGACCCAAAAGAGGCTCCTGTGCGAGTTGGGACCACATGCGATGCGAATTCAGCCATACAATCTGTATGGCTGAATTCGCATCGTACAGACATCGCATGTGATTTGCAGAGCAGTGCACTGCGAATCACATGCAACGTCTGTCATTGCATATGTATGTGAACCGGCGCTGGGGCAGCCACACTTGTGTATTACATATATTTTCTTATCTTCTAGCTGGGCATTCATCAGCATTTTACCCTTCTCTTTGGCAGACATAATAGAACTTGCTAGCAGGCGTGTGCAGGCAGTGCATCCAATGTATGCAAATTAAGATTTTAGACCTAAAACTGTGGCAGGTCTCAGGAATCATTAATAAAAAATAGTGTAAGATTGTGCAGCATTGCTAAGTTATTAATATGAACAGTACTGCGCCTATGCCTTTTGATGAGCGTTCGCGAATGTTGCTCGATTTAGCCATGCAATAATCTGCCCATTCATAAATATGCTCTTCTTTTGCATTGTAGTTGCTTTTCTTGCAATAGTTATTTAGTATTTATGGCTGCAAAATATATCACTGTGTTCAAGTAAATATATGTAAATCATGTACAAAATGACATCACTTTACAACAATGATCCATAAGAAGCACTACTGCAAATGTACGATAACGTACTTTTAAAGGCTTCAAACCCAACTGCCCTGAACACATGCCTCCATTGTTCCTTCAACTAAACATGTATTGTTAGAATCTTCCACTATGACCAATGTATCTTACAGTCCTCCCTTTTTTCCTCCCAGCATAAAAGTATAATGACTCAAAAAGACACAAGATCTGTCTGTGAACATGCAACATTCATTAAGCCGAGCTTTCAAATACTCGGAAAGTACTTTCATCTGCCATCTGTGATGATGGTAGAGTTATTCGTTTTAAATATATTATGACTTAGTAATTCTGCTTCCTTGAAATTTGCATAGGGCTGCCGCAAACGGCGACTGAAATGTGTGTCATTATTTAGCTCCCGACAACAGTGCGTGAAGACAATGTACAACGTATAAAGATGATATACTGTAAATTAGTTAGGCAACTGAAGCGTGGCAAAGGGAGAATAATCAATTCAGGCAGCTACTTTGGAAAGCGCTGAGAAATTGTCTGAACTGAGCAATACTGTTTAGAGAAAGCCTTGATATAAATCTGTTTTCTCTGCTCTGTTGCAATAATTTGTACATACATATATACATTATATACACACACATATATATATATATATATATATATATATATATATACACACACACACACACACACACACGCATACATACATACATACATACATACATACATATATATATATATATACTGTATTTTCTGGCGTATAAGACTACTTTTGAACCTCAAAAAAATCCCCCAAAAATGGGAGTTCGTCTTATACGCCGAGTATAATATCTCCAAGGTAACCTAAGCATAAGTATTACCGGTAGATCATGTAATAGGGGGGTCATCTTATACGCCCAGTCGTCTTATACGCCGGAAAATACGGATATATATATATATATATGTATGGAGAGAGAGAGAGAGAGACACACACACTGTATATGTACAAACACATATACATTTGCTTATTAAAAAATCCTATGCAGATATAATGCTCACTAACATTCCCCATGTTATTTGATGATCTTTTTTCCCCTAAAATCTATTAAGTGCAAAACTTTAGTCCCTTCAACTGCTTCAGGTCAAGAAGCACACACAATGGCTCAATGCACAGAGAAACCTAACCTTAAAGGCCTCTGGGTACCCGATAATACTTAAAGTGTTACTAAACCCAAAATCAGTCTCTATATGCAGTAAAAGCATGCTTGTTATACTCACTGTGGAACCTAAGGGGTTAATCCTCTGCATTGTGTAAAAAGGCTGTTTGATCCTGTAGGCACAGATCCTTCCCTTCTTGCATTGTCCCCAAAACATGTCCGGATAAGACAGAGTTAGTGGAGTCAGGCTGCACATGCTCAGTTTGGTGTGTATTGCTAGAGATTTTTTTTTTGTCTTGGGAGGGTGCATGTGATCAGCACAGGGCCAATCAGCACTGTCCAGACAGAGTGTCAGGGGTCCTGCATCCTGATAGGACAGCCAGTGCAGTATGAAAACTCCTTCTACAAGCTTTAACCAGACACTGATAGAAGACAAAAGACTGCTATATACTGCTGATGAGAAAAAGGTATTTAGCAGTTTATATTTGCTAAAATAATTGTATTTCCATGTACTGTGGGAGAGCAGATATAGTGAATGCCGGGTCCTGGGTTTAGTAACGCTTTAAGTTGCTGGTGGTAAATTGTAACTGAGAATTATTTTTATCTCATTTGCTTTTTTTTTTTTTTTATACAACACACACATACATAACTCACAAATATAGAATGTATTATATATATATATATATATATATATATACACATACAGTATATATATACACATACAGTATATATATATATATATATATATATATATATATATATATATTATATATTTTTTTTTTTTTTTTTTTTTTTCCCCTTACAAATTATCTTTGTATGTAATGTATTAAAAACTTTAAATCAGCAAACTGTTTGTGTTTTAGAATGACTTTGCTTGATTACTTGCAAATTAAATTAGAAGTTGCCATTCCTTTGTGCTTTTATGAACATGTAGAGAGGTTCTTACGTGATCAAGGTGCTTCCATTCTTCTGCCCACTCTCTGTCTGTTAGTCTATGGTCTATCATTTCTTCTTGACGTGCTGCTGGCAACCCTAGACAAAGCAGATGTATAGTCTCATATAACACTAATTAACACCCTTTTGAAAAATGGATAACGTCTTTCAACAATAGCTTCAAAGAATGTTCTTTTTCATGATGGTGGTAGTTGGTGGTACAGAACATATTTTTCTTGGTAAAAAAAAAAGGAACATTTTTTTTTTTTTTTTTGGAAAATTTCTATAGGAAATTGTATTAATAAGTTTCTATGGATAAGTAAAAGCAGCAAAGGCCAGAAAATAGTACACAGCTCAAAGGAGACAATAGCAAGACAGAATGTCAAAATCTACTAAATTCCTAGCTGTGCAGCAATTGGTGCACACCATGCACTTGTATGTTCACATCCCCTTTGTCATTGACAAGTTTGATTTGAAGAGTAGGAGATAAGCTGTGCTAGTTAGGCTGTCAGGTCTTCTATGGAGTTCCAAGTGTTTAATTACTATTATAACTGCAGAAAGCAAATTATTGTTATTTCAAGAGCTTTTCTCCTACACCAAAATCAATAGCAAAATGTGATTTATTGACTCTCATTTTTTATATCACATTTTTTACTAGAACAATGGCCAAAGCCTTATTTACTTAACATCCACAGAACTAAATGTGTTAAGGAAAAACTCTAGCCGAAGCAAAGAAGACAATCACTTTTTCATCAGTCCTTTTGGTCACTGTCTGGCTTTGTAACCATTCCTTTTCCAGTGTAGCTATTTCTAAGTGTTTCCCCCTTGCAGCATAACTTAACATACTTATTGAGAGTGTCAGTCCATTTTGAAGACTGCAGTTGTTACTCTAAGAAGCCTCAGACTTTCATTCTGAACCATGCCTGAACTCTGCAAACCTGTGTTGACATATAAACTCACAGAACATCATTGGATAGAATGCACCATAAAAAGCCACAGCTTACCATTCGTGTTACTAAGCATGTCTGTAAAGCTCCAGTGGAGCCCTCTAAAAAGGTATATATTAAAATAATGCTATAGCAATGCTTTTTTGGGATATTGGTGGGATTTGTATATACACTGGCTACTAGGGGATCATTGGTATTTTAGGGAAGAGGTTAAGGACTATAGTGGTGTTCTTGGGACATAATTCGTGAAGGTGTGCCATGAGGGTCATTGGTATTTTAAGGAAGAGGTGAAGAGCTCGAATGGTGCTCCTCAGACATAATTAGTGAAGGTGTGCCATGAGGGTCGTTGGTATTTTATGGAAGAGGTGAAGAGCTCGAATGGTGCTCCTCAGACATAATTAGTGAAGGTGTGCCATGAGGGTCGTTGGTATTTTAGGGAAGAGGTGAAGAGCTCGAATGGTGCTCCTCAGACATAATTAGTGAAGGTGTGCCATGAGGGTCGTTGGTATTTTATGGAAGAGGTGAAGGGCTCTAATGGTGCTCCTCAGGCATAATTAGTGAAGGTGTGCCATGAGGGCCATTGGTATTTTAGGGAAGAGGTGAAGGGCTCTAATGGTGCTCCTCAGACATAATTAGTGAAGGTGTGCCATGAGGGTCGTTGGTATTTTAGGGAAGAGGTGAAGGGCTCCAATGGTGCTCCTCAGACATAATTAGTGAAGGTGTGCCATGAGGGTCATTGGTATTTTAGGGAAGAGGTGAAGGGCTCCAATGGTGCTCCTCAGACATAATTAGTGAAGGTGTGCCATGAGGGTCATTGGTATTTTAGGGAAGAGGTGAAGAGCTCTAATGGTGCTCCTTAGACATAATTAGTGAAGGTGTGCCATGAGGGTCATTGGTATTTTAGGGAAGAGGTGAAGGGCTCTAATGGTGCTCTTCAGACATAATTAGTGACAATAAGCCATGGCACATTTTGGTTACTGCTTTCCAGTAATAGTGTTGTCCTCCAAGTTGTGCTTTATGTGAGCACAGGTTTGTAATAAACACATCCTCAAGGTAATTTGCATTCATGTAACTGTTAGAGCTGCATATCAAAGACCTGGTGGTAAACAGAATTTTGTGCCAGTCACTTATGCTCTGTACATTATTTCCAATTCCAACATACAGGCATCAACCTGATTTTAAACTTTAGCTGGTATACAGGGGATGGTGGAAGTTCAATATAATAAAGAATGACAAGCACATATTAAAATAACGTAAACATGAATATATTAATGGACTAAATAAAGGTTATGTACATTTTTCTTTTAGTTCTCCTTTATTATTCTCCACAAAGCTTTAATACCACAGGAGAAATATGGAAAGACCTCTAGAGCTCTTACCCATAGGTCTGTTTCTGTCCCTGAGGTTGGGGTGTCTGTATGAGTCCCTGTAGTGGTGGGCAATTGCCATATCATCCAAACGGTAATGCTGAGGTGGTGGTGGGGTAGGGTGAGGCAGACCATTGGGTTGATAGGATAAGCCATTATTTGGACTGAACCGCTGGCCAGGGCTTATAGTGCACGGCCGCTTGCTTGGATGCTCTGAGTGCAAAGGCTCTCTGTCAAAGCCATTTTCTTTGGTTCTGAAAAATAGAATGTGTATAACATACTACAGTTGTCTTTTAAATGTATTTTAACTCCCTTATGTGATGAAAAATACAGCAAAGATCATGTACATCAAGGGACAATTCTTGACGCCCAATGGTTTCTGCAAGGCAGCTTGAGTCATCTCCAAGCCAAATACCCTCCCCAATGCTTGTGAAAAAGAGTTGTCATAATAAAAACATTAAAATTCCTTTAATGTAGAAATGCAAAGAAGGTTGAGTTCAGCTTTGTCTCCATTTTGACAGTGCCCTCACAATTTTAAGATACTGAAAGTATTAGGATCAACAAAATGGGTGCAAGCTTGACCAAATTAGGGAGCGATGTGAGTTGGGAAAGATCTTGCAAGCTCCAAGCCAGCCAACTTACTTTAAAGCAAAACTGCACTTTCACATCGAAAATAGAGCTTTCAAAAAATCCAGGTTCACCAAACAACTTTCAAAATATTACCAACTAGATCGGACTTTTCTTTCCTTGAGATTTGAAAGCCATCATAACTGGTCCCAACCGTTTAAACATTGCTCTGTTTACATTTAGCTTTCCTATGCCTGCATTGTAACTGTGGAAAAGGAAGTAATCTGCTTGACATTTACAAAGGCAAGTAGTCAGTGGGATCAGAGAAGAAGCTTTTTATTTATCAAAAGGGATTACTAAAGATAGGCCCCTTTCACACACGGAGTCTGTCAGACGGACTCCCTTTTTCTCAGCGGGGGATCGATCCGCCGATCCCCCGCTGAGCAGGCAGATGACAGCTGTGTCTCCACGCTGTGTGCGGAGACACAGCTGTCAGGCCCCAATTCTTTTCTATGGGGAAATCGGATGGGAACGGACCGTCTCTCCGTTCTCATCCGATCCAATTCACTAGACGGATGGAAAATAGGGTTTCCATCCGTCCGGTTTTGACGGATCGGATGTCAGCAGACATGTCTCCGCTGACATCCAATGCCCCATAGAGAAGCATGGGGTGTTGGTTCAGATCCGCCAAAAAAAACAAAAAAACTGACAGGCGGATCTGAACGGCCTCCGTGTGTGAAAGGGGCCTTAGACTGAGGTCATTTCAATCACCATATCATGTGCTAACAAAAACACTTTTTTTTTTCAATGGTATTTGTTTACGTTTGGGTATTCAAAATAAACACAGGTTCAACTTTTTAGTTTACAATGTAAACAAAAAATACTAAGTAAACAGCCTATGCTGTACTTCCAGGAGTCAAGTGGTGCTCTTCTAGCAGTTTGTGATCTCCAGTGTTTGCACATGTGCATTACAGCAAAGAAATCGGAATTTATGGATCCTGTCAAAACATGGAGGCCAATTTACAAAACAATTTGAGAATGCACATGCGATTAATTGTGTGAAGGTTTTAATATTTATCCACACATGTGATTGGATACTTGGAAGTGAATTTTCACACATTTATTGTGTGAACATTTTCAGCTCATTTAGTAAATCAGCCTCATTGTGACTAATTTACCACTGGAATATACAATGGTCAGCTCTGAAAGAGAAAAACACTTTGCAAAGTGAATTATCTCTTAGGTTAGTAAATAAGGTAAAGTTATGTTTAACCAACTGTGCACAAGGAAAAGTCAATTTTTTTATTTCTTTTTTCTGTGGCACAGGATTGGGCATTCAAAATGATCTAACTGCACCATATTCACTCTGCTAAGTGAACATCTACTTTGTAGAATGAATTTACAAGCTCATATTAATTTTGTAAATTCATCCAGGTATGTGGCGATGCCTTTGTTGTCACCCCTTTTTGCAGTTACAAGGGCAATGCAGACTAACAGAGTGTAAACAGTGCAATGTTTACATGGTGTGGCCATGATACCGGCGCTCACAAAGCACAGGGAAGGATAAGGATGATTACCTGGTATAAAAAGTGTATACAGTATCTCACAAAAGTGAATACACCCCTCACATTTTTGTAAATATTTTATTATATCTTTTCACGTGACAACACTGAAGAAATTACACTTTGCTACAATATAAAAGTAGTGAGCGTACAGCTTGTATAACAGTGTAAATTTGCTTTCCCCTCAAGTGAAAATGTCCAAATTGGGCATTAGCCATTTTCCCTCCCCGGTGCCATGTTACTCATTATTGTTACAAGGTCTCAGATGTGAATGGGGAGCAGGTGTGTAAAATTTGGTGTTATCGCTCTCACTCGCTCATACTGGTCATTGGAAGTTCAACATGGCACCTCAAGGCAAAGAACTCTCTGCGAATCTGAAAAAAAGAATTGTTGCTCTACATAAAGATGGCCTAAGCTATAAGAAGATTGCCAAGACCCTGAAACTGAGCTGCAGCACGGTTGCCAAGACCATACAGCAGTTTAACAGAACAGGTTCCACTCAGAAGTTGAGTGCACTTGCTCAGCGTCATATCCAGAGGTTGTCTTTGGGAAATAGACGTATGAGTGCTTCCAGTATTGCTGCAGAGGATGAAGGGGTGGGGGCTCAGACCATACACCACACAATGCCTTAAATTGGTCTGCATGGCTGTCATCCCAGAAGGAAGCCTCTTCTAAAGATGATGCACAAGAAAGCCCGCAAACAGTTTGCTGAAGACAAGCAGACTAAGGACATGGATTACTGGAACCATGTCCTGTGGTCTGATGAGACCAAGATAAAACTTATTTGGTTCAGATGGTGTCAAGCATGTGTGGCTGTAACCAGGTGAGGAGTACAAAGACAAGTGTGTCTTGCCTATATTCAAGCATGGTAGTGAGAGTGTCATGGTCTGGGGCTGCATGAGTGCTGCCGGCACTGGGGAGCTACAGTTCATTGGGAGAACCATGAATGTCAACATATACTGTAACATACTGAAGCAGAGTATGATCCCCTTCCTTCAGGGACTGGGCCGCAGTGCAGTATTCCAAAATGATAACGAGCCCAAACACACCTTCAAGATTACCACTGCCTTGCTAAAGAAGCTAAAAGGTAAAGGCGATGGACTGGCCAAGCATGTCTCCAGACCTAAACCCTATTGAGAATCTGTGGGGCATCCTCAAATGGAAGGTGGAGGAGCGCAAGGTCTCTAGCATCCACCAGCCCTGTGATGTCATCACTGAGGAGTGGAAGAGGACTCCAGTGGCAACCTGTGAAGCTCTGGTGAACTCCATGCCCAAGAGGGTTAAGGAAGTGCTGGAAAATAATGGTGGCCATGCAAAATATTGACACTTTGGGCCCTTATTGACACTTTGTGGACATTTTCACTTAGGGGTGTGCTCACTTTTGTTGCCAGCGGTTTAGACAATAATGGCGGTGTGTTGAGCTATTTTGAGGGGACAGCAAATCTACACTGTTATATAAGCTGTACACTCACTACTTTACATTGTAGCAAAGTGCAATTTCTTCATATATATATATATATATATATATATATATATATATATATATATATATAGAGCGTAATAAAATCTAAAATGTAAATTCATCTAAAATGAACACCAGTACAGAACAATCATTGGTCTAGCTGAGAGTGGAGTCTAATGGGGCAATAAACATGAGTTCCCTGCTACTGTGACATGTCGCGTATGAATTACTTTGTTGCGTTTTCCACTCACGTGTCAAGTTTTTTACCCTTTTTTTACTCTTTCAGTGAGTGATAGCTCCCAGTGTTATTATTGAAACAGATTGATCTTTTTAATGAGCCAGTTTAATAGACACCAAAATCTCACCGTGGTTGCTCATCCGTATCAGACCATATGCACCAAGAAAACATTCCGTAAAACATAAAGCTTCCCTGTCACACTTGCAAACGCCTTTTAAGCCTAAATCTAGACTTCAGCATAACATCACAGACAGTAGAATAGATGCAAAATAACATATTAGTGCTGACACTGAGCAGATTTAGAAAATAATATTTCAACATCAATAGCATACATTTTTTTTGCACATGCTGTTAAACCCTCTCTTTGAACAGATTTGAAAGGCTAATAAAGAATACACAAGCTAGGTCTGATTTGAAAAGACATCCTAAAAGAGGCCTAATTAATATATTAAGTATAATGGAAATGAAAAAGAAGCACTTTCCAATGATCTTTTCACTCATAGGACTGTGGAAATTGGGCATCTACGACAAATACACATGCTTGGGATTTCAGACTGCTCCATTATGAATTATGAGACCCTTGAATGACTCTTTTCCCTGGCAACATAAACCTTCATTGGACAGTGGATGTAAGAAAAAGGTTTGTCTTTGCCAATGTAATCAAAGCAAAAAATGCTACAAATTTCATACATGGCTTACAATTATCACAATGTTTCTGGTCTGCTAGAGAGTACGCTCATACCACACAGGGTACGATGCATATACCACTTCTAAGAACAGATGTAGGTAGCAAACTGAGGATAGCAGGTTCCAGAACTTTATATATTATAATATGAAAAAAAATTAAATGTGGACTGGGCACCTTCATTACAAAAACTGCCATCTATAGTTCCAAATAGTTCCCTAGTGCCACTACCGGTCCATGAAATGACTTCAGTAGAATTTGCTTCCTCACTGCAAGGATAAATTGGCCACTCCCTCACATATGGTTTTATGTTGCCTTCATTTGATTAAAAAAAATCTGAAAAAGATTAGGTGGACCTTGATGAACCCTTATGTTTATTCACAGAAAACTCTAAAGCTCTGCCTGAGAGGCATGATGCGAAGTCCATCTTAAGCACTCATCATAGCTCCTATGATGGACAAAGAACAGACTTGTCACTTTCGATGACCGTTTTGACTACCTATGTACTGTGGTCAGAAGCATCGTATTGTGAAGCAGGTAGGTGAGTGACAAAAGCAGATGTTGCATTTGTTTCTTCCAGTGAAGGTCTTTAGTATATCGGGAAAGGTTAGGTTTAACTCCTATGTGTGTCATTTGCTTGTAACTATGGTTTTGCTTTTAGACAAGCCAGTGAGGTATGTGACAATACACATCAATTGATGGTCTGAAGTACAAGTATGAGCCCACCACCAAGGTCACATTTGGAAAAAAAGAATCTAAAACTCACTCAGATCCCCTGACCATGCAAGTTTAGAACTATGAAAGAGGGAAGTTGCATACAGTATGTTGTCGACTTTCTTGGGGGTACAAAATCGTAACGGACTTGGGAAATCCAATCAAGCAGATGGATTAAAAAAAACTTGATTCATAAAAAGTGACCCACAACAGCTGACCAGCCAGGTGGAGTCAGGGGAAGTGCCAAAGATATAGCCACAATCATAACTGACCAGATGGGGCAACAATAATGTCATGTCTATTGACGGATTTTGGTGTGACACGTTTAACTGTCAATCGGCACTTCAGATAATCATGGTGACATCAAATTCTTTCACAAACTGAAATTCTTAAGGGAGTTAGTAGTAGAAAAAGTGCCGATCTGTAAAGAGACAGTGTTTAAATTTCATATGAGGTATCTTCAGAAATAGCCACAAATAAAAAATACTTCCATACTGAATTATAATCATAAAATGGAAAACCTGACATCAAAGGGCAACAAAAATGTTTTCTTTCAGACACTTTCATTATGATATTATATAATGAACTGTGGTTTAAATTAAAATGAACATATTTAAAATAACTTCTCAAATATAGATCTAAAAATCCACAAAAGTAGTAATTACTGGACCAGAGAACATTACGTACTATTATTTATTTTTTTTCCTTTGGACAATTCTTCACAACATGGCGCTAAAGAAATTTGCATGGGATGAGTTGTAGAAAAATAGCTTCTGGCTAAAATGTTTGACATCTCTAATTTCACGCTTGAAAAGACTGAGTTTGTGCTGACAACCCCAACAAAGAAGAATGCAACAAATAGACTTGGAGAAGAATGGCAGTTCCATAAAACTGCAGCTTTTGCTTTTTTTTTGTTACGAATAAAGGTATTCACCAAAAAGGTCTGTTTGGTGCCCTCGACAAACAGATTTATTTTATATACGACAGAGGTGTTAAATTCAGCAAGCCATAGCCACTGGTTATCAGCAAGTGTTTTGCACTTTACATACCTTAAAGCAAAAAAAAATTTTTTTTAAAAAGGTGCCTGTGAAAAAATGTTAAGTTCTCCAGTGGGCAGCAAGTCCTCACTTTGCTCTCTTTAGCAGCATCTTCCCATCTGGCAAATGTCAGATGCCTGGTTGTATGATTCTCCAGTGTGCTCTGTGATTTTTTTTTTCCCCAATAGCCCCTACGCCCATGTAGTGCTGTGAATTGACGTAGGAGCTGTTGAACAGAACCAGAGCGAGCAACAGGATACAAAGGCATCTGATGCACCTTGAATTGTCAGATGCGGAAATTCTGCCAGAGGCTGTAGCTTTTGAAGGTACAGGGTTAGTACTTAGAGTCTTTTAGGAGTTTTTTTTTTTTTTTTTGCAAGCAACCTTTTTAGGAATTTTTTTTTTAAGTAACAGAGTTGCTTTAAAGGTATAATATAAAATGATAGAAGACAAAATCTGATGGTGCTATAGAATGGTCTTAATAAAGGAGTCTGCAAATGTTTTACTATATACCACTGTTATTCTGTCACGATTTGCCATTAAATACTTTCAGCAAAAGACATTTCATGCAACCCAGTAAAGGTACCTATATAATTAAGAAAATGGTCTCCTAGATTAACTATTTTTGGTGGGATCAGGCAATGGTTCAGTGTCTATTGTGAAGCTGCAGAAACCTTTGGCATCAGCTCGTCAGGGAGAAGAGTGATCTCACAGGCTACAAAACCTTGATTGATCGCAATTTTTCGTCCTACATAAGCCAGAGCTAGAGGTGTATGCAGAACATCTAACTTTTATCTTTGAATAGACCTGGACATGAATGGTCTTCTGATGTTCATGTTAGGGAATAATTGGCTGGCAAAGATGCCTAGGAGTGGTCATATCATGCCTGCACACCCAAGCGTCTTCTAATGGGGAGTGGTAGTTTTACTCTGAAGTCGTACTGGGGTGTCAATTGTACTATAGCTGAAAACTGGTGCTTGACTTTATAATCCCATGTGGATAAGATCATATCTTGGACCACATGCAGTTAAAGGTCAAATACTTTCAATACATTTTATTTCAGGGTGCTCACACAGGCATACTTTGGAGTTCATTTTAACCTACCTAATTATATGGGGTTCATATTAACCTACCTAATTATATAATCAACAGAAGCCACAATGTGTGCCTGGGGCACCCCTGCATTGTATGGGAACAGAGACTATTTATTTAGGCATGGAAATCCTAATTAATATTGTGACAACCTAATAAACAAATGATTGCCATATGCTGCTGAAGTGCCCAAGGAGTTTTGCACTTGTACATGGTAACTGAGACCATACTGGTGGCCCTCCAGGTTCCTGATGGGCACCTGCACTAAAGCTAGATTAGGTAATATATTACTGCCAGTGACAGATTTATACTCTTGGATATCTAAACAAAAATGGTGTATCACTTGTGATGGATTTTGTTTTTAAAATATCACAGAAAGCCATTCCAATCCACATCCTGTTATACATATACAGAGTACTTTTGACCGACCATTTAGCTGCATTCCATGATAATAAAACATATCAAGTCTACAAACATATGTTAGTAGGCACCAGACTAAAACCACATATATGTTATACTGGAACTATGAAAGAAACATAAAAGCGACTAGACCTTGTAATTTAAACGTCTTTCTTCTTTCTAACCATGTTTTATGTATTATTTTATTCTTAGAACATATTTCTTGGAATGTCTTCTGGAAGCATTTGTGGGGCCAGGGCGAGTGGAGAAGCCAGATAAGGCTTATTTTATGAGCATATTAGAAATAAAAATTGTATTTAGTCTGCAGTAAGATATTGCAATGTGAAAGATGATTTGTTGAACTGAACTTATCTGTGCTGCTAGACTTGTACAATTTAAATGAGTTGTAATAAGCAAGTGGTAAGTTTGCTATGTTTTTAAAAAGTTTTTCAGTTTTACACAACAAAGTTTAACTTTAAGGACTTTTTGCGCAATCCACTGCAACCTCTTTTTTAATCTTATGACAGTACTATGGTACCTAAAATATACTGGAGATGGAAAGGTTTCCAACCACCCAGAGAGGTAAAAAAATAAGGACAATTTAAGATGCACAAAGGAAATGCATTCACTGTGTTCTCCCAAACCATGGGGTATTATACAAGCACCTGAGTTTTTTGGCATCTAAGAGCGAGAGACGTTAATAATTTAAATAAATTTGAAAATTTTGGAAAAAATTGACCTTATGGGAATCTGTCAGTCAAAGGCATAAAACACTATGAAATCCATCTTAATTCCAGATTGCAACCCTCTAAACTGTGCAGATATCAAAAGGTACCGTAGTTAATTCTTATGTGAAGTACTGCATGTCACACCGCTATCTATAGTGTGATGCCATCATAAGCAGAAATTGTATCTGTCACACTTAATATTAACATGTTAATAAATCTAAACTAATGTGCCCCTACCTTTTGCAAAAATGAGCCCTTGTAGCTTTCTAAGCAGTTTAGTATTGTTAATATTACTACAATTATGTATCCATAAGATTTTTAGGTTGTCCTTGATTTTTGTCCTTTTTTTCAAAAAAAAATATAATTTGCACCTTGCAGCCCTGGGAGGAAAATGTCCGACTTACTTAAGATTGCAACAGGGATCATGTGCAAAATACAGTACCCCAGGGAAACCCATTTGATTCCATTATACTGTGACCACATTTTAAAGTTCACGAGCAAGGAAGGAATTATGTATATAGATAAATCCTTTGGCATTTTTAAGTTCTTGCATGCTCCACCTTGGAGAGCTCCCCAATGAATTGCCACGTTTTGCTCTTACCTACCACTTGATTGAACAATAATATAAAATACATTAAGTCCAACATTGAGACTGATACTTGATCATAATGACCATGCAGGACAGATTAAACTCAGGTCAACAGGTCTCAGCAAGGGAGCCAAAGATCTACAAGACGTCAGCTGGTGATTCATACCATTAGCATGTAACAAATACAAAAATATCACTTTTGACAGGTGTGACTTCCATTTAAAAAATGATCTTATGAATATCCTTTGCACATTGCTCTTTATACTACCTTCCCAATTTTTGAGAACTAAGCTGATAAGTCTCATGCAAAAATAGAGATATTGCTAAAGCAAAAAGTAATTTCCTCTTTAGAACATCCCCAAAGCATAACGTAAACCTGTAAAAATATTTTATGGTAGCTCTTTTGCAAAGTATTGGTAGTAGTGGCATGAAATCTAGATCCTGGGTCTTTACCTATCAGGAGTTCTCCTCTTCCCGTTTTCATTCACATCAAGAAGCAGTTCTGATGAGTCAACAGGCGAGTTGGTGCTGGCATCCAGGAGCAGCTGCTCATGCTGAGCCAGGTATTGGGCTGGGTTTTGCTTGGCAAGTCTTGCGCAGTGCAGAAGTTCCCGCTGCAGCAGAGGCAGATTGGCCTATGAAATATACAGAAAACACAGAGGTAACAGCTTGTTACAAATTCTGAACTCTGGAAAGCATGTCATTTTATTCTCAAATCCCTGTAACAGTTTGACAGAATCTATAATCATTCTTCCTTGTGTTCTTTACTCCATGCAAAGCTGCTATCACCAGGGTAAAATAGCAGAGGAACCGTCTGCACTTTTAATGTTAAGGTCATTTAATGTGGTAATAGTTTGTCTATTGCAGGTTTTTTAGTAGCGAGTACTAGTATCTTACCAATGCATTACATTAACAACATTCTGTGACTTACACTATGATAGTAAGTTTGCACAGTTCCCCAAAAGCATATATTAGTCAAAGTACCCTTAAAGTGTATATAAACCCAAAAAATAAAACATATTTTATACAATGCAGCTCACCAGTCTTTAGACATGGTGACTGCTTTCATTTTCTTTTCTTCTGTTCTTTTCACCGGATGATCCAGACACACAATCCGCAGGTCAGCTGATTCAACAGGAACTGGCCGACATTCTGACAGTGTGTGCAGCTGCGTGTCCAACAGGAGCCGGTCTCATGCCCGGCCTCTGTCAAATGGGCATGTTGGAAAACCAGCATCTGGCAAGCAGCCGATGGCTGGGACTGCTGATAAGTGTGTTCTGGGGGTTGAGAGGTGACCTCTTAGGCAATAGCTGGTAGCGCTGATAGTGAGGACATTTTCCAACATACTTAAAGTGATTGTAAAGTCTCCTTTTTAAATAATGAATAACAAACCTGTTCTACTTACCTGCTCTGTGCAGTTGGTTTTGCACAGAGCAGCCGGATCCTCCTCTTCTCGGGTCCCTCTTCTGTGCTCCTGGCCCCTCCCTCCTAACGAGTGTCCCCACAGCAAGCAGCTTCCTATGGGGGCACCCGCGCCAAGCTGCAGCTCCGTGTGTCCATTCAGACACAGACTTGCGATCTCAGGCAAATCAGGAGGGAGAGTCCAACGGCCAAGGGACTCGTGGACATCGCTGGACAGAGATGGGGTTCAGGTAAGTATTAGGGGGTGCTGGGGAGGCTGCTGCACATAGAAGGTTTTTTTATGTTAATGAATAGAATGCATTAAGATAAAAAAAAACTCCAACTCCTTTAAAGTAAGCTTTTAAAATACTTGATACTTTTGTCCTTGATACTTTTGTCCTTTTACCTGAAACTTTTTAAGCTGGTAACAGGGTCTTTTTGGCGGGGTGTGCCATTTGCACGGTCAACCAAACCTATTTCCTGATAACACACCCAGGTATGTCTATCTGTATATGTCCACCTAGTCTGTGGATGTGTGTTGATTGGGCACTGGACCCCCAGGGTAGACAGAGGGTTCAAGTCAGATAAAATATAGTCATTTCTAAGGGCAACTCTCTGCCAACCGAGGTATTCCAAAGGGTCCCTACAGCAGTCTATAGTACATTAAAAAGAGGAGAGCGCTTGAGTCAGCTCAGTAAGAATTTTATTTCATACAAAAAAAAAAAAAATGAAAAGCAAATGTCTTTGGGGACTCAAGAGGAGGATGGAGGTTTGAGCTCCCGAAAAATGTTCTATTTTTGATTTTGTGCTGTGAAATAAAATTCTTACTGGATTTATTCAAGCTTTGTGGTGCCCTCATCCTTCTTATGCTCTATATTCAGTCTGTGGATGTCAGTAACTGAGTTTTGGTGCACTATAAGCAATAATCCCTTTACAAAAACAAGGATATTAGGAATTTTGTGGAATCCCCCCACCCCAACCAAATACACTTCGCTGTATGGAGTGAATGTTCCCATACACATACAAAGGGGCATATAGACAGAACTGTACAGCTGTTACCTGGTTAATGGAGAACAGGTTACATTGTATACTAAGCTTACTGAGACTTAGGTTCATTGTGTTATTGTGTGTAGGTGACAAATCCCTTTTAAAAGTTATTTTATGTTTCCACGATAAAGTCCTAGCACTTCTTTCCCATGAACAGTGAAGCTGACAAGTAGAGATGTTATCCTTTGCAAATCCGATAATTTTTCACAGACATCAGAAAGACAGAAGTATTATACCAAGAAAATACATTTATTTCTGCAGTCTCACAGAAAAAAATTCCTGAATGGTAATTAGGAAAAATGACTAACATACTGCCCATGTTGTGTACAGATGATTTTTGGCAAAGGATAGCTGGATGGGAGCCAACTGCTATTCACTGCACAGCAGCACATTCTATTTGAACCCTAAATTTGATATTTACAAAAATCATATGACAAAAAAATCCCGTTGTAAAAAATAGGACACTTGTTAAAGTAAAAGTAAGGGCAAAACCTAACTCTAAATCTACTACTACCCACATTCTAAGCCTAATCTATCTCGCCCTGGTAAGTAAAGGTCCCTATACTTACCTATTCTGGAGCCGCTCCAGTTAGGTCTCACACTGAGCTGTCAGTGGCGGCTTCAGGGTGTAGGAGAGGCATAAAAGAAGAAAATGGTTGCACACCACCATGGAATCCAATGAGGAAAAGTTCCTTTATTCACATAAGTAGTACAAGGTGCAGCAGGGTAGGACAGTGGATGCATTTCACACGACTTCTTCATGCTTGTTCACTGAACAAGCACATAGCAGTTGTGTGAAACGTGTCTACTGTCCTACCCTGCTGTACCTTGTACCACTTATGTGAATAAAGGAACTTTTCTTCATTGGATTCCATGGTGGTGTGTGACCATTTTCTTCATTTATGCTTCTCCTGGTGGCGAGCCGAGGTTCAGCACCCACCTTGAATCGTGGACATTGACTAGCCTGAGTGGTGTTCTCTCTCTTCATTGTAGGAGAGGCAGCCGACAATGGAAGTCCCATAGTAAGTCAATGGGTAATGTCACTTTCCAGGCATCTCCCAGACACTGTCGGCTTTCTCCTGCATACAGAGGGCACCACTGGACAGCGGACTGGAGGAGATTCAGAATAGGTAAGTAATGCAATCTTTTTTTACAAGGTTAGATAGATAGGGCTTAGAATGGGGGTGGGAGTAGGTTTAGAGTTAGTTAGGTTTTGACTTTACTTCCACTTTAATAACTGTATATTTCATATGCCAGAAGAAGGATGGCAGGACATGCATGCATTGGAGGAAATTCATGGAGTATGAAATGTAATTCTAGCTAGAGGAAGGACAATGATATGGACTACTGAAGGCCTAAGCACCATGTATCTTCACATTTACAGATAGCAGAAAAAGATATAAAACACATACAGTAATGTATAGGATTATGAAAAATATTTGCAAATTTATAAAAAAAAAAAAGTCTATTAAGTCACTTAAAATTTGACTCCAAAATGTTTTTCTACTTTAGATACAGTGGGGAAGAGGTAGAACTTCTGTCATGTTTTTTAGTGCTGTCTATGTTCCTTATGGTAGATACACTTTCTTGTTTGGTTCTGGTGACATGTTCCAATGGGGCCACTGGATCTGAGGACAACTGTCTAGAGGGGATCGGTATCTCTGTCCCACTGGATCTGAGGACAACTGTCTAGAGGGGATCGGTATCTCTGTCCCACTGGATCTGAGGACAACTGTCTAGAGGGGATCGGTATCTCTGTCCCACTGGATCTGAGGACAACTGTCTAGAGGGGATCGGTATCTCTGTCCCACTGGATCTGAGGACAACTGTCTAGAGGGGATCGGTATCTCTGTCCCACTGGATCTGAGGACAACTGTCTAGAGGGGATCGGTATCTCTGTCCCACTGGATCTGAGGACAACTGTCTAGAGGGGATCGGTATCTCTGTCCCACTGGATCTGAGGACAACTGTCTAGAGGGGATCGGTATCTCTGTCCCACTGGATCTGAGGACAACTGTCTAGAGGGGATCGATATCTCTGTCCCACTGGATCTGAGGACAACTGTCTAGAGGGGATCGGTATCTCTGTCCCACTGGATCTGAGGACAACTGTCTAGAGGGGATCGGTATGTCTGTCCCACTGGATCTGAGGACAACTGTCTAGAGGGGATCGGTATCTCTGTCCCACTGGATCTGAGGACAACTGTCTAGAGGGGATCGGAACCTATGTCCCACTGGGGAGATCTAACTTCACTATTTATGCTGAGAGACCATGAGAGAAAGTTAGAGGAAAAACTATTTTTAGTGGTTCCTGGGAAATTAATAAAAGTTATTTATTCCGATGGGAACACTTGTTCCAATGAAAACTGTCAGAGTTCCCACATTTTAGGGAGGCAGATAGCAACAAAAGCCTGAGGTCTAACCCTTCCCCACTGTATCTAAAATATGCTTTGACTTGTGTTAACACTTTAAATGACACTTAGGAGGGCATCTATAAAAGAAACCCCCTAAATTGATTCTAAAGGCTGTTTATTTTTTAATGACATGTTATACTTACCTGCTCTGTGCAACGGTTTTGCATACAGCAGCCCCAATCATCTTCTTTTTGAGTCCCCTGCCAGCGCTTCTGACAACTTCCCCCATCAAGTGCCCCCAATAAAAAGTCTCTTGCTATGGCGGCACTCAAGCAGGCTCACTCCTGAGCTGAGCTCCTGTAAATGGACATTGTCCATTCACACACAAAGCATGGCTCAGCCCCGCTCCCACTCTCTCCTTATTGGTTCACTGGCCGATAGCTCCCGCTGCTGTGTGAGCCAATGAGGAGAGAGAGACCCAGGAGAGCTGCTGCTCTCTTGCACATCACTGGATCGAGATAGGATTCAGGTAAATATGGGGGGGGGGGAGCGCTGCACCCAGAAGGTTTGTTACCTTCTGGGAACCTTATGCATTAAGGTAAAAAACCTGTCATTAGAACTACTTTAATTTCTGCAACTTGTCAAGTGGCTACAGTGGGTTAGACCTAAATAAGTCTAGCTGCTGTGTGAGCCAATGAGGAAACCGAGACCCAGGAGAGCTGCTGCTCTCTTGCACATCACTGGATCGAGATAGGATTCAGGTAAATATGGGGGGGGAGCTGCACCCAGAAGGTTTGTTACCTTCTGGGAACCTTATGCATTAAGGTAAAAAAAACCCTGCCATTAGAACTACTTTATTTTTGCAACTTGTCAAGTGGCTACAGTGGGTTAGACCTAAATAAGTCTAGCTGCTGTGTGAGCCAATGAGGAAAGAGACACAGGAGAGCTGCTGCTCTCTTGCACATCACTGGATCGAGATAGGATTAAGGTAAATATGGGGGGGGGGCAGCACCCAGAAGGTTTGTTACTTTCTGGGAACCTTATGCATTAAGGTAAAAAACCTGCCATTAGAACCCCTTTAATTTCTGCAAATTGTCCAGTGGCTACAGTGGGTTAGACGTAAATAAGTCTAGCTGCAGTGTGAGCCAATGAGGAGAGAGAGACCCAGGAGAGCTGCTGCTCTCTTGCACATCACTGGATCGAGATGGGGTTCAGATAAGTATGGGGAGGGAGCTGCACCCAGAAGGTTTGTTACCTTCTGGGAACCTTATGCATTAAGGTAAAAAACCTGTCATTAGAACCCCTTTAATTTCTGCAACTTGTCCAGTGGCTACAGTGGGTTAGACCTAAATAAATCTACAGAGAATCTCAGGCTCCCAAACAGAAAACATGAGATGACAGAAGCGCAGCCAAACCATATTCATCCAAAAATCAACCCTCGTGTCTGTGCATAATTGCATACAGTTACTGGGCCCATACTTGTTCTGCCAGAAACACAGCAATTGAAGCCAGAACATCACAGGTATTGGTCTCACGACAGTTCCAATAAAGCAAACCAGTCACCACATAGTCAATTGCAAACTAAACACAGCCTGTATAAAACAGTAGTATCCATGTCTTCCAACTCTGGCGCTTTGCTGCTCCCTGGCCGTTGTGCGTATTCTACACTTGGGGGTGTGTGAAGAGCTTCTCCTCCAACTGCAAGCTGTGGTTCCTCCAGGTGGCCCATATGTCCTGTAGTGACATACGAGTGGGAGAACATACAGGGTGTGGCGGGAGGAGGTGTTATCCTGGCTGCCGAGGAGAAGCAAAGCACCGGAGATTAAAGACAAGGACCGCCTGTAAGGGTCACTTTAACAGTGACCCAATTAGCACAAAAAATATTTTACGATTGTTTTAAAATGCAGCCGAGTCCTCTAGTTTTCGAGCTAATGAAAAGCAGAAATGCTGCATTTGACAAATGTAAAAGTAAGTATGACACGGTTAAAGCATTCCTTGCCTTCTTTTTTTTTTTTTTTAATTCAGCAATTCTATAAACATCTTCTTTCAATTTAAAAAAAAATGGTAATACAAAGCAATTTTGTTTGTTCTAGTTCTGGTGCCAGATTAGGTAATTAGGATGGTGTCTAATATCCTTCCAGTAAATGTTTCTCCATAAACGTAGAATGGAATCGCGGGTCTGCGGGTTGCATTAGCTTAATGAAAACAAGATTTTAATGCATATTGTTACAGCTGCGTTTGAATGCACTTATTAAGGCCCCGTGTTCCCACAACCATATGGTTTTTGTCATTAATGTCTCCTTTGAGGAAAAGCACTAAAATTAGAAAAAAAAAGTTGCATCTTTGATTCCAATGATCCAAAGTAAATGATATGGCGACCATATGGCGCACAGCTCTGATGGAAGAATGTGGAAGTGTCCTTGTAAGCTTTTTTCTTTTTTTTTTTTCAAATTTTTGTGGCAGCCAATTTGACCCTGAAGAGAAGCATATTTTTTTTTTTTTTTTAAAAAACAGAGAAACCATTTGTATTCACGGAGGAAATGATGTTAACATGATGAAATTCATACAGAAAGCGTCTTTTTATGAAGCAAACATGATGAGTGTTTTTATAAACATTCCGGTTTAATATTCAAAGTATGCAGTGAAGTGGAAAAACAAGAGCGTTCCCAGAAAAATGGAGATGGAAAAAAAAAAAAAAAGTGTCACCTATAGCAACCAATCAGATTCTCATTTTCATATTTTTCCTGCTGTATAAGAGTGTGGCCATAGATGGTCCAGCAAGTGAAGAGTCGGATTTAAATGATGACTGCGTAAATTGGAACCTAGCAATCTCATCACTCAATATCACACCTATTTTTCAGCATGTTGAAAAATATAGGAGTGTATCTGCTCAGTGCTCTTTTCTCTAAAAGAAAAGGAAATTATCCTTTAACCACTTCAGCTCCGGGAGGTTTACCCCCTTCATGACCGTGACATTTTGTGCGATACGGCAAGGCAATTGTGCGGTCATGCGATGCTGTACACAAATAAAATTTAGGCCCTTTATTTCCCCACAAATAGAGCTTTTTTTTTGGTGGTATTTGATCACTTCTGCGGTTTTCTATTTTTTGCGCTAAAAAAACAAAAAAGAAGAGCGACAATTTTGTAAAAAAAAAAAAAAAAATTTATTTTCTGCTATAAAACATCTCCAATAAAAAAAAATGTAAAAAATCTAATTGCTTTATGAATTTAGGCCAATATATATTCTGCTATATGTTTTTGGTAAAAAAAAAAATCCCAATAAGTGTATATTGATTGGTTTGCGCAAGAGTTATTGTGTCTACAAACTATGGGATATTTTTTATGGAATTCTTATTTATTTTTTTACTTACAGTATAATGGCGGCAATCAGCAACTTATAGCAGGACTGCGATATTGCGGTGGACAAATCAGACACTAAGTGACAATTTTTTTGGGACCAGTGACACCAATACAGTGATCGGTGCTAAAAAATATGCACTGTCACTGTACTAAGGACACTGGCAGGAAAGGGGTTAACATCAGGGGTGATCAAAGGGTTAAATGTGTCCCTAGGGAGTAATTACTGTGTGGGAGATGCTTAAACTGTGGGAAGACAGATCAGTGTCCCTGCTTAGCAGAAACACAGAATATCTATCTTCCCTTGTCACAGAACGGCGATCTGCCTTGTTTACATAGTCAGACCGCCATTTTGCCTCTCTCAGGAACGATCATCGGGTATGCTGGACCTGCTGATTGGCTCCCGCTGTGTCCAATCACAGCGGTGCACGTAATGTGCCACAGGCCCGAAAGCACAAAATTACCTACCTGTACGTGATTTTGCGTTGAAGAGCCGCTGCCCCGCAGTACATGTTCGTAGGACAGTCAGCAAGTGGTTAGCACTCTAGCCCCACTGTAATATAGGCTTTAAATGGCAGAAAGTCAGGAGAGGACAGATGCCAGAGACATACATGGTGAGAGATCTGCCTTCGGCAATCCATAAATATCCTCTGAATAGCTGGGCTAATTCTTATTGCTGGCTATAAATACCACTTCTAACATAATAAAGATTTAAAGCAGCATTCAACCCAAAACCAAAAACGTAATATATTGCTGCTTACCAATCACTGAATGTGGTGGCTGCAATAGTTTTCATATTTTCATATTTTTTCCCCTTCTGTTCTCACCTGGTCATCTGGCCAGTAACACAACTGTATTAGAGTGCATTCACTCTGGATTAAGGAGCACAGGAGTCATAGCAGACAGCAGTGGCAGCTGGTGTTCCATGGGCTCTCTCACCCTGCCTGGACTTTTGGACATGTGCAGCAGCAAGCAGCGACTTCTTCCCCCTCAGTCTTCTCTTCCCTCCTCCTCCATGCCCAATGGCTTCTCCTTTCAGGCCAATCAGGAAGCTAGTCTCAGGACCCGCTTCCTGATTGGCCAGGAAAAAGATCCGTGCCATTGTCACACAACTGGGTGGGCTCAGGGTGCAGTGCTCTGCGCCCAGAGCCCACCCTTTTTTTTTAGCCTATTAGAGCTTCTGGTTCTAATCACATGGTTAAAAAAAAAGCCCCATTGAACTCCATGCATCCGGAGCCCTGCATGTAAATTAGGGGGCCTGACGCATGGATGTGGGGGGCGGGGTGGCGCCCCTGCACCCCCAATGCACCAGTAGCCACTGGCAAACAGCAGCATTGCCAGTTAAGGGGAGGAAACATTAGATGTACTAGCAGATTTAGATAAATTAAAGCCAAGCTCCAGCTAACACTTTGCAAGCAGTTACAGCAAAAAGGTTTGTTTCTTTTGGGCATAAAAAATGGCTGATCATTGTAAGCACCTCTAACAGTAGTAAATGGTTTATCTCAACCCAGTAACTGCTACATATGCAGAAAAGCTTGTTTTGTTGAAAAACAACAGACTTACTGGCCAGATCACTAGGCGAAAAAAGGAAAGAAAGCCTAAAAAGAATACCATATCTAAGGATTGGTAGGCTGCAATATAATAAATGTTTGCTTTTGGGTTTAATAGTTGTTTAAGCATGTCTTACATTAACCCATGTGTTTATGGGATACAAATGATTACATCAAACGCTTGTTGACGTTTCTTTACTAAAACCCTTCAGTGCCTACATGTCTGCCATTTTGTGTAATGACTCCGGCTTGGCAGATGAGTGTTCTTGTGTGAGTTTAGAATGTAATGTGCATTACATATGTACTGCTGAGATTTTGTGGGATGATGAAATAGGCACAGCCTGAGAACACAGCGACTGCAAACTCTGTGGCTTAAGGCACATAGGAATTATGAAAATATTTTTTGTTTGTTGAACATAACCACTAAATTATATAATTAAACAGAAGCAAAAAAGAAAAGTGCTCTCCAGTTTGTGAAAGTGGTGTTTTTTTCATATCTAGTTCTAACAGTCTATTTCTCCAGGCCGGAAGAATTTCAACCTATTAATGCATCTCTGCTCCTACCTGGAAGAATAGAAGCCCAAATAATTCTGAAATTTGGATTTTGGGATTGTTGAACAGTGTTGAATTCTATTAAAACACAATTTTACCAAATATTTAAAGTCCCTGCCCTAGGGATTGACCGATTATCGGCAAAGCCGATATATCAAGGGCTGATATGCACTCTCCCCGATATATCAGAATCAGCCACCAAGGTGGCCGATATTACCGATATTTGGGAAAGTGCTTGTACCGGAGTGATGCCTGCAGCTAGAGGCATCACCCCGGTACCAACGTCCATAGCCGACGGTCGGCTGTCTTGTAATGACAACAAATGCAGCTGAGAAGCCGCTTGGCTGTCATTACAAGGAGCGGGAGGGGACGTCCCCCCCTCCCGCTGCCTTCTGCGGCTCGCCTGGGTGTTCAGTCCCACCGGGAAACCCGGGCAACCAGCCTGCATGGCCGCTGAAGACCCAATTAAAGCCACATTCGGCTCTGATTGGGTGTCCATGCAAAAAAACGGAAGTGATGTCATGACATCACTTCTGGGTACTGGCGCCAGATTAAAAAAAGGACAGCATTCAAAACAGTCAAACTTGGGTTTTGAATGCTTTTAAGTGCAGAGGAGGGGGTTGGGGTCCCCCAGATCCCTCCACAAGAGTACCTGTCAAGTAAAACAAATTTGCACCTGAGCGGGTATTCTTTACATTCACATTGGCTAAGATCTGGGGAAAAGGACTGTAACTACACTTGCAAAATGCACAGTCTATTTGCCTTTTGTAAATCAACTCACCTGTGTAAATATATGCACTGTTCGCACCCTCTAATAAATACAGTGGAAAGAAGATGCAATGGTTTGTTTACATTTATTTTAAGTTCAGTCCCTTCAGTGCAAAACAGGCATATAATGTGTGAGACCAATCTTTGGTGCTGTAAGAAAAATCTGGCTCCTTCACTGGGGGTCGTCCCTTTAATGATCAGAGCCAAGGATGAACATTACAGCCCTATTATGATAAATGAAGATATAATCATCTCTTCTATAAAGTCCATCCTTTCAAATATAGATTTTATTAGAAAGCACTGAAACCTTCTAAATTATTCACTAATGTCTCTTTTACGCCCCATAACCGTAAATAAGAAAGAGAAGCGAAAGGGCAGAAAGTCACCTAGATACGCGCTTCGGTCACTGTGCAGTGCTTACACCTCGGGATTTATTTTCCATTTTCGCTCTTAAAAAGCAAAACAGTAAAACACACATTTGTGACCTAGCAACAATAAGGTTTGAAATCCTTTCCAGACCAATGAACTGTGCAATACCTTCAAAAATGGGATGACAAAGGGTCGCAGTGGAAAGTTGGTCGCTTCTTGCAGTTTGGAATGAAATTCTTCAATTGTCAGCGTAGAATTCTGTTGGGTAGTGGAAAAAAAAAAAATGAATAAGAGAAAAATGCAGTTTAATGGATTGTCATGATATTCAAAAGGTTAGGTGTGCACAAATATTACAGAGAGGCACTCATAAGTCTTGAATCAAGTGGACATTTTTTAAAGTTCTAATGTACAAGGGACTGTTAAGTCTAAATGTGGAAAATAATTGAGCAAAATTCAAAGTCCACCTCCGGGAAACTTGAAAATTCCTCCATGCTTACTTAAAGAGTCAACGTCTCATTTAGGTCTAAAAGGTATTAATACTCCACTCATCTGTTCTGCTAGACTAGTACCTGCAGCATCTTTTCCCCCATGCTCCAGTGGTCTAAGGGCCATCAAGACAAATGCAGCGTCCATTGAGACAGTCCACCACTGGAGCATGGGGGAGGGGGCATCGTTTTTCAGGGAAGCAGAGGATCATGTAAGTAAAATGTTTTTACCTCTAGACCTAAAAAAGCAGTAAAACAAAAACAATTAGATTACTGAGGCATGTCGAAAACTGTAGCAGGTGTATACACTAAGGCAAAAGATTTCATTCTCTTTTTTGTGTTTGTTTTGGGAGTGGTTTGTTAGAAATGTCCTGCTTGTTGCATCTTTAATGCAGTTTCCAGCAAGATGCACCCTATAGGAGTTTAATGGTAATCACTAATTTCATTGTAAACCCCTCAAAATGTTGTCCAGACTTGCTATTTGCATAAAATCCCAAATGTAGCAAACAGGTTTAATTACCATATATATGTGTGACTTGTTTTTCCCAAACAAAAAATTACATTCACGGTTAGACCCCGTTCACACTGGGGCGACGCTACTTGCCGGGGCGACCTCACACCTCGGAGCAGCCGGCACGGACTTCATATCATTGAAGTCAATGCAGGTCGCTCCAGGTCGCCCCAAAGAAGCTCCGGACCCTTTTTCTAAGTCGGAGCGACTTGTGTCGCTCCTATTAGAACGGGTTCACAGCCACTCTATGGCAGGCGACCTACGGCGACCTGTCAGGCGACCAGGTCGCCTGACAGGTCGCCCCAGTGTGAACGGAGTCTCAGAATTTCATTTGAGAAAAAAAAATTCAAACCTGCTCTTTCAAATTTTCTTGCCGCTATGGTTGAAAGAAAATGTAGATTCTACTATTAGAAATGGGAACAAACGTTCCAAATATGAACTTTTTGGAACAAAACTCTACTGGTGTATGGCCAGCTTTATTGTATCTTGCAAATGTTTGAGCAAGCGTCATTATATTTGGACACGACCCCACAGGTCATATCTGGTTTAACTAACACGTTTTGTTTTAGCAAGTGGGGTCAGACTGGGGCAAGGTATGGAGGTAACAGAGACAATGGGGTAGGGGGCGACTGAGAACACCCAATTTTTTTATCATAAAACCTTTGCCAGAAGCTAGAATTACTGCCCCAGGGTATCACATAACTAAGCCCAAAATAGGACTTAATGTCCTGCTACACAGAACACAAACATGCTTTCTAAAAACACAATATCATTTCATGAAAGGACTGCATCAAATGTATGGAAATTTAAATATTTTCAGATGCAGTAAAAAGCAAAATACTGTATATACAATAATTGAGTAATTCGGTCAAATTTCCATCAATGAAGCCTCTAGGCAACGAAAGCATCTCTCTGCTAGGGGCATATGTTCTTCACAATATATATATATATATTTTTTTTTTTTTTTCCTAACGGTAATAAATAATCGTATATGGGTGTGTACAGTAGATATCTATCTATACAATGTAAGAGCACCTCATCTGACACTACAGGCATGGGCCTGATGTGTCCTATGGTAAATCTGGCCCTGAAAGCAAATAGCTTGTCACAGGTTGAGCAGTACCATTAACTCGGATGTCACTAGGGGCAAGAAAAGAAATGCAAATTTGGATTTCTTCCAATCCCCTTCCTTTAAGTGACCAGGCCTGGCTTTAGCTGGAAAAAATACAGGTCAAACCATGAGGAGCTGTGCTCCACAGCACCAATAGTTTGTTTGTATTTCTGGTTGAATAAAAAAATCATCTGCAGACTGTACTGTACTCATGGATAAGGAGATCTTTATACTTTACAGGAAGTGCACTTTAAATATATACTTGCCTAAACTCTGGTAAATTGTCACATATATCTAATTCCTTGAGATTACAAAAATAAAGCCTGTAAAGGGTCATTCAATTACAGGTATCTTCCTACTTATTGCCTGTTAATTCTTTTTTCTTTGCATACTCTAAATGCGTTATCTGATGAAAGAAGCTATGTAGTACATAAATCTGTCATCACATCATTTCACTATTCATAAGCAAGGATGTATCTTGGACACAATGCAGAACAGAATAACACAATGCAGCCAGTAATTAAACAACATATGCCAGTAATAATGTGTATGGATTTCTTCTTGCTCTATAACATGGAGCTGTGAATAGGCTGCATTTTTCATTGTTTAGTCACTGTCATCTGTCAATTCTAGAATACATTTTTTAATTAAAAATTGAAAGTCCTGTATTTTATGTTCTGTTTCAAGGATTTCACAGGAATAAGTATGTAACCAGGAATACGAATGTCTTCGCACAAGGTTTATCTTGTTTCCAGTTAAACAGGCCATTGATGGTATTATCAGCTCCAACTATTTTCTTTATGTTTTGTAATGGGGATGGCTCATCTGAGATTTAGACTTGTAAATGAATAAAACATTTTAATCAACGATGGACAAACCCAGGAAGCCAGGTAGACAAGGTGCCTAGTATACTAATGCTGACGTTTTCCTTTTATTAAACTTTTTTTTATCATCATTTGCAGCATTTGAACCAAAATCCTTGCAGCTTCCTAGAACAAACCGCTTAGTTTAAATGCTTTAGAACCTTGTGCATACCGAACGTGAAAAATTATAAATGAATAGACATTTCAAGATGTTGGAGCTTTTTTGTTTCAAATGGATTTGACACTTTTTTCAGTTGCTAGCCACTCATGGTAGCTTCAAATGGCCTTATACTGTGCGTCCTACAAATAGATTGTGCCCTCTGACAAAAGACGTTCGCAAACTTTATCAGAAGACAAAACCCACAGATCAAGGGAAGGCTACACCCTAAAAATATCCCATTGGCAGTGACAGGTGGCAATAGATCTGCCCACCCATGTGCACCAAAGGCGATAAGTGACCTGCACATACTTAGGATGGGCTGTCCTTAATCATATAAGGGCACTTTTATGTGTTAGTTGTGATCCCTTTAAGAAGAAACAGGTTCATCTTACAACAAAATGCACAACACATACATGATAATCACGGTCTTGAAATGAAGTCTTGTTCACCTTTATGGATGTTCTATGAAAACTTAAGGTTTGCATTGTGATCTGTCTGTAACATATACCAAGGCCCAATGTTGAATGCTGACAAACAAGAGTTGCCAAGTAACAAGTTCAGTAAGCCTTAGAAAATCTAAATCCAGCACCCTGTAGATTCTTCTGTATAGCAATAACAACATGGCAGAGGTTGTAATCTTTCCCCCGCCATAGATCCAAAAAAAAAAAATTTGGCCTAAATTTCCTTTTCTTCTTAGTTATGCTTCTGTCCCTCAAACAGATGAGATTTTCATGGTGTACCCCAATTGCTTTTTCAGTGGAGGCAAAAAAATAACCAATTAATTGGAAGTATTGCTGTATAGACTGAATTACTTGCATATAATTGACCATTTTATAACCGCCATGTATGGTCTGACCACACCAACACAACTGAATACTCAACCATATCACGAGCATAACTGATTACTCGATCATACAAGATACTATAAGATTTGGAAACTTGATGCTCTAACTTAGCAATGCAATTTTTCCATCACCAAAACAAGGTATTTACAAAACTGTAATGGATAACACAACAAAAATCTACCATGTTGGTTATTCACTACCTGATCATTACTAGATGGTTATTAATCAGAATTCGAAGCGGATATCCCTCTATAAGCAGAGCAATCATTAGAAAACTAAACCTGCAGTGACCCAATCTGTTACCCAATTTGGAAGATCTTCCCACCTGTGATCATGCCTGGGCCTAACATAAAATGATTTAAAGCAGTTATACTGTTTATCTAAAGAGTGAACACCATGGCCTGAAGTAATGCCAAGCATAACTCTTCTCTAGGCATAAAAGAGTTACAATTTGCATGCAAGACATAAACTAGGACTGTGTCAATCTACTTACCACTAATCCAAGCACAAGTGTGCGGACTCTTTCTCCAATTTCTGGTGAAATGTCATTGCCAAACTGCTGTAACGTGGTAAGGAATCTCTTCAATTTGCTGAGCTGCCGCGCACCACATGCTGGAGGCAACTGCTGATTTGCCAGCGAGGAAGAGGAGGAGGACGAAGGTCCATTACTAAAGCCATTAGGAGGGGATGGAGCTCCATTCAGTGCTGTTGGTGAATGACTTGTGCCATTTGTTACTGTTGAATAAAGCAGAAAATTGTTATGGTTACTTCCAGTAAACCTTACTATATCAACATTAGAACCTTAATTTATATTAAAATCTCAATATAGGAACAACCTCTTGGTCATGTATCTTTTACAACACCTGATTCCAAATTGCAAATAGATTAGGCATAAAAAAACAACTAAAAAAAGGCATACCGTATTTTCCGGCGTATAAGACGACTGGGTGTATAAGACGACCCCCCCTAATTTTCATCTACCGGTAATACTTATACTTAGGTTACCTTGGAGATATTATACTCGGCGTATAAGACGACCCCCCATTTTTGGGCGATTTTTTTGAGCTTCAAAAGTAGTCTTATACGCCAGAAAATACAGTACCTAACAAAAGATGCGGTGAACAAAAGGAGGCAGGTACAGAGAAATGAAAATGTATTTTCGGTGAAACCATAATTTTGGCATATACAAAAGTTATATTTATACAATTTTAATTTGCTTGCTTTTCTCCTTTTTTTCATGAAGTTGTTTTATATACAGTATTTTCACCATCAAACCATGACTAATGTACTTCAGATAATACAATTATGCACCATTACACTATGACTACCAAGATAAAAGGATAAGCTACACAGAGGGGTTGATTTACTAAAGGCAAATAGACTACCTACTTTTCAAGTGCAGTTGCACTTATTTTCAACAGAGTTTAGTAAATAAGGTAGTTCTGCTGATTTCCATCATTCAATCATGTGCCAACAATTTTTTTTTTTCCTTGCACCTGATTGGGTATTCTTTACCAAGTGAAACTTCATCGCATTAACAAAGCTCTGGGGAAAATGAGAGCAACTGTACTTGCAAATTGCACAGCCTATTTGCCTTTAGTAAATCAACCCCAGAGAGTTTATTGACCAATTAGTCTTTGCAGACTAATAAGGCCTCTTGCACGCTGGAGTAAAAAACCAAGACCCTTTTTTTACGGATCTGGACATAGATGCACTGTTGTCTATGGAACAATGCACACAGCTGCCTAAAAATCAGCAATACAACCATAAGTACAGAGCCATAAAATGAAAAGTGCAGCAATTTGCACACATACATGTGTTTATGCACTGTTACATGCATAAAAACACACATTACACACACGGCAATAAAAATAAATTTACGTGTGTATATACAGTATCTCACAAAAGTGAGTACACACCTCACATTTCCGAAAATATTTTAGCATATCTTTTCATGTGACAACACTGAAGAAATTACACTTTGCTACAATGTAAAGCAGTGAGTGTACAGCTTGTATAATCGTGTCAATTGTCTGTCCCTTCAAATAACTCAACACACAGCCATTAATGTCTAAACCGCTGGCAACAAAAGGGAGTACACCCCTAAGTGAAAATGTCCAAGTTAGGCCCAATTAGCCATTTTCCCTCCCCGGTGTCATGTGACTCATTGGTGTCACAAGGTCTCAGGTGTGAATGGGGAGCAGGTGTGTTAAATTTGCGGTTATCGCTCTCACTCTCTCATACTGGTCACTGGAAGACACTTTGGGCCCAATTTTTAAATGTTTTCTTAGGGGTGTAATCACTTTTGTTGCCACAGGTTTAGACATCAATGGCTGTGTGTTTAATTATTTTGAGGGGACAGCAAATTTACACTGTTATACAAGCTGTGTACACTCACTACTTTACATTGTAGCAAAGTGTCATTTCTTCAGTGTTGTCACATGAAAAGATAGAATAAAATATTTACAGAAATGTGAGGAGTGTACTCACTTTTGTGAGATACTGTACATAGGCACATTTATGCACGGCCTTCTGGAACATTTTACTTAGGATCCTTCTGTCAAAAGATCCTGAGTATAAACATTAATAAATGATTATGTCCATGTGCAACTGGCCTTAGTGTCCAAAAACAGTAGTTGTAGAACACAAACACTGCAAAGCACTACACAGAAGGAATCACTGCATGCATATGTAATGGGCTAATATACATGCCCCCATGTACTTTATGTAATTAAACAGAAATTCCAGGCAGCTCAATACACAGTAAGCCCCCGGTCACTAAGGTACAACTTCAGGTTCGACATGCGATTTACATATCGTGCCTGAAGTAGCATCCAATGTGTTTCTATGGCAGCGTCTTAATAGGTATGATTTGAGAAGTAGTTCATGTATTATATTTTTAGAACTTCAGCACGATTTTACTGCCATAGACCGTAACGTAAATCGTGCTGCAACTCGTACCTGTGTCTATATCAGCACTACTTGAACCCTTCTTCACAGCTTTTAAAATAATTGAAAACAACACACCATTCTGGCTCCAGAGTTAACTTCTGGGCGATGGCTTCTCTTTAGTATGTTGCTGTGCTTCCTCTTTGTTTGAGGCGTTTCTCACCCCCCACATTGCTAAAGAACTACTACATGAACCGGTTGTGCAGCCCAGGTCCAAATAACGGACCCAAAACACATTCATCAACTGAACCCTTTGACCTTGGGTTCCAGTGATTTATCTCGAATCCAACAATAGTCTAATCGCACATACCTAAACTGTCTTTTGTCGCATAAGGTTTGCAATTCTGCTTCAACATTCTTACGATTCACAAATGTACACCACATTGCATAACCAGACAGGTGACACTACTATTTTGTTTCAGTTTTTCAGCATCACTGGTTACCTGCTCTTTCACTGAATAGTGAATTTGTGGCATGTTGGTGCCAGGTATACATCTACTGGCACACCTCTAATGTACTTGGTGAAGTTGTGGATGAAAATCAAATGACGGGTGCAGATTTCCTACAGCCAATTATTGTCACAATGCAGCCAAAAAAGACAAGAGGTCCATAAGCTGTAGATACTGGTGCCACTGTGAAGGCATTGCCACTGGGGCACCATGTGGACTTAATAACATTGCAAACACTCAAATACCAAACTCAATATATGACATATTTTCAATGTCTAGTCACATTTTTAATTTTGAATTACTAAGTAGGCTAATGTATAGGAGTGTATTTTTTTTTTTTTTTATCCCTTTTATCCATTATAAATATAAATTTAGTCAGCAAATGTAAAATCCATGTCTCCGTTATAAGTCCTGATTTCCTAGAAGACTCCAAGTTTCTAACAATGTCTTAAAGTGCACCCCTTTGCAAGAAAGAAAAGCTGAATGTCACAGCATACAATTCATAATTTTCCAATTCATGAGGCTTGACAAGCCATTTCAGCGGCATTAAACCAGCAGGAAATACGCTCCTGAATGTCCCATCAAAGTATCTTTATAAAACATCTATTTATTCACAGCAAACCATTTGCACAATTTATCCTAAATATAGCAATCATGTTTACAGCCCAAACAGGCGGTAATGCCAATCTGGTGGGGTAGTTACCATCCTATAGTTCTACAATTTTCATGATGATGTCATTCATACAGCAGTTACAGGCTAGCGGGTAAACAGAGCAGAGCTGATTCTCTAGACCCGGGCAGTTGCGTGCTATAGAAAACGATGGTTTCTATTCTGTATATGCTTTTCAGTAAGAAATACCATGTCCTAATTTTTTAAAGCATTACATGAAAAATGACGATTGATGATGAGGAAGGGTATTTTTGAAATTAAGTCTTTAGGTATTGTGCCAGCGACAAGATATGTGCAGTCTGTCGGCATCTACAAGGTAGAAAATTGTGCATACGAGTCAATAGGAGTTGAAAAGAATCAAACTGTGCTCCATATATTGGCTAAATACTGATTTCTTCAAGCAGTGAGACAGTTAGGAGTCTTGCCTGCAACAGCTAGGTGAGGTAAGTGGGGAAAATTGCTGGTGGTGTCTCAGAACAATTTGTAAAAAAAAAAAAATAATAATAATAGATTGTGATGTAGTCCTTGCAAGAAAGACCATTTCTTGGACCGATTTGTGTACTGATGAAAAATCTGACCATGTATATGAAGCTTAAAGAGACCGTATAAGTAGCTTAGAGAATTTAAGGAGTCAGGGGAAAGAGGTACCTGTGCATACATGCAACAATATCATTTCCTATTGCCTATTTCGGATTCCTAATGGGCAATAATGCAGCCCATCATAGTGATTGGCCAATAGGAATAAGTTAGGGTGGAAGGTAGCAGCTAATACCAACCAAAAGTGTTGCAATTTTGCCTTCAGAAAGGCTAAGCATTTGACTTTTACATCTTTTGGAAACTGCTGATATGTGTAGAAAAGTTTCAGGAATCCCAAGCACAGTGCATAGGATTACCACAGCATCCTTCTCTAGGAATACACTGGCTATACATGTTACACGTATGTCCACAGGGGTACTGAAGATACATTTTTTCTGGTCATACGCTATACGAAAAATCGGCCGAAATTCATTTGGACAGTTCTTTTGTTTTTTGGCCAGTTAATGGTCACAAATTGGTAATCGGTTGTGACATTTTTGAGCCGAACAACAAAGGATAAGTTTGGAAATTTTCTGCCGAATGAATGATAAATTGAAAGGTTAATGTGTTTCTCAACCAAACTGTTTGCACTAGGTATAGGTTAAAAAATAAACAAAAATGTATTAATTTATGTCCATTTAAAGCGGAGTTCCACCCATAATTGGACCTTCCGCTTTAGGTAGTCCTAGCCCCCTGACATGCCATATTTGGCATGTCATTTTTTTGGGGGGGGAGCGGGTACCTAGTTTTGACAGGTACCCGCTCCCACGCGACGCCCTGAGCGAAAGTTCTCCTCTTCCCCCCTCTCCCTGCAATCTTCTGGGACATGTCACAGGTCCCAGAAGATTGCCGGCCAATCAAGACGCGCAGTGCAACTCGCGCATGCGCAGTGCATACCCGGCTGTTAAGCCGCAAGCTGTCACAGCTGGGTGCCCACACCAGTGATGCCAGCACGGCCGAGACCAGAGGGAGAGGATCGAGGCTTTGGGCGGCCGCATCGCTGGACCGTGGAACAGGTGAGAGTGTGTTTTATTAAAAGTCAGCAGCTACACTTTTTGTAGCTGATGACTTTTAATAAACACAGAAAAGGCTGGAACTCCGCTTTAACGATTTATCAGTCATTACATGATGGCACGATTGTTTGCTCTCATGGTCGAGTGTTCGTTTTTCGAAAATGAGTTTGAATGATTTTTCATATAGTGTATGGTCAGCATCAATCTGGCCATAGATAGATAATTTTTTTTCAATCAGACAGTGGGCCGATAAAAAAAAAAAAAACAAAAAAAACACTATAGATTCCCCTATCCACACAAGTGAGGCAGATGGAGGATTAAAAGCCCCCTCAGCCCCCCCACCCCACCCCACCCCCCGCCATTCTGCTATTGTATTCTGACAGAAAGGACTACTCCAGTGTCAGAATACACTTATCAGCGCTGCAGCTGACTGGCTGGAATTCATCCAGCATTCCTGTTCAAGAGAAGCCAATTGTTAGATCAACTTCTCTCAAGCAGTGATAGCCATAGATAGGATTGTTATTCTTTGCTGAGCAAGCTGATTTTTGACCCATCTACCGCTAGCTTAAAATGACAAAAAAAATTGTTAAATAATTCTAGCATTATGTAAATGACCAAATTGACTGTACCACATGCTTAACGAAAAGTCACAAAATTAAGAGCTATTTGCAAAGCAACCAAGGACTGAACCAACCAACCAAACCCTAAACCACCTAACCATGCAATACAGGAAAAAAAAGCAACTGTCAACACACAGACAGATTATTTACTTGATGTGACAATGAGTCCATTAGGCCCTGGGGCTGCATCTAGGCTATGGAGGCACTACAGTAGTGAAAGGTACCACCTGTGACCGGCTAGACTGAAAGTGGTGGCGATCACTTGGAGTTACTGTTATTATTTGAGCAGCAATTGAAATATGAATGTGATTAAATTGTCCAATATTTCCCAAGGGACCTTCCTGTTTTATTTAGAACTTTCATAAATGACTTTTGATTTACACTTTTTCTGTATGACCGTGACAGCAGTTCCCTAGGAAACTTCGGCCTGGAGTTTTCAAGGTAACAACAAATTATTGTGGGCTAAACAAAGTGCACTATGCAAAGTAATACAAAGTGTTCCATTCACTGGTGAGCATAGTAAAAAGTGGGTGTAAAGGACATGGTTTATTGTGACACACATCTTCCAGCACCATTTTCTTTGGATCTTGGTCACAAGACATCTCAGAGCCTTCAAGATGATGTGATTGCAGGTCTGTAAAAGGTGCAGACAGCTTTACAATGCCCAGCATGAGTCACTGACTACAGGTTCTGTTCCAATTGATGTCTGAATGGTGAAATACCTCCACTCATGGTCAGTGGTCCCTAGGCAGCAAATCTTATTAGTACAGGGGCAAATGTCCCTCTACACTGTTCTCCCCAGTAGAAGGACCCAACACTTGGGAAGGGTCATACTCATTACTATAGAACAGGGGTGGACAGCAGGGAAACTCAGTAGATTTTAGTGATCGACAGATATCGTTTTTTTTTTATGGCTGATACCGATATTTTGGTCATCGGATATCGGTATCGGCCAATATTTTAGGACATTTAAAAACATTCTTTTTTTTTCACAGGTACTCTGGTGGATGGATCTGGGGGTGTAAAAGACCCCAAACCCCTCCTCTGCACTTAAAAGCATTCAAAACGCCAAGTTTGGCTGTTTTGAATGCTCGCATTTTTTTTAATTTGCCGCCAAGTATCCGGAAGTGATGGCATGACATCACTTCCGTTTTTTTTCATGGAGACCCGATCAGAGCCAAATGCAGCTTTAATCAGGTCTTCGGTGGCCGTGCAGGCTGGTTGCCCGGGTCTCCCAAAGGGACGGGAGACCTGGGCGAGCCGCAAAAAGCGGCGCGGGGGGGCAACGTCTTCTCAGCCGCATGGGTTGTCATTACAAGACAGCCGACCGTCGGCTATGGATGCCGGTACCGGGGTGATGTCTATAGCTGCAGGCCTCACTCCGGTACAAGCACTTTTCTGAAATATCGGCAATATCAGTAACCTCAGGGGCCGATTCCGATATATCGGGGAAAGTGCATATCGGCCCCCGATATATCGGCTTTGTGATAATCGGTCCATCCCTAGTAGATTTCCAAAATATAATAAATTGCAGATATATATATATGAATACAGTATATATTATTGGATGCTCTATGTAAATAAGGTCATTGGCCTTCTTTAATTCAAGCCTACCAGTCTCCTCTGACTTAATGAAATTATTAAACCTTCCAGGTGGTTTTTCTTCTAACTCATAGCAGTCACTCAGCTAAATGTATTTAACAGAGGTATAGATGGTCAAGGAATGTAAACATACATATCTGCATATGAAATAAACACATAATTATACGAGACAGCAAGTAAATATTACCATAGAATTGATTTCATAATAAAAGCTGAAGTCCTCACTGAACGTACACTAGTTGCCCCTACAAATAAACTTGTCTAAACATATAAAATTAAAGCGGAGCATGGTAAATAATGCATAAGCACAGGCCATGGGCTCATTAACACGCATGTTCATGCAACACATAGGTGTATCTGGGTCATAAAAGAAAATTGTACATCAAAGCAAGCAATTCCTTCAGAGATATTGGCAGATGACATTATATGCAATATATATTAACTGTCATGCCGAGTTGAAGCTTGTCACTTCTTACATCAAAGCCTCCCGATATGTAACAGACAGTCACACCAGCCAATTGGGATGTTTGGGAGACGGAGACAACATGTCAAAATTGTCATCTTCCTCTTTTAGGACTCCATGTTAGTCCAATAATGGGGTGCATCAACCAACAGGAACACCTATGATGAGGCGAGGACAGACCTAAGTTGGCAATACACTTTGTGAGTGGCCCTGTTGATCCCTTCCCACTCATTATCCTGCAAAATTAAAGGAACTGGGCAGAAAATTGTTGGTTGATCACTGGTTGCATCCAATCAAATGCATCTGCAGTTTGGTGTATTCAGACAGGTCACCAGAAGGGTTCGTCCATCCAAGTTGTATAGAACGGATGGAGGAATCTGTTGGATTTTTTTTATTTGGCTTGCCATAAAAAAAATCTATCAGTGTATGGCCAGTCTTACTTGAAAGGTCAAGATTTGCATATAAATGAAGCTGCATACATCTCTGGATCCAGTCATCATTCTGACATATGTCGTCCTGGCTTATACATTTTTCACATCATAAACTCTGTGTGAATTGCCCAGGTGCATGACAAATTTACTTAAAACCATAATCATTACAAGCAGCGAGTTATTTGCCATGAAAGGATTACTCACATGTTGTGGGTGTGAATGAGCTTGTTCTTGGAGCTCCCTGTGTCGTTGGGGGAGGGGGCATTGTTGGAGGTGTCAACCTGGATTGCGTCTTTACATCCACAGGTGAGTCTGGCATCGTGCAGCGCTTCTCAGTACGATCTGCAAGAGAAAACACAACAAAACTCATCATTTTCACTGTACAAAATCTAAAAAAGTAAAAATCCCCTGCGATCAGCGTTATTCCATTAAAAACAAGACTGCAATTTATTTTATTGCAATTAAATGAAAACACCCCAGACGGACTTTACATGAAAAACCCCCATCCTATAATCTTTTTAGTGTTTTTAAATTCCATGTGCACAGATGCTTCCAAGAGAAAGCAATAACAGCAGCTGAATTCAAAAGCTTAAATGGAAGTATGGATGTGAAAGGAAGGAATGAAAAGGCAGGACGGTAATGAATCCCCATATGACAGCTCCGACAAACCCCCAACCTGATGCCGTGTCCTACAGGTGAGCTCTTGGCAGCGATCCGCTTCCTCTCAGGCTCCCCTTGTAAGCAGCACCTGCTGCCCGCTCGGCTGCCTTTTGTTGTGATAGCGAGAGAGACGCGAGGAGCCCGTGTAACGCTGCGAGTCGCCTGGCCCTATTTCCCACCCTATTTTCTCTTGTTTTATTCCAAAGCAACAATGGATAAATACCATATGTCACATAGTAAAAAGCTTTTTCTTTGTTTACACAGCGGCGGATTGTTTATACTTGTTCATTAGGGGGGAAAATGCACAAATAGTCCAGTTGATGCTGCAGCTTAAAAAGAAAAAGATTACAGGTGTATTCCAATTACTGTAAATATTGCAAGCTGGTGTAATTCACAGTCTGCAGTTCCTGTGTGACAACGCAAGATCCAGACGTGTTATTAGTGCTAGAATAGGTTCAGTGTGAACGTGGATGTTATAGGGAAGGAAAGAACGAGAGAGAGGCAGATGGGGAAAAAAAAAACTCAGAAAAAAAAAATATTTGATATATATATATATATATATATATATATATATATATATATATATTTATTATAATTCTATTATATATATATTTATTATAATTCTATTATATATATATTTATTATAATTCTATTATATATATATTTATTATAATTCTATTATATATATACACTTATTATAATTCTATTATATATATATTTATTATAATTCTATTATATATATATTTATTATAATTCTATTATAAATATATATATATATATATATATATATATATATATATATATATATATAAAACAAATAAATAATAATAATAGTTGCAGCAAAGCCCTTTTTTTTTAGGTCTACCATAAACCAGCCAAAGTTTTATTTTTTTATTTTTTAAAAGGGAACAGCTGTTTTTTTGTGATTTGTGTCTCATTGGAGAAAAAGTTATCTTTACTTCCTGTCTCACATGGGAAGTATGCACATTATGAGCATGAGATGGACTATGCGGTGCATACAGTAGATTAATAAACATACTGTACGACTATATAAATAGACAGGCACAAAATACTTGTTGGAACCAAATAGAGAGTTTATTATGTCTAACCCATAATAAAAGATAACATAGCAAATCATATAATACTAATAATCCAGGACAAAACAAAAGTTATATAAATTAAAAAAAAAATAAAATAAAAAAAAGAGTCTTTGCTGCACTCATTAATATTATTTATTTATTTATTTATTTATAAGTATGTCTACCATAAACCAGGCAAAGATTTTTTTTAAAGGGAACAGCAATTTTTTTGTCATTTGTGTATCACCGGAGAAAAATGATCTTTACTTCCTATATTACAGACCTCTTGTCATATAGGAAGTATGCACCTTATGAGCATGAGATGGACTATGAGGCGCATACAGTAGTTTATTAAACATACAAATATATAAATAGACTGGCACAAAATACTTGTTGGAACCAAATAGCAGGGAGTTTATTATGTCTAACGCATAAAGAAAGATAGCAAATCGTAAAATACTAATATGGAAAAAAAAAAAGTAAAATATAGTTGAAAAAAAAAAAAAATAATAATAATAATAAATTATTATATATATATATATTTTTTTTTTTTTTTTTTGCAGCAAACCCTTTTTTTTTTTTTAAAGTAGGTCTACCATAAACCAGCCAGAAGTTTTTTTTTTTTTTTTAAAGGCAACAGCAGTTTTTTTGCCATTTGTGTCTCATTGGAGAAAAAATATCTTTACTTCCTGTCTCACAGACCTCTTGTCACATGGGAAGTAAAGAAAATGTTTCCAAAGTAAGGGAAATTTCCCCGTAGAAGTAAGGAAAATTCCCTCTTAAAAAGTTGTCACTTGGAGCAAGTGGTCCCCATTGGAAGACATACCCTCTAGTCTTAAGCCTCGTACCAACTATTGGCTGGTATCGACCAGTTCAACAGAAATGGGCCGACATTTGGCCTGTGTGCACGGCAGCCTATCCAACAGAAGCCAGCTGAACTTCCAGCATCTGTCGAAGGGGCATGACGGAAAAGATCTTCTGAATGGCATCCAATCAGTGCCCTCAGCCAATGGCTGAGAGCGCTGACCAAAGTGTTTTGGCGGTTTGGCAGTTCCGCTATCAGAACACAATAGCTCAGAGTGGAGATCGCTGTACTATGATCAGATAGTTAGTACAGCGAGCTCCTCAGGTTTTTTTCATTCATACCACTGGGTTGAGCAAAAAAATAAAAAGAATAAAATAAACTGATAGTGTGTACCTATGCTGGCCATTGATGGAAAAAGGAAACGATTCCCCCATCCACACAAGCAAAGTGAATGGAGGAATTCTACCCGCTGTGCTAATGTATTCTGACAGCAGGGGCTCCTCCACTGTCAGAAAACACACTGATCAGGGTTGCAGCCAACTGGCTGCAGCAGCCATCAATTGTAAATTTTCAACAGTCCTGCTCAACGGAAGTCAAACGCCAGATCAACTTATATCGAGCGTGAACAGCCATAGATGAAACAAAATTCATCTGGTGTCTGCTGAATGAGTCGAATTTCTAATTATCCATGGCCAGCTTTATTCTAATGACAAAACAAAAGTTTGGATTTAAAGTCCTGGTAAAAATTAGTCAGAGAGAACATAAAGAGAGGATGAATCTCCTAAGTGGGAGCTCCATACTCTATTCCAGTGATGGGGAACCTTGGCACCCCAGATGTTTTGGAACTACATTTCCCATGATGCCCATGCACTCTGCAGTGTTAGTTGAGCATCCACAACATCTGGGGTGCCAAGGTTCGCCATCACTGCTCTATTCAAAGTGGAAAAAAGTATGTTCTTTATACTGTAAAGGGTTAGTTCATCTTTACTAATAGAAAAAAAAAAGAAAATGCCTATGCAGGTAAGATGCACCTGTAGATACAAACAAACTGTGCAGTTTTCACTAAAGTTTGATAAGGTCCTATAGGTGTAGGCCATCAACGTACCTCCTGAGGCCAAAAAACTTCCAGGCAT